>NW_027363045.1:1615000-2215000 GCF_046119375.1 Phyllobates terribilis | reverse complement strand
AATCAGATTTTTATCATGTGTAAAATTAAGAAAATATACAAAAAAATAAAGACAGAAATGAAAAAGGAAGATGATATTTTAAGAGAAATGTTAAAAAGAAAAAATATAACTTTTTGAGTGAATTTTTATTTTTAATTCAGAAGTTTTTGGGAACTCAGATGACATTCAATACAGGTGTCGATACAAGGTGTTCAGAATAAAGAATGAATGTGATACGAATGGTGAGAGAATGAGTTTAGGATTGATTATGATATTTTTTAAATCATAATCAGGGGGGACTGTAAAATATTAATTTCTTATGATAGAAAAATATATATACATAAGCTTTAACATGCTTAGGCTCTAACCATGCTTAGATTCAAATATAGAGAAAGAATGTGCAGTTATTCTGGGACCTTGGTAGAAACCTGTTCAGTTTGTCAAACCTATAGGACTCTTGTCTATATGGGTTATTTGGGTATAACTAATGATCCTTAAAGGTCACTAGCCATATGTTTAAAATATACCAACATGAGGTGATGTGCACGTAGCCAAAATGCATATGTCACAAGCTACTAGTTTTGTTCTAATATGGTAGAAGCTACTAATATATCAGCAAGTCGCCATATTGGGTTATGAAACTGTAAAAATATTCTCCAATGTATGTCTATGAGGCGAGATGGTATATAAGCAGAGCCAGACATGGGGGAGATCACTCATTCCTCGGGTATCTCCAGCACGGATCATGCTTCCATACTGGATACGTAAGAACCTATAATTGTTTCCTTTCTCTCTTCTAACCTGATTCTTCTTTTTGCGTGCTATGAACTATATTTCTTCATTTTTGTAATCACTTTTGAATGAACATTAAATAAGCTTTTGTTTTATCCACACAATTCAAGATTGTTTTCCTCTCTATTCTCACCGTACCCTTACCTAAAGTAAGGAAGTGTTAGTTTTCCTAACACCAATCAACAACCTTTTCACACTGCTCTGGCTTCAAGAGTGGTATTACGCGGACCCCTAGAAATTGGGACAGGAAGGTAGTTTGACTTGATTGGGTGCCTGTTGTGCTCCCTCACAGGCACAGTTTCATGTTGCCCACGGCCTCGGCGTGCATGTCCACTTCCCCCTCCCTTGTCACGCGCCTTGCCCATTTTAAATGGAGTTTAATATTTGTCACGTTGCCAAAAATGTCTGTATTATTACCGCTGTAATATAGGATCACGTCTGACCTGGGAGTCAGAGATGCTTCCAGTGGTCTTCCCCATGCTGTTCCCAAGTCTTTTCAGCACTGTATGGATGTGTCTGATCATATCTCACACACCACATGGCCAGATAAGGTTGTAAAATGTTATTTACTGGTGAATGTATTTTTCACAGTTGAAAGCAATGCAAAAGTGCAAAAATGCATCAAAAACGCTGTGTGTGAACATAGCTGAAGGTGTGGAGGAGTATTTTTGTTTTTGGTTATTTATTTTGCCTTATATACAAGCCATTAACCTGGAAAGGATGTTCCTTAACATATTTCCCAGGAAAATCCATTTTGGTTTCATTTTTGTATGTTTTATTGTGAGTCCGTAAAAGTGGCGTAATACTCTGACAACGTTGTTGACAGCAGTGAGCGGCTCTGCTACATCCACACTGTAAACCCCTCCTGACCCCACACATAAATTTCAGCTCATCCAGCACCATGACAACCAGCACAGCAGAGTCCTGCATCCACTGAGGCCCCTGATCATGTGACCCCTGACTCCTCCCCTCCTGTGACCTCATCACAGGTCCTGTGCGCACAGAACAGACATATATTTGGTGGCGGCTCTGCAGGTGGAGGTATGTGGAGATCCCCCATTACTGGGCGCAGGGGGCATTAACCCCTTCAGCACGGAGACTCTTTTGGGGTCTTGTGTTGCCCCTTTATAAGAATCATAAGGTTTTGTTCTGTTTCCTGTAATAGATACATACGACCCAACTATGGAGACAGGAA
Organism: Phyllobates terribilis; assembly: GCF_046119375.1. NCBI lineage: Eukaryota > Metazoa > Chordata > Amphibia > Anura > Dendrobatidae > Phyllobates > Phyllobates terribilis. Next base: position 2,213,034 of record NW_027363045.1, on the reverse strand, counting down.
GGGAGGAAACATATTGTTCTCATAGTACAGGACCCCGTTACTGGCCCCACAGTGTAATGCCCCCATTATTCCCCTTATGCAGGATGTATGATGCCCCCCACAGTGTAATGCTCCCATTATGCCCCTTATGCAGTATGTATGATGCCCCTACACAGTGTAATGCCCCCATTATGCCCCTTATGCAGTATGTATGATGCCCCCACACAGTGTAATGCCCCCATTATGCCCCTTATGCAGGATGTATGATGCCCCCACACAGTGTAATGCCCCCATTATGCCCCTTATGCAGGATGTATGATGCCCCCACACAGTGTAATGCCCCCATTATGCCCCTTATGCAGGATGTATGATGCCCCCACACAGTGTAATGCCCCCATTATGCCCCTTATGCAGTATATATGATGCCCCCACATAGTATAATGTTCCCACAGTACCGCCTGAGGTAATGCAGTTGGAATAAGTCCTCTGGAATTTGTTTTCCCTCTGCCTGCTCCCCTCCATGTATACCCTCGAGCATGTATACATGCATGTAGGGGAGCAGGCTTTACTAGATATCGAGGCTTTGTACAGTAATATACCGCATGAGGATGATATCAGAGGAGTAAGACATTTCTTGAAATCGAGATCAATAGAGTGTAGCAGAAATAATGACTTCATGGAGAATCTTCTTAAATACACTCTTGTTCATAAGTTCTTTCTTTTTGACAGGAAGTTCTTCACCAGCTCAGGGGTACTGCGATGGGGAGCCCCTGTGCCCCATCATATGCTAATCTAGGTTTGAGCTGATGGGAGGAAACCACAATATTCAGGGATGATTATAAGTGGTGGCATCCATATATTGGGGTATGGTATAGATATATTCAGGACAATTTTATCTTCTGGTCAGAGACGAGTGAACAATTTCTTGAATTTGTCAGGGAAATCAACATCAATAGAGTGGGCCTTAGATTTACATCAGAGGTTAATTATAACCAGTTGCCTTTCCTGGATGTACTAATCAAGAAATAACGGGATGGGACCCTAGGGACACTCATCTACCCTAAACCTACAAGCACTAATAAACTATTGAAGTGGGATAGTCACCACCCCATCCCCCAAAAAAAGGAATACCCAAGGGACAATTTTTACAGTTGAGAAGGAACTGTTCTAATGTCACAGATTTTAATATACAGGCAATAGACATGAACACCAAATTCAAGGAAAAAGGTATCCACAATACATTTTGAATTTCACACAGTTGTTTGCAGAAAAACGGGAGAGACAGACACTCCTCCATACCTAACCAAGAGAGCAAGAAAAAGATGGGATAACACAAGTAATAGGAACTTGTGACAATCAGAGTGACCGTATCTTTAATATCCTCAGAAAACACTGGGATATACTTGTGGTGGACCCGGACCTGAGGGTGCTGTGTGATCTACTCTCACAATAACTTTCAGAAAGGGTCGTTCAATTAGGGACCGTTTAGTGCATAGTTTCTATAAAAAACCTGCACCCAAGGGGACTTGCTTAGATAGAAGAGTTTGCGGTTTCTTTATATGTGGAGAACGTTGTACATGTAATTGGATGAGACCATGCAAATCTTTCTCGAGTTCCTCCTTTTTCTAGAAGGACTATTCCAACTGTAAAACCTCAGGACTTGCATATATGGCCACTTGCACCTGCCCCCTAGATTATGTATGCACGACCAAGAGTTAGTTAGTTAGGAGGGTGGGGGAGAGGGGCATTTGCGCGATACACGCCATGGTCAGGACATCCCATTAGCGAGACTCATGAACAGTGTACATAGATGTGAAACCGGAGACATCTCCTTTTGTATCATTGAGATGGTTAATCCCAACGTGAGAGGAGGTGATCACAATAGATGTATCCTCAAAAAGGAAAGTGAGTGGATTTTTAGACATTATTCACTAGCCACTAAGTGACTCAATGAGCAAATTTCCTATGCCTCTTTTGTGTGAATACAGCCCCATTCTGGATTACATTTTTGGATTTTATACTCTACCCATTGCTACTCAGTTCCCTGTGAATGAGGTTCACATATTGTTTTACTTCATCGAGATATCTGAGCTTCTATATCAGAATTATTTCTTATCAGTTATATCCCATGTAACGGGTCTGGGAGGTGGAACCACAGAGCAACTATACAAAGGGGCAGTCCTTGTAAGGAAGCGGGTGACACCCAGGGAAGGCGGGCAGGTAGTCACGGCAAGTGACAGGGACAGTCTCTGGGTAGAAGGGCAGGTAGTCACGGCAAGTGACAGGGACAGTCTCTGGGTAGAAGGACAGCAGGCAGGTGGCTGGTGAGCGCTTCCAGGTGAGCGGGCGAGAGTCTCTGGACAGGCAGGTGGTCACGGCAAGTGACGGCAGAACCTCCAGGTAGACTAGCAGACAGGTAGCAGGTGGATGCTCCCAGGTGAGCGGGCAAGAGTCTCTGGACAGGCAGGTGGTCACGGCAAGTGACGGCAGAGCCTCCAGGTAGACTAGCAGACAGGTAGCAGGTGGACGCTCCCAGGTGAGCGGGCAAGAGTCTCTGGACAGGCAGGTGGTCACGGCAAGTGACGGCAGAACCTCCAGGTAGGCTAGCAGGCAGGTAGCAGGTGAGCGCTCCCAGGTGAGCGGGCAAGAGTCTCTGGACAGGCAGGTGGTCACGGCAAGTGACGGCAGAGCCTCCAGGTAGGCTAGCAGGCAGGTAGCAGGTGAGCGCTCCCAGGTGAGCGGGCAAGAGTCTCTGGACAGGCAGGTGGTCACGGCAAGTGACGGCGGAGCCTCCAGGTAGGCTAACAGGCAGGTAGCAGGTGAGCGCTCCCAGGTGAGCGGACAGGCTGGTCCATAGACAGACTGACAGGTGTCGGAACGCAGACCGTCGGACCGCAGGCTTGCAAGCAGGTAAGCGGATATCAGACAGGTATCAAGCAGGTATCTGGCAGGTGACTGGCAGGTAACAGGCAGGAATCTGGCAGGTGACTGGCAGGTAACAAGCAGGAATCTGGCAGGTGACTGGCAGGTAACTGGTAACGGGACCTGAGGGCTGAAGCAGGGTGAAGGCTTTGCAACAACATTGCTCGGGCACCTCCATCTTGGAGGAGGTGCCTTATATATGGAGAGGTCCTCCGGCCATTGGCCGGGGACTCCTTAGAGCGGCGCGCGCGGCCCCTTTAAGAGAGGGGGAGCGCGCACGCGCGCCCTAAGCACAGTGACCAGGGGAGGAGCGCGCGCTGCCAGCAGAGCGGGAGGAAGACGCCGGGCACGGAGCAGAGAGGTGAGAGGAACAGCGTCCCTGCCTAGCAGGAGGCAGGGACGCCGACGCTACAGTACCCCCCCCTTTAGGCCCCCCCTTTTTTAGGCCAGACAGAAATTTACCAAGGATGAGAGGGGCATGTATGTTCTCCCGGGGCTCCCATGTTCTCTCCTCAGGACCAAACCCCTTCCAATCTACTAGAAAAAAGGTCTTTCCTCTTACCCTTTTGGTGGCCAGAATGTTCTCTACCTCAAACTCGTTTTCAGCGGAAACCGGAGCAGGAGGCGTACCTGTAGACTTGGAAAAAGAGTTAAGTACCACGGGTTTGAGGAGAGATACATGGAAGGAGTTAGGGATCTGCAAGTTGGCCGGGAGTTTCAATTTATAGGCCACCGGGTTGATCTGTTTGATAACCTCCAGTGGGCCGATGAACCGAGGCCCTAACTTGTAGGAAGGAATCTTGAGCCGGACATACTTGGACGAGAGCCAGACTTTATCTCAGGATGGAATTGTGGAGGATCCAGGCGTTTTTTGTCAGCGTGTTTTTTCATCCGCTCGGATGACTGAAGGAGTGCGGATCAGGTACTCTGCCAAATGGAGGAAAATTTGCTAACGAGAGATTCCGCAGCCGGATTGTCCACCGAGGTGGAGACGGGAAATGGGATCCGAGGATGCTGACCGAAGACTACAAAAAACGGGGATTTGGAGGAAGATTCGCTCTCGTGATTATTGTAAGAGAATTCGGCCCATGGTAGGAGATCCACCCAGTCTGAATGGTGGGCATTAACGAAGTGCCGGAGGTAACTGGTCAGGATCTGATTGATCCGCTCCACTTGACCATTGGACTGTGGGTGGTAAGCGGAGGAGAAGTCCAGGGTGACGTCTAGCAGCTTACATGTGGCTCTCCAGAAGCGTGAGGTGAACTGAACCCCACGATCCGACACGATGTGGAGGGGCAGGCCATGGAGACGGAAGATGTGGCGGATAAAGTCTTTAGCCAGCTCGGGTGCAGACGGGAAGCCTGGCAGGGGAATGAAATGAGCCATTTTGGAAAAGCGGTCAGCGACCACCCAAATGACCGTACAACCGGCAGAGACAGGGAGATCTGTTATGAAGTCCATAGCTATATGCTGCCAGGGGGCAGCAGTTACTGGAAGAGGAAGAAGGCGACCAGCTGGCAGGTGTCTCGGAACCTTGTTGCGGGCGCAGGACACACAGGCAGAAACAAAGTCTATTACGTCCTTGTGCAGGGTAGGCCACCAGTAGAGCCGGGTAATAAGCTGGAGGGTCTTTTTCTGACCGGCGTGGCCAGCTAGCTTAGACGAGTGACCCCAGTGTAGGATCTTCTCCCGATCAGGTACCGTTACGAACGTCTTACCGGGAGGGAGACGATTTAGACTCACGGGGGCCACCTGCATTACTCTGGCGGGATCGATGATGTGTTTAGGCTCCTCCTCAAGATCAGACACCAGGAAGGATCGGGACAAGACGTCAGCTGTGATGTTTTTGTCAGCCGGGCGAAAATGAAGAACGAAATCAAAGCGGGCAAAAAACAAGGACCACCGGGCTTGGCGCGGGTTAAGTCTCTGGGCGTTCTGGAGATAGGCCAAGTTCTTGTGGTCTGTGTAAATTATTACCGGGTGAAGAGCCCCCTCGAGCAGGTAATGCCACTCCTCCAGTGCCAGCTTAATGGCCAATAATTCTCGGTCTCCTATAGAATAATTGCGCTCAGAAGAGGAGAAGAGTTTGGAGAAAAAGCCGCAGGTTACCATTCTTACGGAAGATGATTTTTGGGTAAGTACCGCCCCGGCTCCGGAGGAGGAAGCGTCAACTTCTAGGAAGAATTGTTTGTTGCCGTCCGGACGATGCAGCACCGGGGCGGAGGAGAAAGCCTGTTTTAAGGAAAGAAAGGCTTCCTCTGCTTCGGGCGGCCATTCTCTGGGATTAGTACCCTTACGGGTGAGCGCAGAGATAGGGGCAGTCCGGGAAGAGTAGTGCGGTATGAAGAGGCGGTAATAGTTGGCGAAGCCCAGGAACCGCTGAATAGCCTTCAACCCCTCTGGTCGGGGCCACTTCTGGATGGCAGACAGTTTCTCAGGATCCATTTGTAGGCCGGTCTGAGAGATTATGTAGCCCAGAAATGGAAGAGAGGTCTGCTCAAAGATGCACTTCTCATATTTAGCGTAGAGGTGGTTCTGCCTGAGCCTGAGCAGGACCTGACGAACATCCCTCGGGTGAGTAGGAAGGTCCGGAGAGAAGACCAAGATGTCGTCCAGGTACACAACCACGCAGGAGTAGAGAAGGTCACGGAAGATGTCATTGACCAACTCTTGAAAGATGGCAGGAGCGTTACAGAGACCGAAGGGCATTACAAGGTACTCATAGTGGCCGTCCCGGGTGTTGAATGCCGTCTTCCACTCATCCCCCTGACGGATACGGACCAGGTTATACGCCCCACGGAGATCCAGTTTGGTGAAGATTCTAGCCCCCCTCAGACGGTCAAATAATTCAGCAATGAGCGGGAGGGGGTATTTATTCTTCACTGCAATCTGGTTAAGGCCTCTATAATCTATACATGGACGGAGTGAGCCGTCCTTCTTTTTGACGAAGAAGAAGCCTGCTCCCGCCGGGGAGGTAGATTTCCGAATAAATCCCCGGGCCAGATTCTCCTCAATATATTCTGACATGGACGGGGTCTCTGCAGCGGACAAAGGGTAGATACGCCCACGGGGAGGAGTAGAGCCGGGTATCAAGTCGATCGGGCAGTCGTATGGTCTATGAGGGGGTAATGTCTCTGCTTCTTTTTTATTGAAGACATCCGCATAAGACCAATAGGGAACCGGTAGACCGGGTAGATTGACTGGGGTAGGAGAAGGACGAGCAGGATGAACGGGAACTAGACAAGTCTTATGGCAGTCCTGTCCCCAGCGAAGGACTTCTCCGGTCTGCCATTCAAGCACGGGTGCATGTTTCTGGAGCCAAGGTAGGCCTAGCAAGAGTGCGTGAGAGAGTCCAGGCAGAACATGAAAGGAGATGCTCTCAGAATGCAGCATTCCCACCTGTAGAGTTAGAGATTCGGTGATGAGTTGGATGGGATGTGGTAAGAGGCCCCCATCCACGGCGGCCACAGATAAAGGTACGGCCAGAGGTTTGGTGGGAATACGGTATTTTTCTACCAGGGATTGAGAGATGAGATTTCCAGCAGCTCCTGAGTCAAGTTGAGCCAGTTCAAAATAGCGGTTCTCTCCGCAGATGATAGAGACTGACAGCATCAGGGATGGAGAGGGTTTACTTTTCTCTAGGGCGACCTCTCTGAGCGATCCTAGACACAGGCGTTTCCCGACCTCTCTGGGCAGGAACGGATCCGGTGCTCCTTACTGCCACAGTAGAAGCAGCTCCCCTCGGCACGGCGTAAGTCTTGACGGGTTTTGACCATCTTGGTCTGGTCGACCTGCATAGGTTCAGGTGAGTGTGCCTGGGGAGTAACGGAGGGAGTGACGGGTTTCTGGAAGGTAGGGGCTAGACGTGGAAACCTCCTCTCACGGGTGACCTCTTTGGCGCGCTCCTGGAACCGGATGTCAAGTGTTATTAAGTCGTCGAGAGTGGTAGGAATGTCCCGACCGGCGAGTTCATCTTTAATACGGCCGGACAGACCCTCCCAGAAGACAGACACCAGGGCGTCATTATCCCAGGCCAGCTCCGAAGCAAGGGTACGGAACCGTATGGCATATTGACCCACGGTGAGATTTCCTTGATGGAGGCGTAGCAGAGATGATGCGGATGAGGTCTTCCGTCCGGGTTCGTCGAAGACTTTCCGGAAAGCCGTGAGAAAGGCTGGCAGGTTGGACACCAGGGGTCTCCTCTCTCCCATAGAGGATTTAGCCAAGCCAGTGCCTCCCCCGTGAGATGGGACATAAAGAAGGCTACTTTGGCCCGGTCGGAGATAAACTGGTGGGACAGGAGTTCAAAGTGCAGGGTGCACTGGTTTATGAAGCCCCGAGCTTGAGCGGGATCGCCTCCAAAGCGAGGAGGTGCAGAAAGCCGGGGTCCGGGGCAGGATACCATGGTATTGGTGGGCAGCGGCGCTGCCGGGTTGCGAGTCATGACACTAGCGGTGGTTGCTGGTGGAGCAGTCAGAGTGTCCAGGCGAGAGTTGACATTCCGCAGGTGACTCAGGATGGACTCCTGTTGGGACCTCTGCTGGGACAGTTCATGACATAGGTCCAAGAGCGAGGGAGCTTGGGTGCCACCGGGTTCCATGGCCCGAGCAAACTGTAACGGGTCTGGGAGGTGGAACCACAGAGCAACTATACAAAGGGGCAGTCCTTGTAAGGAAGCGGGTGACACCCAGGGAAGGCGGGCAGGTAGTCACGGCAAGTGACAGGGACAGTCTCTGGGTAGAAGGGCAGGTAGTCACGGCAAGTGACAGGGACAGTCTCTGGGTAGAAGTACAGCAGGCAGGTGGCTGGTGAGCGCTCCCAGGTGAGCGGGCAGGAGTCTCTGGACAGGCAGGTAGTCACGGCAAGTGACGGCAGAACCTCCAGGTAGACTAGCAGACAGGTAGCAGGTGGATGCTCCCAGGTGAGTGGGCAAGAGTCTCTGGACAGGCAGGTGGTCACGGCAAGTGACGGCAGCGCCTCCAGGTAGACTAGCAGACAGGTAGCAGGTGGACGCTCCCAGGTGAGCGGGCAAGAGTCTCTAGACAGGCAGGTGGTCACGGCAAGTGACGGCAGAACCTCCAGGTAGGCTAGCAGGCAGGTAGCAGGTGGACGCTCCCAGGTGAGCGGGCAAGAGTCTCTGGACAGGCAGGTGGTCACTGCAAGTGACGGCAGAGCCTCCAGGTAGGCTAGCAGGCAGGTAGCAGGTGTGCGCTCCCAGGTGAGCGGGCAAGAGTCTCTGGACAGGCAGGTGGTCACGGCAACTGACGGCAGAGCCTCCAGGTAGGCTAGTAGGCAGGTAGCAGGTGAGCGCTCCCAGGTGAGCGGACAGGCTGGTCCATAGACAGACTGACAGGTGTCGGAACGCAGACCGTCGGACCGCAGGCTTGCAAGCAGGTAAGCGGATATCAGGCAGGTATCAAGCAGGTATCTGGCAGGTGACTGGCAGGTAACAGGCAGGAATCTGGCAGGTGACTGGCAGGTAACAAGCAGGAATCTGGCAGGTAACTGGTAACGGGACCTGAGGGCTGAAGCAGAGTGAAGGCTTTGCAACAACATTGCTCGGGCACCTCCATCTTGGAGGAGGTGCCTTATATATGGAGAGGTCCTCCGGCCATTGGCCGGGGACTCCTTAGAGCGGCGTGCGCGGCCTCTTTAGGAGAGGGGGAGCGCGCGCGCGCCCTAAGCACGGTGACCGGGGAGGAGCGCGCGCTGCCAGCAGAGCGGGAGGAAGACGCCGGGCACGGAGCGGAGAGGTGAGGGGAACAGCGTCCCTGCCTAGCAGGAGGCAGGGACGCCGACGCTACATCCCACTTATACTATTTAGTAACTAACAAGTGTGGTGTTCCTCGTGTATCTCTAATTATGCAATAGGGGTGAAATTTGGCCATTTAGGAATATTTTGTGGGCCACCATCCCATATTTTATGAAGTGATAAAGTAGATCTACATGCCTATTGCATGATGGGAGGATGTGAAATACTTGTTTTTAGTCTCCCTTGACGCTGATCTCAGATAGAGGACTTTTCTATATTGCTGGAACGCAACCCAAATTCATTATGTGCTCCGGAGTGGAACGCATGCACAGTCGTACATAGGAGACTGTAATGCTCTCCGGCATAGAATACACACATCCAGGTGTGCACAATCGCTGACAATGACCCTAGATGCGCTCTGGCATGGAGTGCATAACTACAGGCATGCGCAGTCACGGGTATGAGTGGCGCGGCGGCAATCAGTTTATCTGGCGTTTCAGTGTAAAGTGCGTCACTTCCAGACATGCACACTAGGTGATGGACATTATAGGACCTCTAGCTCATGAGAAGTAGCACAGACGCTGTACATTATTGTAGACAGACTCCATTCTATATGTCCTGTGACAATTCACCTCTAGGAATGGGAATGGGTCTCCTAGTCTGGGGAGGGGTTTTGGATGAAGTGGGATATTTATACATGGACACCTGGCTATTAGACACACTATGCTGAACATCATGAATTATCATCCCTGTATCAAGACTCCTGATGAACCTGTTGGATAAACGCATTGAGGCGGATTATTGAAACATTCTCTGATGACTATCATACCCTTTCCTTTATATATACCTTGAGAGATATCTGATCCTATTTAATGTATCAGTGTATTTTTTTGATATATATATCAGAGTTAACCAGGGCATCTGACGGACAGCCATCAGTGAGCAGAGGCGCAATTGTCATTCCTTAGTGTGCCAACCTGCGCGGTTAGGCAGTATCAGCTTTGTTTGGGTACAGGATAGGGTAAGGTAGTGACTGTATCAATTATTCAGCAGCATCATTGCTTACATCTGTTTATATACATCCACAACAAGCCATCGGGCTCCCTCTCATTCCCCATCATCACAATTTCAGCGACATCCACATTCCCATGACGGTGATACCATTGAATAGAATAGTGAATCAGGAGTTGAAAGCTCCCTGATCCACCATTCAGCCTTCCCCTGTGAGTCTGAGACTCCGTGCACTGCAGGCACAAACACGTCACTACATCACGGCTGTATTGTGGAGACTCAGTTTGACCAAGGTTTCTGACCTTAATTAGCCGTTGTGTTTTTGCTGCCAAGAGATGCAGAAACGTTGCCGAAATTTCTGCAGCAAATACTCAATGTGCGCACATACCTTAGGGTTATGGCTTGTTCACTATCATCATAAGGAAAGGCCAGGTGATGCAAATTTCCCAGATTTATAAAAACCTCCTCTAACCTTGTGCCATTAAAACGCAGCCTTGGGTTCTTCTAAACAGCTGCCTAGCACTCTGAAAATGAAAATGGTGGAGGCCACAAAGCAGGAGAAGGCTATAAGAAGATAGCAAAGCGTTTTCAATTTACCCTTTGTTACAGGGCGGTATTCCGTATATTAATCATTAATGCCAGCCTTGACCATCAGTAACCAATATCTGGCTAATACCTCACATGTTACGTACTCTGATTCCCTTGCTATAAACTATACTGAACGGCGACTAACTGAGATGAAACCGTGTATCAATGAAAGATATTTATTACACACAAGTCTTCAGTTATTATACTACTAATTACCGCACTAACACAGTACACAATAATAATATATAATTAGCCCCACAATAACCTAATTATACTTCCCACCCACTTACCTAAAAAAATACATACATTAATAAGAGTCCACCGCCCATCACTAACTATCCCTACGGAGAACAAGGGGTTAATAGCAGCGATATTTAGCAGAGTCCAGGTGCTGTGAGGCTGAAGATCCTGCTTGAGGGTGACCACAGTTGCTTGATGGTAGGAGAGGGGGTGCTGCAGCCATAAGGAACGCTGGGGTCGTGTGGGGTGAAGAGAGGCAGAAGATCAGGTCAGAAGGTGAGCAGCAGAGTGTGACAGGCTGCCCGATGCGGAACATAGGGAGGACATGGAGAGCGGAGGAGGGGGCCATGGATGAAGGGGCTGCTGCAGAGTACAGTGCAGGACGGGAGCAGGGCTGAGGCTGGAGAGCAGAGGAGATGAAGGGACTGCGGGCAAAGGATGACACAGAGAGGAGGAGGGGGCAGGGCCGGCGTCAGCACCCGGCGTACCCGGGCAAGTGCCGGGGCCCTGGAAAATCAGAGGGGCCCACCGCCCACTCACTGTCGGGGCCCTGGCCGCTTCCTCGGCACCTGTTCAGGGACGCAGGCGCTGCTTGATTGCCGGCACTCCCCCCAGACACGGCCGCGCGCTGTCCGGCTGTGTCTGCTAGTAATGACGCGGCAGGGTCGACGGCACTGCACCTTTAATTGTGCTTGTGTGTCGCCCCTGCCGCGTCATTACTAGCAGACACAGCCGGACAGCGCGCGGCCATGTCGGGGGGAGTGCCAGCAATCAAACACCGTCGGAGCGGAGGTCCTGCACAGATGGGCGGGAGGGGCCCGGACCCGACCGCAAGTGGGCCCCTCTGATGTTCCAGGGCCATGAAGTCTGTGACACGCCGGGGGCCCTGCACTGCCCCATACCTGAGGAGCTGCTGGACAGGACACTGGACCGGGGACAGGTGAGTGAGGCTTCCCCAATCCCCATATTAAAAATATTTGCAATGGGTCTGTGTGAGTGCATGTATGTGAATGTCAGTGTGTATGACTGTGTATATATATTTGTCTGTTTTATATATGTCTTTAAGAATTTTTGTAAAAATGTGTGTATGTCTGTATGTGTACATATCTGTGTACCGTGTGTGTGTGCGTGCATGTGTCTGCGTACCGTGTGTGCGTGCATGTGTCTGCGTACCGTGTGTGCGTGCATGTGTCTGCGTACCGTGTGTGCGTGCATGTGTCTGCGTACCGTGTGTGCGTGCATATGTCTGCGTACCGTGTGTGCGTGCATATGTCTGCGTACCGTGTGTGCATGCATATGTCTGTGTACCGTGTGTGCGTGCATATGTCTGTGTACCGTGTGTGCGTGCATATGTCTGTGTACCGTGTGTGCGTGCATATGTCTGTGTACCGTGTGTGCGTGCATATGTCTGTGTACCGTGTGTGCGTGCATATGTCTGCGTACCGTGTGTGCGTGCATATGTCTGCGTACCGTGTGTGCGTGCATATGTCTGCGTACCGTTTGTGCGTGGATATGTCTGCGTACCGTGTGTGCGTGCATATGTCTGCGTACCGTGTGTGCGTGCATATGTCTGCGTACCGTGTGTGCGCGTGTCTGCATATGTGAAGGATGAGGGGGCAGGCTGGGCCCTGTGTACTATATATATATATATATATATTTCTCCGCCGTATCTCTGCATCATGAATCGTGGTATGTGTTAAAAGGGCCCACTGAGACTCTTTCGCCCGGGGCCCAGAAAAACCTGGAGCCGGCCCTGGGAGGGGGCCATGGATGAAGGGGCTGCTGCGGAGTACAATGCAGGACGGGAGCAGGGCTGAGGCTGGAGAGCAGAGGAGATGAAGGGACTGCGGGCAAAGGATGACACAGAGAGGAGGAGAGGGCCATGGATGAAGGGGCTGCTGCGGAGTACAATGCAGGATGGGAGCAGGGCTGAGGCTGGAGAGCAGAGGAAATGAAGGGACTGCGGGCAGAGGATGACACAGAGAGGAGGAGTGGGCCATGGATGAAGGGGCTGCTACTTAGTACAGTGCACGATGGGTGCAGGGCTGAGGCTGGAGAGCAGAGGAGATGAAGGGACTGCGGGCAGAGGATGACACAGAGAGGAGGAGGGGGCCATGGATGAAGGGGCTGCTGCGGAGTACAGTGCAGGACAGGAGCAGGGCTGAGGCTGGAGAGCAGAGGAGATGAAGGGACTGTGGGCAAAGGATGACACAGAGAGGAGGAGCGGAACATGGATGAAGGGGCTGCTGCGGAGTACAGTGCAGGACGGGAGCAGGGCTGAAGCTGGAGAGCAGAGGAGATGAAGGGACTGCGTGCAAAGGATGACACAGAGAGGAGGAGGAGGCCATGGATGAAGGGGCTGCTGCGGAGTACAGTGCAGGACGGGAGCAGGGCTGAGGCTGGAGAGCAGAGGAGATGAAGGGACTGCGGACAAAGGATGACACAGAGAGGAGGAGGAGGCCATGGATGAAGGGGCTGCTGCGGAGTACAGTGCAGGACTGGAGCAGGGCTGAGGCTGGAGAGCAGAGGAGATGAAGGGACTGCAGGCAGAGGATGACACAGAGAGGAGGAGCGGAACATGGATGAAGGGGCTGCTGCGGAGTACAGTGCAGGACGGGAGCAGGGCTGAGGCTGGAGAGCAGAGGAGATTAAGGGACTGCGGGCAAAGGATGACACGTGGAGCTAGAGAGGAACAGAAGCAGGTCAGGTGGAGGCCGGCAGGGAAGTAGAAGAGTAGAGCGTGCAAGCACTGCAGTTCTGCCATAACCTCTGCCCTCCTCCTGGCGTGCATGTGACGCGCCCCCTGGGCCAGTGCTGTAGGGGATACCCGGAGCCGGATCTCGATGGGGGTAGTAGTCCTTGTGGCGGTGACCCGGTCCGTGCCCAGGGTGTCAAACTAAGTGGCAGTCTATGGCAGTAGATGTTAACTTGATTGTCGACTACGCCACCCGTTGAGTGCGGCTTTGAAGCCGCCGCTGCAGAGCAGTCCGCTGAGGCCGGTGGTATATGTGCAGCAGGGATGGTATAACCCCCAACGGGAGGGGTATGGCCTCAGGGCAGCAGGTGTAGATGGTGGGGGTTGTGACGGTGCAGTAAGAAGACTCAGAGTCGGGAGATGCAGTTCAGGGTTTTTACTTACTGTTGTTCTTTTAGTCACTCTGGCCTTGAGTGACCACCCGAGCCGTGCTGCGTCGACCAGGTCCTGGACTCGGCCAACCCCCAGGCAATTCCGGAGCGTGGTTCTGAGCTCCTTTCTGACTCTCCCTTCCTCTGGCCGTTCCCACCAGGGATCCACTTTTGGCCGGCTCCCTCGGGTCTCTTGGTGGTCAACCCTCCTCTGGGCTCCCTGACCCTATACTTGGTGTGCCTTTCTAGTGGATTTGGTGAGGGTCGTGGCAGATCCTGACCACGACCTCCGGTTCCTGGCTAAGGTTTGTTTTGGCCTCTGCCAGCTTGGGATCCGGTACCCTTGTCCGCCAACCCTTCACCCTTCTGTCCTTATTCTGGGATCTTGGGGTTCTCTTCTTGTTTCCTCTCTGGGTCCTTCCTACTCCTCTCTCTCTCTCTGCAGGCTCTGTTCTGGAGCTGGGCCCAGCCGGAGCCACGGCTCCCTGTCAGCCCTCCTGGCCGAGCTCCTCTGCTCTGCTCAGGCTCTCCTAGACTCTTCTTCTCCCAGACTCTTCTTCTCCCTGCAACTAGATGGTGCCCACCTTATATATTCCCTCTATGTGTGAGCTCAGGTGACCAGCACCCAATGAGCTCCTATCTTTACCCAGACTACTCCCCCTATCTGCCCCTACACTACTGGGATGTTCCACCCCCCTCCCACTCCAGCCAGGGACAGACGCTGTCGTACCTGCACATATACTGGTGGGAGTACCGTCGTTCTGTCCCCCGGAAATGGGATGTATGTAGTGCATGCAGCCTACTAGCTCAGTTCCACACTCCATCCTTACCCGGGAGTGGAATACCACACCTCTGGCTTGAGGTGTAATACCCCTGTAGCAGCCGAGTCCTCAGGGTGCTACATTCCCCCCTGGTAAACCACAGCACGTCCTCGGGCTGTAAAGGAATAAAAACATCCACAAACATACAAATTTTTTTTCAAAAACATCATAAACATACAAAACACTATATATATCATCAGCATAAAACTTTTCATATAAAACTTTTCATAGTAAACATTCTTGTTCCTCCGGCCACGGTGCAACTTGCGACCGGGTAAAGTGCAACAGTCTCTTCAAGAAAAACACAGCTTTCCTATAAAACCAGTAGGGGGCGCCTTAGAAAGCGCAACTATATACAAGGGGAGGCATGGCCGCTCTCAGTCCTCGACCAGTGGGATTAAGGAAGGAATGACCGCTCTCAGTCCTCGGTCAGTGGGAAGAAGGAACATACGGGTAACAGTTTAATTTGCTGGTCCCAACGGGGACTATAATGGTAACAGTTCCTGTACCCCGACGGGTAACTATGCACAGTTCTTTTTACCGTACTCTAGTAACGGCGTCCTCCTGATGCTTCCTCCCTGTACTCCTCAGACCCGTCCGGGTCCTCTTGCTCCTCCTGACACCTCAGCTCTTCCTCTGTCAAACTGTGTACATGAAGGGCATAGGGTCCTTTGGCACATTGGTGCCGGGTGAATGTGACCTCGTCACCCAGGTATAGGTCACGACCTCTGTGTCCCTCCGGTAGGTGGGACTCGACATCTCTTCTGGTCACGAAGACGTCGCCGGGGGTGTGATGATCTCTGATGAAGCCCCAACCGTGCTGCAACTGGAATTTAATTACAGTCCCGGTGGCACTGGGACCGTGGGCTGCACGGGGGTTCCTTCGGGTCCGGCTCTTTTGTTCTGCACTTTTTATTTGCAGCCGCTGCTCACGGACCCGCCTCTCTCTTCGTTCTCGGTCAAAGACGTCCAACTGCTGGCGGCAGCACTCCGCACGCTTAGCTGCGGCCGCCCGGGTCTCCTGAGTGAACCCGATGAGGTCTCCTCCTGCGGGGTCCCACTCGAACTGCGCCTCCTCTATCGAGAGTGGGGTCATCTTGACGGGCGCCGGAGCCGGGATCAGGGGCTCATCCAGGGGTCTTTCTTTCCGGAGTCGGGGCTGGTGGTACTCCGGTGGCCACACAAAGGGCTGCCCATCCGGGCAAGTGTGCTGGGCAAATAGGTCTTCACCCAGGTGTGGCGCTGTGGACGTTGAGAGCGCGGTGGTGGTGGCGGCGCCCGGGTTCACCAGGCCTTGCGACCAGGCTTGGGGCACCCTGAATGTAAAGGGCACCGTGAAGACGGCGGCGCCCGGGGTTACTTGGCCCAGCGACCAGGCCGGTGGCTCAGTGGGGGTGGAGGGCGCTGTTGGCACTGTGGCGCCCGGGGGCACTCGGCCTTGCGACCAGGCCGGTGGCGTCTCCTGCTTGGCCGCGCTCAGGGTTGAGGCGCGTGACGTCACAGGGGGCGTGGCCGCGGCTTCTGTTTGAGGCCTAGTCGGGAGCGGTGACGGTGCAACGACGGGCACGGCAGGGGAAATTTCGGGCTCTGCGACGGGGAGCTGGGGCAGGCTCACGGCTTCTCGGCTCGGGGTAGTGACGTCCCCTTTACCTGCCTCCGTTTCTTTAGCTCCTTCCTCGGCGTCGTCTCCGGCCTTGATTCCTCCTGCACCATCCTCAGAGGCGGTCTGACTCCTCATCTCGGGTGGCGTGCTCCGCTGGCGGGTTCCAGCCTGCAGGGCCATCTCTCTGCTCCACTCCATCAGCGTTTCTCGCTGCACCTGGGCCATCCTCCGTGCGAGGCGCTCCAGCTCGGTCTGCGCACACTCCCGGTCTCGGGGGAGCTGTGCCAGGATCTCCACCAGGCCTAGTGGGGTTGTCGCTTGCAGCAGGCTCCTGACCACAGGGTCGGTGCTGCCTGACTCTCCCTCCATCTCCGGGTGCGACTTCTCCGGACTCCTCTCCAGACTCCTCCAGGCGGCTCCCATCTTCTCTGTTTTGTTCTGTATCCGCCCACATTGAGGGTGGTCCCGGGGCAACTTGGTGATTGTCAGTTCCAGGGGCAGTCCCCCCACGCTGATGGACATCTCTAACATCACAGTCTCTGCCGGTGGGGGCGGTTTCCGCTTTTGGCGCCATTCCTTGACCTGGCCCACGATGGGAGGTGGCCTCTTGCCACCCTCTGGCACGCCCATAATGGCGTCCACTCTGCCAGGGCGGGAAATCTTCTGAAATGGCGGGAATCGTCTCCCAGTGGCGGGAAACTCCGTGGATGGCGGGAAAAAGCTGCAGATGGCGCCGGATGGCGGGAAAACTCCACCGATGGCAGGAAGGAAGCGGAAGATGGCGCCGGATGGCGGGAATCTTCACCACAGGTAAGTTTGAACAGTCTTTTTCAGGCACGCAGTACCCGGTGGTTGCGGGCACGATATCCTGCCGACTACGCCAAAAGTTGACGCGCCCCCTGGGCCAGTGCTGTAGGGGATACCCGGAGCCGGATCTCGATGGGGGTAGTAGTCCTTGTGGCGGTGACCCGGTCCGTGCCCAGGGTGTCAAACTAAGTGGCAGTCTATGGCAGTAGATGTTAACTTGATTGTCGACTACGCCACCCGTTGAGTGCGGCTTTGAAGCCGCCGCTGCAGAGCAGTCCGCTGAGGCCGGTGGTATATGTGCAGCAGGGATGGTATAACCCCCAACGGGAGGGGTATGGCCTCAGGGCAGCAGGTGTAGATGGTGGGGGTTGTGACAGTGCAGTAAGAAGACTCAGAGTCGGGAGATGCAGTTCAGGGTTTTTACTTACTGGTGTTCTTTTAGTCACTCTGGCCTTGAGTGACCACCCGAGCCGTGCTGCGTCGACCAGGTCCTGGACTCGGCCAACCCCCAGGCAATTCCGGAGCGTGGTTCTGAGCTCCTTTCTGACTCTCCCTTCCTCTGGCCGTTCCCACCAGGGATCCACTTTTGGCCGGCTCCCTCGGGTCTCTTGGTGGTCAACCCTCCTCTGGGCTCCCTGACCCTATACTTGGTGTGCCTTTCTAGTGGATTTGGTGAGGGTCGTGGCAGATCCTGACCACGACCTCCGGTTCCTGGCTAAGGTTTGTTTTGGCCTCTGCCAGCTTGGGATCCGGTACCCTTGTCCGCCAACCCTTCACCCTTCTGTCCTTATTCTGGGATCTTGGGGTTCTCTTCTTGTTTCCTCTCTGGGTCCTTCCTACTCCTCTCTCTCTCTCTGCAGGCTCTGTTCTGGAGCTGGGCCCAGCCGGAGCCACGGCTCCCTGTCAGCCCTCCTGGCCGAGCTCCTCTGCTCTGCTCAGGCTCTCCTAGACTCTTCTTCTCCTAGACTCTTCTTCTCCCTGCAACTAGATGGTGCCCACCTTATATATTCCCTCTATGTGTGAGCTCAGGTGACCAGCACCCAATGAGCTCCTATCTTTACCCAGACTACTCCCCCTATCTGCCCCTACACTACTGGGATGTTCCACCCCCCTCCCACTCCAGCCAGGGACAGACGCTGTCGTACCTGCACATATACTGGTGGGAGTACCGTCGTTCTGTCCCCCGGAAATGGGATGTATGTAGTGCATGCAGCCTACTAGCTCAGTTCCACACTCCATCCTTACCCGGGAGTGGAATACCACACCTCTGGCTTGAGGTGTAATACCCCTGTAGCAGCCGAGTCCTCAGGGTGCTACACATGCAGGACGTGAGTGCCAACATGGCGTTATAATGACACTGCATGCACAGGCATCCCTGTATGCACCTGTGCGCACCCAGTGGCAGGGTTCTTTGAAGTTCTGGGCGCCCACACTGATATGATTATATCAGTGCTGGCGTCTGGACCCCTGCAGGCACCGGCTTTTGCCAGGACAAAGATCTCTTTGATCCTTTTGTCCTAGCAGTGTGACTCTCTACTAACATGGTAATTAACCATGTCAGCATATAGTCAAAGGCAATAGATGGACATCTGTCCATCTTCTTTTGACATGCCCAGACTTTTCTTGTCCTGGGCATATCTGAAAAGTAGGGGGATTATTATAAGGGGGCCAACTATATATGTGTGGAGGCACAATTATATTTATGTGCATGTGGACATATATATGTGTAGGGACACATGGGGACATAGGCACATAAGGCAATATATCCACATGCATATACAGGTACTTCTCACTAAATTAGAATATCATCAAAAAGTTAATTTATTTCAGTTCTTAAATACAAAAAGTGAAACTCGTATATAGAGTCATTACAAACAGAGGGATCTATTTCAAGTATTTATTTCTGTTAATGTTGATGATTATGGCTTACAGTCAATGAAAACACAAAAGTCATTATCTCAGTAAATTAGAATACTTTATAACAACAGCTTGAAAAATGTTTTTTATAATCCGAAATGTTATCCTACTGAAATGTCTGTTCAGTAAATGCACTCAGTACTTGGTCGGGCTCCTTTTGCATCAATTACTGCATCAATGCGGCAATGTGGCATGGAGGCGATCAGCCTGTGGCACTGCTGACGTGTTATGGAAGCCCAGGTGGCTTTGATAGCAGCCTTCAGCTCGTCTGTATTGTTGCGTCTGGGGTCTCTCGTCTTCCTCTTGACAATACCCCATAGATTCTCTATAATAGATTCTCTATGGGGTTAAGGTCAGGCAAGTTTGCTGCCAATCAAGCACAGTCTTACTGTTGTTTGTGAACCAGGTATTGGTACTTTTGGCAGTGTGGACAGGGGCCAAGTCCTGCTGGAGAATGAAATTTCCATCTCAAAAAAGCTTGTCGGCAGAGGGAAGCATGAAGTGCTCTAAAATGTCCTGGTAGACGGCTGCGCTGACTTTGGTCTTGATAAAACACAGTGGACCTACACCAGCAGATGACATGGCTCCCCAAACCATCACTGATGGTGGAAACTTCACCCTAGACCTCCAGCAGCTTGGATTGTGGCCTCTCCACTCTTCCTCCAGACTCTGGGACCTTGATTTCCAAATGAAATGCAAAATTTACTTTCATCTGAACACAACACCTTGGACCACTGAGCAAAAGTCCAGGTCTTTTTCTCCTTGGCCCAGGTAAGACGCTTCTGGCGTTGTCTATTGGTCATGAGTGGCTTGACACAAGGAATGCAACACTTGTAGCCCATGTCCTGGATACGTCTGTGTGTGGTGGCTCTTGTAACAATGACTCTAGCAGCAGTCCACTTCTTGTGAATCTCCCCCACATTTTTCAATGGCCTTTTCTTAACAATCCTTTCAAGGCTGCGGTTATCCCGGTTGCTTGTGCACCCTTTTCTACCACACTTTTTCCTTAAACTCAACTTTCCATTAATATGCTTGAATACAGCACTCTGTGAACAGCCAGCTTCTTTAGCCATGGCCTTTTGTGGCTTACCCTTCTTGTGGGGTGTGTCAATGACTGCCTTCTGGACATCTGTCAAGTCAGCAGTTTTCCCCATGATTGTGGAGCCTACTGAAACAGACTAAGGGACCTTTTTAAATGCTTAGGAAGCCTTTGCAGGTGTTTTTGTTAATTATTCTAATTTTCTGAGATAATGACTTTTTTGTGCTTTCATTGCCTTTAAGCCATAATCATCCACATTAACAGAAATAAACAATTGAAATAGATCACCCTGTTTGTAATGACTCTATATAATATGAGTTTCCTTTTTTTTATTGAAGAACTGAAATAAATTGACTTTTTGATGATATTCTAATTTAGTGAGATGCACCTGTGTATATATATATATGCATTCGCATACATGGTAGTATGAAAAAACATATATATATATATATATATATATATATATATATATATATATATACAGTACAGACCAAAAGTTTGGACACACCTTCTCATTTAAAGATTTTTCTGTATTTTCATGACTATGATGACTATGAAAACTGTACATTCACACTGAAGGCATCAAAACTATGAATTAACACATGTGAACTTAACAAAAAAGTGTGAAACAACTGAAAATATGTCTTATATTCTAGGTTCTTCAAAGTAGCCACCTTTTGCTTTGATGACTGCTTTGCACACTCTTGGCATTCTCTTGATGAGCTTCAAGAGGTAGTCACCGGAAATGGTTTTCACTTCACAGGTGTGCCCTGTCAGGTTTAATAAGTGGGATTTCTTGCCTTATAAATGGGGTTGGGACCATCAGTTGTGTTGTGCAGAACTCTGGTGGATACACAGCTGATAGTCCTCCTGAATAGACTGTTAGAATTTGTATTATGGCAAGAAAAAAGCAGCTAAGTAAAGAAAAACGTGTGGCCATCACTACTTTAAGAAATGAAGGTCAGTCAGTCCGAAAAATTGGGAAAACTTTGAAAGTGTCCCCAAGTGCAGTTGCAAAAAACATCAATCGCTACAAAGAAACTGGCTCACATGAGGAAAGCAAGACCAAGAGTCACCTCTGCTTCTGAGGATAAGTTTATCCAAGTCACCAGCCTCAGAAATCGCAGGTTAACAGCAGCTCAGATTAGAGACCAGGTCAATGCCACACAGAGTTCTAGCAGCAGACTCATGTCTTCAAAAACTATTAAAAGGAGACTTTGTGCAGCAGGCCTTCATGGTAAAATAGCTGTTAGGAAACCACGGCTAAGGACAGGCAACAAGCAGAAGAGACTTGTTTGGGCTAAAGAACACAAGAAATGGACATTAGACAAGTGGAAATCTGTGCTTTGGTCTGATGAGTCCAAATTTGAGATCTTTGGTTCCAACCACCGTGTCTTTGTGCGACGCAGAAAAGGTGAACGGATGGACTCTACATGCCTGGTTCCCACCATGAAGCATGGAGGAGGAGGTGTGATGGTGTGGGGTGCTTTGCTGGTGACACTGTTGGGGATTTATTCAAAATTGAAGGCATACTGAACCAGCATGGCTACCACAGCATCTTGCAGCGGCATGCTATTCCATCCGGTTTGCGTTTAGTTGGACCATCATTTATTTTTCAACAGGACAATGACCCCAAACACACCTCCAGGCTGTGTAAGGGCTATTTGACCAAGAGGGAGAGTGATGGGGTGCTACGCCAGATGACCTGGCCTCCACAGTAACCAGACCTGAACCCAATCGAGATGGTTTGGGGTGAGCTGGACCACAGAGTGAAGGCAAAAGACCAACAAGTGCTAAGCATCTCTGGGAACTCCTTCAAGATTGTTGGAAGACCATTTCCGGTGATTACCTCTTGAAGCTCATCAAGAGAATGCCAAGAGTGTACAAAGCAGTCATCAAAGCAAAAGGTGGCTACTTTGAAGAACCTAGAATATAAGACATATTTTCAGTTGTTTCACACTTTTTTGTTAAGTATATAATTCCACATGTGTTAATTCATAGTTTTGATGCCTTCAGTGTGAATGTACAATTTCCATAGTCAAGAAAATACAGAAAAATCTTTAAATGAGAAGGTGTGTCCAAACTTTTGGTCTGTACTGTATATGCATGCATATTTTAGGACACTTCCCTTTACACTCTTTCCTCAGTTCGAAATGTAATTAAGAAATGGCAGTCAGCAGCAAGGAAGACCAAGCTAAATCTCAGTGAGAGCTGCTCGTAGGATTGCTGGAGAGGCAAATCAGAAACCCCCCTTGACTGCAACAGACCTTCAGAAAGATTTAGAAGACTCTTTAGTTGTTGCACATTTTTCTACTGTTCGGAGACACCTGCACAAATATGGCCTTCATGAAAGAGTCATCAGAAGAAAACCTCTCCTGCGTCCTCACCATAAAATTTTGTGTCAGAAGTATGCAAAAGAACATCTAAACAAGCCTGATGCATTTTGGAAACATGTTCTGTGGACTGATGAGGTTAAAATAAAACTCTTTGGCCACAATGATCAAAGGTATGTGTGGAGAAAAAGGGGCACAGAATTTCAAGAAAAGAACATCTTGCAAACCATTAAGCATGGAGGTGGATCAATCATGCTTTAGGGTTGTTTTGCAGCCAATGGCACGGGATCATTTCACGGGTAGAGGGAAGAATGGATTCAATGAAGTTTCAACAAATTCTTGACGCAAATCTGTAAAAGTTGAAAAGAGGATGGCTTCTTCAAATGGATAATGGATCCTAAGCACACTTCAAAATTCACAATAGACAACCTTAAAGGCACAAGATGAAGGTTTTACAATGGCCCTCACAGTCCTCTGATCTGAACATCATTGAAAATCTGTGGCTAGACCTCAAAATAGCAGTGCATGCAAGACGACCCAGGAATCTCACAGAACTGGAAGAATTTTCCAAGGAAGAATGGATGAAAATCCCTCAAACAATAATTTAAAAACTCTTGTTTGGCTACAAAAAGCGTTTACAAGCTGTGATACTTGCAAAAGGTGGTGCTACTAGGTACTAACCATGCAGGGTGTCCAAACTTTTGCATCGGCCCATTTTCTGTTTTGTAATTTTGACCATGGGTGTTTAAACTTTTACATGCCACTGTGAGTAAAGGAAATTAAGTTAAGGAAGGATTCCTTATCTTAGACAAACAGGATTTAAACAAACAGTTGTCTATACTAGAGAGGAAGCTACAGTGTCGCATAACTGGGACATCCATTCTCCTAAGGAGAGCTGAAGATGCAGTGCCACAGCAATGAGTGTGTGGCCCTCATTGAATGGACTTTGAAAGTACTAGTGAGGAGTCGTACCGATGCACCTCAGCCAGTGAGGTCCTCACAAATCAACTTTGAGCACTGAGTTGCCCTGAGGGGCTGTAACGACACATCTCAACCTGTATGGTCCCCACAGGGATGATGGACCTTCCCATAATGGCTTGCTGGACTGTGATAACTTTTGTTAAAAGCTACATGTACCGCCACATGTAACCATAAAGTTCTTGACTCAGCATAATGCAGGAGAAACATTCATAAAGTGTTGTACCTGCTATCTGATATATATATACTTGTCATCAAGTTCTTGTTAAGTAAAGTAAAGTTTATTTTTGTACTTTGGTCTGCTTCATTTATCTCCATACCATCTGGACTGGGCTTGCCAAGTACAGTGGCAGCATACGGCCTTCAGAGTCGGGAAATATGACTCCGCCAAATTAAAGTCTGTGATGCAACGTGGCATTGGTGGATGGAACAAGACATGATGTCCCAGATGTGCTCGATTGGATTCAGGTCTGGGGAATGGACAGGCCATTCCAAAGCATCAATGCCTTCATCATGCAGGAACTGCTGACACACTTCAGCCACATGAGGCCTAGCATTGTCATGTATCAGAAGGAACACAGGGCCCATTGCACCAGCATACGGTTTCACAATGGATCTGAGGATCTCATCCCAGTACCTAATAGCAGTCTGGGTACCTCTGGCTAGCACATGGGGGGCTGTGCGGCCCTCCAAATAAATGCCTCCCCACACCATTACTGACCCACTGCTAAACTGGTCATGCTGGAGGATGTTGCAGGCAGCAGAATGTTCTCCACAGCGTCTCCATACTCTGTCCGTCTGTCACATGTGCTCAGTGTGAACCTGCTCTCATCCGTGAAGAACACAGGACTCCAATGTGGAATCTGCCAATCTTGGTGTTCTCTGGCAAATGCCAATGACCCTGCACTGTGTTGGGCTGTAAGCGCAACACCCACTTGTGGACGTCGAGCCTTCATACCACCCTCATGGAGTCTGTTTCTGACAGTTTGAGCTGAGAAATGGATGTTAGTGGCCTGTTAGAGGTTGTTTTGCAGGGCTCTTGCACTGCTCTTCCTGTTCCTCCTTGCACAAAGGAAGAGGTAGCAGTCCTGCTGCTGGGTTGTTGCCCTCCTACGGCCCCCTCCACATCTCCTGGTGTACTGACCTGTCTCCTGGTAGAGTATATGCTCCATGCTTTGGACACTGTGCTGACACACAGTTACCCTTCTTGCCACAGCTCTCATTGATGTGCCATCCTGGATGAGCTGCACTACATGAGCAACTTCTGTGGGTTGTAGACACCGCCTCATGCTACTGTACGTCTAGGGGTGAGAGCAATGACAAAATGCAAGTGACCAAAACAGCCAAAAAGGATGAGAACAGAGAAATGTTCTGTGGTCACCACCTGCAAAACCACTCTTTTATAGGGGGTATCTTGCTAATTGACTATAATTTCTATCTGTCGTTTCTTCCATTTACACAACAGAAAGAGAAATTTATTCACAACAGTGTTACTTCATAACTGGACAGGTTGATTTCACAGAAGTGTGATTGACTTAGAGTTACATTGTGTTGTTTAAGTGTTCCCTTTATATTTTTGAGTAGTGTACTTAACAGCCCCATACACGAGATACATGTTGGCTGAACGGTCATTTGGCAGATGGCTATTTTTCCCGACTCCCCCATACACACAAATATTCCAGCTTTCTTGTGGTCTGTATGAGAGAGTCGCCTCCAGACTCCTCTAGTGGAGGATTATCTACAGAAAAAATAAATGGATTAGCCTCTAAAATTCAGGATGCCAGATCCTTCTCTGCCCTGACATCATCTGTCGGGAGGCCCCCAAATACATTTTATAGTCAGCCACCCCCCCCCCCCCCCAATTCATTACTTCCATGCAACTTTAGTCTAATGTGTATGGGGGCTTTAAAATGTAACTCATTGGACGCTGCCTCTGGCCCGGCCTAATAGACTTTCGTACATTGCAGGTCCAGACACCATTATTAGGTACTTAAGTATCATAGTAACTAGGCAGCCCCATACTATCGAGTACTTGGGGGAGGAGGGGCATTCAGCCGAACTCTGTCACACCTTCTGAGATGCCATGTTTGCTTTTGACAGCAGCAATTGGTTAAACTGCCAGGGTTTATGTAGCAGCCGCACCTGTGCCATCCCTGCCATGAACATCTATGTTTAACATGTTAGAAAATAACAAAATGTGTCTTATGCTGTTTGCATGTTTTTTTATTTTTATAAGAATTGTTGGTGCCAATTTTCTTTTGAAACATTTTAATTTCTGCTTTTTTTCTGGTGTTTTTCTTGTAATATAGTAAAGCCTAAGGCCAGAAATAAACCCCATAAAACACTGTACATGGAGACTTTGCTATCAAATAATTTCTGCCCGCAATATTTGTGCCAACAAAAAAGGTTTTATAAAAGCATCAAACTTCTGTGTGTGAATCAGACATGAGATCTAACGTGATGGAAGATTACAGTCCGGGGAAGACGGGAAACATTCATATAGACGACCGGTGATGATATAGTCAGTGACGGACTGTGGCCAAATATGTTTCTAGAGCCGTAGTAGAAGATGAAGATGTCGTCCTCATTATGAAGTAGTTATTTCTCATGTCACAGGTAATGAATATCTCCTGCAGTATTACTAATGCCGATTCCAGTGTCCGTAAATGAGATGACAACTAGCATCATGGAAGATGAGTCTATGAGAAAACATATTCAGCTGCAGACTGCGAGGAAGAAACTACTTGTTGGCTGTGTTCTAAAATATATTTGTTTTATTAGCAGATGTAAAGAAAAAAACTAAATAGTGTAAAATAATAAATCTCCTCATATTTTTCTCTAATTATCTCCAGTAATTGTATTATTACACAGGATTTTTATGATGTTACATCTACTTATTTTCTTCTCATTCAGGTCTCTACAGTATTCGATCCGCTCAGTAAAATCTTCTATATAAGAGAGTTTTCCTGATTTATCCATCACAACAGGATATGGACAAGGACAAGATGGCAGAGAAAATATTACACCTTACCCTAGAGATCCTCTTTCGACTTACTGGAGAGGTGAGAGATTCTGATGACGTCACATTACATCATTCTTATCTATAGGAATAACAGATGGACAGAACTGGAGAGGTGAGGACCCTGGAAATGTCTGTAGTGAGATTTATTAATGTGTCTCTCCATAACCAGGATTACACAGTAGTGAAGAAGACCTCTAGTGAGCGCTGTCAGGCCCCTGTGTCTGAGGGATGGGGAAGACCCCTGAGCCCAATCACTGGGCCTCCACCTCACCCCCTGATACATGAGGACATCAATAACCAGAAGATCCTAGAACTCACCTACAAGATGATTGAGCTGCTGACTGGAGAGGTGACACTGCTGGGAATGCTGGGACATTATACAGTAATGCTATGAAGGGATCGGGGGGGTGACTGTATCATTATGTGTATCAGGTTCCTATAAGGTGTCAGGATGTCGCTGTCTATTTCTCCATGGAGGAGTGGGAGTATTTAGAGGAACACAAAGATCTGTACAAAGACGTCATGATGGAGGTTCCCCAGCCCCTCACATCACCAGGTAATAAACAGGACTAAATACACACGGCCTATAATTATCTGTATGTAAAGAATGAATTCAGTCCCTGTATGTGTTCCCTCCAGATCTATCCAGTAAGAGGACAACACCAGAGAGAAGTCCCCGTCCTCTTCTTCCACAGGACTGTAAACAAGAAGATCCCAATGTTCCTCAGGATCATCAGGTAGATGGAGAGAAGGTGTCATGAGATCTCCCCTATGATGTGTAGACGGCTGTGAAGGTCTTGTGCTCAGCAAGGCTGTGGTGTCGGAGTTGGAGCCCATTTTGGTGGATTTGGAGTGGTATCAAATGGACCGACTCCTAAAATATATAATAAATTGGGTACAGTAGTTCAATGCAGTTTTTGGGGAATATTTTTTCATAAGAATTTGGGAAAGTTATGAAATGTCCTATAAATGTCTGTCCTATTCCTGATCTAAGGGTCTGGACTTTTAGCTGAGATGAATCTGTGCTACAGTAAATTTATCACTTAAACATGAGCCATGTATGAGGGAGTCGTGGAGTCGGTGTCATGGAAATTGAGGAGTCGGGAGTCGGAGGTTTGGCTTACCGACTCCACAGCCCTGGTGCTCAGTCTTGTTTTATCCACCAGTATTATATGTTTTATACTTGTGTAATGAGAATGGTGGAGATGGCAGGATTAGAGCTGATCATAGATGGGACTTCTCCATCTGTCTGTGACTTTTACAATATTTGTTTCAGGGTGAAGATCTGACCCATATTAATACTACAGAGACATATGTGAGGGGTGATGAGCGGTGTAAAGAGGAGATTCCTACATATGACTACCCAGGTGAGTAGTAACCACTAAATGCAGAGAAGTTACAGATTATTCTCAGTCACCGGCTGTGGCTGCTTTATCGGTGGTGTAGTCCGGCCATATCACAATCGTGTGATCACCATTCTCCTCTAGATCACAACATTCTCCCCTACACAAAACTGTTAACCCCTTTCTGACGTTGTAAGTAAAAATACATCCCTGTTCCCTGGACTGTATGGACTAGGTACATATTATTACGACATGGCGATCGCACCCGCACACAGGCTGTACTAGCGCAATCGCCGCCCAGGTCAGCTGATTCTGACATCTGACACCCGGCACGCAGTGCCCGCACCTCTCCCGGCAGCACTTAGTGAGTGCGCAGAGGGACAGCAGCGGGGTCCCGATCGTTGCCATGGTGACCCGATGTCGTCATGATAACATCCGGGTCACCAGCCCCAGCAAGTTAAGTTTGATCATGCGCAGTGCATGATCAAAGTAACTTGTGTCTGCAGAGCTGACAGTTTAAAAGTTATAGCAGTGATCCTGCTCTGCTATACCTTATAACTGCGATCAGCCTGTTGTAAAAATATATTAAAAAATATATATTTTTACAAGATATATTAAAAATAATATATGGAAAAAAAATAAACAATAAAAGCACACATATATGGTATTGCCGTGTCCGGAACAACCTGACCTATAAAATAAAGCTGTCCCACTAGTTAACCCCTTTAGTGAACACAGTAAAAGAAAAAAAAACTAAGCAAATAACGGTGCTTAATCATCATATTTCCAAACAAAAAGTGGAATAAAACGCGATAAAAAAGATGAATGTAAATAAAAATGGTACCGCTGAAAACGTCATCTTGTCCCGCAAAAAAGAAGCCGCCATACAGCTCCATCACACGAAAAATAAAAAAGTTACAGCTCTCAGAATAAAGTGATGCAAAAAAAAATAGTTTTTATTGTGTAACAGCGCCAAAACCTAAAAAAACAATATAAATGTAGTACGGCTGTAATTGTACTGACCCGAATAATAAAGCGGCCTTATACATTTTTCCACACGCAGAACGGCATAAAAAGAATGCCAAAAAAACAATTCCTGAATTGTTGGTTTTTGTTTATTCCACCTCCCAAAAATCTGAGTAGAAAGCGATAAAAAAAAGTCACTTGCCCAAAATTAGTACCAATAAAAACGTCAACTTGTCCCGCAAAAAACAAGCCGTCACATGACTGTCGGCCGAACTATGGAAAAATTATAGCTCTCAAAATATGGCGATGCAAAAACTTTCTGTGCTGCTGAATGTCCTCATATGGTCCCTACAAGACCAGGTCCAATCTTTCTGGCCAAACTTCACTTTTATGATCGATAACATTAAATGTGCAGTCAGGGCCAAGTGTGAATTTCTGTACAATAACAACAGAGTTTCCCTTTATCCTGACTTTTCAATTTCTTTTAAAACCGACTAACTTCAAACAGGATTGTGATAAACAATACAGAAAACATTACACCTGTGCCATGATATATCTCTAAGCTGTGCGTGGCTGATGGCTGTAATATACATTTATTCACGCCTGCAGGAGATGTGTTGGCTCGAGCCCTGGTTTCATGGATTCACTCCACGTCATAAATTCCATTATGTTTTCAATCCTAAGGAATTCAGATTACTGCACAATCTCTCCTGAAATGGGGGCGCTAATACTTTCTCTACTCTTCTGGTCAGGTTATTGTAGCTCCAATGGTCCACCATAAATGAGTGCAACTCCAGTTTAGTGTTGGATTTCTCCCTTCATACATATGTTGTTGTTGAGGATGTAACATAGAATAAAAAAATGTCTTTTTTTATAGCTTTATTTTGTATGATAGTTTGATTGTGGTCGGATCGGCCTGCCTCACTTATGTGAGTCTGTAACTCCCTGGTAGTCTTTAAAAAAAGATCTCCATTGCCTCTTCCAAATGCCCGAGATCTAAATTTAAGACACCTCAGCTCTGCACTATTAGAAAAAGTTCTCTTTGAATGTCTAATATTTCTTCTTGAAACTCATCTGACAGAAAATATTGGCCCTTATGATAGTTTAGATTCCCAAGAGCCACCGAGCCCCATACTCCAATTACCCCAGAGAGGTTTCACCACTAGTTACTCATTTATTACTGATGAAGACTGTTGAGTTTGATCATTTCAGTAGATGTTATTGTCTGTAGTCAGTTTTTGACTACAGTAGTTACTGCCCAAATTTCTCTGATTTAACCCCTTCCTGCAGCCAGTTTTGTGATCCTAATCAGGCCCCATTTTTCAAATCTGATGTGTGTCACTTTATGTGGTGATAACTTTGAAATTCTTCTTAAAGGATAATAGGAAACAAATGGACCTTACAAATTATTTTCCTTGAATCCTACAATATCCTATATACGGTTGTACACTACTGTCTGGGCACATGGCAGGTTAAGAAGGGAAGGAGCGACATTTAGCTATTTGAATATAGATCTTGCTGAAATAGTTTGCAGACACAATGTCGCATGGTCACCTGCCAGCTCAAAAGATGACCACCACAAACAGGCTTGGTGCCATCTACTTCATTTTCCAGATCCCACGAATTGTCTTGTTCATCACCCTTTAACCCCTCTACATGGATCTGGACACAGAGACCCCCTAGGCTTGGGCCACGGTGTTACCTGCTGTTCTGTGGTGTGAGATGGCAAGAAGAATAATCAGGTAGTCGGGTCAGAACCAGGAGGGCAGAGAACATACAAAATCAGAAGACACAAGAGTAGTCAGTAAACGGGCCGAGGTCACAACAGGAAACAAATCCACAAGCCGGGAGCTGAGCACAGAGGACTGACCCAGAGGAGAACAAGGCTGTATCTGGCGGCTTCCAGCAATATGCTTCCAGCTTTAGTAGGGTGCGGTGATTTCTAATTGGCTGAAGCAGGGAGCAGATTACTCCAGCTGGACAGAACACACACCCATACTGCCAGACTGGATGGTACTAAAGGTCCCTGGCACCCTAATCTTACTGGCTGGAAAGAGCCTGCGCCGCCCAGAGCTTCTGGTTCTGACGTCTCCTCCATCACCAGCGCCGCCTGCAGGATGAATAAGGCGGCTCCTGGTGACAGAAGCAGACGTCGCAGGAGCAGATCCCGGAGGAGATGGGACCCACCATTTACAGAAGTCCTAATGTGACCAAATTACAGAAAACCGGAGCAGTAGAAATCATCATAAATTGACTCCATTTTGGAAATTATAACCCTCAGTGAATTAATCTATAGGAGTAGGGAATATTTTGATTCCACATGCAAAAAAAGAAGAAAAGAGAGGCGCTCCTGTGTATACCCGGTGATCTTTGAGGGGAGGAAAATGGAAATAGAAATGTACTAACCTTGTGTGGTTGCGCACCGCTGCACAACCACGGATTAAGGCTCCGGTGTGAACTGCACACCGCACGGGTCTCAGGCTGACCGGCTGAGAGAATCACATGGGGTGTGACATCACCGCGGGTCCTTGTAAACGGTTAATAAGCTGATATCTGCAGCCCCAAACCACCCACCCAAGAGGGAATCAAGAATACAAAGTACAAAGTCGCTGCGGTTTTCAATGGGGTAAGGTGACAGCAGGCCGGGGTATTTGTTACTCCATCATTTTCTTTATTAATCACATGGCTTCACAACATGTTTCGGCTAATACCGCCATCATCAGGTGATGGCCAATATTACCACACAAGCACTTTATATAGAAGTTTAACCAATTAACCAGCAGGTGCCAACAATTAACCAGTTAACCCTCAAATCTCCATTACCATATATACAGGTTCCCATTCTAAGGGCCAACCTGACTTGGCCGATAACAGAGACAAAACATCAACACTAACATAAGACTACATGAAAAAACTATATATACATATAAAAGAAGAATATAAAAAGAGTAAAAGCTGCATATATTCAGAATTACACTCATATTAAAAACCTAATAAAAATAAATATCCACTATATTTTTCAAATCCACATAAATTATATTACTTAGTTAATAATATTTTCAAGTGAGAGATTCAGACCTTCCGGGGATAAAGTTCCCAACTTATAGATCCAATAATTTTCCCGGTTTACCAACCTTTTCTATCTATCATGCACCGTGTCAGATATATGATCAATAATCATTAGGTGCAGATATTTTGGATCTTTCTGATCTTCTAAGAAGAAGTGCTTTGACAACTATGTAACAAATCTCCATTTCTAATATTCTGCCAATGTTTATTTAGCCTGGCGCGCATTGGTTGTATGGTGCGACCTACATACTATAGACCACATGTACACTCCAACAGATATATCACATATGACGGCAGTCTGTCCGGCATCTAATCTGAAAAGTCTCCCCCGTGGTGAGCAAGCTAAAAGTTTTTGTTCCGTTATTAATGATCCCACAACAGAGACATTTTGATGTTCTACATGTAAAGCACCCATCCCCCCTTCCTTGGTTTATATTTTTATACTTTATATAATTCTTAGTCAGTGATGTGGAGCTAGGCGCTAACACATTTTTCAGATTCTGACACCTCCTATATATAATCCTTGGTTTGGCCGGCAGTTGCTTGCCCAAAATGGGATCACTGGATAAAATGAACCAATACGTCTTCAATAGGTTATTAAGAGTAACTCTAGATTGGCTAAATGTTGTAATGAGACTATACTCGGCACTCAATGGGTTAATAGTCTAATTTTTTTTTACCACATTGGTAGGTCCGGCCAGATTCCCCTTATTGTTTATCATTTCCAAGCATTTTTCTTGGGATAAACATTTGGCTTTCTTATATGCATCACTTAATAATTTGTCAGGATATCCCTTTTCCCTGAATCTCATCTTTAAAATCCTAGATTCATTAATAAAATCCACATCTCTACTACAATTTTTCCTAATTCTCCAATACTGTCCATAGGGAATATTACGCACCCAGACTGGAAGATGGCTGCTATCATATGCTAGGTAACTATTCACATCCACCTCTTTGAAATGCGTGGAGGTGATTATCTTTCCTTCTGGGTTTTTTTTTAATCAGGAGGTCAAGGAATTGAATACTTAAACTGGATATATTAGATGAAAAACTAAGACCCCAGGTTTTATTATTTAATTCAGATACAAATATAGATGCTTCCTCATGGGTACCGGTCCTGACAAAGAAAAAATCATCTATAAATCTCCTAAAGAGACATATATGTCTAGTATATAGATGGGACTGTACGATGAAGACAGACTCAAACCTCCCCATAAATAAATTAGCATAGCTAGGGGCGAATCTCGTCCCCATCGCACAACCTCTCATCTATGTCTAGTATATAGATGGGACTGTACGATGAAGACGGACTCAAACCTCCCCATAAATAAATTAGCATAGCTAGGGGCGAGTCTTGTCCCCATCGCACAACCACTCATCTGTTTATATGTGGTCTCTTCAAATAATTTTTTTTATTGTTTAAGATAAACTCAATACTTTCTAATAAGAACCTTTTCTGTTCCAAAAATATAGAGGTATCTGAACACAAATAATGATCAATAGCCTCTAAACCTAAAGTATGTGTAATGTTGGAGTACAAGGAACTCACATCTAAGGTACAAAAAACATAATAATAATAATCTTTTTATTTATTTAGCGCCAACATATTCTGCAGCGCTTTACAATTCAGACAATTTACAGACATTATTGGCACTGTCCCCATTGGGGCTCACAATCTACATTCTCTATCAGTATGTCTTTGGAGTGTGGGAGGAAACTGGAGAACCTGGAGGAATCCCACACAAACACGGGAGAACATACAAACTCCTCGCAGATGTTGTCCTCGGTGGGATTTTAACCCAGGACCCCAGCGCTGCAAGGCTGCAGTGCTAACCACTGAGCCACCATGCCGCCCTCCTCCTAGGGAGGTAAATCCCTCATCAAGCTAATAAAATGTGAAGAATCTTTTAAATAACATTCAAGCCTAATCACATATTTTGTAAAAACAAATCGACATAATGTGATAAATTAGCTGTTATAGATTTTATCCCCGAAATGATGGGGCGACCAGGGGGATTGGTAGTACTTTTATGGATCTTGGGTCGGAAATAAAAATAAGGGGTCTGAAAAAATTATATATCCAAAAATCTTTTCTCTCTCACATCCAAGATCCCCTCCCTAAGGGCCCCCTTAGTTAAGCTTTTATATTCCATAAAGATGGTGACAGAATTATCACAATCTAATTTATTATAATAATCAGTATCGCCCAGTATCCGCAAACCTTCTCCAGTGTACCAACCCCGATTCATCACCACAATACCACCGCCTTATCAGCTTCCTTAATAATTATTCCTTTATTCTTCCGTAAACTAGAGATGGCTTGTCTTTCTGGAGCCGTCAGGTTATCCCTCTTTTTAATATGAGTAAAAGTGCGAATGTCTTTTAAAATCAGTTGCTGAAAAGTCTCGAGATGACTTCCCTTATGGTGAGTAGGATAAAAATGAAATTTACCACCTAGTGGAACATGGTGGAAACCCATAGCGGGCACGTGATTTTCGACTCCATTATTAGCAAGGGGTATACTGGCGTTTATTGATTTACGTTTTTCTTCAATAATAAAGTGATGTTTTAACGTCAATTTCCTAAAGTACTCATTCAAATCTACATATAAATTGAAAACATTCAAACTTGAAACAGGTCAAAAAGAGAGTCCTCTACTCAATCGTGAGATCTCAGCCTCAGACAAGGTGTGGTCAGACAGGGTAAAAATGCCTACCATTTTCTGTTTCTCATCTTTTTCGCTTTCCTCAATATTTACCCTAATGGCTTTGTCTTTTTAATTAGCAAATCCTACAGGGCTGCTATTTTTTGGGATGGCTCTACCTCGCCCCCTACATCCCCGATATTTCTTTTTCTTTTTGGTTGGCGAACTTGGGCCGGCTGAAAAAACGGTGGGATTTTTGTATCATAAAGGACCGCTGTGTTTCTTTTGACCATTGAGAGGCGGTGCAGTTTCATCAGTTAATATTACAGCTGGTGATATCAATTCTATTGAAGAAGTTATATTTTGTGGAGGTGGTAGCTTCACTGATTTATCAGTGGAACCTTCCTCTAATGATGTATGCCCTACACTTAATGACTGAGATATTATTGGTAAGGAATTTTGGGAATCAGGATGGATAGTTAAAATAGAAAAATCCAATACACTAACACTCTGCGTTGAGGTTGCACCAATTAATTCATTTAACCCAAAATGAATTAGTGATGATTGCTCTGTATCATTGGAAACACCACTATCCTTATTCACCACTGGTAAGATAGAATTAATAGCTCCACCAGTGTTTGCTTGATTCTCCCCAATAGGAGAAGGACACAAAGTAACTATTGCACTGTTATTTTCCATATCCATAGTTTGATTCGACAGGCACTTTCTGCACTGTGGATGTTGGAGAGTGAAAATTGCAAATATTCCATTTTATTACCCAACACATTGTCTCCTGGATCACAATCTGGGCACTTACATACCATAAATTAAGTGGGTTCTTCTCACTATAGTAATGCCAAGTACATGGATGATAAATGTGGTTTGGACACATTGCAAGGCTCAGAAGAGAGGAAGAGATATGACTTCGGGAGAGAGCGGATATTGCTGGATTGGTTTATGGAAGCCATGTTGCTTTTCTAGAACCTTTGAGCCACTAATAATGTGGAAACCTCTGTTATTACACTGACAGATGATGGACCTGAGTTGGGGACTTGTTTTTTGTGAGATGAGTAGCAGTTTTTATTGATATTCTTTTCACCTACAATGGTGAAAATAATATTTGATACACTGCTGATTTTTCAAGTTTTCCCACCTACAAAGAATGGAGAAATCTGTAATTTTTATCGTAGGTACACTTCACCTGTGAGAGACATAATCTAAAAAAAAATCCAGAAAATCACATTGCATGAATTTTTACTTAATATTTGGTACAGAAACCTTTGTTTGAAATTACAGAGGTCAGAAGTTTCCTGTAGTTCTTGGCCAGCTTTGCACACACTGCAGGAGGGATCTTGGCCCACTCCCCCATACAAATCTTTTCCAAATCTTTGAGGTTTTGGGGCTGTCGCTGGGCAACATGGAGTTTCAGCTCACTCCAAAGATTTTCTATTGGGTTCAGGTCTGGAGACTGGCTAGGCCACTTCGGGACATTGAAATACTTCTTATGGAACCACTTCTTAGTTGGCCTGGCTGGGTGTTTCGAGTCATTGTCATGCTGGAAGACCCAGCCACGACCCATGTTCAATGCTCTTACTGAGGGAAGAAGGTTGTTGGCCAAAATCTTGCGATACGTGACCCCATCCATCCTCCCTTCAATACGGTACAGTCGTCATGTTTGGGATGGTGTTCTTGGGTTTGTACTCATCCTTATTCTTCCTCCAAACACGGCGAGCGGAGTTGATACCAAAAAGTTCTATTTTGGCCTCATCTGACCACATGACCTTCTCCCATGCCTCCTCTGGATCACCCAGATGGTCATTGGAGAAGTTCAAACGGGCCTGGACATGTGCTTGTGTGAGCAGGGGGACCTTTAATGCCCTGCAGGATTTTAATCCATGACAGCGTAGTGTGTTACTAACGGTAATGTTTTAGACTGTGGTTCCAGCTCTCTTCAGGTCATTGTCCAGGACCTCCCGTGTAGTTCTGGGCTGATTCCTGACCTGTCTCAGAATCATTCTTACCCCACGAGGAGAGATCTTGCATGGAGCCCCAGACTGAGGAAGATTCAAAGTCATCTTGTGTTTCTTCCATTTCTTAATAATTGTGTCAATAGTTTTTCCATTCTTGCCAAGCTGCTTGCCTATTGTCCCGTAGCCCATCCCAGCCTTGGGCAGATCTACAATTTTGTCCTTGGTTTCTTTAGACAGCTATTTGGTCTTGGCCATGGTGGAGGTTGGAGTGTCTTTGATTGAGTGTGTGGAAAGGTGTCTTTTATACAGGTAACAAGTTCTAACAGGTGCAATTAATACAGGTAATGAGTGCAGAGTAGGAGGGCTTCTTAAAGAAAAACTTAACATGTCTGTGAGAGACAGAATTCTTGCTGGTTGGTAGGTGATCAAATACTTATTTCATACAATGAAATACAAATTAATTATTTTAAAATCATACAATGCGATTTTCTGTTTTTTATTTTTAGATTCTGTCTCTCACAGTTGAAGTGTACCGACGATAAAAATTACAGTCCTCTCCCTTCTTTGTAGATGGGAAAAATTGCAAAATCACTAGAGTATCAAATACTTATTTTCCCCACTGTACATAACATTGTTTGGTGGCTTTTTATTTCATATTTGGGAGGCAGAATGAACAAACAGTTGAACACCACACTTTACTGGTTCACGCTATGAGGTTTTCTATTAGACTGTGAACTGTCATTGTCTTGGTGAATAATTCAATATTTTTACATAACTTGCCATTTTTACAGACAGTTTAAGTAGAAATGTTCAAAACTATAAAATTCAAGGATATTTAATTCAAAAATAATAATTGATTTTCTTCTTGGCAGATGACTGTACCAGAAGATCAGAGGGACAGCCGACATCTTCAATTTTTAAATCAGATGATCTTGAGATCCCTCAGGCTACAATTGAAGTGAATTCCATTACTCCAGATCTACCATCATCCCTTCACAGCAAAGATTTATCATCTAGTCTTATGAAACAGGTCCTGTCTTCTGATTCATTACTGACTATTAAGGAAAATCAAAGTCCCAAAATAAGCATTAAAAAACGAGTTGCTCCTAAAGCAAAGAAGCCATTTTCACATTCTGAATATGGAAATAGTTTTCCTCTCAAAATGTCTCTTCTTAAACATCAAAAAATTCACACAGCAGTGAATATATTTTCTTGTTCCAAGTGTGGGAAATGTTTTAACCAGAAATCAAATCTTGTTAGTCACCAAAGAACTCACACAGGGGAGAAGCCATTTTCATGTTCAGATTGTGGGAAATGTTTTACAGAGAAATCGAGTCTTAAGAAACATCAGAGAACTCACACAGGGGAGAAGCCATTTTCATGTTCAGAATGTGGGAAATGTTTTGCAGAGCAATCAAGTGTTATCAAACATCAGAGAACTCACACAGGGGAGAAGCCTTTTTCCTGTTCAGAATGTGGGAAATGTTTTAACCAGAAATCAACTCTTGTTAGTCACCAAAGAACTCACACAGGGGAGAAGCCTTTTTCATGTTCAGAATGTGGAAAATGTTTTACAATGAAATCAATTTTTGTTAAGCACCAAAGAACTCACACAGGGGTGAAGCCTTTTTCATGTTCAGAATGTGGGCAATGTTTTAGTCATAAATCCGATGTTGTTATACACCAGAGAACCCACACAGGGGAGAAGCCTTTATCATGTTCAGAATGTGGGAAATGTTTTACACAGAAATCACATCTTGTTAGTCACCAGAGAATTCACACAGGGGAGAAGCCATTTTCATGTTTAGAATGTGGGAAATGTTTTACACAGATATCAAGTCTGATCAGACATCAAAGAACCCACACAGGGGAGAAGCCTTTTTCATGTTCAGAATGTGGGAAATGTTTTAACCGGAAATCAGATGTTGTTATACACCAGAGAACCCACACAGGGGAGAAGCCTTTTTCATGTTCAGAATGTGGAAAATGTTTTAACCGGAAATCAGATGTTGTTATACACCAGAGAACTCACACAGGGATGAAGCCTTTTTCATGTTCAGAATGTGGAAAATGTTTTACACAGAAATCAAATATGGTTAATCACCAAAGAATTCACACAGGAGAGAAGCCGTTTCCATGTAAAGAATGTGGAAAATGTTTTATTGTGAAATCAGATGTTGTTATACACCAGAGAACTCACACAGGGGAGAAGCCTTTTTCATGTACAGAATGTGGGAAATGTTTTAACCGGAAAGCAGATGTTGTTATACACCAGAGAACCCACACAGGGAAGAAGCCTTATTTATGTTCAGAATGTGGGAAATGTTTTACCGAGAAATCAACTCTTGTTACACATCAGAGAACTCACACAGGATAGAAGCCATTTTAATGGAAAATGTTTTGCGAATAAATCATCTCTTCTTAGTCACCAGAGCAGTCACAAGGAAGAAGCCTTTTTTTTTTTCTTAATATGGGAAATGTTTAACTTGGAAAAACAAACTTATTAGCAAGAAAAAATCTTTCTAATAAGTGAGTGTGTCTTATAGACTTTAGGCAGCTTCCTGTTACTGAGGAAAACATTGAAACAGTGTCCTTCCTGATCAATCAGAAAATTGCTCTCTCCTCCACTCCACTTATCTAACTGATTGGTGCAAAGTAGGAGAAGAAACTACAGGAACCTGCACAGAGGCTGCATGTCCTGAATGAGCAGCTGAAGACTTCCTCAAGGACCTTTCAGATCATTTATGAAATGAGCCATTTTTAATGATTTTGACCATGTGAATTCAAATTGCACAATAAAATTTTTAGTTGCCTCTTGTTTCTGTGATATCAGAGTTTTCCTTTTACTGCTACATATAATTGATGAAAAAACACAGCAAAAAAGGGCAGCAGGGACCTGCCCAGATCTTCAGAACTAAATGCACTACCAGGGTGCAGCAAACCCACATAAAGATGGCGGCTACACAGGTGCAAAATACTGATGAGACAATCACTCACAACCTACCATTTCATGGAGGGGGTGACTGCAAATAATGGCTTGTATAGGGTGCTGTTCACACTAGGGTAGTGCACAGTATCCGGCTTACAGTCTACTAGTTAAGCCCATACTATTAGATTAGGCGGGCTGCCCAGTATTATCCAAGTGCACCCCATAGGAACAGACACCCCAGTTTACAATGCCGGAACTGATGGGCCTGGCTGCACCCTGGAATTAAAAAGTGCAAAAATACATATATATAATATATGAGATATTAGTTGATATGTTGGCCAAAATATGTAAGCTCGGAACCCGCGACAAGGGTTCTCATGCTTACGAGCCCTACTCTAAACACAAAAAGCAAAGCCACACCAAGAAGAATTAAAATTCCCCCTAGTGTGAACAGCACCCTATACAAGCCTTTTTGTGTGCAATTCAAATACTAAGCAGTCACCCCCTCCATGAAATGGTAGGTTAATTATTCTTGGTGTGTCTTTGCTTTTTGTGTGTGCATATAATTGATGCATAAAAGTTTCAGTACTTTGAAACATTATTTTTGCAAATATAAAGATGCAAATATTTTGTTATGCCAATTTTCTGATATTTATTTAGAGGAAACTTAACAACAGTTCAAATAACTAAAACCTGTCTAAACACTATTGCGAAATATAAACAGTTACAGAAATTGCGATACAAAATTTGGTCCTCATTCAGGGACAACTCTTTTTTGCTTGCTTCTTGTACTCCTGCATTGAATCATTTCTTACAATTGTTCAATCATTATCTGCAAGTATTTTCATTGATATCTTTTCTCCATATCCGCAATATCTTGGTGAAATCTCTCAGCATGCTTGTTGCTCACAGCTCTGCTGTCACAGCTTCCCTGTCCCTAACGCTAGGGGTGCCCTAGCTGGCCCTGTTCCCTGGATTACTTCTGAAGGTGAAGATGCTGGGGCGATGTACCTTGTCTGAGCTCCTCAATCCACCTGCTCCCTTCCCCCACCCGGGGAAGAGAGGAGTAGTAGTGTATCGCAATACACCAACCAGACTAACACGGTAATACAAACAGGGATAAAGGAAATACCAATCATACAAATATATGCACACAAACAACAGAGGATAACACTGGGGAGTGGAAGAATGGGGTAAAACCAAAGTAGAAGAAGAGGATTATACACACAACCAAAACCATGCAACAGTCTTAGCTAAATCCACAAACGCCTTCTCAAACAACAGCTAGCTCTGGTAATGACTGCTAGCTAGAATCCAGTATATATAGGAACGGGGAGTGGCTAATAGTGAATAGCTGTGAACACTAAGGCAGGAAAGCTTCAAGGAGCTCTCAACTGAGCAGATTAACTCCTGTACTGTTAGAAGAAATCTGCACCATTTAATATGAAGGTGAAAGGCTTCTAATGAGTGCAGGATTAGGAGGAATCAGACTCTGCAGTGTTCTGGCTCCTCTCTGTCGCAGTAAACCCATGACAGTAACCCCTTCTACGAGGGACCTCTGGAACCTCATAGCTGGGTTTATCAGGGTGTACCGCATAAAAAGACCAGATCAACCTGGCTGCATGGACGTCAGATGCTGGTACCCACATCCTCTCCTCAGGACCATAACTCTTCCAGTGTACCAGTTACTGAAGTGACAGATGAACTAAGCAAGAATCAACGATCTTACCTATTTGGAATTCCAAATGTCCATCCACAATGACCAGAGATGGCAGTAGCGCTGATGATACAAAGGACGCAACGTATTTTTTGGGTAGAGACTAATGGAACATTATGGATCCTAAAGGTGGGCGGCAAATCAAGGTGGAATGCTACGGGATTGACGACGGCCACAATCTTATAAGAACCAGTGAACCTGGGACCCAGTTTCTAAGATGGAACCTTCAACTTAATGCTCCTTGAAGACAACCACACCAAGTCATCACACAGGTCCAGACCCACCACACGTCTCCAATCAGCCACACTCTTATATTTGGACCCCATCTTCCTCAAGCAATCAAGAACCCTTTGCCACACAGACGTAATTGAAGATGGAAAACGTTCTTCAGGTATTCCTGTTAAATGGGGACTTACCAGTGGATTCATGACAATGATTATTCACTACAAATTCAGCAAGAGGTAAGTCAGTAACCCCATCCTCCTGATTCTCAGACATAAAACACCTAAGATAAGTCTCAAGATTCTGGTTAACATGTTCAGTTTGCCCTTTAGACTGCGGAAGACTGCTGAAGAGAACAACAGATGGATCCTCAAAAGATTAAAAGATGCCCATCAAAATTTGGAAATAAACTACATCCTCCAATCAGAAAAAATATCAGTAGGGTTCCCATGTAATTTTACCATCTCTCTGATGAAAATCTGCATCAAAGTCTTGGTGTTAGGTAATGCGGGTTGCACAATGAAATGTGACATCTTACTGAATCTGTCCACCACCACCAAAATTACAGTATTACCTACTGACACGGGTAGATTAGTATTAGTGATAAAATAGAACGATAAATGAATCCACAGTCTACTGGGAATCGCCAATGGATGGAGAGACCAAGATGAACAAGTATGAGAGATCTTAGAACATGCTCAGACACGGCAGGCGGCTACATACTCGTGAACATCCTGATGAACTCCTGACCACCAAAAACGCAGAGTAAGGAGATCTGTAGTGTCTTTATAACAGGGATGTCTGTCCAAGACCCAATCATGATGTTCACTGAGAACTCTAAGATGGAGATTCACATGTACAAACAGTTTACCTAATAAACAGGCAGCAGGTGCGTCCCCCTGAGCCTCAACAACCTCCTTCTCAAGATCGGAGCATATAGATGCAATAACCACCCCATTTTGCAGTATAGAAACCGGTTCACAATTATCTCCACCGCTGGAAAAGGCATCCACCTTAATGTTCTTGTTCCCTGGCCTATATGTAACGAAAAAGTTAAATCTGGTGAAGAATAACGGCCATCCCACCTGTCTAGGCGTTAGACGTTTCGTAGACTCTAGATATACCAGATTCTTATGGTCCGTGATTACCATAATCGGATGATCTGCCCCCTCCAGAAAATGATGCCACTCTCCAAAAGCTCACTTGGTTGCCAAGAGTTCCCTGTTACCAATGTCATAATTTCTCTCAGCGAGTGACAGTTTTTTAGAAAAGTATGCACATGGATGCCATTTACTAGGAGATGCACCCTGCGACAAAACAGCCCCCACACACACTTCTGACATGTCAACTTCAGCAATGAATGGCTGAGTGACGTCAGGCTGCATGAGAATCGGCACAAATACAAAACACTCCTTAAGGTATTGAATGCCTCCCTGGCCGGACTGTACCATTTAGAAAAGTCAGTCCATTTTCTGGTCATATCCGCCAGAGGTTTGGCCACTACCGAAAAGTTTTTATGAACTTGCGGTAGTAGTTGGCGAAACCCAAATACCTTTGTAACGCTTTTAAATCCTCAGGACAATCCCAATCCTGTTCCGCCCAGACTTTTGCTGGATCCATGTGAAAACCGGTGGATGATAAAATCTAGCCTATAAAAGGGATCTCCTCAAGAGAACAAACACTTCTCTGGTTTAACAAATACTTTATTGACTCTGAGTATCTGTAAGACCTACCTGACATGTACCTGATATGACTCAAGGTCAGGCGCAAAAATTAATGTAATCAAGATAGATCACAACAAATATACCTGCCGGGTGACTAAACATGACATTTACAAAATGCTGAAAGACGGCGGGAGCATCACTCAACCCAAATAGCATGACAAAGGTTCTCATAGTGTCCCTCAGGCATATTGAAAGCTGTTTTTCACTCATCCCCCTCTTTAATACGAATGAGATTATATGCCCCCCTGAGAAGCAGTTTAGAAAACCATTTTGCTGCCACGATCTGATTAAATAAGTCCGGGGTGAGAGGGATCAGATACGGTTCCCAGACCGTGATTGGATTTAGTTTGCGGAAATCTAGGTAGGGGCGTAACCCCCCGTCTTTCTTTACAAGGAAAACCCCTTCAGCAATGGGGGATGACGATGGTGTGATATGATCCTTTTTTTTAACTTTCCGTGATATAGTCCTTCATGGCCCGCTTCTATGGACCAGAGATTTTACAAAGTCTGCTCTTAGGCAGCTTGGCCCCAGAAACAAGATTAATGGCACAGTCATAAGGTTGATGGGAAGGGAGATTTTGACACCCCTGCTCCGAGAACACATCCTCAAAGTCAGACAGGTATTTAGGCACAGACTGGGTATCCACACTAGCCAGCCAGGTGCCCAGTGTCCTTGACAATACTTGATCCAATTTGCTACCTCCTGAGTCTGCCAATCTACCACAGGGTTGTGCAGTGTGAGCAAAGGTAGTCTCAGAACCACAAGAGAGGGCAGACCCTCTAGCACATAAAACTCAATACATTCTGAGTGTATGGCCACCTGTAGATGTAACCCTCGGATGACTTGAGTAAAACACCCCTGGCTCAAGGATGCAGAGTTGATGCTGATTATGGGTATGTGTCTGGACAGTGTATATGGTTTGAGGCCCCGGACCTGGACGAACCTAACGTTTATCAAATTAAACCCGCCCCACTGTCCAGAAAGGCCGAAATGATCACCTTATTTTTGTCCAGATGGATTCCATACTCCCCCTTTACGCTGAACTCGAGTTTGATACACAGAACGAGTCACCACACCCAACTGCATAGGCTCCTCAGATGACTCAGACCAGGGTTCCCTTGGCGCTGGACCTCTCGCATATTGGGGTGTTTCTTTATGTCTCTGGCGAAGACTGTGATCCACCTGGATAGCCAGAGACATGGCTGCTTCAAGAGAAACTGGAGTCTCCTATACGACAAGGGCATACCGATAGCCCTTGACAAAACTGGCTACGTCGTGCGGGGTCATTCCTCTTAGTGTCAGTGTATCACCTCCGAAACTCAGAGCAATACACCTCCGCTGGCCGATCTCCCTGCTGAAGTTGACATAGCATGGACTCAACCAGGGAGATGCGGTCAGGGTCGTTGTATATATGACCCAGGACTAAAAGAAATTCCTCCACCGTCCGGAGAAATTGGGAGTCTGGCGGGAGAGAAAATGCCCATACTTGGGGGTCACCCTGAAGGAGCGAGATTAGTATCCCCACCCATTGCTCCTCGGTTCCTGAGGAGATAGGACATAACCTGAAGTACAGCTTACAGGCCTCCCTGAAGAAAACAAACATGTCACGCCCCCCCAAAGAAGCTGTCAGGCAAAGCAATCTTGGGCTCCACAGGGGGTTGCCTGGGAGTCATGGTCCCAGGACCTGACGTGTTAGGGAGCTGCAACATGACAGTGCATAGATCTGCAACCTCTAGGCTAAGTTGCTGCAGTTGCCCTGTGAGAGCTGTGATAGGATCCATGATGGATCAGAAAACAGTTTCAGCCAGAGCTAATGTCATGACTCTGTTGTCGGGTATCCCAGGACCAGGGGCTCCTTCCCTGTCCCTAACGCTAGGGACGTCCTAGCTTGCCCATGTTCCTCGAATTACTTCTGAAGGTGAAAATGCCGGGACCACGTACCTTGTCTGAACTCCTCAATCTGCCTGTTCTCTTCCTCCACCAAGGGAAGAGAGGAGTAATAGTGTAAGGCAATACACCAACCAGAGTAACAAGGTAATGCAAACAGGGATAAAGGAAAATACCAATCATACAAATATATGCACACAAACAACAGAGGATAACAGTGGTGAGTGGAGGATGGGAAAAACCAAAGTAGGAGAAAGAGAGGATTAATACACAACCAAAACCATGCAACAGTCTTAGATAAATCCACCAAACGCCTTCTCAAACAACAACAAACCACCAAACTCCTAACCATGCAGCATGAG
Source organism: Phyllobates terribilis (assembly GCF_046119375.1). Taxonomy (NCBI): domain Eukaryota; kingdom Metazoa; phylum Chordata; class Amphibia; order Anura; family Dendrobatidae; genus Phyllobates; species Phyllobates terribilis. Next base: position 2,168,059 of record NW_027363045.1, on the reverse strand, counting down.
GCTCTCTCTAGCAATGACTGCTAACTAGAGTCCAGTATATACAGTTGTGCTCAAAAGTTTACATACCCCGTCAGAATTTTTGCTTTCTTTGCCTTGTTTCAGAGAATATGAATGATAACAAAAAAAAATTTGGTTGGGTGAAGCCATTTATTGTCAAACTACTGTGTTTTCTCTTTTTAAATCTTAATGACAACCAAAAACATCCAAATAACCCTGATCAAAAGTTCACATACCCCAGTTCTTAATACCGTGTATTGCCCCCTCTAACATCAATGACAGCTTGAAGTCTTTTGTGGTAGTTGTGGATGAGGTTGTTAATTTTATTATTCCACTGTATAGGAGGCTGAGGTGACCAAACTGCATAGGGGGGCTGTGGGGGATATAATACTGGGTCTATGGTGACCATACTGTATTCGAGGCTGTTGGGGACCTTGGATTGAGACTGGAGAAGAGGGAAATCTGCAGAGTCTAGCTCTGCCTGTGATGGGTGTGTATGTGACTAGCAAAGTTATAGATGTGGATGTGGGGTAGATATGCCAAGTACGAGTCAAATGAAAATATTTTGAAAGCAGAAAAAAAGGGGGAGAGAAGGTAATGAATTTATTTCTCTGCGAGGCACTGTAGGACTAGAGAAAGAAAAACTACTATAAAAACTACTATATACCAACTATCCTTGTGTTTTTTCCTGGTCTTTTAAAAAATACACACACTTTTTTATGTTGTGCACTTGTCACTGTGACGTAGCATCATATGATCTCAGGGGTCCGTTACTGCTCGCCTTTCTTTTAAATGTATTGTCCATATATTCCAGTACTTTTGAATTGTAATCCTTACTGTGGTTTTGTCCTGATGAAGAGGTTTGTAGACCTTGAAACGCGTTGACGCAATAAACTGCAATCATACCACATCTGCGTCTATGATCACACTTTGGATACTTGGCAGCGTGTTTTTTGAATCAACAGATTCCATATTCTATTGCATCAAACCCCATTGGTGATCCTGCAGCAGCCTTCACATGCTTCACACAGGGATTGTGACTGTCACAACCCCATCAGGTGAGCTTATTTCTTAACTCCCTACACCCTTTTCTGACAAGATAAGACCCTATCTTGTATTTCTTGTCTTTCCAGTTTTTCCATTTTTATTTACCAAAAGGACCTGGAAAGAGATCTCCAAATGGCAGAAGAGACCGAGTACTTAGCTAAAATGGAATCATGTATTTCATTAAGAAGATCTACACTTAAAGAAGGTGGAACATAAAGTTTATTTATAGGTAAACCTTCCGGCACACTGAATGCGCTGCCTGATATCTACCCCCAAAGCACTAAACACCACCCCCTCAATAAGAATCTTGACTGGATTTTCGTCCATCAACTCTGCGACTAGACTAAGGGACAAAGAGTCAGCCTTGACATTCTTGGATTTGGGGAGATAAGTAATGGCAAAATCAAACCAGGCAACATGGTCCCACCAAGCCTGTCTGGTGCTTAAGCACTTAGCAGCGTCACTATACAACAGGTTCTTATGATCGGTAGAGACAGTCACCTCATGTCTTGCCCACTCCAACCAATTTCTCCATTCCTCAAAGGCTCTTTTAACTGCCAGAAGCTCTCGGTCACCTATATCATGAATAGACTCTGCTTGAGTGAACTTCTGGGAAAAAAAAGCACAAGGATGTAGATACCCTATTTTTTTCTGTGAAAGAACAGTTCACATACTAATAGCGGAAGCTTCTACCACGACAAAGAAAAGCAGATTGACCTCAGGTTGGCTCAGAACAGGAGCCCTAGAGAAAGCTGTTTGAGAGGATGAAAAGCATTTACTGCCTCAGCTGACCAAGAAGAAAAACCTATTCCCTTCTTAGTTGTGCCTGTAAAATACTTGAGAAGGTAGAGCACTTACTGACTGCTCCACTGACTCAGCTAGCCAGGGGGGAAAGCAGTGTCAAGTAAGGTGGATGGCAAGAGACGTGGGAGGAGAAATCAGCAATGGAAGAGATGAGGGAGGCCGACCAGTGGGAGGAGAGAAGGAGATGAATTAGTAAAGCCATCAGTAAGTTCTTTCTCTTCTCTATCAAATTATTTTTATTGAGTTTTTTTAGAAGGGGAGGATATACAATACACACAAAAGGATCTATATACTATACTAACAGCCTGAAGAAAATAGAGGAAAGGGAACAGGGGAACGAATAAAGAATAATAAAGAACAAAGTATACATACTTACACGTCCTCTACTGTCTGGTTATCTCGTACGTCTTTTGCGCAAGATGAGACATCGGTGTATTCATCGGGACTTTTTGATACAAATATAAGGATTTCATCCTTTATTTTTTTTATCAGGATCTGAGGAAGTGTCTTCAGAAATATTGCTTTCTTTATCCACAGGCAAATGACAGTAAATGTTATTGGAGTAAAATTCACTATATGATTATCAGGTGATATGGATTCCTTCATCATAAATAGCATTGGATCAGGTCCCAGTGATGTTAACCCTTTGCTGTCTTCTATATGCTGCGATCTATAGTGATCGCGGCATATAGGAGACAGCAGGAAGAGAGGGGGTCGTCTTACTTACCTCCAAAGACCTCCGTTTCGTTTGAGGACCTGGGGTTGCTATGGCAGCTGGAGGTCACATGACCGCCTCCAGCTCTGCCATATATGGTGTCCTTCCTGTCTGGCTTCAGCCTGTATGTAGCTGATGCCAGACAGGAGACTTACTGAAACAGTCAGTGAAGATCTCATGTAATGTAATATATGTCTATTACATTACATGAGATCAGTGATCAGAAAAATAAAAATTAATGTCCCATACAGGGACTAAGTAAAAATGTAAAAAAAAAGTAAAAAAAAAGTTTTTAAACTATTAAAAAAAAAAATCACAAAATAAATAAAAATAAATAAATAAAATATTAAACCAATAAATCCGTATATTATTACAAAACCAAAAAAAGTACACATATTTGGTATCGCCGCGTCCGAAACAACCCGAGCTATAAAACTGTCACACTAATTAACTCCTTCTGTGCACACCGTAATAAAAATAAATAAAAAACGGAGCAAAAAAATATGCTTTTTCATCATATCGACAAACAAAAAGTGGAAAAAAATGCGATCAAAAAGCAGAATAGAAATAAAAATGGTACGGCTGAAAACGTCATCTTGTTCCGCAAAAAAAAGCCGCCATACAGCTCCATCAGCCGAAAAATAAAAAAGTTATAGCGCTCAGAATAAAGCAATGCAAAAAAAATATTTTTTTTTCTATAAAATTGTTTTATTGTGTAAAAGCGCCAAAACATAAAAAAATACAGTAAGTATAGTATCGCTGTAAACGTACTGACCCGAAGAATAACGCTGCCTGATCACTTTTACCACACGCAGAACGGCATAAAAAAAACCTCAAAAAACAATTCCTGAAGTGTTTGTTTTTGTTAACTTTACCTCCCAAAAAACGGAATAGAAAGCGATCAAAAAATGTCACGTACCCAAAAATGGTTCCAATAAAAATGTCCCGCAAAAAACAAGCCGTCACATGACTCTATCGGCCGAAATACGGAAAAATTATAGCTCTCAAAATATGGTGATGCAAAAACTAGATTTTGCAAAAAAAGCGTATTTTAGTGTGTGACAGCTGTCAGTCATAAAAACCCGATATAAATCTGGTATCTCTGTAATCGCACCGACCCGAAGAGTAAAGTAATCTAATCAGCTATATCACACTAGGAACGGCATAAAAAATAAATAAAACAAATATTATTCACCTGCTACTGATTAATTATGTCTCCCAAAGATCCCAGTAAGGCTCTGCTCACATTTAACCTGCGCTCTGCGCTGAGCACTTACACCAGAGTTTCCGTGTAAATCTCTGAAATACGTGATTCAGCCGGAACCCATGACGGAAGATTCCCTGTAATGAGACAGATATAGGCCACTGTGGATGCCGTCTAGCCTGGGATCCCACGGTGTCATTTGTTTTAGGCGTAGATAAAAGTGCGGTTGGCCACAGTTTTGTGCACTTCTGAAAAAAAGGACACCGCTAAACAGAGGCCAGACGGAGTCCAGAGTAACTCTGCTGCCTCATTACAGTGAATGGATCCCGCAGGGGTTTCATCTGAATTACATCACTTGGAAATTTAGATGGAAACCCCGATGTAAGTGCTCAGCCTAGAGCGCCGGATAAATGTTACGTAAAATGTTCCCAATAAAAGCTTCAACTCAGTCCTCAAAAAAAGCTAGTCCCCACTCAGGTCCGTCATCTGTTAAAAATATAAGGGACTTCCAAGTTACTGGTAGCAGAAAGGCTCTGGAAAAGCAAAATGGCCCTTGCCCCCCAAAAGAAATTCAAAAAATTTTGTTCTCCCAAATCCAAATGCCTATTCTACAATAATTTGTTCTCCAATTGTCAAATAGCGCTCCGTCCCCCCCAGATCTCGCCGCATGGCTGAGCTCTACGATACAGCCACATATGGAGTATTGACACTTTTAGAAGAAATTGTGTGACACATTTCGGCACCATTTTTACCCATTGCCCTGTGTGAAAATGTAAAATCTGAGAGTAAAACATTTTTTTTGTGGTAAAAATATAATTATGCTTTTTTCACTGCCCAATGGTATAAATTTAAAAATTAAAACATACTCACTACTTCCCTAGATGAATTCCTTGAGAGGTGTAGTTTACAAAATGGGGTCATTTGTGGAGGTTTCTGCTGTTTCGGCATGTCAGCGACTCTTCAAATGTGACATGGTGTCTGCAACCTATCCCAGACAACATAGCGCTCCTTTCTCTTCCGAACCCTGCCGTACACCAAAGCAGTGGTTTTCCCCCACATATGGGGTATCGGCGTACTCAGGAGAAATTGCACAACAAATTTCATGGTGCAATTTATCCTGTTACCCTTATGATAATACAAAATTAGGGAATGAAAAACATTTTTTGGGGGAAAAATGTGAAAATTTTATTTTTACGGCTCAATATTATAAACTTCTGTGAAGCAGCTGGGGGTGCAAGGTGCTCACCACACATCTAGATAAGTTCCCTAAGGGGTCTAGTTTAAAAAATGGTGGCACTTGTGGGGGGTTTCCACTGTTTAGGCACATTAGGGGCTCCCCAAATGCGACATGGCGTCCGCTAATTATTCAAACAAATTTTACATTCAAAAAGTCAAATAGTGCTCCTTCCCTTTCAAACCCTGCCATGCGCCCAAACAGTAATTTGCCTCCACATATGGGGTATCGGCGTGTTCAGGAGAAATTGCACAACAAATTTCATGGTGCAATTTATCCTATTACCCTTATGATAATGCAAAATTAAGGGATGAAAAACGGTTCTGTGGGAAAAATGTGAAAATTTTATTTTTACAGCTCAATATTATAAACTAATGTGAAGCACCTTGGGGTACAAGGTGCTCACCACACATCTAGATAAGTTCCCTAAGGGGTCTAGTTTCCAAAATAGTGTCACTTTTGGGGAGTTTCCACTGTTTAGGCACATCAGGAGCTCTCCAAACGCAACATGGCGTCTGCTAATTATTCAGACAAATTTTATATTCAAAAAGTCTAATGGCGCTCCTTCCCTTCCGAACCCTGCCGTGCGCCAAAACAGTGGTTTTCCCTCACATATGGGGTATCAGCACGCTCAAGAGAAATTGCACAAAAAAATTTGGGGTCCATTTTTTCCTGTTACCCCTGTGAAAATAGAAAAAATTGGGTCTAAAGTAACATTTTTGTGAAAAAAGTTAAATGTTAATTTTTTTTCTTCCACATTCCAAAAATTCCTGTGAAGCACCTGAAGGGTTAATAAAGTTCTTGAATGTGGTTTTGAGCACCTTGGGGGTGCAGATTTTAGAATGGTGTCACTTTTTGGTATTTTCTGTCATAAAGACCCCTCAAAGTGACTTCAAATATGATGTGGTCCCTAAAAAAATGTTTTTGTAAATTTTGTTGGAAAAATGAGAAATCGCTGGTCAACTTTTAACCCTTATAGCTTCCTAACAAAAAAAAATTTGGTTCCAAAATTGTGCTGATGTAAAGTAGACATGTGGGAAATGTTATTTATTAACTATTTTGTGTGACACATCTCTCTGATTTAAGGGCATGAAAATTCAAAGTTTGAAAATTGCAAAATTTTCAAAATTTTCGCCAAATTTCTGATTTTTTCACAAATAAATGTAAGTTATATCGAAGAAATTTTACCAGTATCATGAAGTACAATATGTCACAAAAAAACAATCTCAGAATCAGGGGAATACGTTGAAGCGTTCCAGAGTAATTACTTCATAAAGTGACAGTGGTCAGAATTGAAAAAATTGGCCCGGTCACGAAGGCAAAAACAGGCTCTGGTGCGAAGTGGTTAATCTTCTGTGAGTGTAGCATTCGTACTCGAAGTTCCATAGGCTTGGTCATGAACAGGATTCATAAAGAGGTTTTCCATCCACCAAAGAAAGCACCAACGGATCCTGAAGACGTTAGATCAGGATTTGATACCACTCCACAACGGCCTGTTGAATGAGATTACCTGCAGATCCGGATTCCAGGTAGGCCGACTCGACAAAATGGATGCCGCCACAGGACATGGACATAGACACTGACAGAGTCTGCGATGGAGAGGAACTATTCTTGCCCAGGGTGACCTCTCCAACAGACTGCAGGCTATGGAGTTTCCCGGTCTCTCTGGGCAGGAACATATTACATGCTCAGGACTGCCACAACAAAAGCACCTTGCTTCAACACAAAGGACCTCCTGACGATGTTTGGTCCACTTGCATGGACTCTGGAGAAGGTGTCGGAGCTGATGCTTGCTGCATGACCAGTCTTAGAAAGGTAGGAGTCAGGCATACAGGTCTCCTCTCTCGGGTCACCTCTTTGGAATGCTCCTAATACCTGTTGTCTATCCGTGTTGCCAGAGACACCAGGTCATCCAGTGAGGTGGGTATATTGTGACCGGCCAACCTGTCCTTGATTCACTCAGAAAGTGGCTACCAGAGCCTCATTATTGCAGGAGAGTTCAGACAACAAGGTGTGAAAACGCACATCCTACTGTCCCACTGTGAGATTTCCTTAGCTCAGTCTGATGGTCCCAACCCCATTTATAAGGCAATAAATCCCACTTATTAAACCTGACAGGGCACACCTGTGAATTGAAGACCATTTCCGGTGACTAACTCTTGAAGCTCATCAAGAGAATGCCAAGAGTGTGCAAAGCAGTCATCAAAGCAAAAGCTGGCTACTTTGAAGAACCTAGAATATAAGACATATTTTCAGTTGTTTCACACTTTTTTGTTAAGTATATAATTCCACATGTGGTAATTCATAGTTTTGATGCCTTCAGTGTGAATGTACAATTTTCATAGTCATGAAAATACAGAAAAATCTTTAAATGAGAAGGTGTGTCCAAACTTTTGGTCTGTACTGTAGCTGGCAGACTGATGTCACATCTGAAGTTGTTGCAGCTTGGGTAGGTGCGGATGCGGACAGAGTTGTCAGCATATCTAGTCGGGTGTTTACTGTCCGCAGGTAGAATCGGATTTTATACTATTGATCTTTCTGGCGGGAGACCTCCTGGTACAGGTCAGAGATGGAGGAAGCTTGAGAGCCAGCAGACCCCATGGCCTGTGCAAACTGTTAGGTTGGGTGGTGGAACCACTGTGCCATGGCCTGAGGAGAGCCTGGAGGGGTGTGACTAGGTGCCACACCAAGTCTAACCTCGAATGCATGGCAGCTGACGATACCGCGATCCAAGGGGAGGCGGAAACAAGTGCTACAACAGGACTCACCTTGGATGCACGGCAACTGACCCCCAAGGGACAGGAGGCTCTAACTGCCAGGAATAGGTAGACTTGGCAAGCATGGCAGGTATAGTGACTGATATGGCTGACACACAGGCAGGCAGGTGCTGGTGGGCACAGCTGATATACTGTTAATATCATAAACAGGACATTCTGACCCATATTATATAATCAATTGTTTAAATCCTGAGAGTACCCACAAAAGCAGTTTTAATATTAATTACCATCAGGCAAACAATAATTCATAAACTCATAATTTTCTGAAGTATAATCAGCTAAATTTTATTAGTGAAAGAATTATTACACAAATTATACCAACTACAGATAAATTCCCATAAAAACCCTCTAAAACACTATTAAAAACACACAGAAATAGGGCAAGCTGTTCATAGAGATGGTGTACATGATATATTGGGTAAATACTAATAATACATAATACATAAATATCACACATGGGGCTCATATAGTTAAATATTTGATTCTCATATGATACCAAAGAGGTATATAATCAATAGTAAAGTGCAGATGCAGTTGTAAATAAACAATATATATAAGGAGTATCGAGTAAGTATATCACAGCGGAATAGATAGCAGTAATCAATTTCAGATGTTCAGAGACTATACCATAGTGTCAGTGGTGTATGCCATTAGACCACTATGCCAAGTCCGATTATACCTCCTAACAATACATATCTGATGTGAGGTAAGTATATCGCAGCGACATAAATAACAATAGTCAATAAATTGATTTTTCAAATATTCAAAAACTATACAATAATATAAAATAGTCGATATCATTAGAACCACCTGGAGAGGAGAGGGAAGAGAATGTGAGTAGGTTGTGGTCAGAAAGAGGGTGAGGTGAGCAGAGAGGTTAGATAGGGAACAGAGGCAGGTGAAGATGACGTCCAGTGTGTGGCCATCTTTGTGAGTGGGGGCTGAAGGCCAATTAAGGCCGTGTTTATTTTGCTGGAGTGCAGAGCTTTATGCTGTTTAATAAAGCCTGCAAAGAAAACCCGGGTTCCTGAGTCTACTTCCAGACGTGGCCGAGCAAGTAGTACTACCACACACCACAGCAGCTGCAGCTCTCAATTCAGTCGCCCCACTCACACATACAACAGCTCGCCCACTGAACCGGCAACCTTGGCACACCAACCTGACTAAAGAACTGCGAAGGGCCTCCAGGGTTGCTGAGCAGAAATGGAAAAGGTCCCACTCCCAGTGAGCACTTCATCGCATTCAAACAGTCCCTCACTACCTTCAAGTTCACACTTACTGCAGCAAAACAAACATACTTCTCATCGCTCATATCCTCCGTCACACAACCCTAAACAGTTATTCAAAACTTTCAATTCTCTCCTCTGTCCCCCAGCGCCTCCTCCCTCTCCTCTCAGCTAAAGACTTTGCCTTATTCTTCAAGCAGAAGATTGATAACATCAGACAACGCTTTTGCCTAAAGTCCCCACAGCCCCTCCGTACACCTACTCAACCATCCTCCTCCAAAACCATCTTCTCCACCATTACAGACGATCAATTCTCCTCTTTACTCTCCAAATCACACCTCACCACCTGCGAACTTGACCCAATCTCGTTCCACCTCATCCCTAACCTCACCATAGTCTTCATCCCAACCCTAACCCACCTTTTCAACCTGTCACTAACAACTGGTCATGCTCACGGTCACGCTTCAAACATGCCTCGATCACACCCATCCTCATAAAGCCCTCCCTTGTCCCATTATCTCTGACTAGCTCTCGCCCCATATCACTTCTTCCTTAAGCCTCAAAACTACTGTAACAACACGACCCTTCTCAACTGTCCTCCACCTCTCCTCCTGCTTCCTCTTTGACCGCCTCCAATCTGGCTTCCCACTGCACCACTCCACTGAAACTGCCCTGACTAAAGTCACCAACGACCTACTAACTGCCAAATCCAAGCGACACTACTCTGTCCTCCTCCTCCTGGACCTGTCATCTGCCTTTGACACAGTGGACCATTCCCTCTTACTACAGACTCTCTCTTCTCTTGGCATCAAAGTCTTGGCCCTATCTTGGATCTCCTCATACTTAACAGACAGGACATTAAGTGTCTCTCACTCACACATCGCCTCCTCATCTCGCCCCCTATCTGACGGTGTTCCCAAGGTTCAGTCCTAGGACCTCTGCTCTTTTCCATCTACACCTTCGGCCTGGGACAGCTCATAGAGTCCCATAGCTTTCAGTATCACCTCTATGCTGATGACACACAGATCTACCTCTCTGAACTCGATATCTCCTCCCTACTAATGTTGAGCAAATTTGTTTGGCATTTCAAATTAGGGTTTGTGCTCGAGGTTCCGGCTTGTTCGCGCCAAAAAATCGGCTCCGTCCATGAACATCCCTGATTTGCTACGCTGTCATGCAGATGTTATGTGAGTGACAGCATGGCAAATCACCGATGTTCATGGATGGAGCCGATTTTTTTGCGCGAACAAGCCGGAACCCCAAACACGAACCCGAATTTGAAATGCCGAACAAATTTGCTCAACACAACTCCCTACTAACCAAAATCCCACAATGTCAGTCCGCTATCTCATCCTTCTTCTCTGACAGATTTCTAAAACTTAACATGGATAAAACAGAACTCATCATCTTTCCACCGTCTCACTCAACCTCCCCAACTGACCTATTCATCAAAGTCAATGGCTGCCCACTCTCCCCAGTCCTGCAAGCCCGCTGCATCCGGGTAACCCTGGACTCTAACATCTCCTTTAAACCACACATCCAAGCCCTTTCCACTCCCTGCCGAATCCAACTCAAAAATATCTCCTGGATCCGCACATTCCTCAATCACACTAGTGCACGCCTTCATCATCTCCCGCCTCAACTACTGCAACCTCTTGCTCTGTGGCCTCCCTTCTACCACTCTGGCTCCCCTCCAATCTATCCTAAACTATGCTGTCTGAGTAATCCACCTGTTCCCCCGCTATTCCCCGGCCTCTCTTCTCTGTCAATCCCTTCACTGGCTCCCCATTGCCCAGACACTCAAGTTCAAAACCCTAATCATGGCATATAAAGCCATCCACAACGTGTCTCCTCCATATATCTGTGACCTGGTCTCCAGGTACTTACCTACACGCAACCTCCGATCCTCACAAGATCTCCTTCTCTACTCCCCTCTTATCTCCTGTACCAGCCGCCGACTTGTATTGTTCAAAATTTATTGTAATTGTTTGTGCTATGTATATCCCTTTCACATGTAAAGCGCCATGGACTGAATGGCGCTATAATAATAAATAATAATAATAGTGGCACTCACTGGTCCTGTAAAATCCAATGTATTTATTTAACAAAACATTATAACTGGCTGCTGAGAGGGACAAAGCACATGGAAAGGATGAAGCCCATTTTGCGCTAGCCTGCGCTTCAACGGGTTCTGGAAATTAAATGTTTCCCAAGGACCCGTTGAAGCACAGACTAGCACAAAAAGGCAGTCATCCTTTCCATGTGCTCTGTTCCAGTTTTAATATTTTGTTAAATAAAGACATTGGATTTTACAGGACCGCTGAGTGCCACTTTTTTTCACATTTATGTACTTATTTATGTGAGCAACCGGTACCATCAGGCTTGATTGCTGAAGTCCAGCATTCGATTGGATATAAGAACACCAAGGTAGTTGGTGCAAGCAATTTTTTCCTCTTCCAGTACGAACATTAATGAACAGTTTACAGTGCATATATAGACACACAACACTTCTACGTGGACAGTGCACACACACTCAGCTCTGCTACATGTACAGATTTATACATACACACAGCTGTTCTACATGCGCACATTTCCATACACACAGCTCATATTTAAGGGTGCTGTACATGGGATTATGACATGCTGAGAGACGAATGACATGAATTTTTGAAACCACAAGTGATCCTACACTTCCAAAAAAGGTTACTACTAAAAAGCCTCCTGATGAACCTTGAACAGGAATGGGGAAATGTATTGGGGTCACATTACAATGGTAGCTATGTAGGGTTTCTATATATATAGTTCTGTGACAAGCTGGGATCTACCACATTTTGAATGGACTCGCTATTTACAACATGTAGAGGTATTTTGTCTGTGACAACATTGTAGCACTATTAGCACCTTATTAGAGGCACGGAAAATGTATCAATTTGTTTCATGAACATTTGAATTCTACCTCTGTAAACATAGAAGGAGCTTTATATGTAATATAAGCTATGTGTGAATTTCATGCATGGTCATTTTATTTGCCTGTGACAACACTGTAGCACTATTGGCATCTTTTTAGAGGCATGGACATTATTATTTAGTCTCATGTCTTCACATTTGAATTACCGTATTTTTCGGACAATAAGACACACGGGACCATAAGACGCACCTAGGTTTTAGAGGAGGAAAATGGAAAAAAAATGTAAGCAAAAAAATGTGGTCATGATGCACTTTTATGGGGGAGGGGGTCTGCTGCTGACTCTGGTATTGGGATAATGTCCCCCAATTCTGTTAATATCCTCCATCCTGGTATGTATGGCCCCTCCTTCCTGGTATACGTGGCCCTCATCCCCATCCTGGTATACATGGCCCTCATCCCTATCCTGGTATGCATGGCACCCCTTGATCCCCCATCCTGGCATGCATGGCACCCCTTGATCCCCCATCCTGGTATGCATGGCACCCCTTGATGACCAATCCTTGTATGCATGGCACCCCTCTTCCTGGTATGCATGGCACACCTTGATCCTGGTATGCATGGCACCCCTTGATTCCCCCAACCTGGTATGCATGGGACCCCTTGTTCCCCAATCCTGGTATGCATGGCACCCATTGATCTCCCATCCTGGTATGTATGGCACCTCTTTATCCCCCATCCTGGTATGTATGGCACCCCTTGATTCCCCCATCCTGGTATGCATGGCACCCCTTAATCCTGGTATGCATGGCACCCCTTGAGCCCCCATCACGCTGCTTTCAAAAAAAAAAAAAAAAGAATCATACTCACCTCCTTTCTCCTTCAGTGCTGCGTCCCACTCTGCTGCCGACACTCACTGTGAGCCGCGCATAGCAGGGTTTGCATGGCGTCCCTGCCATGCACCCTCACACAGAGTGCACACTGCAGCCACAGTGCTGCTCCTGCTGCGCTCAGCGGTCAGTGTGCACGCTATAAAGATCATGAATATTCACTACAACCCATGGGAGTGGGTTGTAGAGAATATTCATGAGCTTTAATAGTGGGCACACAGACCGCCAGCTGCAGCAGGAGCCGAGCTGTGGTTACAGTGGGCACGCTATTAAGGAGAATGAATATTCCCTGCTCCCCACGCCTATGGGCGTGGGGAGCAGGGAATATTCATTTTCTTTAGCAGCAGGCACAGTGTAGGCTGCAGCAGGCGGCTGCTACCTCCTATGCCCCGCTCTTCCTCCGCTGTCGCTCACCCCCAGCCCCCCCACCAGCCACAGAACATATGTTCGGACTTTAAGACGCACCACCCACTTTCCTCCAAAATTTTAGAGGAAAAAAGTGTGTCTTATAGTCCGAAAAATACGGTATACCTCTGCAGATATTGAAGGAGCCTCTTAATGTGTATTTATGGATATCTTGGCTGATAACTATTTGCCAAAACTACGTTTGGTTTAATTTTTTCCTCCTGTGAGTGGTTGTAGTACCTAGGATCATCTAGGGATAATTAGCGTGATACGACAGAAAGTGGGGGTGCCACAACTTGCGCTCTTTTAGGGTGTAAACCTCAGCGGCAAGGAAGGGTAAATAATGAGGGATAATTAATAGGGAAAGGATTGAGGCTCCATCCCCACCTCGCCTACATGCCTTTAACCCCTGATTTAATTTATATGGCCTAGGAATTAAATACATTTTTTTCATTTCTATAGTGCCAATTTGTAAAATTTGATCGGGAACATATGTAGTAGTTCCTTTTTAATAAGGTATAAATAAAGTATATACATTTTAATGGAGATTTTTCTTCGGGAGACAAATTTACATACACACAGCTCTACTACATATGCACATTTACATACATACACAGCTCTGCTACATATGATAATGTCTGTAAAGTGCTGTGGAATATGTTAGCACTATATAAGAATAAAGATTATTATTATTATATGCAAATTTGCATACAAAAACACTGTGTACACATTTCCTCATTTTGCAGTTCCTTCCAGGTCATGTGAATGATTACATGATCAGAAAGGTCCTTGAGCTAGTCAGGTGGAAGGTTTTTTAGCTGCTCACTCAGGACGTGCAGCCTCTGTACAGGTCCTGGTACCTTCCCCTCCTGCTCTGCACAAATCAGTTATATACAGGTGGGGCTGGAGGAGAGAGAGCAGTACTCTCAGTGATCAGGAAGGACACTGTCTCAGCATTCTCCTCTGTCACGGGATGCTGCCTCCAGTTTATAAGACACACTTACTTATTAAGATATTTTCATGATAAAAATGTATTATAGGCCAAGAAATATGATACGTTCTAACGTGATTTCCCTTTCTCATTTAATAATATGCAAATTGCCTCTTCAGAGAAAGAGAGGACTTGTACTCTATAGCGCCACCTATTGGAAGTAGCAATCCTACAAGTCACAATCAATCCTTTAACGAGTAGTGCAATATGACTTAGGATAAAAGCCAAATCAGAATCTCAATTTGCAGACACGGTGTTTCGGGCTGTTGGCCCTCGTCAGTGCAAAGTATGAGTACTGATTTGGCTAGGTGAGAGGCTCTGGACTGAGGTCTAAGGGGTAGTGTTTCTCCTTATGGAGAGTGACACACCAGCTCTGGCACGTAAAGGTAAGGAGGCTTATTAATAATACAACTGTCTGTTATATCTCTTTGTACAATGTGTCAATACCACATATAGTTTATCTAAGTCTGAGTTATTTTTGATGGTCAACAAAATACAATTTTCCAGTAATTCATTTTTCACACTCTAGGTATGACAATGGCTTCTCTGTGTGGGATTTTTTACTTTTAAAGGGTTGTCCACTACATGGACAACCCCTTCTCAATCCTCATGCTTGGTCCTGTTAAAATAAAAGCACTGATACAAACCTCCCATGGAGGCATCATTCAAGCGGTGTCAGCACTTGCGCTCCCGAGGCTTATATGTGAGGTTGTTACGTCACGTGAGCTCTTCAGCCAATTAGTGCTGGCGTGATTGTCCCCATCTTCAGACAAATTGAACATCAAGAAGAAGTCAGAGAGCAGCCCTGGCTTCCTGTTGATGTTCAATGCATCCGAAGGCGGGGATACTGAAGCCGTCGCTGATTGGGCACAGGACTCATGTGATGTAACAACCTCACATGAGCCCCGGGAATGTGATTGCCGACACCCCTGGAATGGTGAATGAGTGTTTTTATTTTAACAAGCCAAATATGAGGAATGACAAGGAATTGCCCTAATCGTGGACAACCCCTTTAAGAAAGTACAATTTTCGATTAAAACATTTCAACATTCTGAACATGAAAAAGGCTTCTCCCTTGTGTGCCTTCTCTGATGTTTTTTAATAGTTGATTTCCGTGTAAAACATTTCCCCCATTAAAAACATGAAAAAGACTTCTCCCCTGTGTGAACTCTTTGGTGACTAAGAAGAGATGATTTCTTCACAAAATATTTCCCACATTCTGAGCATGAAAAAGGGGTCTCCCCTGTGTGGGTTCTCTGGTGCATAACTAAACTTGATTTATGGTTAAAACATTTCCCACATTCTGAACATGAAAAAGGCTTTTCCCCTGTGTGGATTCTCTGGTGGCTATCAAGATGCGATTTCTGGTTAAAAGATTTCCCACATTCTGAACATGAAAAAGGCTTCTCCCCTGTGTGGGTTCTCTGGTGCTTAATCAAATCTGATTTCTGGATAAATGATTTCCCACATTCTGAACATGAAAAAGGCTTCTCCCCTGTGTGGATTCTCTTGTGGCTATAAAGATATGATTTGTGGTTAAAATATTTCCCACATTCTGAACATGAAAAAGGCTTCTCCCCTGTGTGCGTTCTCTGGTGCTTAACCAAATCTGATTTATTCCCAAAACATTTCCCACATTCTGAACATGAAAAAGGCTTCTCCCCTGTGTGAGTTCTCTGGTGACCAAGAAGAATTGATTTTTTCCCAAAACATTTTCCACATTTTGAACATGAAAAAGGCTTCTCCCCTGTGTGAGCTCTTTGGTGACTAAGAAGATATGATTTTTTCCCAAAACATTTCCCACATTCTAAACATGAAAAAGGCTTCTCCCCTGTGTGGGTTCTCTGGTGGTTAACAAAATATGATTTATAGTTAAAACATTTCCCACATTCTGAACAGGAAAAAGGCTTCTCCCCTGTGTGACTTCTCTGGTGTATAACAAGATCCCATTTCTGGAAAAAATATTTCCCACATTCTGAACAGGAAAAAGGCTTCTCCCCTGTGTGACTTCTCTGGTGTATAACAAGATTCCATTTCTGCATAAAATATTTCCCACATTCTGAACAGGAAAATTGCTTCTCCCCTGTGTGGGTTCTCTGGTGCTTAACCAAATCTGATTTCTGGTTAAAACATTTCCCACATTCTGAACAGCAAAAAGGCTTCTCCCCTGTGTGAGTTTTCTGGTGCTTAACCAAATTCGATTTTTGTGTAAAACATTTCTCACATTCTGAACAGGAGTATGGCTTCTCACCTGTGTGACTTCTCTGGTGTCTAGCAAGATCTGATTTCTGGTTAAAATATTTCCCACACTTGGAACAAGAAAATCTTTTCTCCACTGTGTGAATTTTTTTATGTTTAAGAAAAGGCTTTTCGAAGTGAAAATTATTTCCAGATTCTGAATGTGAAAATGGTTTCTTTGCTTTAGGAGCAATTTGTTTTTTAATTCTTATTTTTTTACTTTCATTTTCCTTAGCAGTCGGTAATGAATCAGAAGACAGGACCTGTTTCAAAGCATCAGATGACAGATCTTTGCTGTGAAGGGATGATGGTATGTCTGGAGTAATGGCATTCACTTTAGTTGTATCCTGTGGGATATCGAGATCATTTGATTTAAAAATTGAAGATGTCAGCTGTCCCTCTGATCTCCTGGTACAGTCATCTGCCAAGAATAAAACCAATTATTTTTGAATAAAATATCCTTGAATTTTATATTGTTCAACATTTCTACTTAAACTGTCTGTAAAAATGGCCAGCTATG
Source organism: Phyllobates terribilis (assembly GCF_046119375.1). Taxonomy (NCBI): domain Eukaryota; kingdom Metazoa; phylum Chordata; class Amphibia; order Anura; family Dendrobatidae; genus Phyllobates; species Phyllobates terribilis. The sequence goes on along the minus strand of NW_027363045.1, from coordinate 2,151,106 downwards.
TAAAATTATAGAATTATTCACAAAGACAATGACAGTTCACAGTCTAATAGAACACCTCATAGGATGAACCAGTACAGCGTGGTGTCCAACTGTTTATTCATTCTGCTTCCCAAATACGGAATAAAAAGCCATCAAACAATGTTATGTAGGTGAAAATTATAGCAATAACAACTTCTACTGATCTCACCAAAAACAAGTCCCCACACAGGTCCATCACCTGTCAATGGAAAAACAGAGGTTTCCACATTATTAGTGACTAAAAGGCTCTTAAAAAGCAACATGGCTTCCATAAACCAATCCACCAATATCCACTATCCCAAAGTCAAATCTCCCCCTCACTTCTGAGCCTTGCAGTGTGCCCAAACCACATTTAGCATCCATGTATTTGACATAACTATAGTGAGAAGATCCCACTTCATTTACGGTGTGTGTCTCCTGGAGCACAATCTGGGCACTATGTGTTGGGTAATAAAATACTATTTTGCAATTTTCACTCTCCAACATCCACTACGTGCTAATTTCTAGAAAGTGCCTGTGGAGTCAAAATAGTCACTACTCCTAGGGGATTTCTACTGCTCTGGTTTTCTGCCATTTTGTCATATTAGGGCTTCTTCAAAAGGGGTGTCCCATCTCCTTTGTGTCCTGCTCCTGAGACATCTGCTTCTGTTACCAGGCGCTGTCTTATTCATTCTGCAGGTGGTGCTAGTAATGGAGGTGTCGGAGCAAGAAGCTCTAAGCGGCCCAGGCTCTGCCCAGCCACTAAGATTAGGGTGCCTGGGACCTATAGTACCATCCAGTCTGGCAGCATGGGTGTGTGTGCTGTCCAGCTTGAGTAATCAGCTTCCTGCTTTAGCCAGCTGGAAAGCACCACACCCTACTAAAGCTGGAAGCATAATGCCGGAAGCTGCCAGATACAGCCTTGTTCTCCTCTGGTTCAGTCCTCTGTGCTCAGCTCCCGGCTTGTGTATTTGTTTCCTGTTGTGACCCCGGCCCGTTTACTGACTACTCTTGTGTCTTCTGATTTTGTATTTTCTCTGCCCTCCTGGTTCTGACTCGGCTACCTGACTATTCTTCTTGCCAAGTCACACCACAGAATAGCAGGTAACACCGTGGCCCAAGCTTAGGGGTCTCTGTGTAAGTCCTTGTTCATCACCCTTTAATGTTTAAAGGGTGATGAACGAGAAAATTCCTGAGATCTGGAAAACGGGGTGGATAGTGGCAAGCCTGTTCGTAGGAGCCATCTTTTGAGCTGCCAGGTGACCACGAACAGTGCCCCAATACATTGTGTCTGCAAATTATTCCAGCAAGATCTGCATTCAAATAGCTAAATCCTTCCTTTCTTAACCTGCTATGTGCCCAGACAGAAGTGTACAATTGTATATAGTGTATTGTCAGATTCAAGAGAAGTTGAAAAATAATTTGTAAAAGTCCATTTGTTTCCTATTATCCTTTGTGAAGAATTCCAAAGTTATCACCACATAAAGTGGCACACGTCAGGTATGAAACTTGAGACCTAATTAGGAACACAAAACTGTGTGCGGGAAGTGGTTAAATCAGAGTATTTTGGGCATTAACTACTGTAGTCAAAAATTGTGGCATTTGGTTTTTATACCTTGAGAAAGGCACCGTTCCGCCTAAACGTGCCAGCTTCCATTTTTTGCCTAGTCAAAAATTGTGAGCGTAGACAATAACACATCTACTAAAATGACCAAACTGAACAGTCTCCATCAATAAAAGATGAGTAACTAGTGGTGAAACCTCTCTGGGGTAATTAGAGTATGGGGCTCGGTGGCTCTTGGCAATCTAAACTATCGTAAGGGTTAATATTATCTATCAGATGAGGTTCAAGAAGAAATATTAGACATTCAAGGAGAACTTTTTATAATAGTGAAGAGCTGAGATATCTTAAATTTAGATCTAAGGCATTTGGAAGAGGCAATGGAGACCTTTTTTTAAAGACTACCAGGGAGTTACAGTCTCACATAAGTGAGGCCGGCCGATCCCACCACAATCAAACTATTACACAGAATGAACCTGTAAAAAATAGACATAAAATAAAAAAAAAATTTACATCCCCAACAACAACGTAAGTATGAAGGGAGAACTCCAACACTAAACCGGAGGTGCATTCATTTATGGTGGACCATTGGAGCTACTATAAGTCCTGACCAGAAGAGTAGAGAAAGAATTAGTGCTCCCCATTTCAGGAGAGATTGTGCAGTAATCTGAATTCATTAGGACCGAAAACATAATGGAATTTATGAAGTGGAGTGAATCCATGAAACCAGGACTCGAGCCATGCCAACACATCTCCTGCAGGCGTGAATAAATGTACACTGCTCAAAAAAATAAAGGGAACACTTAAACAACAGAATATAACTCCAAGTAAATCAAACTTCTGTGCAATCAAACTGTCTTCTTAGGAAGCAACACTGATTGACAATCAATCTCACATGCTGTTGTGCAAATGGAATAGACAATAGATGGAAATTATTGGCAATTATCAAGACACCCTCAATAAAGGAGTGGTTCTGCAGGTGGGGAGCACAGACCACATCTCAGTACCAATGCTTTCTGGCTGATGTTTTGGTCACTTCTGAATGTTGATCGTGCTTTCACACTTGTGGTAGCATGAGACGGACTCTACAACCCACAGAAGTTGCTCAGGTAGTTCAGTTCATCCAGGATGGCACATCAATGCGAGCTGTGGCAAGAAGGTTTGCAGTGTCTGTCAGCGTAGTGTCCAGTGGCTGGAGGCACTACCAGGAGATAGGTCAGTACACCAGGAGACGTGGAGAGGGCCAACAACCCAGCAGCAGGACCGCTACCTCCGCCTTTGTGCAAGGAGGAACAGGAGGAGCACTGCCAGAGCCATGCAAAATGACCTCCAGCAGGCCACAAATGTGCATGTGTTTGCACAAACGGTTAGAAACCGACTCCGTGAGGGTGGTATGAGGGCCCGACGTCCACAGATGGGGGTTGTGCTCACAGCTCAACACCATGCAGGACGCTTGACATTTGCCACAGAACACCAGGATTGGCAAAGTCACCACTGGCGCCCTGTGCTCTTCACAGATGAAAGCAGGTTCACACTGAGCACATGTGACAGACGTGACAGAGTCTGGAGACGCCGTGGAGAGCGACATCCTTCAGCATGACCGGTTTGGCAGTGGGTGAGTAATGGTGTGGGGTGGCATTTTTTGGAGTGTGCTCGCCAGAGGTAGCCTAACTGCCATTAGGTACCGAGATGAGATCCTCAGACCCCTTGTGAGACCATATGCTGGAGCGGTTGGCCCTGGGTTCCTCCTAATGCAGGACAATGCCAGACCTCATGTGGCTGGAGTGTGTCAGCAGTTCCTGCAAGACGAAGGCATTGAAGCTATGGACTGACCCGCCCGTTCCCCAGACCTGAATCCGATTGAGCACATCTGGGACATCATGTCTCGCTCCATCCACCAACGTCACGTTGTACCACAGACTGTCCAGGAGTTGGCGGATTCTTTGGTCCAGGTCTTGGAGGAGATCCCACAGGAGACCATCCGCAAGCTCATCAGGAGCATGCCCAGGCATTGTAGGGAGGTCATACAGGCACGTGGAGGCCACACACAATACTGAGCCTCATGACTTGTTTTAAGGACATTACATCAAAGTTGGATCAGCCTGTAGTGTTTTTCCACTTTAATTTTGGGGGTGACTCCAAATCCAGGCCTCCATTGGTTAATAAATATGATTTCCATTGATGATTTTTGTGTGATTTTGTTGTCAGCACATTCAACTTTGTACAGAACAAAGTATTCAATGAGAATATTTCATTCATTCAGATCTAGGAGGTGTTATTTGAGTGTTCCCTTTATTTCTTTGAGCAGTGTATATTACAACCATCAACCACGCTCAACTTAGAGATATATCATGGCACAGATGTAATGTAAATTGCATAATTTATCAAATTTCTGTTTGAAGTTAGTTGATTTTAAAAGAAATTGAAAATTTAAGATAAAGGGAAACTCTGTTGTTATTGTACAGAAATTCACACTTGGCCTCACTGCACATGTTGTCAATTACAAAAAGTGAAGTTTGGCCAGAAAGACTGGACCTGGTCTTGTAGGGACCATATGAGCACATTCAGCAGCACAGAAGAGAGAGAAGGTAGATTCATCCAATAAGATATCAGGGATCTAGGAAGCCAACACCATCATTACCCTCCGCTTTCTCTTACAGGCCCATCATAATATTTTTCTTCAAGTGATTTTCTAACTTGTCAGCACAATCTACGTACGCTGTCATTTGGCTTTGCAGTTTACAGATCTGGACAGGTAAGGGTCAGCGTCTTCTAATTTCAGTTGGAAGGTGTATCCTCCAGGTTGTAAGCTCTAGAGAAAATGGCTTTTAATGCCCAAAGTCATTTGAACAGTTTTTGGTGGAGCAGAATGTTGTGGTCTAGAGGCAAAATGGTGATCACATGTTTGTAATACGGCCGGACTTCACCACCGATAAAGCAGACACAGACAGTGACTGAGAAGACTATGTGACTTCTCTGCATTTAGTGGTTACTACTCACTTTGGTGGTTATCTGTAGGAATCTCCTCTTTACACCACTCATCACCCCTCACATATGTCTCTGTAGTATTAATATGGGTCAGATCTTCACTCTGAAACAAATATTGTAAAAGTCACAGACAGGTGGAGAAGTCCCATCTATGATCAGCTCTAATCCTGCCATCTCCACCGTTATCATTACACAAGTATAAAACATATAATACTGGTGGATAAAACAAGACTGAACACAAGACCTTCACAGCCGTCTACACATCATAGGGGAGATCTCATGACACCTTCTCTCCATCTACCTGATGATCCTGAGGAACATTGGGGTCTTCTTGTTTACAGGCCTGTGGAAGAAGAGGATGGGGACATCTCTCTGGTGTTGTCCTCTTACTGGATAGATCTGGAGGAAACACATACAGGGACTGAATTCATTCTATACATACAGATAATTATAGGCCGTGTGTATTTAGTCCTGTCTATTACCTGGTGATGTGAGGGGCTGTGGAACCTCCATCATGATGTCCTTGTACAGATGTTTGTGTCTTTCTAAATATTCCCACTCCTCCATGGAGAAATAGACAGCGACATCCTGACACCTTATAGGAACCTGACACATACAATGAAACTGTCACACCCCCAATACCGAAATCCCCCAGAACCTTCATAGCATTACTGTATCATGTCCCAGAATTCCCAGCAATGTCACCTCTCCAGTCAGCAGCTCAATCATCTTGTAGGTGAGTTCTAGGATCTTCTGGTTATTGATGTCCTCATGTATCAGGGGGTGAGGTGGAGGCCCCGTGATTAGGCTCAGGGGTCTTCCCCATCCCTCAGACACAGGGTCCTGACAGCGCTCACTAGAGGTCTTCTTCACTACTGTGTAATCCTGGTTATGGAGAGACACATTAATAAATCTCCCTCCAGACATTTCCAGAGTCCTCACCTCCCCAGTTCTGTCCATCTGTTATTCCCATAGATAAGAATGATGTAATGTGACGTCATCAGAATCTCTCACCTCTCCAGTAAGCCGGAAGAGGATCTCTAGGGTGAGGTGGAATATCCTCTCTGCCATCTTGTTTCTGTCCATATCCATCTTGGATGGGTAAATCAGGAAAATTCTCTTATATAGAAGATCTTCACTGAGGGATCTGATATTGTAGAGATCTGAATGAGAATATGAACAGATGTAACATTATAAAAATCCTGTGTAATAATACAATTACTGGAGACAATAAGGGGAAATATATGAGGAGATTTATTATTTTACAGTATTTAGTTTTCTTCTTTACATCTACTAATAAAACCTATATATTTTAGGCCACAGACAACAAGCAGGTTCTTCCTCGGAGTCTGCAGCTGAAGACGTTTCTCATAGACTCATCTTCCATAAAGCGAATTCTCTAATCATTTATTGACACTGGAATCAGCATTGGCAATACTGCAGGAGATATTCATTACACGTAACATGAGAAATAACTACTTGATGAAGAGGACGACATCTTCATCTTCTACTATGGCTCGGGAACATATTTGGTCAGAGTCAGTCACTGACTACATCACCCCCGGCGTCTATATAAATGTTTCCCGTCTTCCTCAGACTTTAATCTTCTATCACATGACATCTCAGGTCTGATTCACACACAGAAGTTTGAGGCATTTATAAAAGCTAATTTGTTTGCACAAATACCGAGGACAGAAATTATTTGATAGCAAAGTCTCCTTGTACAGTGTTTTATGGGGTTTATTTCTGGCCTTCAGTTTTCCTATATTACAAGAAAAGACACCAGAAAAAAGGCAGATATTAAAATGTTTCAACAGAAAATTGGCACCAACAATACTTGCAAAAAACAAACAAACCATAAACGATTTTTTTTTTTTAATTAACTGTTTTGGGCATCAAAACATAGATGTACACTGCAGGGATGACACAGATGTGGCTGCAACAAAAACCCTGGCAGTTTAACCACTTACTGCTGTCAAAAGAAAACATGGCATCTCAGAAGGTTTGACAGAGTTCGGCTCAATGCCCCTCCTCCCCCAAGTACTCGATAGTATGGGGCTGCCTAGTTACTACAATATTTAAATGCCTAATAATGGTTTCTGGGCCTGTAATGTACGAAAGTCTATTAGGTCGGGCACTGATTTTGGGGGATTTGGTTGACTATATAATGTATTTGGGGGCCTGAATTTCAGATGCTAATCCGTTTGTTCTTCCTGTAGATAATCCTCCACTAGAGTAGTCTTGTGGCGACTCTCTCATATAGACCACAGGAAAGCTGGAATATTTGTGTGTATGGGGGAGTTGGGAGAGATAGTCATCTGCCAAATGACCGTTCGGCCAATATCTATCATGTGTATAGGGCCGTTAGTATTACACTGACAGTCAGGGATAATACAGTAGTACAGTGCATCACATGAGCAATCAGAGGCTTGTATGTTGTATGATCGCACTAATAAGAGTTGGTTAACAAAGGTTTAACGTGAATAAAAATATCAGTTTTGGCAACAAGAAATATCCGTCACTATTGGCAAAACAGACTCACTACACAATGTTAAGTCACGTCCATAACAACTTTATTATACTCTATTATCCTATACACGGTGACGTAGATCGAAATCACAAGTCCTACAGCAACATCTCTAATTGGGCCCCACCATCCTTAAAAGGAGTGATTATATACAGTACAGACCAAAAGTTTGGACACACCTTCCGTTTAAAGATTTTTCTGTATTTTCATGACTATGAAAATTGTACATTCACACTGAAGGCATCAAAACTATGAATTAACACATGTGGAATTATATACTTAACAACAAAATTGTGAAACAACTGAAAATATGTCTTATATTCTAGATTCTTCAAAGTAGCCACCTTTTGCTTTGATGACTGCTTTGCACACTCTTAACATTCTCTTGATGAGCATCAAGAGGTAGTCACTGGAAATGGTCTTCCAACAATCTTGAAGGAGTTCCCAGAGATGCTTAGCACTTGTTGGCCCTTTTGCCTTCACTCTGCGGTCCAGCTCACCCCAAACCATCTCGATTGGATTCAGGTCTGGTGACTGTGGAGGCCAGGTCATCTGGCGTAGCACCCCATCACTCTCCTTCTTGGTCAAATAGCCCTTACACAGCCTGGAGGTGTGTTTGGGGTCATTGTCCTGTTGAAAAATAAATGATGGTCCAACTAAACGCAAACCGGATGGAATAGCATGTCGCTGCAAGATGCTGTGGTAGCCATGCTGGTTCAGTATGCCTTCAAGTTTGAATAAATCCCCAACAGTGTCACCAGCTAAGCACCCCCACACCATCACACCTCCTCCTCCATGCTTCACGGTGGGAACCAGGCATGTAGAGTCCATCCGTTCACCTTTTCTGCGTCGCACAAAGACACGGTGGTTGGAACCAAAGATCTCAAATTTGGACTCATCAGACCAAAGCACAGATTTCTACTGGTCTAATGTCCATTCCTTGTGTTCTTTAGCCCAAACTTGTCTCTTCTGCTTGTTGCTTGTCCTTAGCAGTGGTTTCCTAGCAGCTATTTTACTATGAAAGCCTGCTGCACAAAGTCTTCTCTTAACAGTTGTTGAAGAGATGTGTCTGCTGCTAGAACTCTGTGTGGGATTGACCTGGTCTCTAATCTGAGCTGCTGTTAACCTGCGATTTCTGAGGCTGGTGACTCTGATAAACTTATCCTCAGAAGCAGAGGTGACTCTTGGTCTTCCTTTCCTGGGGCGGTCCTCATGTGAGACAGTTTCTTTGTAGCGCGTGATGGTTTTTGCAACTGCACTTGGGGACACTTTCAAAGTTTGCCCAATTTTTCGGACTGACTGACCTTCATTTCTTAAAGTAATGATGGCCACTTGTTTTTCATTACTTAGCTGCTTTTTTCTTGCCATAATACAAATTCTAACAGTCTATTCAGCGGGACTATCAGCTGTGTATCCACCAGACTTCTGCACAACACAACTGATGGTCCCAACCCCATTTATAAGGCAAGAAATCCCACTTATTAAACCTGACAGGGCACACCTGTGAAGTGAAAACCGTTTCCGGTGACTACCTCTTGAAGCTCATCAAGAGAATGCCAAGAGTGTGCAAAGCAGTCATCAAAGCAAAAGGTGGCTACTTTGAAGAATCTAGAATATAAGACATATTTTCAGTTGTTTCACACTTTTTTGTTAAGTATATAATTCCACATGCGTTAATTCATAGTTTTGATGCCTTCAGTGTGAATGTACTATTTTCATAGTCATGAAAATACAGAAAAATCTTTAAATGAGAAGGTGTGTCCAAACTTTTGGTCTGTACTGTATATATATATAGTACAAACCAAAAGTTTGGACACACCTTCTCATTTAAAGATTTTTCTGTCTTTTCATGACTATGAAAATTGTACATTCACACTGAAGGCATCAAAACTATGAATTAACGCATGTGGAATTATATATTTTACAAAAAAGTGTGAAACAACTGAAAATATGTCTTATATTCTAGGTTCTTCAAAGTAGCCACCTTTTGCTTTGATGACTGCTTTGCACACTCTTGGCATTCTCTTGATGAGCTTCAAGAGGTAATCACCGGAAATGGTCTTCCAACAATCTTGAAGGAGTTCCCAGAGATGCTTAGCACTTGTTGGCCCTTTTTTCTTCACTCTGCGGTCCAGCTCACCCCAAACCATCTCGATTGGGTTCAGGTCTGGTGACTGTGGAGGCCAGGTCATCTGGCGTAGCACCCCATCACTCTCCTTCTTGGTCAAATAGCCCTTACACAGCCTGGAGGTGTGTTTGGGGTCATTGTCCTGTTGAAAAATGATGGTCCAACTAAGCGCAAACCGGATGGAAAAGCATGCCGCTGCAAGATGCTGTGGTAGCCATGCTGGTACAGTATGCCTTCAATTTTGAATAAATCACCAACAGTGTCACAAGCAAAGCACTCCCACACCATCACACATCCTCCTCCATGCTTCACGGTGGGAACCAGGCATGTAGAGTCCATCTGTTCACCTTTTCTGTGTCGCACAAAGACACGGTGGTTGGAACCAAAGATCTCAAATTTGGACTCATCAGACCAAAGCACAGATTTCTACTGGTCTAATGTCCATTCCTTGTGTTCTTTAGCCCAAACAAGTCTCTTCTGCTTGTTGCCTGTCCTTAGCAGTGGTTTCCTAGCAGCTATTTTTACTATGAAGACCTGCTGCACAAAGTCTCCTCTTAACAGTTGTTGTAGAGATGTGTCTGCTGCTAGAACTCTGTGTGGCATTGACCTGGTCTCTAATCTGAGCTGCTGTTAACCTGCGATTTCTGAGGCTGGTGACTCGGATAAACTTATCCTCAGAAGCAGAAGTGACTCTTGGTCTTCCTTTCCTGGGGCGGTCCTCATGTGAGCCAGTTTCTTTGTAGCGCTTGATGGTTTTTGCAACTGCACTTGGGGACACATTCAAAGTTTTCCCAATTTTTCGGACTGACTGACCTTCATTTCTTAAAGTAATGATGGCCACTCCTTTTTCTTTACTTAGAATTTGTATTATGGCAAGAAAAAAGCAGCTAACAGTCTATTCAGTAGGACTATCAGCTGTGTATCCACTAGACTTCTGCACAACACAACTGATGGTCCCAACCCCATTTATAAGGCAAGAAATCCCACTTATTAAACCTGACAGGGCACACCTGTGAAGTGAAAAACATTTCCGTTGACTACCTCTTGAAGCTCATCAAGAGAATGCCTAGAGTGTGCAAAGCAGTCATCAAAGCAAAAGGTGGCTACTTTGAAGAACCTAGAATATAAGACATATTTTCAGTTGTTTCACACTTTTTTGTTAAGCATATAATTCCACATGTGTTAATTCATAGTTTTGATGCCTTCAGTGTGAATGTACAATTTTCATAGTCATGAAAATACAGAAAAAATCTTTAAATGAGAAGGTGTGTCCAAACTTTTGGTCTGTACAGACCAATTTAAATAAAATAGGGTTCTTAGCAACACTGTTTTTGATCAAAAATAGTATATAAGCTATCCCACCATCGACAAGGTGAAACCGTTCGGGACAGTCCTACACTGTCTAACATTAAAAACCTTACCATGTGTCAAAGTTGACCTCTGTGTGAATAAGGGCTGACAAAGGACTGGGTCCCAACCGTGAATATGATGCTCTGCAATATCCTATAATATTTTAGAATGGCCAAGATGGCTATCGCTTTAATCTAAATGCAGACTAGAGATGAGCGTTGTTCTACTCGAACTGTTCGCCAATCTCAAATTCGAGCTGTTTTGGGCGGTGTTCGAGCCGTTCGGCGAACACGAACAATTTGAGAAAAATTCGGCTGTTCGAGGTTATGTTCGATAACTGTTCGTGCACCAAAATCATAACTGGATTTTTTCTCAGTAATGATGAAAATTAATGTTAATACGCAGTTTGAGTGTACAGCGGGGTGGGGGGAGGGGCAGGGGATGGATCTCTGCAGGAACAATGAAGATCTCCATTTTTTTTTTCTCTTTCCCGCATTTACAGTGGGGAGGTGCAATCTGTCAGCCTATCAGCAGCGCACACACGGAGCGAAGTGCTTTTTTTCACACAAGCAAGGGCATGTGTCATTGGCAGTGTATGTCACATGTCCTTGCCCTATAAGACCCAGCCATTTTCCCCGTCGCCACCATTTTCTCACTGCTGCAGCTGCGTGTTAGACGGCACCGCTGTTGCTGTGTGCGCTATACCTTGTTAATTTCAAGCCAATTTTCGCACAAATCTACAGATAGCTTGGGAGTAGGGAATAGTTGTGATTGCAGTCCTTTTAAGGACTAGGTTACAGCATTTCCTATGACTTTTATCAGGGAGGTCTGTGCTCTTAAATAGATAGGTTGTGGGAGTAAAGACTAATTGTAATTGGAGTCCTTTTCAGGACTAGGTTACATCAGTTCCTATCAGTTTTTGCCAGGCAGGTCTGTGCCAGTGCTGTGCAAGTTTTTTTCACAGCATTTGGCTGAATCTAGCAAAGCTAATCCTTTTTGGCCTATTGCAGAGTGTGTTAGTCAGTGGAGTAGCCTATCTGTGTTGCAAGATATACCACCTGTGTATAGAATACCAATTTTTTTACTGCACCTAGTGAAGTAAAATCTTTTGGGCATAGCATCATTCTATTAGTCCATCTATACTGACCTCCATCAGGTTGCAAATTGAATATAATTTTTTTCTGCATCTAGCTCTGAAAAAATATTGGGCTTCTAGCTGTGTGTGGGACTTGTTGTATTAGTCCATCTATACTGACCTCCATCAGGTTGCAAACTGAATATATTTTTTTCTGCATCTACCTCTGAAAAAATATTGGGCTTCTAGCTGTGTGTGGGACTTGTTCTATTACTCCATCTATACAGACCTCCATCAGGTTGCAAACTGAATATATTTTTTTCTGCATCTACCTCTGAAAAAATATTGGGCTTCTAGCTGTGTGCGGGACTTGTTGTATTAGTCCATCTATACTGACCTCCATCAGGTTGCAAATTAAAAATAATTTTTATCTGCATCTACAGTACCTCTGAAAAAATATTTGGGCTTCTAGCTGTGTGTGGGACTTGTTCTATTAGTCCATCTATACAGACCTCCATCAGGTTGCAAATTGAATATAATTTTTATCTGCATCTAGCTCTGAAAAAATATTTGGCCTTCTAGCTGTGTGTGGGACTTTCTCTATTAGTCCATCTATACTGACCTCCATCAGGTTGCAAATTAAAAATAATTTTTATCTGCATCTACCTCTGAAAAAATATTTGGGCTTCTAGCTGTGTGTGGGACTTGTTCTATTAATCCATCTATACAGACCTCCATCAGGTTGCAAACTGAATATATTTTTTTCTGCATCTACCTCTGAAAAAATATTGGGCTTCTAGCTGTGTGTGGGACTTGTTGTATTAGTCCATCTATACTGACCTCCATCAGGTTGCAAACTGAATATATTTTTTTCTGCATCTACCGCTGAAAAAATATTGGGCTTCTAGCTGTGTGTGGGACTTGTTCTATTAATCCATCTATACAGACCTCCATCAGGTTGCAAACTGAATATATTTTTTTCTGCATCTACCTCTGAAAAACTATGTGGCCTTCTAGCAGTGTGTGGGACTTTCTCTATTAGTCCATCTATACTGACCTCCATCAGGTTGCAAATTCAAAATTATTTTTTGTCTGCATCTAGCTCTGAAAAAATATTGGGCTTCTAGCTATGTGTGGGACTTGTTGTATTAGTCCATCTATACAGACCTCCATCAGGTTGCAAACTGAATATATTTTTTTCTGCATCTAGCTCTGAAAAAATATTGGGCTTCTAGCTGTGTGTGGGACTTGTTCTATTAATCCATCTATACAGACCTCCATCAGGTTGCAAACTGAATATATTTTTTTCTGCATCTACCTCTGAAAAAATATTGGGCTTCTAGCTGTGTGTGGGACTTGTTGTATTAGTCCATCTATACAGACCTCCATCAGGTTGCAAACTGAATATATTTTTTTCTGCATCTACCTCTGAAAAAATATTGGGCTTCTAGCTGTGTGTGGGACTTGTTGTATTAGTCCATCTATACTGACCTCCATCAGGTTGCAAACTGAATATATTTTTTTCTGCATCTACCTCTGAAAAAATATTGGGCTTCTAGCTGTGTGTGGGACTTGTTCTATTACTCCATCTATACAGACCTCCATCAGGTTGCAAACTGAATATATTTTTTTCTGCATCTACCTCTGAAAAAATATTGGGCTTCTAGCTGTGTGTGGGACTTGTTGTATTAGTCCATCTATACAGACCTCCATCAGGTTGCAAATTGAATATAATTTTTATCTGCATCTAGCTCTGAAAAAATATTTGGCCTTCTAGCTGTGTGTGGGACTTTCTCTATTAGTCCATCTATACTGACCTCCATCAGGTTGCAAATTAAAAATAATTTTTATCTGCATCTACCTCTGAAAAAATATTTGGGCTTCTAGCTGTGTGTGGGACTTGTTCTATTAATCCATCTATACAGACCTCCATCAGGTTGCAAACTGAATATATTTTTTTCTGCATCTACCTCTGAAAAAATATTGGGCTTCTAGCTGTGTGTGGGACTTGTTGTATTAGTCCATCTATACTGACCTCCATCAGGTTGCAAACTGAATATATTTTTTTCTGCATCTACCGCTGAAAAAATATTGGGCTTCTAGCTGTGTGTGGGACTTGTTCTATTAATCCATCTATACAGACCTCCATCAGGTTGCAAACTGAATATATTTTTTTCTGCATCTACCTCTGAAAAACTATGTGGCCTTCTAGCAGTGTGTGGGACTTTCTCTATTAGTCCATCTATACTGACCTCCATCAGGTTGCAAATTCAAAATAATTTTTTGTCTGCATCTAGCTCTGAAAAAATATTGGGCTTCTAGCTATGTGTGGGACTTGTTGTATTAGTCCATCTATACTGACCTCCATCAGGTTGCAAACTGAATATATTTTTTTCTGCATCTAGCTCTGAAAAAATATTGGGCTTCTAGCTGTGTGTGGGACTTGTTCTATTAATCCATCTATACAGACCTCCATCAGGTTGCAAACTGAATATATTTTTTTCTGCATCTACCTCTGAAAAAATATTGGGCTTCTAGCTGTGTGTGGGACTTGTTCTATTAATCCATCTATACAGACCTCCATCAGGTTGCAAACTGAATATATTTTTTTCTGCATCTACCTCTGAAAAAATATTGGGCTTCTAGCTGTGTGTGGGACTTGTTGTATTAGTCCATCTATACAGACCTCCATCAGGTTGCAAACTGAATATATTTTTTTCTGCATCTACCTCTGAAAAAATATTGGGCTTCTAGCTGTGTGTGGGACTTGTTGTATTAGTCCATCTATACTGACCTCCATCAGGTTGCAAACTGAATATATTTTTTTCTGCATCTACCTCTGAAAAAATATTGGGCCTTCTAGCAGTGTGTGGGACTTTCTCTATTAGTCCATCTATACTGACCTCCATCAGGTTGCAAATTCAAAATAATTTTTTGTCTGCATCTAGCTCTGAAAAAATATTGGGCTTCTAGCTGTGTGTGGGACTTGTTGTATTAGTCCATCTATACTGACCTCCATCAGGTTGCAAATTAAAAATAATTTTTATCTGCATCTACAGTACCTCTGAAAAAATATTTGGGCTTCTAGCTGTGTGTGGGACTTGTTCTATTAGTCCATCTATACTGACCTCCATCAGGTTGCAAATTGAATATAATTTTTATCTGCATCTAGCTCTGAAAAAATATTTGGCCTTCTAGCAGTGTGTGGGACTTTCTCTATTAGTCCATCTATACTGACCTCCATCAGGTTGCAAATTGAATATAATTTTTATCTGCATCTAGCTCTGAAAAAATATTTGGCCTTCTAGCAGTGTGTGGGACTTTCTCTATTAGTCCATCTATACTGACCTCCATCAGGTTGCAAATTAAAAATAATTTTTATCTGCATCTACCTCTGAAAAAATATTTGGGCTTCTAGCAGTGTGTGGGACTCATTGTATTAGGCCATCTATACCAAGCTCCACCAGCTTTGAAATTAATAATAATTTTTAGCTGCATCTAGCCCTGAAAATAATTTTTCCCAATAGTGGTAGCAATAGAAATATGGGGCGCGCGCCTGGCTAACAAAAATATACGCTTCATAACACAAAACACCAGCCTAGCGCACTGCATTAATAAGATGGCATCATCGTCTCTCCCAGTGCTAGGCCTACTACGCAGGCTAGTATTCCTGTGCCTAAAACACAATGTATGGGTCCGCGCTAGCCACTATGCTGAGGGGTATAAAGCTGCTGCTAACGCTTTATAACAATTCAATTGGCAGATTTTCACAGAGCTCTTCCACAACGCCCACCCATCGGGCAACAGTTGCCCACCCTCCCTATGGGATCTAGTGGCGAATAGTTGATGCCATTAATCAGAGCGTCAGTTGCCCCGTCAACGTGGCAAGCATACGGTAAGGCATGGGAAGAGTGGACACGACTAGTAGCAGGCAGACGGGTTGACCAATGTGAACAAGCCAGATCACAAATCACCATAGAATTTCTCCACCAGCTAATGATGAGGGGCATATCAGGGGCGTCAGCGCAGCGGTGTCTGACCGGAGTAGCATTTCACTTCCAACTACTGAATTGGGGAGATGTGACAAAGATTCATCATCAGACAATCCATAAAAGGGTGGAAAAGGGGTCAGCCAAGTCAGGAATGTAGACGTCCCGTCCCGTGTCACTAAAACTGATTTCTCACATCTTATCCCTACACCATTAACATGACACTCACAATTTGAAGCAACACTAATGTCTACTGCATTTGTGATCGCCTTCTTCGGGTCGCTATGTATAAGCGAATTAGTCCCTCAATCCAAAATTACCACCAGTGGACGCTTATTACACCAGGAAGTAGTCATAGCCAATAATGCAATACGTTTACGCATACACCAATCGAAAACGGTTCCAGCGGGCAGGGGTACTTGGGTACTTCTGCAACCCACAAACGGTACACTGAGTCGGGTAACAATAGTAAAAACATATCTAACCATCAGATCACAAAGTAATTTCTTCGTATCACACATTGATGGAACGCCATTATCAAGATACCTGTTCCAAGCTATATTTAATAAATGCATAACATCGGCAGGGAACCACCCCAAAGATTACGGGACACACTCATTCCGCATAGGTGCGGCCACGGAAGCAGCAAGAGCAGGACTGTCAGAAACGGAAGTTCAGAGGATAGGGAGATGGCGATCCACGTGTTTGGCGAGATACATAAGACCGGACTTGTTATCCTAACGTGGTTTATTTCTTTTACAGGTGACGCTAAGCCAACAGTGTGAGTGATAGGCCACTCGTATATATATTGGGCACAAAAAAGGGCGAAAGTCTGCCCAGGCGGGAGGAAATTAGAGTTTCATAACACATATTTCAACTGGAGAGGTATTAGAGGCCTGCTATGGCCACAGGTACTAATGGAGGTAATCAAGGTAGGGAGAGAGGCAAGAGGTCCGGTCATCTTAGTTATACAGGCCGGGGGAAACAACCTAGGTCATCACAAGAGCGCATAACTAATGGCAATAATGAAACTAGACACTGAGCGCTTCAGAGAATTTTTCACAAAATTAGCTATAGTATGGTCAGAGATTGTGCCGATAGCGGTATGGCAAGGTGCGCGAGACATCACGGCCATCGAATGGACAAGGCGGGTAATAAATATTCGGATGGCAAAATTTAGAAGAGACAGAGGCGGTGTAGTGATACGACACCGACAACTGGAAGGAGATAAAGCAGGCCTCATACGGCCCGACGGTGTTCACTTAATAGATATTGGACTGGACATATTCCTGTCAGGACTCCAGGACGGAGTGGAACAAGCGTTAAGAGTGATGGGTGGGGGGTCAGAGTCCTGCATACGAGTACGCTGGATCCTCCGTGGCCTGGAAATAGAAAGGACATGTTGGAGAGTTACACTTGTTGGCCAACTTGCCGGAGTGGGGACCCAGGGCATGCTGCAACAAGCTGAATTATTTTAGAAATAAAATGCCTTTCTAATGGAATGAGTATAAAGAGTTAATAAAGCTGTGACCGATCCTCACCCATCCAGTTGTAAGAGTTACATTATTGGGTTGTCCATGAAAGGGGGGCGGTAGGGGGGCTGAGCATCTGGGTTTGGTTGAGGGTCCCCACAGTCTGCCTAGGCTAGATTAATTTAAAAATTCTTATTAGATACACAGGCGGTGCAGCTTGCTTCGCAGCTGGGCTACTACGCCCAAAGTATTGCCTAGGCTAGATGCAGTTAAAAATTCTACGCTGACTAGCAGACACTGAAGATTTGGAGCAGACCTCTGAGTAAACAGCTCTTCAGACTCAACCATCTGTGTTACCCCAAGCCATAGTGTATGTAGTTTCTTACAGTTAAAAGGGGGGGTGCGACCCAACCCACCTGGAATTGACGATGCCAACGTCACGTAAGACACAGCAAGGGGACTCCCAAAATTGTGGCACAGACACCACTTAACCCTAGAACGCATACCTGTGGCCTTGCAGGCCCGCCCAGTTAATTGTTTTCTATTTTCTGCAAGATTGCTTTAGTTAGAATTTTGAAACTCTAGGTATTCTTCATGTATATAGTTGTTTGTCATTTGAGTTTGAGTTATTCAATGTTATTTGCACACGGGCCTAAAGGGCCCCAGGTATGTGAAAGTGTAGATTTTTATGGTCATGCGTTCTAGGGTTAAGTGGCATCAATTGCCCCACTGTTGCTTAAAACGGTTGGTGAGGTGATTTTACCAAATCCCCAAGCTTTTAGTCTCCCAAGGATGACACAGGGGTAGAAATGTCCTTGCGAATCCATGATTTGATCATCTTTATGAACGTGAGTCTGTCTACATTCTCAGTGGACAGCCGCGTGCGCTTATCTGTCAGCACACCACCAGCAGCGCTGAACACACGTTCAGAGAGAACGCTGGCTGCATGGCATGACAAGATCTCCAAGGCGTGAGTGGCGAGCTCCGGCGATTTTTCAAGATTGGAATACCAAAATGAGCAAGGGTCCAGTGACACAGTCATGGCTTCGATGTTCACTTGGAGATTCTCCTGTACCATCCTCTCTAGGCATTGACTATGTGTCAGACTTCTTGTCTCCTGTGGCCTTGCAAAGGATGGTCTAAAAAAGTGGTGAAACGATTCCACAAAATTGCTGTTACCAGCAGATACTGTGTTACTGTTACTGTTTGAGTGATGAAGACTCGACAGTCCCACCGTTGGCAAGTTAGAACTGTGAGATTCACTACGTGCACCACTGGTGTTTTGTGGAAAAGCACATGTAAGATTCTGCAACAGATACTCCTGCATTCGTCAATACCTTTTTATGGCAGGAATTATTTCGGCAAATATACTTTTGTACCGGGGATCTAAGAGTGTGGCAACCCAGTAGTCGGGATTACTTCGAATTCTGACAATCCGGGGGTCATGTTGCAGGTAGTGCAGCAAGAAGGCACTCATGTGTCTTGCGCATCCAGAAGGACCAAGTCCTTGTTGTGTTGGTAGCGAGGTAAGAATCATGCTTCCTTCCTCTGCCCTCTCCCTCCAACCTCGCACAACAGAAATGTGATCAAGGTCTCCCTCATCTGATGAGTCTTCCATGCCCATTGCCAGTTCGTCCTCCACTTCTTCCTCGGCTCCTGCACCTTCCTCAACAGTTTGGCTGCTACCATGTGCCCTGGTTAATCCCTCTCCCCCACCCTCTCATGCCTGCCGCCTTGGTGCTGCCAACCGTCTGGACCTTGGAGATGTTATCCCTTCCGCATACAACTCCTCCTCTACTTCCTCCACCTCCTCTTGTCCCACCACCTGACTCCGAATTCTGTTTAACATGTGCTCCAGCATGTAAATCACCGTAATAGTCATGCTGATAATGGCATCGTCAGCACTAAACATCTTCGTCGCCATTTCAAGACTGTGCAGAAGGGTGCATAGGTCCCTGATCTGAGACCACTCCTCCAGCGTGATTTGCCCCACCTCTGGATCTCGTTGGCCCAGGCTATACGTCAGAACGTATTGCACCAGGGCTTGTCGGTGCTGCCACAGTCGCTGCAACATGTGCAGAGTTAAATTCCACCGTGTCGGCACATCGCATTTCAGCCGGTGAACTGGCAGGCCCAACGACTTCTGTAGAGATGTAAGTCGTTGAACTGCGGGATGCGAACGGCGGAAGTGAGCACACAGCGACCGTGCACTCTGCAGAAGGCCATCTAGCCTGGGATAGTGGGCTAAAAATTGCTGGACAACCAGGTTCAACACGTGAGCCATACAAGGCACGTGTGTGACATTGCCCCGGTGAAGTGCCGCACCCAGGTTTGCAGCATTGTCGCACATGGCCTTCCCTGGTTGCAGGTCCAGTGGAGACAACCTTTCATGAAACTGGGTCTCCAGAGCTGACCAAAACTCCTCAGCTGTGTGACTCACATTTCCCAGACATTTCAAAGTAAACACTGATGCGTTGAGCCCTGCTGCCAGCATAGTAAGGAGGTGTGCAGGATTCCTTCTGCGCAGTTAGAAAGCAGGTGGCATTACCAGACAGGCTTTGGGTGCAGGTGGAGGACCGAGAGGAGGTTGAGGAGGCATAAGCAGTGGAGGAAGTTCGAGATAAAGAGGATTAACACACAACTTGTGGGGACGGTAAGACTTGGACAGCAGCCCCTTGTCCTGCTGTCACCATAGTTACCCAGTGCCCAGTCAGCGACATGTAACGCCCCTGTCCATGCCTTCTCGTCCAAGTGTCTGTGGTGAAGTGCACCCTGTCACACACAGAGTTTCTCAAAGAAGCGGTGATGTTGTGTGCGACATGCTAGTGGAGCGCAGGCACACCTTTCTTTGAGAAGTAGTGCCGACTGGGCATCTGGTACTGGGGCACTGTGACGGACATAAGGTCTTGAAAATCCTCTGTGTCCTCCAGGTGGAAAGGCACCATTTCTGTAGCCAACAGCTTGCAGATGGTGAAATTCAACCTCTTAGCTTTCTCATGGCTAGGAGGAAATGGTCTTTTACTTTTCCACATCTGAGGGACCGAGGGCTGGCTGTTGTGCTTAGACGGTGTTGAGTAGGGTGTCCCCGGCAACTGCCGGTCTGTGAGGAAGATGCAGGCGGACATGTTAGGTTGCCTTGATCCAAAGGTGGTGCTCTCGATGTCGGAGAGCGCTCAACACTAGCAGGTGTTTCCACTTCCCAATGAACTGACGACCTGCCAATCACACTGGCTGTTGCGGGTAAAGAGGTGGCAGGTCTGCGTCCAAAAACATGTGTGACTGCTGTCCCCCCAGTCACAGAGGATGAAGAGGCTGCGGATGCACAAGATGGGGCAGACGGTGGTTAGCCCAGCCGGCTAGGCCGCATTGTAGCACAGTGAGCTTCCCACTGCAACTTATGCTTCATATCCATGTGACGGTACATGCATGAAGTACTCAAACTATGTATTTTTTGGCCTCTACTTAGCTTTTGCTGACAAATATTACAGATAACACGAGTTGGGTCATCCTTATCGATCTGAATAAATGCCCAGGCTATGCAAGGCTTAGAGCCCATGTGACCCGAAGAGCCACTACGACTTGTGGTCAGAGGCAGAGTTGTGGTTGAGGATGCAGTTGTTGACGTGCTTCCAGTACTCCGTCTCTGTTCAGGAAGGCGCAACCTAACCTCGTCGTCAATAGCATCTGTGATGCCCCGCTGCGCTTGGTATCACAGATCCTACAAGAGTGCATTGATGGAATCCTCCACAAGAGGCCCCCATAAACATTCACACATCTCCACCTTCCACCTCAGACCAGCAGAGGGAGCCCGTTAGGGATATAAATAGGGAAGGTGGAGCTAGGCAGTTCAGTTCCTCTGAAGAGTTCCTGCAGTAGAGAAGCCTAAGAGAGGTCAGTCTGCAGTGGAGCTCAGTCTAGTCTAGAGAACGCAGTTAATAGTTCAGCAGTGGAGCACGAGGCTCCTGCTTGCTAGATTCAGGGAGCCCAGATAGAGCTTAAGGTGTGCCGGTGCCGTAAGATCAGTGAAGCGCGGCAAGCTGCCGTTAGTGTGTATAGCCTAGTGAGGGCCCGAGTAGGCCGAAGGCGAGTGGCGAGTTAGTACATAAGGGGCAGAGGAGCTTAACCAGCTCACCCCGAAGCATTTACCGGACACAGGATCCGAGCTTACCGGTATCTCTATGACCCAGTAAGGCATAACCGGAATCCCTGGAGAACTACAAGTCCCAGGATCGCTAAGGTGCTGATATGTAACAGAGCCAGGAGACGCTTAGGAGCGTGAACTCCAAGAGAAGGCCCTACCACAAGGTCAGCCAGCGCAGGACAGAGACAAAGTTAGGCCTAGCTCCAGGCAGGTCAGAAACTTACTACGCAGAGGCAAGAAACAGGAGGCCCTACACCCGCTCATTGGGGAGGATCCTGATATGCACCCTTCACCCTACAGTGCTCCGGGATGTGCCTGAATTTCCACCAGTAAAAGGTACTGAAGTGACTACCGTGTCCGTTCCCGTTCTTGCTCTGACCCAGCTGGGTCTCGCCTGTCCTGCATTCCCCCTGCATACGCTGCCCTGAGACCTAGCTCCACCTGTGGGGAGCTATACCATCGAGCTGCCTTATCACCGGCCTCAGTGGACTGCTGCAGCGCTGGTGCTTGTCACCAGATACCACAGGTGGCGTCATGAACTCTTATAAAATTAACAATTATCCACCCTTTTAAAGAGAGACCCCAGGGTACGGGCCAGGGAGCCGACCACCGCGACATCCCCAAGGCCAGGCAAATGCCCGGGTATCGAGTCATCCCCATCCCCAGGGCTAGTCACATCCTCCTCCACCTCCTCTGCTGACCTCATCGACTGTCTGACTGTGGGTTGACAGTAAGTGGGATCTCCAACCTCGTCATCATCACCCTGTGTGTTATCACACCCGTCGCCCTCAGAGCCAACCTCTTCCTGCCCTGACCGAAAAGTCAAGTTGTCGCTCCAATCAGGTATTTGAGTCTCATCATCGTCTTCATCATTGTCTCCACCAACAGGAGTTACAGTTTGGGAACAAGGGTCTACATTATGCTCAGAACCTTCTTCATCTGGTCCTGGATCCAACTTATAAAGATTCTGGGCATCGGATCAGATCATTTCCTCATCTGGATTAACAGAAGCTCTGGAGCAGACCTCCGTTTCCCAGGCTATAGTATGAGTAAACAGCTGGGTAGACTCAGCCATCTGTGTTACCCCATACTCAGACGGGCAGCTGGAGACTTGGGAGCTGTGAGGAAGCAAGTGCGATTGGGGTGACACCTCTGAGGACTGGAGTATTTGTGATGTTGAAATTGAGGTGATGGAGAGCCCACTTGAAGGAGCACTTGATATCCGTTGAAGCACCTGCTGTTTTTGTGCCTCATCTAGAATTTGTAGCGATGGGCATGTCCGTAAGAATGGGATCGTATCACATTGTCCACGAAAAGAAGTCGACATCTTAGTTTGGCTGGAAGATGGTCTTTCTTCTGCAGATGTTACTCCCCCCCCCCCACCGTGGGGGGCCTCGACCCACCGGCGGACAGGCACCAGTATTGGGATAGGGGGGCTGGCCGTCAGGGTCCACCACGACTCTGGCACAAACCCGGCGACACAGAGGTGGCACAGGCAGGAACGGACTGGCCATGTCGGCTTCTCACTTTTTGGATTTTAGAAGGGCATGACATGCCTATATCTGTGTCTCCCCCTCCTTTTACTCCTCCACCTCTTTTCTTTTCGCATGACTATATGTACTTGTCACTTTTCCATGTGTTAGTTGTGTCTTCTGAGCAGTTTGTCAGCTTTTGGACACCATTGAAGGTGTTTTCTATGTGTTTCTATGTGTTTTTGTTTGCCTGCCATTGGTTTTAACGGTGTTCGAAGGTGTTCGACGAACAGTTCGACGAACAGTTCGGCGAACACACGGGTGTTCGACGAACCGAACCGAACTCGAACACTACGGGGGTGGCTCAACACTAATGCAGACCAATTCCAGCACTACTAGGCCAACCAATAAAAAAATATCAGCTATGGACTTCTACACCTACCATATGATGATCAGACAAGGTTCAAACCACATTTTACCATGTAGGCAACTTTTTCATCAATTTATAGTAGATATGTATGCTAAGGTGGAAAGCGAGCGTCCTCTGTACATACGACTGAACCAACAAAAACTTTGAGAGGATGAAAACATTCATTTAAGAGATGCTGTTCCTAATTATGGCAACATGGTCAGCTCTATGTTGCTTGTTCTGGGCGGGGGGGGGGGGGGGGAGTGGGGGGGAATAACCCAAAAAATCTTCTCATATATGCACATGAAGGTAAAACGAAAAACGCTTTACCAGAAAGCGATACAATAGATGGCTGTGCATTAGTAAATCAGTCTAAGGCCGCGGCCCCACTATCAGTATTTGGCCAGTATTTTTTCTCAGGAGTGGGAGCCAAAACCAGGAGTATGTGATAAATGCAGAATTGGTGACTTGTTTCTATTATACCTTTTCTCTGTTTGTTCCTCACCTGGTTTTGGCTCCCACTCCTGAGAAAAAATACTGAAGGAATTACCGTGGCCTTACTCCTTTGTCCGTTACCCAGTGATCGGTTACACTGGGGGGAGTGGGTGAAGGGTTGCACTATGCTGCCCCCTCTTAATATTTTCCATGAAGTCCCCATGAAACGTTGCCTGTGCCGACAGCTGATGGATCTCGCGTCACAGATCTGACAGGATCATCTGGATTGTTCCATAGGACTTACAGGAGGAACCGGTCCAGAAAGCAGAAGATCCAGCAAAGTATCGGCCATATAATGCTGCAAATCCCCCGAATATCATCACTACTATCTACATTACTGTGCTGGAGCTAGGAGAGGAATAATGGCGCTGTGTGAGGACTTCTCTGGGCTTCTGTCCTTCATCCTGCAGTCGTCTGAATGGATCTAATGTGGACGGGAACCAGCTAAGCCGCATTCTGTCCACAGATGTTACCTCACTGTTCACACCACACAGAGACCACAAAAGAGTCTCCGTGCTGAAGGGGTTAATGCCCCCTGCACCCAGTAATGGGGGTCTCCACATACCACCTGCAGAGCCGCCACCACATATATGGTAGAGACTAAATCCAAGTCGGGCACCTCACTGCAATAAAGGACCTCTCCTGACGTCATGCCCATGTGACCATGCAATTTGATGATGTCACTGGAAGGGGCGGGGTCTCATTCTCCATCGCAAACCTGACACTGGAAGGCGCGTTCTGCTGCTGCTGAGGCTGTGGTGATTACACCGAGGAGCTGAGGGGTTTTGGAGGCGTAGATAAGTGGATGTTCCTGTATGGGGGCTGAACAGGGAGATCTTGTAGGTGTGGGGAAGAAGGAGGCAATGTTACTTGTATGACCATGCTGAAGTTGATTTCTTATTCAGCAATTTTTTATCTGTTTTTTACAAGTTTAATTACAAAAATAAAAAAATTACAATAATAAAATACAATGTAGTGATGTGTCCTGATGTGAATACTCTTAAAAGCGGCTACAAAAGTCATAAAGTTGGCACAAAAATGGGCATCAAAGTGGGCACTGAAGGGCATTATTGAAAGGGTTAAATGACTTTGGGCTAAAGATCTGACACTGCAAAAACACAGATCAGGGTGCCCCACAACTAACTCAAGTCACTCCGTCCTGGCCCAAATGGGTTCTGGGCATCACAACGGGCATCAAAGTGGGCAGACAGTCGATTTTGATGAGCAAAATAAGTAACTGGTGTTTTTCAGGTGTTAAGTTACTTTGGGCCACTGATCTCACACCAGCATTTCATACACAGCGATAGCCCGCGATGGCCCGCATAAAATTTAGGTCACTCCAGACTGGCACAAATGGGTTCTGGGCATCAGAACGGGCATCAACGTGGGCAAATAGCCACTTTTCACAGATTTGCATAAGTAACTGGTGTTTTTCATGGGTTAAATGACTTTGGGCCACTGATCTCACACCAGCATTTCATACATAGTGATGGCCCACATCAAATTCAGGTCACTCCAGGCTGGCCCAAATGGGTTCTGGGCATCAACGTGGGCAAATAGCCACTTTTCACAGATTTGCATAAGTAACTGGTGTTTATCATGGGTTAAATGACTTTGGGCCACTGATTTCACACCACCATTACATACATACATATATGCATACATGCATAAAAAAACAGGTCACTCCAGACTGGCCCAAATGGGTCCTGGGTAGGCATGAGCGGACATTTCAATGTTCGATTTTGAAAAGTTCGCCGAACAAATTGATATTCGCCGAACATTTCCGAATCCCATAGGAGTCAATGGGGGGACCAAAAAATGCATATACAACACCTAGAAACGGGACCAAAAGAAGCCAAAACACATCAAATTAGGTGTAGACACCAGGGAAGTGCCATCAATTGACCCAGAGTATAAGTACTATAATTATTATTACTGTGACAGCAACATTTATTCAGTTGCGCTTTACATGTCAAAAGGGGTCACCGACTGGTACAACAGGAGAGAGGACCCTGCCTGCGAGGGCGCTTTGTCACGGACATGGTTTGTGGAACCACTGTTCCACAGACCCCGGAGAGCCTGGAGGGGGGTGACTAAGCAAGCAGCGGACTGTTTACTAGAGCCTCTGATGGTGAGGTTACACTTGGCTCCCGATGAACAGCAGGTGCCACTCCAAGACAGACCAACGAACGTGCAGCAGCTGGACCCAGTAGGACAGACTAGATGGTGCAGCAGGCAGAGTCTGTATCAGGAGTGCAGCAGGCAGAGTCTGTATCAGGAGTGCAGCAGGCAGAGTCTGTATCAGGAGTGCAGCAGGCAGAGTCTGAATCAGGAGTGCAGCAGGCAGAGTCTGAATCAGGAGTGCAGCAGGCAGAGTCTGTATCAGGAGTACAGCAGGCAGAGTCTGTATCAGGAGTGCAGCAGGCAGAGTCTGTATCAGGAGTGCAGCAGGCAGAGGCTGTATCAGGAGTGCAGCAGGCAGAGTCTGTATCAGGAGTGCAGCAGGCAAAGTCTGTATCAGGAGTGCAGCAGGCAGAGTCTGTATCAGGAGTGCAGCAGGCAGAGTCTGTATCAGGAGCGCAGCAGGCAGAGTCTGAATCAGGAGTGCAGCAGGCAGAGTCTGAATCAGGAGTGCAGCAGGCAGAGTCTGAATCAGGAGTGCAGCAGGCAGAGTCTGAATCAGGAGTGCAGCAGGCAGAGTCTGAATCAGGAGTGCAGCAGGCAGAGTCTGTATCAGGAGTGCAGCAGGCAGAGTCTGAATCAGGAGTGCAGCAGGCAGAGTCTGAATCAGGAGTGCAGCAGGCAGAGTCTGTATCAGGAGTGCAGCAGGCAGAGTCTGTATCAGGAGTGCAGCAGGCAGAGTCTGAATCAGGAGTGCAGCAGGCAGAGTCTGAATCAGGAGTGCAGCAGGCAGAGGCTGTATCAGGAGTGCAGCAGGCAGAGTCTGTATCAGGAGTGCAGCAGGCAAAGTCTGTATCAGGAGTGCAGCAGGCAAAGTCTGTATCAGGAGTGCAGCAGGCAGAGTCTGAATCAGGAGTGCAGCAGGCAGAGTCTGAATCAGGAGTGCAGCAGGCAGAGTCTGTATCAGGAGTGCAGCAGGCAGAGTCTGTATCAGGAGTGCAGCAGGCAAAGTCTGTATCAGGAGCGCAGCAGGCGGAGTCTGTATCAGGAGTGTAGCAGGCAGAGTCTGTATCAGAGTGCAGCAGGCAGAGTCTGTATCAGGAGTGCAGCAGGCAGAGTCTGTATCAGGAGTGCAGCAGGCAGAGTCTGTATCAGAGTGCAGCAGGCAGAGTCTGTATCAGGAGCGCAGCAGGCAAAGTCTGTATCAGGAGCGCAGCAGGCAGAGTCTGTATCAGGAGTACAGCAGGCAGAGTCTGTATCAGGAGTGCAGCAGGCAGAGTCTGTATCAGGAGCGCAGCAGGCAGAGTCTGTATCAGGAGCGCAGCAGGCAGAGTCTGTATCAGGAGTGCAGCAGGCAGAGTCTGTATCAGGAGTGCAGCAGGCAGAGTCTGTATCAGGAGTGCAGCAGGCAGAGTCTGTACCAGGAGTTCAGCAGGCAGAGTCTGTATCAGGAGTGCAGCAAGGACTGGTATGCAACCTTACACAACTTAGACTGCAGAACAGGAAGGTTCCCCTACAGCCAACCCAATAGATGGAGACCCAATCAGGATTCCCCACATTTAAAAAAATTAGTGGCAGATGTCAGCAAAGTGTAATCAATTTCACAACTTTAGAAATAGTGTAAATAAGACCCACATCTGTTCCAGTACAGCCAACCCAGGAGATGGAGACCTAACCAGGAGTGTTCACATTGCCCTAAATGAGGGCCTAACACCACCAAAGTGGCATCAATTTCACCAGAGTATAAGTATTGCAAAGGAGGCCTAAACCAGTTCCACCACAGCCAACCCAATAGATGGAGATCCAATCAGGATTCCCCACATTTAAAAAATTAGTGGCAGACGCCAACAAAGTGGCATCAATTTCACTACAGTACAAATAGTGTAAATAAGAACCACACCTCTTCCAGTACAGACAGTCCAGGAGATGGAGACCTAACCAG
Source organism: Phyllobates terribilis (assembly GCF_046119375.1). Taxonomy (NCBI): domain Eukaryota; kingdom Metazoa; phylum Chordata; class Amphibia; order Anura; family Dendrobatidae; genus Phyllobates; species Phyllobates terribilis. The sequence goes on along the minus strand of NW_027363045.1, from coordinate 2,123,439 downwards.
GAGTGTTCACATTGCCATAAATGAGGGCCTGACACCACCGAAGTGACATCAATGTCATCAGACTACAAGTAGTTTAACGCAGACCCAAACCTGTCCCACTACAGCAAACCCAATGGATGGAAACACAATCAGAATTCTCCACATTTCCCAAAATTAGGGCCTAAAACTTGCAGCAGCAGCAAGAGCAGGCACAGAAGCCATATCACAGACTGCAATTTCAAGAGATCAATGCAGCACACTCAAAAAGACAACATCGCCTACTCTGTACAGTGTGCAATTGGGGTGCAAAAGTCCTTGGAGATCCATGACTTGTTGATCTTTTTTTTTCAAATTTCTTTATTTAGGAACGAAACATAAAACATAGCAAGTATATAGATAAAGCCATACACTAAACATATTTTTGGCAGAGTAATGCAGGAGAATACAAAAGTATCATAGAACAGTAAAAAAAAAATAATACATATATATATATAATATAATAAACATCTGTAAAGTAATCAAGAATCCACATTGTGAGTTTAGTTTTGTCCAAATTTTTCATATTAAGACAGGAAGGAGAAGAAGAGCAGAAAGAAAAGAAGAACTTCAGGTAAAAAAGGAAAGGACTTAAAGAGAAAAGTAAACGGGGGGAGGGGAAATGGTAAGGGGAGTGGGGAGAAGAAAAAAAAAAAAGAGGAAAAAATCCCACCCCAGTCTAGACAACCGTTTGAACAAAAATCCCCCAATGGCAATCAAGTTTGAGAGTTGAGCTGCACAAGGCTTCCATATTCATTAGATTGCTTAAATTCCATCCAATAGAACCACGTTTTGTAGAAGACCTCATATCTATTGTAGAGAGAAGCAGTCAAATCCTCAATGTACATTAAATCATTGACCTGAGAAATCCAGAGGGACGGGTTAGGTGGATTAACTTTCTTCCATAACAACGGAATACAAGCTCTGGCAGCCTTCACCAAAAATCTCAATAGGGAACGTTTGTAGGAGGAAACAGAAGTCTCACCAAGCTGTAGAAGGAATAGTCCAGGACCCATTTCAGATGAAATGCCTGTAATTGACCTTATAATGCTTTTCACTTTAGTCCAGAACGGTTGTAAAACCGGACAGGACCAAAAGATATGAAAGAAATCTCTCTCGCCTGATCCACATCTCCAACACTTAGGGTCAATAGAGGGGAACATTTTGTTCAACTTATAAGGGACCCTGTACCACCTCCAAAGGAGTTTGAAATTCGCTTCCTGAAGCAGAGAACTTATGGAAGATTTATGCGTTAAGGACAGCACCTTTTCGCTTTGTTCCATGGAGAGAGTGATACCCAAGTCCTCTTCCCATTGTGTTAAAAATCTGGGAGGAGGCTGATCCATTGCGTTAGTTAGCATTGAGTGTACGGAGGAAAGTGCATTATGAATCACCCCCTTACCCATGCAAAGATTTTCAAACGCGGAAGGGAGCGAACAAAGTGACGCAGTTGGAGAGAACGCCATGTGCCCAGTGCTAAGGGATCAGTAATCGCTTGAAGTGCCTCTAAAGAAGGCCAATCATTATCTACGCCAATCTGGAAAGCCCTAAACCTTTCCTGAGAAATCCAAAGTCTAAAAACAGGATCTGACAAACCAGTGGAGAAGTCCGGAGAGCCGATAGTAGGCGATAAAGGAGATGGAATGGGAAGGAGAAGTTTGCGTATCATTGGTCTGGAGCAGCAGAGTGTAGCACTAATTGTGGGATGAGATTTCAGTGAAGATTGGGAAAAGAAGGGTACCCAGGGGAGAGCAGCTAGAGTGGCCTCTGAAAAGCTTTGTTCTATTTGTACCCATGGCTTCGCCGAGGCATGCCTACACCAATCTATAACTCTAGACATATGACCAGATAAATAGTATGTTTTTACATCCGGAAGGCCCAAGCCTCCCCGACTTTTTGGTCTACATAGAAGGGATCGCTGGAGTCTAGCGGGTTTGTTAGTCCATGTGGAACCTATTTGCAAGGACACGATAGATTTAAAAAAGGAGCTAGGGATTTTAATGAGAAGAGTTTGAAAGAGATATAATATGAGAGGGAGGATATTCATTTTGAGAATTTCTGCCAAACAAAGTAAAGTAAAGTTTAGACCATTTTGAACAATTAACTTTAGTGTTCTGGAGCAATGGTAAGAAATTAAGTTTGAAGATGGAATTCATATCAGCAGAGAGGAGAATGCCGAAATACTTCAGGGACTGAGATGACCAACGAAATTTGATTGAATTCTGTAATGAGGAAACTAATTTCAAAGGGAGATTTATATTCAAAAGCCTCTGACTTAGTTAAGTTGATCTTAAAATTAGACAAAAATGCATATTTTTTAAATTCCAACATCAAGCTAGAGAGAGATACAATCAGGTTAGTTATGAAGAATCACAGGTCATCCGCATAGGCTGCAATTTTGTAAGAGATATTTTGAATCTTTAGACCCATAATATCTGGGTTAGACCAGATACACCAAAGGAAGTGAGGATAAAGATTAGGAGGCTGAAGGGAGATCTGCAACCCGATAGATTTCAACACCTCCTACATGAACACCCAGTTGACCCGGTCAAAGGCCTTTTCGGCATCTGTGGATAAGAGCATCAAAGAGGTGCCATCCAATTTGGCCCTATTAATAAGATTCAAGGCCTTGGTGGTCTTGTTCTTTGCTTCTCTTTTGGGCATAAAGCCCGCCTGGTCAGGGTGAATAATGTCTCTGAATAAGGAGACATAATGTCTCCAATTTCACCTCAATGTACACTGTTCATGTGTCTCGCTAATGGGGTGTCACGGTCATGGTATATATTGCCCAAATGCTCCCCCTCGCTCCCTTGGTCTTGCCCATATAATCTAGGGGGCAGGTGCATGTGGCCATAAATAAAAGTCCGTGGAGGAACTTGAGAAAGATTTACATGGTCTCATCCAATTACATGTACAACTTTCTCCACATCTAAAGAAACCACAGACTCTTCTATCTAGCCAAGTCCCCTTGAGTTTTTTTTATAGACTCTATGCACTAAAAGGTCCCTAATTGACCGACACTTTCTGAAACTTATTGTGGAAGACGATCCCACAGCACCCTCAGATCTGGGTCAGCTCCAAGCATACCCCAGTGTTTTCTGAGGATATTAAAGATACAGTCACTCTGATTGTCATAAATTCCTATTACTCGTGTTATCCCATCTTTTTCTTGGTCTCTTGGTTAGGTATGGAGGAGTTGTTATGTTCTGCTACCAGAGCTAAGGAAAGAGAGGAGATCTGTCCCTGCAATAGAACTCAGCTTAAACCCTACGATGTAACAGGGAACCTGATCCTGCGATCAGACCTGCTAAGGTCCTAAGCTAGTCTGTACGGAGACCTATAGATGTGGGGAAGGAATCCCTACAAGTACTAAGGACTGGGAGGAATATGGGACACCTCCTAACAGAAATAGTAGCAGACAGACGAACAAACAAAATATATAGAACATAGAGGTCCGTAGACCAAGCAAACTAACAGAGCAAGACACAGAGCACAGGCTAGCAAGAAAGTAGATATACAATGAAGTCCAGCAAAGCCAGAAGGGCGGAGCAGGATTTAATAGGCCAACAAGGTCATGTGACCAGCAAAGGAAAAAACCTAAGAGCAAGGTTCTAACAGTACCCCCCCTTCTAAGAGGATCCTCCGGATCCCCTAGGACCAGGCTTATCAGGAAATCTCCTGTTAAACGCTCTGATAAGTCTGGACGCGGAAACATCATCTGACCTCACCCAAGAGTTATCCTCGGGTCCGAAACCTTTCCAGGCCACAAGATACTGCAAACTACCTCTATACCGTCTAGAGTCAAGGATGCGAGAAATTTCATATTCCCCGTCCTCCACCACCGGAGGAACAGAGGCAGAGGCGTCTCCATCCGACACAACAGCTTTTTTTAACAGAGAGACATGAAATACCGGATTAATTCTCCAGGAGGTAGGAACCTCCAACCTAACAGCAGATTGGTTGACAACTTGAAGCACCTTAAAGGGCCCTACAAACTTGGGACCCAATTTCTTAGAAGGAATCCTCAACCGCAGATTCCTAGAGGACAACCAAACCATGTCACCAACAGCGAACAAAACCTCCTGTCGTTTCCTATCAAAGTAGCCTTTAGATTTTCTGTTGGCCTCCTGAAGATTACCACGCACATCCGTCCAAACTCTCTCCAAATCACCGGAAAAATTCTCCTCCTCAGGCACGGCAGATCCCAACTTGGAGAACGACCCAAACGACGGATGTCTCCCAGAACAACAAAAAAAAGGCGAACAACCAGCAGAAGAAGATGTATGATTGTTCAGAGCAAATTCAGCAAGTGGCAGAAACTCAGACCACCCCTCTTGATTGTCTGCCACAAAACAACGCAAGAACTCCTCAACATCCTGGTTTTTCCTTTCTGTCTGGCCATTAGATTCAGGATGATATCCGGACGAAAACGACAAATGAATTCCCAACCTGTCACAAAAGGCACGCCAAAAACGAGCCACGAACTGAGGACCCCTATCAGAAACAATGTCAGTAGGAACGCCATGAAGTCTGACAATTTCCTTGACAAAGGCCTTAGCGAGAGTTTTAGCGCAGGGCAGTTTGACGAAGGGAACCAAGTGACACATCTTGCTAAAACGGTCCACGACCACCCAGATGACAATAAAACCCTCAGAGGGGGGAAGGTCAGTTATAAAGTCCATAGCCAAATGTGTCCAAGGAGCACTGGGGACCTCCAAAGGACAAAGCAACCCCGCAGCAGGAGTATGTGAGGACTTAGATCTAGCACATATAGTACATTGGCGCACCCACTTAATGACTTCCTTCTGCCATCCAGGCCACCAAAAACTGCGACCCACCAGTCTCTTGGTCTCAGAGATTCCGGGATGACCTGCCAACCGAGATTCGTGACACTCAACAAACAAATCTCTCCTAAAGGTCCCAGGCACAAACAACCTCCCATGAGGAGTGTTAGAAGGGGCATTCTCCTGTGCTTTAAGAATCTCATCTTCCAAAACGGAGTCTAAAGCAGCTATCACAACACCTTCTTGTAAAATGTTCTCCTCTTTCTCAGCACCGACTATGGGAGAAAAACTGCGAGACAAGGCATCCGCCTTAACATTCTTAGTACCAGGGATGTAAGTAACGGAGAAATTAAACCGCGAGAAAAACAGTGCCCACCTAGCCTGACGGGCATTCAGGCGCTTGGCAGCATCAAGATATATCAGATTTTTATGATCCGTAAGAACCTGAACAGGAAATTCCGCACCTTCCAAGAAGTGGCGCCAGTGTTCAAATGCGAGCTTAATAGCCAATAATTCCCGATTACCAATATCGTAATTCAGTTCAGTCTCCGAAAATTTTTTTGAAAAAAAGGCACAGGGATGTAATCCATCCCCGTTATCCTGAGACAATACTGCTCCAACCCCCACAGAGGAAGCATCAACCTCAACCAAAAACGGCTTAGTCACATCAGGCTGCATAAGGATGGGAGCAGAGGTGAACCTCTCCTTGAGATACACAAAAGCTTCAATGGCCTCAGCAGACCACTGAACCGCATCAGCACCTTTCCTGGTGAGATCGGTCAGAGGTTTGACAATACTAGAAAATTTTTTTATGAATTTTCTGTAATAATTGGCGAAACCTAAAAACCTCTGTATCGATTTCAAACCAATAGGCCTAGGCCATTCCTGTATAGCTTGAACTTTAACCGGGTCCATCTCAAAACCTTCGCTGGAGATAATGTAACCCAAAAAACTAATTCTCTGTACAGCGAATTCACATTTCTCCAGCTTAGCAAAAAGCGAATTGTCCATTAATAACTGTAATACCTCACGTACGCTCCGCCATTGAGACTCCAGATCCGGCGAATAAATCAGAATGTCATCCAAATACACAACCACATTTTTGCCGATCAAAGGCCCAAGGATGTCATTAATAAGATTCTGAAAAAATGCAGGAGCATTGGTAAGACCAAAAGGCATAGCCAGATTCTCAAAATGACCCACAGGAGTGTTAAAAGCAGTCTTCCATTCGTCACCCTCCTTCATGCGCAACAGATTGTATGCCCCCTTAAGGTCAATTTTAGAGAACCACTTGGCCCCCATTAACTGGTTAAACAGATCAGGAATCAATGGCAGTGGGTAAGGATTGCGTACAGTAATTTTGTTAATCTCACGAAAATCCAGACAAGGACGTAAACCGCCGTCCTTTTTTTTTACAATAAAAAATCTAACCGCCACAGGAGACTTAGAGGGCCTAATGTGACCGGCGGCCAAACTTGTCTGTATGTATTCCTCCAAAGCCTTCCTCTCAGGAATAGTAAGGTTAAATAAACGACTTTTAGGAAGAGTCGCTCCAGGGACAAATTCAATAGAGCAATCATAGTCTCTATGGGGAGGCAAAACCTGCGATTCCTTCTCAGAAAAAACTCTCCAAAAATCCTGAATAGGAACAGGCAATTCTCCCCTATCCAAAGCTGCAATACGCCCGTTACAACACTTGTCATAACATTTATGGCTCCAGGATTTAATTTCACTGGTAGACCAATCCAGTACAGGATTGTGAAATTTTAACCAGGGCAATCCCAATATTACTGGAGAAGGCAAGTTATTCAACACTACCAAATCCAATTTCTCATGGTGAACACCATTAATAGTGAGAGGAAATTCACTGACCTTGAGAGTAATATTCTTCAAAGGGGAAGCATCCACATAAACCACAGCAATGGGGGATGACAAAGGTTCGGGTTTTAAATTGAGTCTTTCCAAGAATCCCCCATCAATTACATTCAGAGTAGACCCGCAATCCACAAACACCCGAAATTCCATTACTTTTTCCTGAGCAATCGTGGAAGCAGCTAAAAATATACCCTTGGAATTTAAACAGGCAATACGGGCGTGACTGACCATTTTTTTTTCTTTCTTCATACGAAGCTCACAGGCTTTTATCAAATGACCAGATTTTCTGCAATAGAAACACAAGCCTTCAAAAAATCGACGATCTTTTTCTTGAGAGTGAGGTGCCACCGATCCAATCTCCATCGGTTCACCACTGTTAGTACATACATTCTCATAACCAGAAACTGACATAGCAGAGGATTTGCTCTCATTAACCCTTGCACGCAGTCTTCTATCCACCCGTATAGCTAATTGCATAGCCTGTTGCAAATCTCCAGGTGTAGGATAAGCAATTAGCAGGTCTTTAACCCTTTCACTGAGCCCAGCAAGAAATAGGCTTTTCAGAGCAGAATCGTTCCACCCTGTTTGAGTAGACCACCGACGGAAATGAGTACAATATTTTTCCACATTACCTGATCCTTGTTTTAAACGTCTCAACTCAGTCTCAGCTGATGCGACACGGTCAGGATCATCATATAATAGGCCCAAAGCAGAAAAAAACTATCCACTGATCTGAAGCATGTATCACTAGGTTGCAAAGAAAAGGCCCACTCCTGAGGCTCTTTGCGCAAAAGTGACATTATGAACCCTATGCGCTGGGATTCATCCCCAGAGGACTTGGGTCTCAAACGAAAATACAATAAGCAAGCATTTTTAAATGAAAAAAATTCTCGGTGTTCACCAAAAAATAAATCCGGCAAACATACCTTAGGCTCCAAGAAATGTGCTCCAGGACAGTTACTCACGTGCTGACGGAGCTCGGCCACCTCCAGAGAGAGTCCCTGCAGGCGATGAGCCAAATCCTGAACCGACACCATGATGGAACAGAAAAATCTTTCCTTAGAGATTTTGCAGGCTGGACTTACTGTTATGTTCTGCTACCAGAGCTAAGGAAAGAGAGGAGATCTGTCCCTGCAATAGAACTCAGCTTAAACCCTACGATGTAACAGGGAACCTGATCCTGCGATCAGACCTGCTAAAGTCCTAAGCTAGTCTGTACGGAGACCTATAGATGTGGGGAAGGAATCCCTACAAGTACTAAGGACTGGGAGGAATATGGGACACCTCCTAACAGAAATAGTAGCAGACAGACGAACAAACAAAATATATAGAACATAGAGGTCCGTAGACCAAGCAAACTAACAGAGCAAGACACAGAGCACAGGCTAGCAAGAAAGTAGATATACAATGAAGTCCAGCAAAGCCAGAAGGGCGGAGCAGGATTTAATAGGCCAACAAGGTCATGTGACCAGCAAAGGAAAAAACCTAAGAGCAAGGTTCTAACAGGAGTGTCTGTCTTTCCCGTTTTTCTGAAATTGATTGTGTGGAATACAAAATGTACTGTAGGTACCCTTCTTCCCCGAATCTGGTGTTCATGTCTATTGCCTGTATATTAAAATCTGTGACATTAGTTCAGTTCCTTCTCAACCGTAAAAATTGGCCTTTGGGTATTCCTTTTTTAGGGGGGTGGGGTGGTGGCTATCCCACTTCAAAAGTTTATTAGTGCTTGAATGTTTATAGTAGATGAGTGTCCCTAGGGTCCCATCCAGTTCTTTCTTGATTGTTACATCCAGGAAAGGCAACTGGTTATAACTAAACTCCGCTGTAAATCTCAGACCCACTCTATTGATGTTGAGTTCCCTGACAAATTAAAAAAATTGTTCACTCGTCCCTGACCAGATGATAAAAATGTTGTCTATATATCTATACCATACCCCAATATGTGGACGCCACTTATGATCATCTCTGAATATTGTGGATTCCTCCCACCAGCCAAGGAATAGATTAGCATATGAGGGGGCACAGGGTCTCCCCATCGCAGTACCCCTGAGCTGGTGGAAGTACTTCCTGTCAAAAAGAAAGAAGTTATGTGTAAGAGTGAATTTTAGAAGATCGTCCATGAAGTCATTATGTCTGCTACACTCTATTGATCTCGATTTCAAGAAATGTCTTACTCCTCTGATACCATCCTCATGCGGTATATTACTGTACAAAGCCTCGATATCTAGTAAGGCCTGCTCCCCTACATGCAAGTATACAAGCTCGAGGGTATATATGTAGGGGAGCAGGCAAAAGGAAAAACATTTTCCAGAGGGTTTATTGCAACTGTAAAACCTCAGGACTTATTCCAACTGCAGGACCTCAGGCGGTACTGTGGGGGCATTATACATACTGCATAAGGGGCATAATAGGGCATTACACTGTGTGGGGGCATCATATATACTGCATAAGGGGTATAACGGGGCATTACCCTGTGTGGGGGCATCATACTGTATAAGTGGCATAATGGGGGCATTACACTGTGTGGGGGCATCATATATACTGCATAAGGGGTATAATGGGGCAATACACTGTGTGGGGGCATCATACATCCTGCATAAGGGGCATAATGGGGGCATTACACTGTGTGGGGGCATCATACATACTGCATAAGGGGCATAATGGGGGCATTACACAGTGTGGGGTATCATATATACTGCATAAGGGGCATAATGGGGGCATTACACTGTGTGGGGGCATCATACATACTGCATAAGGTGGCATAATTTGGGCATTACACAGTGTGGGGTTTCATATATACTGCATAAGGGGCATTACACTGTGTGGGGACATCATACATACTGCATAAGGAGCATAATGGGGGCATTACACTGTGGGGGGGCATCATACATCCTGCATAAGGGGCATAATGGGGGCATTACACTGTGGGGCAGTAAAGGGGTCCTGTACTATGAGAACAATACGTTTCCTCCCTTCCTGTCTCCATAGTTGGGTCGTATGTATCTATTACAGGAAACAGAACAAAAACCTTATGATTCTTATAAAGGGGCAACACAAGACCCCAAAAGAGTCTCCGTGCTGAAGGGGTTAATGCCCCCTGCGCCCAGTAATGGGGAATCTCCACATACCTCCACCTGCAGAGGCGCCACCACATATATGGCTGCTCTGTGGCACAGGACCTGTGATGAGGTCACAGGAGGGGAGGAGTCAGGGGTCACATGATCAGGGGCCTCAGTGGATGCAGGACTCTGCTGTGCTGGTTGTCATGGTGCTGGATGAGCTGAAGTTTATGTGTGGGGTCAGGAGGGGTTTACAGTGTGGATGTAGCAGAGCCGCGCGTGTACGAGGTGTACGGAGCGGAGCCGTGTGTGTACGAGGTGTACGGAGCGGAGCCGCGTGTGTACGAGGTGTACGGAGCGGAGCCGCGTGTGTACGAGGTGTATGGAGCGGAGCCGCGTGTGTACGAGGCGTACGGAGCAGAGCCGCGTGTGTACGAGGTGTACGGAGCAGAGCCGCGTGTGTACGAGGTGTACGGAGCAGAGCCGCGTGTGTACGAGGTGTACGGAGCAGAGCCGCGTGTACAAAGTGTACGTAGTGGAGCCGCGTGTGTGCGAGGTGTACGTAACGGAGCCGCATGTGTACCAGGCGTACAGAGCGGAGCTGCGTGTGTACGAGGCGTACGGAGCAGAGCCACGTGTGTACGAGGCGTACGGAGCAGAGCCGCGTGTGTACGAGGCGTACGGAGCAGAGCCGCGTGTGTACGAGGCGTACGGAGAAGAGCCGCGTGTGTACGAGGCGTACGGAGAAGAGCCGCGTGTGTACGAGGTGTACGGAGAAGAGCCGCGTTTGTGTGAGGTGTACGGAGAAGAGCCGCGCGTGTACGAGGCGTACGGAGAAGAGCCGCGTGTGTACGAGGCGTACGGAGCAGAGCCGCGTGTGTACGAGGTGTACGGAGAAGAGCCGCGTTTGTGTGAGGTGTACGGAGAAGAGCCGCGTGTGTGCGAGGTGTACGGAGAAGAGCCGCGTGTGTGCGAGGTGTACGGAGAAGAGCCGTGTGTGTGCGAGGTGTACGGAGCGGAGCAGCGTGTCCCGGATTTCCCCTTTAGTTAATTTTCTTCTTATTTTTTTTATGGAAATTACAGTAAAATGTCCCCAATCCCATTTTGTCTTCTCCCAATCCATAATGCTGGGGTAAGATTATCTCTACAGAAACCCCTGTGCAGGAATGTTAGGGCTCCAGCTACATCACATCTATTATACAGAGAATAGCGCCATCTCCATAGCTCTGTACACAAGGACATAGAGATCAGACAAGGTCCTCATATTCAGGCAGCTTCTATTTTACTCCAACCCTCTTTGTAAGAACAAGATCAGAGTCTCATTATACCAAGCAGAGAAGCTCCAGGGACAAAGACCCCGTCTGGTTCTAATGTTAGGGTGAACACTTTGGTATGTTCACTAGTTGCCTGCTCCTGGCCTAATGGATATGATCAAGTGCATGCAAGAAAGAATAACATCAGACACACACAAAGTCGGATGTAAGCTCTCCTTGATCAGCTAGGGCACAGCTCCAAGTGTCCTTTATTCAACTCCAACATAGATTTATATAAACTCTGTATATGGGCTCGGTTAGCCCCAGAATGTGAGTAACCAGATGTATTGATAGGTTAGTCCATGGGGCGTGGTCCATGAGGTCATCAAGGGGTGTGATACATGAGGTCATCAGGGGGCATAGTCCATGAGGTCATCAGGGCGAGATGACCTGGCCTCCACAGTCACCAGACCTGAACCCAATCGAGATGGTTTGGGGTGAGCTGGACCGCAGAGTGAAGGCTAAGGGGCCAACAAGTGCTAAGCATCTCTGGGAACTCCTTCAAGATTGTTGGAAGACCATTTCCAGTGACTACCTCTTGAAGCTCATCAAGAGAATGCCAAGAGTGTGCAAAGCAGTCATCAAAGCAAAAGGTGGCTACTTTGAAGAACCTAGAATATAAGACATATTTTCAGTTGTTTCACACTTTTTTGTTAAGTATATAATTCCACATGTGTTAATTCATAGTTTTGATGCCTTCAGTGTGATTGTACAATTTTCATAGTCATGAAAATACAGAAAAATCTTTAAATGAGAAGGTGTGTCCAAACTTTTGGTCTGTACTGTATATCCAAAGGAAATTAGCACAACAAACACAAACTCGCATACACCTACTCTGACTGCCTAGTTGGGGGCTGTAAAAGACTGAAGGGGGCCTAGCTTTTCTATATCTGCAGAATAACTAACCTCTTGAGCTAGGAAAGTGGGCACTGATGTTTCTACTCCTTTCTCGATCATCTTCCTTACACAAGGAAGAACACAAACAATAATAGCTGCAATAATTTAGACGACAAGGATAACAACGTCTATCTGAGCTAGCCACCTCTGCCATCCATTCATCCACGAAAAATATTGGTCCCAAGTATCTTCTACACCTGAATTCCTTTTTAATTCTTTTTGTAGAGAATTCAGCTTTTTTTATGGCTACTGTAACCTTCCCGGTGGGACCTGTATTATCTGGAATATAGGTACAACATGCAGATTTCATCATTTTGCAAACACCTCCTTTTTCTGCTAATATCATGTCAAGGGCCATTCTGTTTTGAAACGCCATTATCGATGTAGGGCCTAGTTGGTCTGCTAAACCTTGAAGAGCTTCTCTAGTGTAATTTACAAATCTCTGTTGATTATAATAGATGTAATTGATCCAGTCTACATTTTTATTTATGGTCACTAGCAGGGGTGTACATAGAAGTCATGGTGCCCCATAGCAGAAGCTCTAATTGGGCCCCCCCTCCAAAAAAATAAATATTTGTCTGTGTCACAGAAGAGCCGATCTCATAACTTTCCAGCCTTTACATAGTAATTTACCTCCTTCTGAAGTCGTAGATTCCTCCTTCATTGCCCCCATAAAGTATGATGCCAACAAAAGTGCCCCCCAAACAGTATGATACCCCTATGGTGCATTCCTCCACATGCACAGTATAATGACCCTATTGTACCCCACTTCAACTCCCACGGCAAAGTATGGTGACCCTAACACAGTATAATCCCCCAACTGTGAACCCCACAGAGCCCTCCATACACTCTCATGGCCCCACACAGCCCTCCAAACAGTATAATGGCCCCCACACAGCCCTCCAAACAGTATAATGACCCCACACAAACATTCACATTGTATAATTGCTTTCATACAGTATAATGGCCCCCCACATAGCCCTCAAAATATTATAATGGCCCCACATAGCCTTCCATATAGTATAATGCACCACCAATAATCTTCCATATAGTATAATGCTCCCCCATAATCCTCCATATAGTATAATGCTCCCCCCATAAACCTCCATATAGTATAATGCGCCCCCCATAATCCTCCATATAGTATAATGAACTTCCCATGGTCCTCCATAGAATATAATGCACTCCCCATAGTCCTCCATACAGTATATTACACACCCCATAGGGTAAAATGCAGCACCCATATAGTATAATGCACGTCACAGTCCTGCAGTATTATGGGCACCACGTACTCACTGATTTTAAAATACCGTATATTTTAAATAAGCCGACCCGAATATAAGCCGAGGCCCCTAATTTTACCACATAAAAATGGGAAAACCTATTGACTTGAGTATAAGCCTAGGGTGGGAAATGCAGCAGCTACTGGTAAATTTACCCATCCTCCTATGTGTGGCCCCCTCAATCCCACAATCCCTGGTATGTGTGGCCCCCACAATCCCTGGTATGTGTAGCCCCCTCAATCCCACAATCCCTGGTATGTGTGGCCCCCTCAATCCCACAATCCCTGGTATGTGTGGCCCCCTCAATCCCACAATCCCTGGTATGTGTGGCCCCCTCAATCCCACAATCCCTGGTATGTGTGGCCCCCTCAATCCCACAATCCCTGGTATGTGTGGCCCCCTCAATCCCACAATCCCTGGTATGTGTAGCCTCCTCAATCCCCCAATTCTGGTATGTGTGGCCTCCTCAACCCCTCAATCCTGGTATGTGTGGCCTACTCAACCCCCCAATCCTGGTATGTGTGGCCTCCTCAATCCCCAAATCCTGGTATGTGTGGCCTCCTCAACCCCCCAATCCTGGTATGTGTGGCCTTTTCAATCCCCAAATCCTGGTATGTGTGGCCTCCTCAATCCCAAAATCCTGGTATGTGTGGCCTCCTCAACCCCCCCAATCCTGGTATGTGTGGCCTCCTCAATCCCCCATTCCTGGTATGTGTGGCCTCCTCAACCCCCAATCCTGGTATGTGTGGCCTCCTCAAACCTCCATTCCTGGTATGTGTGGCCTCCTCAATCCCCAAATCCTGGTATGTGTGGCCTCCTCAATCCCCAAATCCTGGTATGTGTGGCCTCCTCAATCCCCCATTCCTGGTATGTGTGGCCTTCTCAATCCCCCATTCTTGGTATGTGTGGCCTCCTCTATCCAAGTATCCTGGTATGTGTGGCCTCCTCAATCCCCTAATCCCTGGTATGTGTGGCCTCCTCAATCCCCTAATCCCTGGTATGTGTGGCCTCCTCAATCCCCAAATCCTGGTAAGTATGGCCTCCTCAATCCTCCATTCCTGGTATGTGTGGCCTCCTCAATCCCCCATTCCTGGTATGTGTGTCCTCCTCAATCCAAGTATCCTGGTATGTGTGGCTTCCTCATACCCCCAATCACTGCACACATAAAACAATAAACACTTATACTCACCTTCCTTCCTCACCTCTACTCCAGCACTGAGTCCTGTCAGCAGCAGCTCATGTCGGCATCTGAGCTGCGCGCGCTCTCAGAAGCCGAGGTGAGCTGCTGCAGCTGCTGCCGGTGTTAGAACTCTCCTGTTAGGTTTCTTCTATCTTGCTGGTCACATGACCTTTTTTGCCTATTTAGTCCTGCTCCGCCCTCCTGGCATTGCTGGACTTCATTGTATTTCTACTCTTAAGTTAGCCTGGTGCTTAGTTACCTTTCTCTGTCAGTATGTTCTATGTTGTGTGTTTGTCTTTTACTGCTACAATTTCTGCTAGGAGGTGTCCAACTTTATCCCAGTCCCTAGTTCATGTAGGGATCCCTCCCTTGCTTCTATAGGTCTTCGTACAGACTAGCCGAGGACTTTAGCGGGTCTGATTGCAGGATCAGGTTCCCCGTTACATCGTAGGGATCTAGCTTAGTCCTATTGTAGGGACAGATTTCCTTTCTTTCCTTAGTGCTTGTAGCAGATCATAACAGTAAGTCCAGCCCAAAAATATCTCTAAGGAAAGACTTCCAGTTTCCATCATGGTGTCGGTTCAGGATTTGGCTCAACGCCTGCAGGGACTCTCTCTGGAGGTGGCCGAGCTCCAACAACACGTGAGTAGCTGTTCTGGAGCACATTTTGTGGAGCCAAAGGTACGTTTGCCTGATTTATTTTTTGGTGATCAAGAAGAATTTTTTTCCTTTAAAAATGCTTGTTTGTTGTATTTTCGTTTGAGACCCAGATTCTCTGGTGATGAATCACAGCGCATAGGGTTCATAATGTCACTTTTGCGCAAAGAACCTCAGGGATGGGCCTTTTCTCTCCAACCTAGTGATCCATGCTTTAGATCAGTGGATAGTTTTTTTTCTGCTTTGGGTTTGTTGTATGATGATCCTGATCGTGTCTCATCAGCTGAAACTGAATTGAGACGTTTGAGGCAGGGATCAGGTAATGTGGAAAAATATTGTTCTCACTTCCGTCGGTGGTCTGCCCAGGTGGGGTGGAACGATTCTGCTTTGAAAAGTTTGTTTCTTGCGGGGCTAGGTGAAAGGGTTAAGGATTTGCTGATTGCTTATCCCACACCTGGAAACTTGCAGGAGGCAATGCAATTAGCTATACGGGTGGACAGGAGACTGCGTGCAAGGGTTAATGAGAGTAAATCCTCTGCTATGTCAGCTCTGAGTCTTGAGAGGGTCTGTACTGACACTGGAGAGCCGATGGAGATTGGGGCGATGGCACCCCGCTCTCAGGAAAAAGACCGCAGATCTTCTGAAGGTTTGTGCTTTTATTGCGGAAAATCTGACCATTTTATTAGGAACTGTGTGCTGCGTATGAACAAAGAAAAAAAAAAGGTCAGTTATGCCCGTATTGCCTGTTTAAATTCTAAGGGGGTATTTCTTTCTGCTACTACTGCTGCTCAGGAAGAATTAATTGAATTTCGGATATTTGTGGATTGTGGTTCTACTCTGAATGTGATTGATGGGGGATTCTTGGAAAAACTTAAATTAAAACCCAAACCTTTATCATCCCCTATTGCTGTGGTTTCTGTCGATGGCTCCCCCTTGAAGAGTGTTACTCACAAGGTCTGTGAATTTCCCCTCACTATTAATGGTATTCACCAAGAAAATTTGGATTTGGTGGTATTAAATAATTTGCCTTCTCCAGTAATTTTGGGGTTACCCTGGTTAAAATTGCACAATCCTGTACTGGATTGGTCTACCAATGAAATTAAGTCCTGGAGCCCTAAGTGTTATGACAAGTGTTGTAATGGACGTATTGCTGCGGTGGAAAAAGGGGAATTACCTGTACCTATTCAGGATTTTTGGAGAGTTTTTTCTGAGGAGGAGTCACAAATTTTGCCTCCCCATAGAGACTATGATTGTACCATTGAATTTGTCCCTGGAGCGACTCTTCCTAAAAGGCGTTTATTTAATCTTACTATTCCTGAGAGAAAGGCTTTGGAGGAATACATACAGACAAGCTTGGCCGCCGGTCACATTAGGCCTTCCAAGTCTCCTGTGGCTGATGAATTTTTTTTTGTTAAAAAAAAGGACGGCGGTTTACGTCCTTGTCTGGATTTTCGTGAGATTAATAAAATTACTGTACGCAATCCTTACCCACTGCCATTGATTCCTGATTTGTTTAACCAGTTAGTGGGGGCCAAGTGGTTCTCTAAAATTGATCTCCGGGGGGCATACAATTTGTTGCGCATGAAGGAGGGTGATGAATGGAAGACTGCTTTTAACACTCCCTTGGGTCATTTTGAGAATCTGGTTATGCCTTTTGGTCTTACCAATGCTCCTGCATTTTTTCAGAATCTTATTAATGACATCCTTAGACCTTTGATCGGCAAAAATGTGGTTGTGTATTTGGATGACATTTTGATTTATTCACCGGATCTGGAGTCTCATTGGCGGAGCGTACGTGAGGTATTACAGTTGTTAATTGACAATTCGCTTTTTGCTAAGCTGGAGAAATGTGAGTTCACTGTACAGAGAATTAGTTTTTTGGGCTACATTATCTCCAGCGAGGGCTTTGAGATGGACCCTGTGAAGGTTCAGGCGGTTCAGGAATGGCCTAGGCCTATTGGTTTGAAATCGATACAGAGGTTTTTGGGTTTCGCCAATTATTACAGAAAATTCATAAAAAATTTTTCTATTATTGTCAAACCACTGACCGATCTCACCAGGAAAGGTGCTAATGCGGTTCAGTGGACTACTGAGGCCATTGAAGCTTTTGTGTTTCTAAAAGAGGTTCAGCTCTGCTCCCATCCTTATGCAGCCTGATGTGACTAAGCCGTTTTTGGTTGAGGTTGATGCTTCCTCTGTGGGGGTCGGTGCCGTGTTGTCTCAGAAAAACAAGGATGGAGTACATCCCTGTGCTTTTTTTACAAAAAAATTTTCTGAGACTGAACTTAATTACGATATTGGTAATCGGGAATTGCTGGCTATTAAACTCGCATTTGAACACTGGCGTCATCTCTTGGAAGGGGAGGAGTCCTGAGGAGATAATTTGCATATTCCCACTGCATTTTGGGGTAAGTGAAGAGTCTCCGCGAGCTCAAAGAACACTGGATTTTGGCTGTTGGAGCTGAAAAGAGGACATCGGTAAACCAGGGGAGGAGTCCTGAGGAGATAATTTGCATATTCTCACTGCATTTTGGGGTAAGTGAAGAGTCTCCGCGAGCTCAAAGAACACTGGATTTTGGCTGTTGGAGCTGAAAAGAGGACATCGGTAAACCAGGGGAGGAGTCCTGAGGAGATAATTTGCATATTCCCACTGCATTTTGGGGTAAGTGAAGAGTCTCCGCGAGCTCAAAGAACACTGGATTTTGGCTGTTGGAGCTGAAAAGAGGACATCGGTAAACCAGGGGAGGAGTCCTGAGGAGATAATTTGCATATTCCCACTGCATTTTGGGGTAAGTGAAGAGTCTCCGCGAGCTCAAAGAACACTGGATTTTGGCTGTTGGAGCTGAAAAGAGGACATCGATAAACCAGGGGAGGAGTCCTGAGGAGATAATTTGCATATTCCCACTGCATTTTGGGGTAAGTGAAGAGTCTCCGCGAGCTCAAAGAACACTGGATTTTGACTGTTGGAGCTGAAAAGAGGACATCGGTAAACCAGGGGAGGAGTCCTGAGGAGATAATTTGCATATTCCCACTGCATTTTGGGGTAAGTGAAGAGTCTCCGCGAGCTCAAAGAACACTGGATTTTGGCTGTTGGAGCTGAAAAGAGGACATCGGTAAACCAGGGGAGGAGTCCTGAGGAGATAATTTGCATATTCCCACTGCATTTTCGGGTAAGTGAAGAGTCTCCGCGAGCTCAAAGAACACTGGATTTTGGCTGTTGGAGCTGAAAAGAGGACATCGGTAAACCAGGGGAGGAGTCCTGAGGAGATAATTTGCATATTCCCACTGCATTTTGGGGTAAGTGAAGAGTCTCCGTGAGCTCAAAGAACACTGGATTTTGGCTGTTGGAGCTGAAAAGAGGACATCGATAAACCAGGGGAGGAGTCCTGAGGAGATAATTTGCACATTCCCACTGCATTTTGGGGTAAGTGAAGAGTCTCCGCGAGCTCAAAGAACACTGGATTTTGGCTGTTGGAGCTGAAAAGAGGACATCGGTAAACCAGGGGAGGAGTCCTGAGGAGATAATTTGCATATTCCCACTGCATTTTGGGGTAAGTGAAGAGTCTCCGCGAGCTCAAAGAACACTGGATTTTGGCTGTTGGAGCTGAAAAGAGGACATCGATAAACCAGGGGAGGAGTCCTGAGGAGATAATTTGCATATTCCCACTGCATTTTGGGGTAAGTGAAGAGTCTCCGCGAGCTCAAAGAACACTGGATTTTGGCTGTTGGAGCTGAAAAGAGGACATCGGTAAACCAGGGGAGGAGTCCTGAGGAGATAATTTGCATATTCCCACTGCATTTTGGGGTAAGTGAAGAGTCTCCGCGAGCTCAAAGAACACTGGATTTTGGCTGTTGGAGCTGAAAAGAGGACATCGATAAACCAGGGGAGGAGTCCTGAGGAGATAATTTGCACATTCCCACTGCATTTTGGGGTAAGTGAAGAGTCTCCGCGAGCTCAAAGAACACTGGATTTTGGCTGTTGGAGCTGAAAAGAGGACATCGGTAAACCAGGGGAGGAGTCCTGAGGAGATAATTTGCATATTCCCACTGCATTTTGGGGCAAGTGAAGAGTCTCCGCGAGCTCAAAGAACACTGGATTTTGGCTGTTGGAGCTGAAAAGAGGACATCGGTAAACCAGGGGAGGAGTCCTGAGGAGATAATTTGCATATTCCCACTGCATTTTGGGGTAAGTGAAGAGTCTCCGCGAGCTCAAAGAACACTGGATTTTGGCTGTTGGAGCTGAAAAGAGGACATCGATAAACCAGGGGAGGAGTCCTGAGGAGATAATTTGCATATTCCCACTGCATTTTGGGGTAAGTGAAGAGTCTCCGCGAGCTCAAAGAACACTGGATTTTGACTGTTGGAGCTGAAAAGAGGACATCGGTAAACCAGGGGAGGAGTCCTGAGGAGATAATTTGCATATTCCCACTGCATTTTGGGGTAAGTGAAGAGTCTCCGCGAGCTCAAAGAACACTGGATTTTGGCTGTTGGAGCTGAAAAGAGGACATCGGTAAACCAGGGGAGGAGTCCTGAGGAGATAATTTGCATATTCCCACTGCATTTTCGGGTAAGTGAAGAGTCTCCGCGAGCTCAAAGAACACTGGATTTTGGCTGTTGGAGCTGAAAAGAGGACATCGGTAAACCAGGGGAGGAGTCCTGAGGAGATAATTTGCATATTCCCACTGCATTTTGGGGTAAGTGAAGAGTCTCCGCGAGCTCAAAGAACACTGGATTTTGGCTGTTGGAGCTGAAAAGAGGACATCGGTAAACCAGGGGAGGAGTCCTGAGGAGATAATTTGCATATTCCCACTGCATTTTGGGGTAAGTGAAGAGTCTCCGCGAGCTCAAAGAACACTGGATTTTGGCTGTTGGAGCTGAAAAGAGGACATCGGTAAACCAGGGGAGGAGTCCTGAGGAGATAATTTGCATATTCCCACTGCATTTTGGGGTAAGTGAAGAGTCTCCGCGAGCTCAAAGAACACTGGATTTTGGCTGTTGGAGCTGAAAAGAGGACATCGGTAAACCAGGGGAGGAGTCCTGAGGAGATAATTTGCATATTCCCACTGCATTTTGGGGTAAGTGAAGAGTCTCCGCGAGCTCAAAGAACACTGGATTTTGGCTGTTGGAGCTGAAAAGAGGACATCGATAAACCAGGGGAGGAGTCCTGAGGAGATAATTTGCATATTCCCACTGCATTTTGGGGTAAGTGAAGAGTCTCCGCGAGCTCAAAGAACACTGGATTTTGGCTGTTGGAGCTGAAAAGAGGACATCGATAAACCAGGGGAGGAGTCCTGAGGAGATAATTTGCATATTCCCACTGCATTTTGGGGTAAGTGAAGAGTCTCCGCGAGCTCAAAGAACACTGGATTTTGGCTGTTGGAGCTGAAAAGAGGACATCGGTAAACCAGGGGAGGAGTCCTGAGGAGATAATTTGCATATTCCCACTGCATTTTGGGGTAAGTGAAGAGTCTCCGCGAGCTCAAAGAACACTGGATTTTGGCTGTTGGAGCTGAAAAGAGGACATCGGTAAACCAGGGGAGGAGTCCTGAGGAGATAATTTGCATATTCCCACTGCATTTTGGGGTAAGTGAAGAGTCTCCGCGAGCTCAAAGAACACTGGATTTTGGCTGTTGGAGCTGAAAAGAGGACATCGGTAAACCAGGGGAGGAGTCCTGAGGAGATAATTTGCATATTCCCACTGCATTTTGGGGCAAGTGAAGAGTCTCCGCGAGCTCAAAGAACACTGGATTTTGGCTGTTGGAGCTGAAAAGAGGACATCGATAAACCAGGGGAGGAGTCCTGAGGAGATAATTTGCATATTCCCACTGCATTTTGGGGTAAGTGAAGAGTCTCCGCGAGCTCAAAGAACACTGGATTTTGGCTGTTGGAGCTGAAAAGAGGACATCGATAAACCAGGGGAGGAGTCCTGAGGAGATAATTTGCATATTCCCACTGCATTTTGGGGTAAGTGAAGAGTCTCCGCGAGCTCAAAGAACACTGGATTTTGGCTGTTGGAGCTGAAAAGAGGACATCGGTAAACCAGGGGAGGAGTCCTGAGGAGATAATTTGCATATTCCCACTGCATTTTGGGGTAAGTGAAGAGTCTCCGTGAGCTCAAAGAACACTGGATTTTGGCTGTTGGAGCTGAAAAGAGGACATCGATAAACCAGGGGAGGAGTCCTGAGGAGATAATTTGCACATTCCCACTGCATTTTGGGGTAAGTGAAGAGTCTCCGCGAGCTCAAAGAACACTGGATTTTGGCTGTTGGAGCTGAAAAGAGGACATCGGTAAACCAGGGGAGGAGTCCTGAGGAGATAATTTGCATATTCCCACTGCATTTTGGGGTAAGTGAAGAGTCTCCGCGAGCTCAAAGAACACTGGATTTTGGCTGTTGGAGCTGAAAAGAGGACATCGGTAAACCGCGCGCCGATAGGCGCGCGCATTTTGAAGCTTTTTTTTTAAGCTTTTTTCACTGTTTTCAGAACATTAACAATAAGAACATGGAAGAGTCCAGGAGCCATTTGGTGAGCTGCATATCCTGCTACATGTTCACAGACTTGCCAGTGGAAAAGCCAAACTTCACATGCCAGAAATGCAAGCTTGTGTCCCTGTTGGAGGAAAAGTTGCGAAATCTAGAAGAGAGGTTAACTACCTTGAAAATCATTAAAGAAGGTGAAGAGTTCTTAGACAGAGCAGAATTATCTCTTCATGATTCAGAAAGAGAAGAAATTCGAACTGCACCTGACGAAACAGAGGAATGGAAGCATGTGACCCACAGAAGCAGGAGGATCGAGAGGCAGTCAGCACCCATACTGCTCAGGAACCAGTACCAGGCTCTCTCGCAGGAGAACCATGAAGAAATACAGCAAAATAAGACTTTGCCAGCAATGAATAACCTTGTAAGCCCTCAGAATCCTCCTGGATGGAGAAAGAAGAATGTTGTGAAGAAAAAACGGAGAGTGGTGGTCATGGGGGATTCCCTGTTAAGAGGAACAGAGGCCGCTATCTGCAGACCAGACATAACCTCAAGAGAAATGTGCTGTCTTCCAGGAGCAAAAATTAAAGATGTGTCTGACAGGATATCAAGACTCTTCAGACCTACAGATCACTACCCATTCCTGCTAATACATGTGGGGACAAATGACACCGCAAGAAAGGACCTGGAAACCATCTGCAGTGACTTTGAAGACTTAGGCAAGAAAGTGAAAGAATTGGGAGCGCAGGTGGTCTTCTCATCCATCCTCCCAGTGGATGGCCATGGAACAATGAGGTGGAATAAGATTCTACAGGTGAACAACTGGCTACGTCGATGGTGCCGTCAACAAGGATTTGGATTTCTGGATCACGGAATGAATTACCTATACGATGGACTACTTGCTAGAGATGGGGTGCACCTTACGAAGACTGGAAAACATGTATTTGGAAGTCGCCTTGCTACACTCATCAGAAGAGCTTTAAACTAGAACAATGTGGGAAGGGAAGCAAAAGGCCAGAAAAAGCCATACAGCTGACAAATACTATTGAGATCTCTGCTACTGGAAGTGGAAAGGAAGAACAAAGACAAAACAATTTAAATAATAAAAATATGGGAGGAAGAGAAACCAATCACAAACTAAAATGTTTTTATACAAATGCACAAAGCATGGGCAACAAACAAGGAGAATTGGAACTACTAATGCAGGAAAAGGAATATGATGTCATTGGAATCACTGAAACTTGGTGGGACGATACACATGATTGGAATAAAAGGCTGAAAGGATACAACTTATTTGCAAGAAACAGACTTGATAAACGAGGAGGAGGTGTTGCATTGTATGTTAGAAAAGCGTATATCTGCACAGAGATGGAAGCTTCAGAGACTGGGAGTTCTGTGGAAACTGTTTGGGTAAGAATACAAGGAGAGAACAACGGAAAGGACACCATTGTAGGCATTTACTACAGGCCACCTGGGCAAGCTGAAGATATGGATGAACTCTTTATGTATCAAATGACCAAGTTCTCCAAAAAATATGACGTAGTGGTCATGGGAGATTTCAACTATCCAGACATTTGTTGGGAATCTCTCTCAAGTAAAACTAACAGGTCAAGCAAATTCTTATCCTCTCTTGCTGACAACTTTATCTTCCAAAAGGTAGGGGAGAAAACAAGGGGATCTGCTACTTTGGATCTAATCCTTATAAACAGGGAGGAAATGGTTGAGGAGGTAAAGGTGGCTGGGACCCTAGGAGGCAGCGATCATGCTATTATAGAATTTTGGATAACTAGAGGAGGAAGATATGTGAAGACTCAAACTTCAAGGTTAGATTTTAGAAAGGCAGATTTTAAGAGACTCAGAAAGAGAATAGGAGGGATCCAATGGCTGGATGTCCTTAAGGACAAAAATGTCCAGGAAGGATGGGAAATTTTTAAAAATGAGATTCTCAAAGCACAATCGTTAACAATCCCGAAAAGTAGGAAGAATGGGAAGCATTTAAGGAAACCAGGATGGATGAACACAGAACTTAAACACATGCTAAAAAGAAAGAAAGAAATGTTTATTAAATGGAAAGAGGGAGGCATATCTAAAGAAGATTATAATGCAGTCTGCAGATCCTGCAGGGCACGTATCAGGGTAGCTAAAGCTGACAATGAATTAAGGCTTGCAAGAGATGTCAAAAGCAATAAAAAAGG
The DNA here is from genome assembly GCF_046119375.1 of Phyllobates terribilis. Taxonomy (NCBI): domain Eukaryota; kingdom Metazoa; phylum Chordata; class Amphibia; order Anura; family Dendrobatidae; genus Phyllobates; species Phyllobates terribilis. The sequence continues at coordinate 2,099,705 of NW_027363045.1, read as the reverse complement.
ATTTTGGGGGTATGTCAAAAGTAAAAGAAAAGTCAAAGATGCTATAGGATTTTTACAGGATGAAAATGGAGAAATGGTAAGAGAGGATGTTGAGAAGGCCGAACTTTTTAATTCCTATTTTGCATCTGTTTTCTCTCAGAAAGAAAATGTAACATCAACTGATCTTCACTGTCCTTTTAAAGGAATAGAGGAATCCAAGTTATCTGTAAACAGAAAGATTGTGAGGGAATATTTAGCTAACATAAATGAGTTCAAGTCACCAGGTCCAGATGAATTACACCCCAGAGTACTGAAGGAGATCGTAGAAGAAATTTTAGAACCACTCTCCATAATCTTTGAAAATTCTTGGAGAACAGGAGAAGTCCCAGAAGACTGGAGAAGAGCAAATGTTGTTCCTATCTTCAAAAAGGGGAAGAAGGTGGACCCAGGCAACTATAGGCCGGTGAGTCTGACTTCTATACCAGGAAAGATCTTTGAACAAATTATTAAACAACATGTATGTAAGTACCTGGATAAGAATGAAGTGATTAACCAGAGTCAGCATGGGTTTGTAACTAACAAGTCATGTCAGACTAACTTAATTTCCTTCTATGACAGAATCACTGACTGGGTGGATCAGGGAAATGCTGTAGATATAGTATATCTTGACTTCAGCAAAGCATTTGACAAAGTATCTCACACCATCCTTATTGAAAAAATGACCAAGTATGCAATGGACCAGGCAACTGTTAGGTGGATTCATAACTGGCTTAGTGATCGGACTCAAAGGGTGGTTGTAAATGGCTTCACATCCAGCTGGATGAATGTCTCAAGTGGGGTACCACAGGGCTCCGTCCTGGGACCTGTATTGTTCAACATCTTTATCAATGATTTAGATGAAGGAATTGAGGGTAAACTGATTAAATTTGCTGATGACACAAAGCTAGGAGGGATAGCTAATACTAGAGAAGAGAGAGAGAGGATTCAAAAAGACCTAAATAAACTGGAGCAGTGGGCAGCAACCAACAGAATGGTTTTTAACAGGGAAAAATGCAAAGTACTACATCTGGGCAATAAAAATGAAAAAAGCATATACAGAATGGGAGGAATAGAGCTAAGCAACAGTACATGTGAAAAAGACTTAGGTATACTAATAGATCATAGACTGAACATGAGTCAACAGTGTGATGCAGCAGCAAAAAAGGCAAATACAATTCTGGGATGTATTAACAGAAGCATACAGTCTAGATCACGTGAAGTCATTATCGGTCTTTACTCCTCTTTGGTCAGACCTCATCTGGAATACTGTGTACAGTTTTGGGCACCACATTTTAAAAAAGACATAGACAAACTGGAGCAAGTTCAGAGAAGAGCGACCAGAATGGTGACTGGTCTGCAAACCATGTCCTATGAGGAACGGTTGCAGGATTTGGGAATGTTTAGCTTGCAAAAAAGAAGACTGAGAGGAGACTTAATAGCTGCCTACAAATATGTCAAGGGCTGTCACATTGTAGAAGGATCATCTTTATTCTCATTTGCACAAGGAAAGACTAGAAGCAATGGGATGAAACTAAATGGGAGGAGACGCAGATTAGATATTAGAAAAAACTTTTTGACAGTTAGGGTGATTAATGAGTGGAACAGGCTGCCACGAGAGGTGGTGAGTTCCCCTTCAATGGACGTCTTCAAACAGAGGCTGGACAGACATCTGTCTGAGATGATCTAGTGAATCCTGCTTTGAGCAGGGGGTTGGACTAGATGACCCAGGAGGTCCCTTCCAACTCTACCATTCTATGATTCTAAGGTGCTGAATTTCCCATTCAGGTTTTCACTGATCATAAAAATCTGATCTATCTTGATGCTGCCAAGCGCTTGAATGCCCGTCAGGCTAGGTGGGCACTTTTTTTCTCGCGGTTTAATTTTTCCGTTACTTACATCCCGGGTACCAAGAATGTTAAAGCTGATGCTTTGTCTCGCAGCTTTTGTCCCATGGTCGGTGCTGAGGAGGAAGGGAGCATTTTACAAGAAGGTGTTGTGATTGCTGCATTGGACTCCGTTTTGGAAGATGAGATTCTTAAAGCACAGGAGAATGCCCCATCTAACACTCCCCATGGGAGGTTGTTTGTGCCTAGGACCTTTAGGAGAGATTTGTTTGTTGAGTGTCATGAGTCTCGGTTGGCAGGTCATCCAGGAATTTCTGAGACCAAGAGACTTGTGGGTCGCAGTTTTTGGTGGCCTGGATGGCAGAAGGAAGTCATTAAGTGGGTGCGTCAATGTACGGTGTGTGCTAGATCTAAGTCTTCTCATACTCCTGCAGCGGGGTTGCTTTGCCCTCTGGAGGTTCCTAGTGCACCTTGGACACATCTGGCTATGGACTTTATTACTGACCTTCCCTCCTCTGAGGGTTTCACAGTCATCTGGGTGGTCGTGGACCGTTTTAGCAAGATGTGTCACTTGGTTCCTTTCATCAAACTGCCCTGCGCTAAGACACTCGCTAAGGCCTTTGTCAAGGAAATTGTCAGACTACATGGCGTTCTTACTGACATTGTTTCGGATAGGGGACCTCAGTTCGTGGCTCGTTTTTGACGTGCTTTTTGTGACAGGTTGGGAGTTCATTTGTCGTTTTCATCCGGATATCATCCTGAGTCTAATGGCCAGACAGAAAGGAAGAATCAGGATGTTGAGCAGTTCTTGCGTTGTTTTGTGGCAGACAATCAGGAGGGGTGGTCTGAGTTTCTGCCACTTGCTGAGTTTGCTCTTAACAACCATACATCCTCTTCTGCTGGTTGTTCGCCTTTTTTTTGTTGTTCTGGGAGACATCCGTCTTTTGGGTCATTCACCAAATTGGTATCGGCTGTGCCTGAGGAGGAGAGTTTTTCCGGTGATTTGGAGAGAGTTTGGACGGATGTGCGTGGTAATCTTCAGGAGGCTAACAAAAAATCTAAGAGGTACTTTGATAGGAAACGGCAAGAGGTTTTGTTTGCTATTGGTGACATGGTTTGGTTGTCCTCTAAGAATCTGCGGTTGAGGATTCCTTCTAAAAAATTGGGTCCCAAGTTTGTAGGGCCCTTTAAGGTGCTTCAGGTAGTTAACCAATCTGCTGTTAGGTTGGAGGTTCCTACCTCCTGGAAGATTAATCCGGTGTTTCATGTTTCTCTGTTGAAAAGAGCTTTTTTGTCGGATGGAGACGCCTCTGCCACTGTTCCTCCGGTGGTGGAGGACGGGGAATACGAAATTTCCCGCATCCTAAATTCTAGACGTTATAGAGGGAGTTTGCAGTATCTTGCCGCTTGGAAGGGTTTCGGACCCGAGGATAACTCATGGGTGAGGGCGGATGATGTTTCTGCTTCCAGACTTGTCAGAGCGTTTCACAAGAGGTTTCCTGATAAGCCTGGGCCTAGGGGATCCGGAGGATCCTCTTAGAAGAGGGGGTACTGTTAGAACTCTCCTGTTAGGTTTCTTCTATCTTGCTGGTCACATGACCTTTTTTGCCTATTTAGTCCTGCTTCGCCCTCCTGGCCTTGCTGGACTTCATTGTATTTCTACTCTTAAGTTAGCCTGGTGCTTAGTTACCTTTCTCTGTCAGTTTAGCTTGGTCTTCGGACCTTTATGTTCTATGTTGTGTGTTTGTCTTTTACTGCTACAATTTCTGCTAGGAGGTGTCCAACTTTATCCCAGTCCCTAGTTCATGTAGGGATCCCTCCCTTGCTTCTATAGGTCTTCGTACAGACTAGCCGAGGACTTTAGCGGGTCTGATCGCAGGATCAGGTTCCCCGTTACATGGTAGGGATCTAGCTTAGTTCTATTGTAGGGACAGATTTTCTTTCTCTCCTTAGTGCTTGTAGCAGATCATAACAGCCGGCACATTCACTCCTCTCCACACCGGGACTATGGGCGTGGAGAAGCGTGAATATGCTTTCTCTTTAGCGGCGGCCACTGACAGCAGGAGCCGGGGCTCAGCGCTCCTCCGTGCCCGCTGCTAAAGAGAATGAATATTCCATCTTCTCCACGCCCATGGGAGTGGAGAAGAGGGAATATTCATGTCTCTTTAGCAGCGGGCACACGTGATAGCTGCAGCAGCGGCTACAGCGTGTGCCCCGCTGCTCCACTGCCGCAACCCGCTCCTCTGCCGCTGCAACCTCCTACTCACCTATCCTCCTCGTTCCCACACTGCTTGGGGCCCCCTCCAGCCACGGGCCCCATAGCAGTGGCATGGTCTGCCGCCATTGGCGGTATGCCACTGGTCACTAGGGGTAAGATAAATGATTCGAAACCTGCTTTGACTTGATCTCTGGCTTTAAATTCATCCGGTACCCCCCTTGGAACCCCTATAGCATCAGTATAAATGTGGGGGTCGAAACTGCCTTTGGGTTCCGAAATGGTTTCCCTTTTTGTCCTGTGGAGATCTTCTGAAGTTAGGGCTTCCCTACCTTCTGCTGCTATGTAGAAGGGCATTATGGCTTTGGCTAGTGTACATTCTCCTATCCATTCTCCTTCTAAATGAGTTCTGATCTTCATGTCTCCACATATCCAGAAAACATCAGAAATAGACTGGGTTTGGTTGATCAGATCTCCTCTGGTTGCATTACTATATCTGCTGCAATAGCCCTTTGTGAAATTACCCAAAAATGTGCTCCCTTCAGTACTGGTATAACAGGTGTATTTTCCCAGGTATATGGTAATGCCTTGACCCGGGTTAGGTGTTTCTGTGACTATGGGGTACTTCTTTTTCCAGTTTTTGCAATTCATTCCGTCAAGGGATTTGTTAGTGAACAGACTCAGAAAACATTTTTCCACATCTGGGGGTAGGTCTAGAGGGACAGATCCCAAGTGGGGTCTCGCTCCTGCACAGACAAAGCAATTGGATTTATTATATTGATTGGCTGTATATTTCATCCACTTCAACCATAAGGTGGTCTCAGTGTACCCCGTTTCAACGGCAAGAATATCTTCAAATGTGGGATTTGCAACGGCTATCATTTTGTTACATTTTTGGATATGGAACATTATGGAGTTTGAGTGTGTATTATTATCTTTCGTTGACATTTCTTTTATGTCCGCTAATTTGAACATACCCTGCTGGGCACAACTGGCACACACACCATATACATGTGTACCCAGCAGATAGGTGCCCTAGGTTGAGGGTTCTCCAGGTTGAGGACTAAAGGATTACATTGCCTGATGGTATCACAAGGCTTAAGAACTTTTGTATGAGAAAGTGTCATCCTAGTGAGTAGGGATTTACCCTGTGGATCTTGTTTATTTAAGGCTGTGTTTGGTCTATACCCCCAATCTTCACCAGTGTTCCACCCTACCCCCCTCCATGAACTACAAGTTTGTCCCCATCCATCTCCCGTAACACATATATATTGTTGCACTGATCTCAGCTGTGCCGGTTGACTCATTGCGGAGGGTGAGGAAACCCATTGAGTATCACACTGTACTACATCACAATAATCAAATTTGAAAGCAGCAACGTGTGCTGTGGTGTTATAGCAGAACGTGATCACCCCCCTTGCTTGGGTGATTGCGACCTGTTGTGCTCCTACAAATGAGTATAGAATGGCACAACACACAAAGTAAAGGATATGCAACATTATGTAGAAGGTTCTGATGGAGGCATGAACTTCTTACAGTGGGAAGCGTGTATCCACCTCGGTCTTCCTTCAAGTTTGACTGAAGTAGGAGTGGTCAGGAGCACTTGATAGGGACCCTCAAATCTCAACTCCAGGGATGTCTTTCTGGTGAACTTCTTTACCAGCATGTATTCACCAGGTTAGAAAGTGTGAGTACCATCACTGAAATCTGGATCTGGAATCAATGACAAAACTCGTGCATGTGTTACTGACAATTCTTTAGTGAGGGCAATGATATAATTTACAAGAGTATCACTTCCTAAGGCTAGCTGTTGTAGCGGAAGTGTTGCGAGGAGAGGTCACTGCTTGAAGTAACTCGTGTGGACGTGCGACTGAGTTGCCAGTGGAAGTGACAGTGGAAAGGGTCGGTGCTGGGGATGATCCAGGTGGGAGAATAGCTGGGCTCATGATGGGAGTGTTAGGTGAAAGGGTCGGTGGCCCACTGGACACCGTTGTGACAGGGAACATGGGTAAAGCCTGTTCACTTCCCGAAGGAGTATAGTACTGGCCATTAGTGGTCATTACTGGGTAAAAATGATCTTTTCTTGTGGTGTGTAGCATTGGCCTAGTATGTTCACCACCGAAAGTCGTGTGTATATTCCTGGAATGTGCCTCACTCGATTTAGCCAGATCTATGTCAGTTACATGATGATATGGCTCAGTTTGTATAATCTGGGGCAACGTTCCAAGATGGCCGCCACCGGAGGCAGCACATGTGCCATCCACAAAATGGTCACCGCCAGAAAGAGCACTTTTGCCATCCACAAAATGGCTGCCACCAGAAGGAGCACATTTTCCATCCACAAAATGGCTGTCGCCAGAAGGAGCACATGTGCCATCCACAAAATGGCTGCCGCCAGAAGGAGCACATGTGCCATCCACAAAATGGCTGCCGCCAGAAGGAGCACATGTGCCATCCACAAAATGGCTGCCGCCAGAAGCAGCACATGGCAATGTGCCACCATCACCACCATTATACGGTGGTGGCCGCTCACAGGATACATTTTTGTAATACACATAACTCAAAACTCTGTCCTTCTTTTTCCTTTCCTCTTCTACCCAATTTTCTCTATACAAACTTTCAGAGACTCTTTCCCATGCCCTAGCAGTAGACAACAATCCATAATCTTCTAGAGTACCTTTTCTCTCTTTTAAGACAGTCTTCCACTCCAGGGGCTGTAACCTCCCCCCTTCTGGCATTCCACACAACTTCACAAGCTTTTTACATTGTTTAACATGACTTTTCACTTCACGAGTCGCGACTAATGCACACGGGTCCAACTTGCCATCTGAATTTGGCTTAGTGCCAATATGACAAAACTGCATTAATTTCTCCATCTTTCTCTATATAGACCAAGATAAACACAAAACAAACAATAAGACGGGGGAGAATGACTCAAACCTGAGATTCTAAAGGAAAACTGAGTCTGCAGTACACACTTTCTGTCTCCGTCCTGCTACGTGGTCCCTGTCTGATTTCCGTATAAAAAAATAAAACACCTCGTATTAATCCAATTACCAGGCCCCGTACCGAGTCACTCACTCTAGGCTACGTGCAAAAACTCAATTTACTAGGCTCCGGGCCGAGTCACTCACTCCAGGCTCCGTGCCGATACCAGGCCGAGTCACTCACTCTAGGCCACTCCGAGTCACTCACTCCAGGCTAAGTACCCCCACTTTCTCCACCAGAACTGAAAATCATATCACAGGCGACAAACGTGAACTGTACCACAGACAATATCCTTTACTTCTCCAGACACTGCTCAAAAACCCACTTGCTCCCTTTAAATATCAGTCAATCTCCCCTCAACATGACACATAACAGGCAGCAGGCAACTGAGCACGTGACGGTTCTTCCACAGTTAAATGGCCAGCAGCGGAGAGACCCTTCTGCCGTCTTACAGATAACTCGAAAACCAGACACAGTCAGGCAATCTGCACAAGATACCCAGAGGAACACAGGAAACGACTACAGATTATAAAAATCAGCAGACTTACCGTGTTTGGTTATGGAGGTGATCAGTCTCCTGGCTTGGGGTATTCAGTGCGTCCTGCCGTTCCACTCGCCGATCCTCAGGGTGTAGGGCTTGTTCCTCTGCTGGCCCCACGTTGGGCGCCAAAAATGTTAGGGTGAACACTTTGGTATGTTCACTAGTTGCCTGCTCCTGGCCTAATGGATATGATCAAGTGCATGCAAGAAAGAATAACATCAGACACACACACAGTCGGATGTAAGCTCTCCTTGATCAGCTAGGGCACAGCTCCAAGTGTCCTTTATTCAACTCCAACATAGATTTATATAAACTCTGTATATGGGCTCGGTTAGCCCCAGAATGTGAGTAACCAGATGTATTGATTGGTTAGTCCATGGGGCGTGGTCCATGAGGTCATCAGGGGTGTAATCCATGAGGTCATCAGGGGGTGTAATCCATGAGGTCATCAGGTGGCGTAGTCCATGAGGTCATCAGGGTGGGTTGGTCTATGAGGTCATCAGGGGGCGTGATCCATGTGATGTGTCCTATAGAACGCAGCTTCCTCCCAGAACAGAGCATGGTGTGATGAAACAGGAAATGGCAGCCATCTTTTGATCTAAACAAGCTTATGTAAGGTGAAATAATACACTTTATGGGTCTTTTCTCTCAATCTCCTATGTCTTGAGGTTAATGAAGTATTTGAGCCTATGGCTCTCCTCAACACTAACACGCTGGGGGCCCGAATTCTCTCATTTGTGGCCCCAGCGTTTCTTGTAGAATAAATCCCTTTCTCATCCAGTCCTGAAGTAATGACTTTGTTATCAGGTTTTGTAGGAGGGTTCGTATGACTCCATCTTATGTTATCAATATCTGTGCGAGAAACAAGAGACGTCCGAGCGCAGTTTTACCGAGTGTCCAGTGTCTGACAAAAAGCCGCGGTGTCTTCGACCGAACCTGGGGAGTATACAGCTGTATACAGCCTACACACAGGGCTCCATACACATGCAGCTCCGCTCCGTACACCTCGTTCACACGCGGCTCTGCTCCGTACACCTCGTACACACACGGCTCTGCTACATCCACACTGTAAACCCCTCCTGACCCCACACATAAACTTCAGCTCATCCAGCACCATGACAACCAGCACAGCAGAGTCCTGCATCCACTGAGGCCCCTGATCATGTGACCCCTGACTCCTCCCCTCCTGTGACCTCATCACAGGTCCTGTGTGCACAGAGCAGCCATATATGTGGTGGCGGCTCTGCAGGTGGAGGTGTGTGGTGGCGGCTCTGCAGGTGGAGGTATGTGGAGACCCCCATTACTGGGCGCAGAGGGCATTAACCCCTTCAGCACGGAGACTCTTTTGGGGTCTTGTGTTGCCCCTTTATAAGAATGATAAGGTTTTTGTTCTGTCTCCTGTAATAGATACATACGACCCAACTATGGAGACAGGAAGGCAGGAAACGTATTGTTCTCATAGTACAGGACCCCTTTACTGGCCCCACAGTGTAATGCCCCCATTATGCCCCTTATGCAGGATGTATGATGCCCCATAGTGTAATGCCCCCATTATGCCCCTTATGCACTATGTATGATGCCCCCACAGTGTAATGCCCCCATTATGCCCCTTATGCAGTATGTATGATGCCCCCACACAGTGTAATGCCCCCATTATGCCCCTTATGCAGGATGTATGATGCCCCCACAGTGTAATGCCCCCATTATGCCCCTTATGCAGGATGTATGATGCCCCCACACAGTGTAATGCCCCCATTATGCCCCTTATGCAGTATGTATGATGCCCCCACACAGTGTAATTCCCCCATTATGCCCCTTATGCAGGATGTATGATGCCCCCACACAGTGTAATGTCCCCATTATGCCCCTTATGCAGTATGTATGATGCCCCCACACAGTGTAATTCCCCCATTATGCCCCTTATGCAGTATGTATGATGCCCCCACACAGTGTAATTCCCCCATTATGCCCCTTATGCAGGATGTATGATGCCCCCACACAGTGTAATGCCCCCATTATGCCCCTTATGCAGTATGTATGATGCCCCCACACAGTGTAATTCCCCCATTATGCCCCTTATGCAGGATGTATGATGCCCCCACACAGTGTAATGCCCCCATTATGCCCCTTATGCAGTATGTATGATGCCCCCACACAGTGTAATTCCCCCATTATGCCCCTTATGCAGGATGTATGATGCCCCCACACAGTGTAATTCCCCCATTATGCCCCTTATGCAGGATGTATGATGCCCACACACAGTGTAATCCCCCATTATGCCCCTTATGCAGTATGTATGATGCCCCATACAGTGTAATGCCCCCATTATGCCCCTTATGCAGTATGTGTAATGCCCCCATTATACCCCTTATGCAGGATGTATGATGCCCCCACACAGTGTAATGCCCCCATTATGCACCTTATGCAGGATGTATGATGCCCCCACGCAGTATAATGTTCCCACAATACCGCCTGAGGTCCTGCAGTTGGAATAAGTCCTGAGGTTTTACAGTTGCAATAATCCCTCTGGAAAATGTTTTCCCTTTGCCTGCTCCCCTTTCATGTATACCCTCGAGCATGTATACATGCATGTAGGGGAGCAGGCATTGCTAGATATCGAGGCTTTGTGCAGCAACATGATGATGGTATCAGAGGGGTAAGACATTTCTTGAAATCGAGATCGGTAGACTGTAGCAGACATAATGACTTCATGGAGGATCTTCTAAAATTCACTCTTACTCAAAACTTCTTTCTTTTTGACAGGAAGTACTTCCACCAGCTCAGGGGTACTGCGATGGGGAGACCCTGTGCCCCCTCATATGCTAATCTATTCCTGGGCTGGTGGGAGGAAACCACAATATTCAGAGATGATCATAAGTGGTGGCGTCCACATATTGGGGTATGGTATAGATATATAGACAACATTTTTATCATCTGGTCAGGGACGAGTGAACAATTTTTTTAATTTGTCAGGGAACTCAACATCAATACAGTGGGTCTGAGATTTACAGCGGAGTTTAGTTATAATCAGTTGCCTTTCCTGGATGTACTAATCAAGAAAGAACGGGATGGGACCCTTGGGACATTCATCTACTATAAACATTTAAGCACTAATAAACTATTGAAATGGAATAGCCACCACCCCATCCCCCTAAAAAAGGAATACCCAAAGGCCAATTTTTACTGTTGAGAAGGAACTGTTCAAGTGTCACAGATTTTAATATACAGGCAATAGACATGAACACCAGATTCGGGGAAGAAGAGTACCTACAGTACATTTTGTATTCCACACAATCAATTGCAGAAAAACGGGAAAGACAGACACTCCTCCATACCTAACCAAGAGATCAAGAAAAAGATGGGATAACACGAGTAATAGGAATTTATGAAAATCAGAGCGACCGTATCTTTAATATCCTCAGAAAACACTGGGGTATGCTTGGGGCTGACCCAGATCTGAGGGTGCTGTGGGATTGTCTCCCACAATAACTTTCAGAAAGTGTGGGTCAATTAGGGACCTTTTAGTGCATAGAGTCTATAAAAAACCTGCTTCCTAGGGGACTTGGCTAGATAGAAGAGTCTGTGGTTTCTTTAGATGTGGAGAAAGTTGTACATGTAATTGGATGAGACCATGTAAATCTTTCTCAAGTTCCTCCACGTACTTTTATTTATGGCTACATGCACCTGCCCCCTAGATTATATAGGCAAGACCATGAGATAGTCTAGGAGGAGAGTGGGGGAGCATGTGGGCAATATATACCATGACCGTGACACCCCATTAGCGAGACACATGAACAGTGTACATTGAGGTGAAACCGGAGACATTATGTTTCCTAATTCTGAGACATTATTCACCCTGACCACGCGGGCTTTATGCCCAAAAGAGAAGCAAGGGACAACACCACCAAGGCCTTGAATCTTTTTTATAGGGCCAAATTGGATGGCACCCCTTTGATGCTCTTATCCACAGATGCCGAAAAGGCCTTTGACCGGGTCAACTGGTTGTTCATGTAGGAGGTGTTGAAATCTATAGAGTTGCAGATCTCCCTTCAGCCCCCTAATCTTTATCCTCACTTCCTTTGGTGTATCCGGTCTAACCCAGATATTATGGGTCTAAAGATTCAAAATATCTCTTACAAAATTGCAGCCTATGCGGATGACCTGTGATTCTTCATAACTAACCTGATTGTATCTCTTCCTAACTTGATGATGGAATTTAAAAAATATGCATTTTTGTCTAATTTTAAGATCAACTTAACTAAGTCAGAGGCTTTTGAATATAAATCTCCCTTTTGAAATTACTTTCCTCATTACAGAATTCAATCAAATTTCGTTGGTCATCTCAGTCCCTGAAGTATTTCGGCATTCTCCTCTCTGCTGATATGAATTCCATCTTCAAACTTAATTTCTTACTATTGCTCCAGAACATTAAAGTTAATTGTTCAAAATGGTCTAAACTTTACTTTACTTTGTTCGGCAGATGTGAAATTCTCCTCGCATATCATATCTCTTTCAAACTCTTCCCATTAAAATCCCTAACTCCTTTTTTAAATCTATTGTGTCCTTGCAAATAGGTTTCATATGGGCTAACAAACCCGTTAGACTTCAGTGATCCCTTCTATGTAGACCAAAAAGTCGGGGAGGCTTGGGCCTTCCGGATGTAAAAGTGTACTATTTATCTGCTCATATGTCTAGAGTTATAGATTGGTGTAGGCATGCCTCGGTGAAGCCATGGGTACAAATAGAGCAAAGCTTTTCAGAGGCCACTTTAGCTGCTCTCCCCTGGGTACCCTTCTTTCCACAATCTTCACTGAAATCTCATCCCACAATTAAGGCCCCGTCACACTAAGCGACGCTACAGCGATTCCGACAACGATACGACCTGTCAGGGAACGTTGCTGCGTCGCTATGTGGTCGCTGGTGAGATGTCAAACAGTCAGATCTTCCCAACGGCGCAGCAACGATGCGGCGACCCATAGCGACCTGTATAACGATGCACGCTTATGTGTTTCTGTGTCTTGAGTCGTCAACAAGGTCATTGGTAAGGTGTCAAACACACCTATGCATGCTACCCAGCGGGGCCTCAACGATCAAAGAAATGTCCAGACTATTCCGACACGACCAGCGATCTCACAGCAGGGGCCTGGTTGCTGCTAAGTGTCAAACGTAGCGAGATCGCTACTGAGGTCGCTGTTGCGTCACAAAACTTGTGACTCAGCAGCGATCTCGCTAGCGATCTCGCTTAGTGTGACGGGGGCTTTAGTGCTACACTCTACTGCTGCTCCATATCAGAGATACGCAAACTTCTCCTTCCCATTCCATCTCCTTTATCACCTATTATCGGCTCTCCGGACTTCTCCACTGGTTTGTCAGATCCTGTTTTTAGACTTTAGATTTCTCAGCGAAGGTTTAGGGCTTTCCAGATTGGCGTAGATAATGATTGGCCTTCTTTAGAGGCACTTCAAGCTATTACTGATCCCTTACCACTGGGCACATGGCGTTCTCTCCAACTGCGTCACTTTGTTTGCTCCCTTCCAAATTACGCTCAATATACACGAACCCCTTCCGCGTTTGAAAATCTTTGCATGGGTAAGGGGGTGATTCGTCATGCACTTTTCTCCGTACACTCAATGCTAACTAACGCAATTCCTCCCAGAATTTTAACACAATGAGAAGAGGACTTGGGTATCACTCTCTCCATGGAGCAAAGGGAAAAGGTGCTGTCCTTAACGCATACATTTTCCATAAGTTCTCAGCTTCAGGAAGCGAATTTCAAACTCCTTTGAAGGTGGTACAGGGTCCCGGATAAGTTGAACAAAATGTTCCCCTCTATTGACCTTAAGTGTTGGAGATGTGGATCAGGCAAGAGAGATTTCCTTCATATCTTTTGGTCCTGTCCGGTTTTACAACCGTTCTGGACTAAAGTGAAAAGCATTATCAGGTCGATTACAGGCATTTCATCTGAAATGGGTCCTGAACTATTCCTTCTATAGCTCGGTGAGACTTCTGTTTCCTCCTACAAACGTTCCCTATTAAGATTTTTGGTGAAGGCTGCCAGAGCTTGTATTCCGTTGTTATGGAAGAAAGTTAATCCACCTAACCCGTCCCTCTGGATTTCTAAGGTCAATGATTTAATGTACATGGAGGATTTGACTGCTTCTCTCTACAATAGATATGAGGTCTTCTACAAAACGTGGTTCTATTGGATGGAATTTAAGCAATCTAATGAATATGGAAGCCTTGTGCAGCTCGACTCTCAAACTTGATTGCCATTGGGGGATTTTTGTTCAAACGGTTGTCTAGACTGGGGTGGGATTTTTTCCTCTTTTTTTTTCTTCTCCCCACTCGCCTTCCCAATCCCCTCCCCCCATCTACTTTTCTCTTTAAGTCCCTTCCTTTTTTACCTGAAGTTCTTCTTTTCTCTCTGCTCTTCTTCTCCTTCCTGTATTAATATGAAAAATTTGGACAAAACTAAAATCACAATGTGGATTCTTGATTACTTTACAGATGTTTATTATATTATATATATATGTATTATTATTTTTTTACTGTTCTATGATACTTTTGTATTCTACTGTATTACTCTGCCAAAAATATGTTTAGTGTATGGTTTTATCTATATACTTGCTATGTTTTATGTTTCGTTCCTAAATAAAGAAATTTGAAAAAAAAAGATCAACAAGTCATGGATCTCCAAGGACTTTTGCACTCCAATTGCACACTGTACAGAGTAGGCAATGTTGTCGTTTTGAGTGTGCTGCATTGATCTCTTGAAATTGCAGTCTGTGATATGGCTTCTGTGGCTGCTCTTGCTGCTGCTGCAGGTTTTTGGCCCTAATTTTGGGAAATGTGGAGAATTCTAATTGCGTTTCTGTAGCGTCGGCGTCCCTGCCTCCTGCTAGGCAGGGACGCTGTTCCCCTCACCTCTCCGCTCCGTGCCCGGCGTCTTCCTCCCGCTCTGCTGGCAGCGCGCGCTCCTTCCCGGCCACGGTGCTTAGGGTGCGCGCGCGCTCCCTCCCTCTTAAAGGGGCCGCGCGCGCCGGCCTAAGGAGTCCCCGGCCAATGGCCGGAGGACTTCACCATATATAAGGCACCTCCTCCAAAATGGAGGTGCCCGAGCAATGTTGTTGCACTGTTCACTACTCTGCTTCAGCCCTCAGGTCCCGTTTCCAGTTACCTGCCAGTTACCTGCCAGTTACCTGCCAGTTACCTGCCAGTTACCTGCCAGTTACCTGCCAGTTTCCTGCCAGTTTGCTATCTGATTCCTGCCTGTTATCCGCTTACCTGCTTGCTAGCCTGAGGTCTGACGGTCTGCCTTCCGACACCAGTCAGTCTGTCTATGGACCAGCTTGCCCGCTCACCTGGGAGCGCTCATCTGCTACCTGCCTGTTAGCCTACCTGGAGGCTCCGCCGTCACGTGCTGTGACCACCTGCCAGTCCAGAGACTCTTGCCCGCTCACCTGGGAGCGCTCACCTGCTACCTGTCTGCTAGCCTACCTGGAGGCTCCGCCGTCACGTGCTGTGATCACCTGCCAGTCCAGAGACTCTTGCCCGCTCACCTGGGAGCGCTCATCTGCTAGCCTACCTGGAGGCTCTGCCGTCACGTGCTGTGACCACCTGCCAGTCCAGAGACTCTCGCCTGCTCATCTGGGAGCACACTTCTGCCATCTGCCTGCTAGCCTACCTGGAGGCTCAGCCGTCACAGGTCGTACCTACCCTTTACCCAGAGACTGTCCCGGTCACTTGCCGTGACCTCCTGCCCGTTTACCCAGAGACTGCCCCGGTCACTTGCCATGACCTCCTGCCCGTTCACCCAGAGACTGCCCCGGTCACTTGCTGTGACCTCCTGCCCATTTTCCCAGAGACTGTCCCGGTCACTTGCCGTGACCTCCTGCCCGTTTACCCAGAGACTGTCCCGGTCACCTCCTGTGACTACCTGCCTGTTTTTCCTGGTCGCCACCCGCTTCCTTACAAGGACAGCCCCCTTGTATAAGTTGCTCAGAGGTTCCGCCTCCCAGACCCGTTACAGTTTGCTCGGGCCATGGAACCCGGTGGCACCCAAGCTCCCTCGCTCTCAGACCTATGTCATGAACTGTCCCGTCAGAGGTCCCAACAGGAGTCCATCCTGAGTCACCTGCGGATCGTCAACTCCCGCCTGGACACACTGACTGCTCCACCAGCAACCACCGCTAGTGTCATGACTCGCAACCCGGCAGCGCCGCTGCCTACCAACACCATGGTATCCTGTCCTGGACCCCGGCTTTCCGCACCTCCTCGCTTCGGAGGTGACTCCGCCCAAGCTCGGGGCTTCATAACCCAGTGCACCCTGCACTTTGAACTCTTGTCCCACCAGTTTATCTCCGACCGGTCCAAAGTGGCCTTTATCATGTCCCACCTCACGGGGGAGGCTCTGGCTTGGCTAAATCCTCTATGGGAGAGAGGAGACCCCCTGGTGGCCGACTTGTCAGCCTTTCTCACGGCTTTCCGGAAAGTCTTCGATGAACCCGGACGGAAGACCTCATCCGCTTCGTCTCTGCAACGCCTCCGTCAGGGAAGTCTTACCGTGGTCCAATATGCCATACGGTTCCGTACCCTTGCCTCGGAGCTGGTCTGGGAAACGACGCTCTGGTGTCTGTCTTCAGGAAGGGTCTGTCCGGTCGTATTAAAGATGAATACGCCGGTCGCGACGTTCCTACCACTCTCGACGACTTAATAACTCTTGCCACCCGGATTGACCTACGGTTCCAGGAGCGCGCCAAAGAGGTCACCCGTGAGAGGAGGTTTCCACGTCTAGCTCCTACCTTCCAGAGACCCGTCACTCCCTCCGTTACTCCCCAGGCACACTCTCCTGAGCCTATGCAGGTCGACCAGACCAAGATGGTCAAAACCCGTCAAGGCTTACGCCATGCCGAGGGGAGCTGCTTCTACTGTGGCAGTAAGGAGCACCGGATCCGTACCTGCCCGGAGAGGTCGGGAAACGCCTGTGTCTAGGATCGCTCAGAGAGGTCGTCCTAGACAAGAATAAACCCTCTCCATCTCTGCTGCTGTCAGTCTCAATCATCTGCGGGGAGAACCGTTATTTCGAACTAGCCCAACTTGACTCTGGAGCAGCCGGGAATCTTATTTCACTGTCCCTGGTAGAAAAATACCGCATTCCCACCAAACCTCTGGCTGTACCCTTATCTGTCGCTGCCGTGGATGGGGGCCTCTTACCACGTCCCATCCAACTCATCACCGAATCCATTACTCTGCAGGTGGGAATGCTGCATTCTGAGAGCATCTCCTTTCATGTTCTGCCTGGACTCTCTCACGCCCTCTTATTAGGCCTACCTTGGCTCCAGAAACATGCACCCGTGCTTGACTGGCAGACCGGAGAAGTCCTTCGCTGGGGACAGGACTGCCATAAGACTTGTTTGGTTCCCGTTCATCCCGTCCGTCCTTCTCCTACCCCAACTAATCTACCTGGACTTCCGATTCCTTATTGGTCATATGCTGATGTCTTTAATAAAAAGGAGGCAGAGACATTACCCCCTCATAGACCATACGACTGTCCTATCGACCTGTTACCCGGTACTACTCCTCCCCGTGGGCGTATTTACCCGTTGTCCACTGCTGAGACCCGGTCTATGTCCGAATATATTGAGGAGAATCTGGCCCGGGGATTTATCCGGAAATCTACCTCCCCGGCGGGAGCAGGCTTCTTTTTCGTTAAAAAGAAGGACGGCTCTCTCCGTCCCTGTATAGACTATAGAGGCCTTAACCAGATCACGGTGAAGAATAAGTACCCCCTTCCGCTCATTCCGGAATTATTTGATCGTCTGAGGGGGGCTAGAATCTTCACCAAACTGGACCTCCGTGGGGCGTACAACCTGGTCCGTATCCGTCAGGGGGATGAGTGGAAGACTGCATTCAACACCCGGGACGGCCACTATGAATATCTGGTAATGCCCTTTGGTCTTTGTAATGCTCCTGCCGTCTTTCAAGAGTTGGTCAATGACATCTTCCGGGACCTTCTCTACTCCTGCGTAGTGGTGTACCTGGACGACATCTTGGTCTTCTCTCCGGATCTCCAGACTCACCCGAGGGATGTTCGTCAGGTCCTGCTCAGGCTCAGGCAGAACCACCTCTTCGCCAAATATGAGAAGTGCCTCTTTGAGCAGACCTCGCTTCCGTTTTTGGGCTACATAATTTCTCAGACCGGCCTACGAATGGGTCCTGAGAAACTGTCTGCCATCGAGAAGTGGCCTCGACCGGAGGGGTTGAAGGCTATTCAGCGGTTCCTGGGCTTCGCCAACTACTACCGTCTCTTCATACCGCACTTCTCTTCCCGGACTGCCCCAATTTCCGCGCTCACCCGTAAGGGCACTAATCCCAGAGAGTGGCCGCCCGAAGCAGAGGAGGCCTTTCTTTCCTTTAAACAGGCCTTCTCTTCCGCCCCGGTGCTGCATCGCCCGGACGGCAACAAGCAGTTCTTCCTGGAAGTTGACGCCTCCTCCTCTGGAGCCGGAGCGGTACTTACCCAAAAATCATCTTCCGGGAGAATGGTAACTTGTGGCTTCTTCTCCAAACTCTTCTCCTCTTCTGAGCGCAACTATTCCATAGGAGACCGAGAGTTATTGGCCATCAAGCTGGCATTGGAGGAGTGGCGTTACCTGCTCGAGGGGGCTCTTCACCCGGTAATAATTTACACTGACCACAAGAACTTGGCTTACCTCCAGCATGCCCAGAGACTTAACCCGCGCCAAGCCCGGTGGTCCTTGTTTTTTGCTCGCTTTGATTTTGTTCTTCACTTTCGCCCGGCTGACAAAAACATCAAAGCGGACGCCTTGTCCCGATCCTTTCTGGTGTCTGATCTCGAGGAAGAACCTAAACATATCATCGATCCCGCCAGAGTAATGCAGGTGGCTCCCGTGAGTCTAAATCGTCTCCCTCCCGGTAAGACGTTCGTATCGGTACCTGATCGGGAGAAGATCCTACACTGGGGTCACTCGTCTAAACTAGCTGGCCACGCCGGTCAGAAAAAGACCCTCCAGCTTATTACCCTGCACTATAGGTGGCCTACCCTGCACAAGGACGTAATAGACTTTGTCTCTGCCTGTATGTCCTGCGCCCGCAACAAGGTTCCGAGACACCTGCCAGCCGGTCGCCTCCTTCCTCTGCCAGTACCTGCTGCCCCCTGGCAGCATATAGCTATGGACTTCATAACCGATCTCCCCGTCTCTGCCGGTTGTACGGTCATTTGGGTGGTCGCTGACCGCTTTTCCAAGATGGCTCATTTTGCTCCCCTGCCAGGCCTCCCGTCTGCACCCAAGCTGGCTAAAGACTTTATCCACCACATCTTCCGCCTTCATGGCCTGCCCCTCCACATCGTGTCGGATCGTGGGGTACAGTTCACCTCACGCTTCTGGAGAGCCACTTGTAAACTGCTGGGCGTCACCCTGGACTTCTCCTCCGCTTACCACCCTCAGTCTAATGGTCAAGTGGAGCTTATCAATCAGATCCTGACCAGTTACCACCATTCTGACTGGGTGGATCTCCTACCATGGGCCGAGTTCTCTTACAACAATCACGAGAGCGAATCTTCCTCCAAATCCCTGTTTTTTGTAGTCTTCGGTCAGCATCCTCGGATCCCATTTCCCGTCTCCACCTCGGTGGATAATCCGGCTGCGGAATCTCTTGTTAACAAATTTTCCTCCATGTGGGAGAGTACCCGGTCCGCACTCCTTCAGTCGTCCGAGCGTATGAAAAGGCACGCTGACAAAAAACGTCTGGATCCTCCTCAATTCCATCCTGGGGATAAAGTCTGGCTCTCGTCCAAGTATGTCCGGCTCAAGATTCCTTCCTATAAGTTAGGGCCTCGGTTCATCGGCCCTCTGGAGGTCATCAGTCAGATCAACCCAGTGGCCTATAAATTGAAACTCCCGGCCAACTTGCGGATCCCTAACTCCTTCCATGTATCTCTCCTCAAACCCGTGGTACTTAACTCTTTTTCCAAGTCTACAGGTACGCCTCCTGCTCCGGTTTCCGCTGAAAACGAGTTTGAGGTAGAGAACATTCTGGCCACCAAAAGGGTAAGAGGAAAGACCTTTTTTCTAGTAGATTGGAAGGGGTTTGGTCCTGAGGAGAGAACGTGGGAGCCCCGGGAGAACAACCATGCCCCTCTCATCCTTGCTAAATTTCTGTCTGGCCTAAAAAAGGGGGGGCCTAAAGGGGGGGTACTGTAGCGTCGGCGTCCCTGCCTCCTGCTAGGCAGGGACGCTGTTCCCCTCACCTCTCCGCTCCGTGCCCGGCGTCTTCCTCCCGCTCTGCTGGCAGCGCGCGCTCCTTCCTGGCCACGGTGCTTAGGGCGCGCGCGCGCTCCCTCCCTCTTAAAGGGGCCGCGCGCGCCGGCCTAAGGAGTCCCCGGCCAATGGCCGGAGGACTTCACCATATATAAGGCACCTCCTCCAAAATCGAGGTGCCCGAGCAATGTTGTTGCACTGTTCACTACTCTGCTTCAGCCCTCAGGTCCCGTTACCAGTTACCTGCCAGTTACCTGCCAGTTTCCTGCCAGTTTGCTATCTGATTCCTGCCTGTTATCCGCTTACCTGCTTGCTAGCCTGAGGTCCGACGGTCTGCCTTCCGACACCAGTCAGTCTGTCTATGGACCAGCTTGCCCGCTCACCTGGGAGCGCTCATCTGCTACCTGCCTGTTAGCCTATCTGGAGGCTCTGCCGTCACGAGCTGTGACCACCTGCCAGTCCAGAGACTCTTGCTCGCTCACCTGGGAGCGCTCACCTGCTACCTGTCTGCTAGCCTACCTGGAGGCTCCGCCGTCACGTGCTGTGATCACCTGCCAGTCCAGAGACTCTTGCCCGCTCACCTGGGAGCGCTCATCTGCTAGCCTACCTGGAGGCTCCGCCGTCACGTGCTGTGACCACCTGCCAGTCCAGAGACTCTCGCCTGCTCATCTGGGAGCACACTTCTGCCATCTGCCTGCTAGCCTACCTGGAGGCTCAGCCGTCACAGGTCGTACCTACCCTTTACCCAGAGACTGTCCCGGTCACTTGCCGTGACCTCCTGCCTGTTTACCCAGAGACTGTCCCGGTCACTTGCCGTGACCTCCTGCCCGTTCACCCAGAGACTGCCCCGGTCACTTGCTGTGACCTCCTGCCCGTTTACCCAGAGACTGTCCCGGTCACCTCCTGTGACTACCTGCCTGTTTTCCCTGGTCGCCACCCGCTTCCTTACAAGGACCGCCCCCTTGTATAAGTTGCTCAGAGGTTCCGCCTCCCAGACCCGTTACAGTTTCCATCCATTGGGTTTGCTGTAGTGGGACAGGTATGGGTCTGCGTTAAACTACTTGTAGTCTAATGACATTGATGCCACTTCGGTGGTGTCAGGCCCTCATTTATGGCAATGTGAACACTCCTGATTACGTCTCCATCTCTTGGGTTGGCTGTACTGGAAGAGGTGTGGGTCTTATTTACACTATTTCTACTGTAGTGAAATTGATTAGACATTGCTAGTGTCTGCCACAAATTTTTTCAGATGTGGAGAATCCTGATTGGGTCTCCATCTATTGGGTTGGCTGTAGAGGAACTGGTTTTGGCCTCCTTTGCAATACTTATACTCTAGTGAAATTGATGTCACTTCGGTGGTGTTTGTTAGGCCCTCATTTAGGGCAATGTGAACACTCCTGGTTAGGTCTCCATCTCTTGGGTTGTCTGTACTGGAAGCGATGTGGGTCTCATTTAAACTATTTCTACTGTAGTGAAATTGATTACACTCTGCTGGCGTCTGCTGCTAATTTTTGGAACTGTGGGGAATCCTGAATGGGTCTCCATCCATTGGATTGACTATAGTGGAAGAGGTTTTGGTCTCCATGCATTCTATAGTTATACTGTAGTGAAATTGAGCATTTGGTGCAGATATTATTCTCCCCAAATGGGTTCACAAACATGATAAACTCTAAATTGATTTTCAATAAACAACCATCAGTCGCCCCATCAAACACCTCTGCTGCTTCTTCCTCCTCCTCTGTTACCGTGCCAAGTTGTGTCACGCAGGTGTCTGACAGAACCAGCTGTATTTGAAGTGGACATGCCTGCTGTGTTTGTTTCTCTGAGCACACCACACGTTTCTCAATCCACCGTAACATATCCGCCTGCACCTCACTCATGATCTATCGGTTTGTCCATTTCACCGTACTCTGCCCTCTCTCAGCACTGCAGCCAGCCCTCAATCCTGCTGTTGTGGTCACATAAAAGATTGTTTCATCCTACACGTGACAAAACTAAGAGGTTGAAGTCTGCCATCTCCAATCTGTTGGCCACGGAAATTGTGGTCTTAGGCCCTATTTTTTTAAATGTAAATACTTCCGATTGAGTCTGCATCTCCTGGGTTGGCTGTAGTGGGACAGGTTTGGGTCTGCGTTAAACTACTTGTAGTCTGATGACATTGATGCCACTTCGGTGGTGTTAGGCCCTCATTTAGGGCAATGTTAACACTCCTGGTTAGGTCTCCATCTCCTGGGTTGGCTGTACTGGAAGAGATGTGGGTCTCATTTACACAATTTCTACAGTAGTGAAATTGATTACACTTTGTTGGCATCTGCCACTAATTTTTTTAAATGTGGGGAATCCTGATTGGGTCTCCATCTATTGGGTTGGCTGTAATGGAACCTTCCTGTTCTGCAGTCTAAGTTGTGTAAGGTTGCATACCAGTCCTTGCTGCACTCCTGATACAGCCTCTGCCTGCTGAACTCCTGATACAGACTCTGCCTGCTGCACTCCTGATACAGACTCTGCCTGCTGCACTCCTGATACAGACTCTGCCTGCTGCACTCCTGATACAGACTCTGCCTGCTGCACTCCTGATACAGACTCTGCCTGCTGCACTCCTGATACAGACTCTGCCTGCTGCACTCCTGATACAGACTCTGCCTGCTGCACTCCTGATACAGACTCTGCCTGCTGCACTCCTGATACAGACTCTGCCTGCTGCACTCCTGATACAGACTGTCTGCTGCACTCCTGATACAGACTCTGCCTGCTGCACTCCTGATACAGACTGTCTGCTGCACTTCTGATACAGATTCTGCCTGCTGCACTCCTGATATAGACTCTGCCTGCTGCACTCCTGATACATACTCTGCCTGTTGCACTCTGGTACAGACTCTGCCTGCTGCACTCCTGATACAGACTGTCTGCTGCACTCCTGATATAGATTCTGCCTGCTGCACTCCTGATATAGACTCTGCCTGCTGCACTCCTGATACAGACCCTGCCTGCTGCACTCCTGATACAGACCCTGCCTGCTGCACTCCTGATACAGACTCTGCCTGCTGCACTCCTGATACAGACCCTGCCTGCTGCACTCCTGATACAGACTCTGCCTGCTGCACTCCTGATACAGACTGTCTGCTGCACTCCTGATACAGATTCTGCCTGCTGCACTCCTGATATAGACTCTGCCTGCTGCACTCCTGATACATACTCTGCCTGTTGCACTCTGGTACAGACTCTGCCTGCTGCACTCCTGATACAGACTGTCTGCTGCACTCCTGATACAGATTCTGCCTGCTGCACTCCTGATACAGACTCTGCCTGCTGCACTCCTGATACAGACCCTGCCTGCTGCACTCCTGATACAGACCCTGCCTGCTGCACTCCTGATACAGATTCTGCCTGCTGCACTCCTGATATAGACTCTGCCTGCTGCACTCCTGATACAGACTCTGCCTGCTGCACTCCTGATACAGACTCTGCCTGCTGCACTCCTGATACAGACTCTGCCTGCTGCACTCCTGATACAGACTCTGCCTGCTGCACTCCTGATACAGACTCTGCCTGCTGCACTCCTGATACAGACTCTGCCTGCTGCACTCCTGATACAGACTCTGCCTGCTGCACTCCTGATACAGACTCTGCCTGCTGCACTCCTGATACAGACTCTGCCTGCTGCACTCCTGATACAGACTCTGCCTGCTGCACTCCTGATACAGACTCTGCCTGCTGCACTCCTGATACAGACTGTCTGCTGCACTCCTGATACAGATTCTGCCTGCTGCACTCCTGATATAGACTCTGCCTGCTGCACTCCTGATACAGACCCTGCCTGCTGCACTCCTGCTACAGACCCTGCCTGCTGCACTCCTGATACAGATTCTGCCTGCTGCACTCCTGATATAGACTCTGCCTGCTGCACTCCTGATACAGACTCTGCCTGCTGCACTCCTGATACAGACTCTGCCTGCTGCACTCCTGATACAGACTCTGCCTGCTGCACTCCTGATACAGACTCTGCCTGCTGCACTCCTGATACAGACCCTGCCTGCTGCACTCCTGATACAGACCCTGCCTGCTGCACTCCTGATACAGACCCTGCCTGCTGCACTCCTGATACAGACCCTGCCTGCTGCACTCCTGATACAGACCCTGCCTGCTGCACTCCTGATACAGACCCTGCCTGCTGCACTCCTGATACAGACCCTGCCTGCTGCACTCCTGATACAGACCCTGCCTGCTGCACTCCTGATACAGACCCTGCCTGCTGCACTCCTGATACAGACCCTGCCTGCTGCACTCCTGATACAGACTCTGCCTGCTGCACTCCTGATACAGACTCTGCCTGCTGCACTCCTGATACAGACCCTGCCGCTGCACTCCTGATACAGACTCTGCCTGCTGCACTCCTGATACAGACTCTGCCTGCTGCACTCCTGATACAGACTCTGCTTGCTGCACTCCTGATACAGACTCTGCCTGCTGCACTCCTGATACAGACTCTGCCTGCTGCACTCCTGATACAGACTCTGCCTGCTGCACTCCTGATACAGACTCTGCCTGCTGCACCATCTAGTCTGTCCTACTGGGTCCAGCTGCTGCGTGTCCGTTGGTCTGTCTTGGAGTGGCACCTGGTGTTTATTGGGAGCCAAGTCTAACCTCACCATCAGAGGCTCTAGTGAACAGTCCGGCGCTCGCTTAGTCACCCCCCTCCAGGCTCTCCGAGTCCGTGGAACAGTGGTTCCACAAACCATGTCCGTGACAGTGCGACCTCGCAGGCAGGGTCCTCTCTCCTGTTGTACCAGTCGGTGACTCCTTTTGACATGTAAAGCGCAACTGAATAAATGTTGCAGTCACAGTAATAATAATTATAGTACTTGTACTCTTGGTCAATTGATGACACTTCCCTGGTGTCTACACCTAATTTGATGTGTTTTGGCATCTTTTGGTCCCGTTTCTAGGTGTTGTGTATGCATTTTTTTGGTCCCCCCATTGACTCCTATGGGATTTGGAAATGTTCGGCGCATATCAATTTGTTCGGCGAACTTTTCCAAGTCGAACATTGAAATGTCCGCTCATGCCTACTCAGGACCCATTTGGGCCAGTCTGGAGTGACCTGTTTTTTATGCATGTATGCATATATGTATGTATGTAATGGTGGTGTGAAATCAGTGGCCCAAAGTCATTTAACCCATGATAAACACCAGTTACTTATGCAAATCTGTGAAAAGTGGCTATTTGCCCACGTTGATGCCCGTTCTGATGCCCAGAACCCATTTGTGCCAGTCTGGAGTGACCTAAATTTTATGCGGGCCATCACTGTGTATGAAATGCTGGTGTGAGATCAGTGGCCCAAAGTAACTTAACACCTGAAAAACACCAGTTACTTATTTTGCTTATCAAAATCGACCGTCTGCCCATTTTGATGCCCGTTGTGATGCCCAGAACCCATTTGGGCCAGGACGGAGTGACTTG
This sequence comes from Phyllobates terribilis, assembly GCF_046119375.1. Lineage (NCBI taxonomy): Eukaryota > Metazoa > Chordata > Amphibia > Anura > Dendrobatidae > Phyllobates > Phyllobates terribilis. Next base: position 2,074,358 of record NW_027363045.1, on the reverse strand, counting down.
AGTTGGATGTGGGGCACCCTGATCTGTGTGTTTGCAGTGTCAAATCAGTAGCCCAAAGTCATTTAACCCTTTCAATAACGCCCTTCAGTGCCCACTTTGATGCCCATTTTTGTGCCAGTTTTATGACTTTTTTAGCCGCTTTTAAGAGTATTCACATCAGCACACATCACTACATTGTATTTTATAATTGTAATTTTTTATTTTTGTAATTAAACTTGTAAAAAACAGAAAAAAAGAAATTGCTGAATAAGAAATCAACTTCAGCATCGTCATACAAGTAACATTGCCCCCTTCTTCCCCACACCTACAAAATCCCCCTGTTCAGCCCCCATACATGAACATCCACTTATCTGCACCTCCAAAAACCCTCAGCTCCTCGGTGTAATCACCACAGCCTCAGCAGCAGCAGAACGCTCCTTCTAGTATTTGGTTTGCAATGGGTAATGAGACCCCGCCCCTTCCAGTGACATCATCAAATTGCATGGTCACATGGGCATGACGTCAGGAGAGGTCCTTTATTGCAGTGAGGTGCCCAACTTGGATTTAGTCTCTACCATATATGTGGTGGCGGCTCTGCTGGTGGAGGTATGTGGAGACCCCCCATTACTGGGCGCAGGGGGCATTAACCCCTTCAGCACGGAGACTCTTTTGGGGTCTCTGTGTGGTGTGAACAGTGAGGTAACAGCTGTGGACAGAATGCGGCTTAGCTGGTTCCTGTCCACATTAGAACCATTAGACGACTAAAGGATGAAAGGACAGAAGCCCAGAGAAGTCCTCACACAGCGCCATTATTCATCTCCTAGCTCCAGCACAGTAATGTAGATAGTAGTGATGATATTCGGGGGATTTGCAGCATTATATGGCCGATACTTTGCTGGATCTTCTGCTTTCTGGACCGGTTCCTCCTGTAAGTCCTATGGAACAATCCAGATGATCCTGTCAGATCTGTGCCGCGAGATCCATCAGCTGTCGGCACAGGCAACGTTTCATGGGGACATCATGGAAAATATTAAGAGGGGGCAGCATAGTGCAACCCTTCACCCACTCCCCCCAGTGTAACCGATCACTGGGTAACGGACAGACCAGTAAGGCCACGGTAATTCGGTCAGTATTTTTTATCAGGAGTGGGAGCCAAAACCAGGTGTGAAACAATCAGAGAAACGGTCTAATAGAAACAAGTCAACAATTCTGCATTTATCACTCACTCCTCGTTTTGGCTCCCACTCCTGAGAAACAATACTGACCGAATACTGATAGTGGGGCCGGGGCCTTAGACTGATTTACGAATACACAGCCATTTATTGTATCGCTTTCTGGTAAAGCGTTTTTCGGTTTACCTTCAGGTGCATATATGATAAAAAAAATTGGGTTATCCCACCTCCCCCCCCCCCCCCGCCTAGAACAAGCAACATAGAGCTGACCATGTGAAAAACATGGACTCTTTAAATTAATGGCGACTACTTTAAGTGATTGGCCTTGTGCTTTGTTTATAGTCAGAGCAAATCCAAGCCGGATTGGAAACTACAGATGCTTATAATGGAAGGGCATGTCGCTTGGTAGCAAGGGGATACGCGTAATGGAAATATTTTCCCCCTTAGAGTTTCCCATAAGAAGAGCGGCTTCAATATCGTTTGGCATGAGACTCGAACACACACTCTTGTGCCGTTAGGCTAAGTGCCCACGATGCAGAAATGCTCCGGATTTTTCCTGAGCGTTTCTGCATCTCCCTGGCAGAAAAAAAACGCATGCGGATTGTACATGCGGATTTTACATGCGGATTGTACATGCGTTTTTCCTGCCAGGGACATGCAGATGTGAAGCGTTTTTCACATGCATTTCCGCATGTGGGTTGTCAAGTTCTTTCCAAGTGATTTTAGCATCACTTGGAAAGTGCTTGTCAACTTGGTCACACTATATAAATCCATGCAACAGGCATGGATTTATATCGTGTGACCAAGTTAATAGTTGAAAAAAAGATTAAAAATGGTAAAAAAAACGCAAAACATTATACTTACCTTCTGATGGCCCCCAGTCTTTTCTCCGCTGCGTCCGGTCTCGCGTGCAGTCTCTTGTACGGCTCACGGTGGTGAGAAAGGACCTTCCATGACGTCATTTAGTCATGTGACAGGTTACGCGACCGCCGACGTCAGCGGTCACGTGACCCATCACATGACTAAATTACGTCATGGCAGGTCCTTTTAGACCATCGCGAGCCGTACAAGAGACCGGACGCAGCAGAGAAAAGACCGGGGGCCATCAGAAGGCAAGTATAATGTATTTTTTTAATTTTAATTCTTTTTTTTAACAGGTACTATGGTACCCAGGTCTGGAGGAGAGTCTCCTCTTCTCCAAACCCGGGTACCATCCTCACATTGAATATCCGCATGTGAACATGTAGTCATGCGGATAATAAGCGATTCAATGCAAGTCAATGGCGGCAAAAACGCTGCGATTACGTAAAATAATTGGTAGTGCTGTGGATTTTTCCGCAATGATAATCCGCAGCGGAAATTTCCACATCATGTGCACAGCACATGCGGATTATCATTGGGGAACATAGCAGACCTTCTACCAAGTGTTTTTTTAAGCGTTTCTGCAGCGTAATTGCCGCTGCGGAAACGCTTAAAAAACGCATAGTGGGCACACAGCCTTACACTATTTTGGTGGGTCAAGATTCCTAAGCAACATTATCGGAGCGCCTATTTTTATAGTGAGCCTATGAAGTGACATCCAGGAGGCTCCACACAATTCAGGAACTCCAATGGGTACATTACGGCTTGTTCACCATCCATGACTGAATCAATGGACATGTATGTGGTCTCTGGACCGGGCCGTCTCTTCTGTATTTGTAGATTTATGGAGCTGACACTATAGGTTTTATGGCCTAGGATTACGTGTTCACAAAGCCACTGATAGTTGTTAAAATTGTGACACATATCAGGGAAAACTTGGTTAATAATCTCCAGTAATGAGGACGCCATTTTGCAAAAGTTTTCCAGGAAGGAAATTAAGCCGGTAGTGGAATCTGTAGGGAACCTGTCGTTTCCGAGGCATAGTAGGTGGTGTGTAAATTTGTCCGCAGTAGTATTTCCCTTCAAGTGAACCCGTATATTAGTAGTCGGAGTAGCTTCTGAATATGTCTCCATAGATAACATTTTAACAGGCATTCAGCCTGTGAAGTCCTGGCCAATGGATCTGCTTGACACAGGAGAAAGAAAGCTGTTAATGTTGTATTAGGTGGTTGAGCCGCTCTTTCCTCTGCATTTTTGGCAGTGAAATAAATTTGTTTTCAAGATGGACGCTGAGATGAACTACAGTCGGATGTCTTTTATGGATGGGAAAATTTAGTAATCGCCACACGGATTTGTTACTACTTGTACACCTCCCCATCTGACAGAGTATAATCTCATCAGATGCACATTTTTGATTGTGTAGTTGAAAAACTGCCATATCCCTGCCCTCGGTAATGTATTTGATGTCACAGAATTGCAATATTCTACATTCATGCGCTCTTCAAATATTTTTCAAAGTAGTGAAGTGTAAGGTACAACCCATCAGATCTATTTCAATATCTGTGTACTGATTAACCCTTTTACATCTGATTGTTGCCGTATATTCTCCCTGTCCAGGTTTCCTTCTTCTGTAAGGAGGGTAACCATCATCTACTGTCTGTGTTTCTTCAAACAAGTTGTGAGGATACTTTTCAGTGCATTTTCCTTCCTTCGTGCATGGCGATCTTGGATTAAGTGGCCCACATAGCTTGTGGATCATATTTTTCTAAATCATTTCAAAATTACCGGGTCCTCTTCTGTGTTTGGAGGTTCATCCGAAATAACACCATCAATTTGATCAGGGTGTATCTTGTCCTTTAACCATATCGGTATGTGTGCATTCGGAAGACCTCTTTTTTTTGTCACTCAGTTGAATACATCCAACATCGAATTTCACCAAAAATATGACACTTTGTAATTACTTTCATGACCTTGATCAGTTTTTATTTAAACACCCTTACTGTTAAATCATGTCGATCAGAGGGACCCTGACCACTCAGAAGCTCTTCCCTTATCTCTGGCCAAGTTGGATTACACATAACTGTAATAAACAAATCTGGACGGCCATATATCTGAACATATGTCATGACGTCCCGAGCATATGTCTGGGACTTACTGTAAATGTAGCCAGTAAAATAACCTTACACCCAATATCCGCCATGTTGCCATAATTAGCAACAGCATCTCTTAAATGAATGGACATTAGACCAGTGGAAATCTGTGCTTTGGTCTGATGAGTCCAAATTTGAGATCTTTGGTTCCAACCACCGTTTCATTGTGCGATGCAGAAAAGGTGAACGGATGGACTCTACATGCCTGGTTTCCACCGTGAAGCATGGAGGAGGAGGTGTGATGGTGTGGGGGTGCTTAGCTGGTGACACTGTTGGGGATTTATTCAAAATTGAAGGCATACTGAACCAGCATGGCTACCACAGCATCTTGCAGCGGCATGCTTTTCCATCCGGTTTGCGTTTAGTTGGACCATCATTTATTTTTCAACAGGACAATGACCCCAAACTCACCTCCAGGCTGTGTAAGGGCTATTTGACCAAGAAGGAGAGTTATGGGGTGCTACGCCATATGACCTGGCCTCCACAGTCACCAGACCTGAACCCAATCGAGATGGTTTGGCGTGAGCTGGACCGCAGAGTGAAGACAAAAGGGCCAACAAGTGCTAAGTATCTCTGGGAACTCCTTCAAGATTGTTGGAAGACCATTTCCGGTGACTACCTCTTGAAACTCATCAAGAGAATGCCAAGAGTGTGCAAAGCAGTCATCAAAGCAAAAGGTGGCTACTTTGAAGAACCTAGAATATAAGACATATTTTCAGTTGTTTCACACTTTTTTGTTAAGTATATAATTCCACATGTGCTAATTCATAGTTTTGATGCATTCAGTGTGAATGTACAATTTTCATAGTCATGAAAAGACAGAAAAATCTTTAAATGAGAAGGTGTGTCCAAACTTTTGGTCGGTACTGTGTGTGTGTATGTGTGTGTGTGTATGTATATATATATATATATATATATATATAGTATATCACTCCTTTTAAGGATGGTGGGGCCTAATTAAAGATGTTGTTGTAGGACTTGTGATTTCGATCTACACCACTGTGTATAGGATAATAGAGTATAATAAAGTTGTTGTGGACGTGACTTAACATTGTGTAGTGAGTCTGTTTTGCCAATAGTGACGGATGTTTCTTGTTGCCAAAACTGATATTTTTATTCACGTTAAACCTTTGTTAACCAACTCTTATTAGTGCGATCATACAACATACAAGCCTCTGATTGCTCAGGTGATGCACTGTACTACTGTATTATCCCTGACTGTCAGTGTAATACTAACGGCCCCATACACGATAGATATTGGCCGAACGGTCATTTGGCAGATGGCTATCTCTCCCAACTCCCCCATACACACAAATATTCCAGCTTTCCTGTGGTCTATATGAGAGAGTCGCCACCAGACTCCTCTAGTGGAGGATTATCTACAGGAAGAACAAATGGATTAGCTTGTGAAATTCAGGCCCCCAAATACATTATATAGTCAACTAAATCCCCCGAAATCAGTGCCCGACCTAATAGACTTTCGTACATTACAGGCCCAGACACCATTATTAGGCATTTAAATATTGTAGTAACTAGGCAGCCCCATACTATCGAGTACTTAAGGAGAAAGGACATTAAGCCGAACTCTGTCAACCTTCTGAGATGCCATGTTTGCTTTTGACAGCAGTAAGTGGTTAAACTGCCAGGGTTTTTGTTGCAGCCGCGTCTGTGCCATCCCTGCAGTGTGCATCTATGTTCTGGTGCCCAAAAGAGTTAATTTAATTTAAAAATGTTTCATGTTTTTTTTTTTTTTTTACAAGAATTGTTGGTGCCAATTTTCTGTTGAAACATTTTAATATCTGCCTTTTTTCTGGTGTCTTTTCTTGTAATATAGGAAAACTGAAAGCCAGAAATAAACCCCATAAAACACTGTACAAGGAGACTTTACTATCAAATAATTTCTGTCCTCGGTATTTGTGCAAACAAATTAGCTTTTATAAATGCCTCAAACTTCTGTGTTTGAATCAGACCTGAGATGTCATGTGATAGAAGATTAAAGTCTGAGGAAGACGGGAAACATTTATATAGACGCCGGGGATGATGTAGTCAGTGACTGACTCTGACCAAATATGTTCCCGAGCCATAGTAGAAGATGAAGATGTCGTCCTCATCATGAAGTAGTTATTTCTCATGTTACGTGTAATGAATATCTCCTGCGGTATTGCTAATGCCGATTCCAGTGTCAATAAATGATTAGAGAATTCGCTTTATGGAAGATGAGTCTATGAGAAACGTCTTCAGCTGCAGACTCCAAGGAAGAAACTGCTTGTTGGCTGTGGCCTAAAATATATAGGTTTTATTACTAGATGTAAAGAAGAAAACTAAACACTGTAAAATAATAAATCCCCTCATATGTTTCCCTTATTGTCTCCAGTAATTGTATTATTACACAGGATTTTTATGATGTTCCATCAGCTCATATTCTCATTCAGATCTCTACAATATCAGATCCCTCAGTGAAGATCTTCTATATAAGAGAATTTTCCTGATTTACCCATCAAAGATGGATAATGACAGAGACAAGATGGCGGAGAGGATATTACACCTCACCCTAGAGATCCTCTTCCGGCTTACCGGAGAGGTGAGAGATTCTGATGACGTCACATTACATCATTCTTATCTATGGGAATAACAGATGGACAGAACTGGAGAGGTGAGGACTCTGGAAATGTCTGGAGTGAGATTTATTAATGTGTCTCTCCATAACCAGGATTACACAGTAGTGAAGAAGCGCTCTAGTGGGCGCTGTCAGGACCCTGTGTCTGAGGGATGGAGAAGACCCCTGAGCCCAATCACGGGGCCTCCACCTCACCCCCTGATACATGAGGACATCAATGACCAGAAGATCCTAGAACTCACCTACAAGATGATTGAGCTGCTGACTGGAGAGGTGACACTGCTGGGAATTCTGGGACATGATACATTAACTCTATGAAGGTATTGGGGGTGTGACAGTTTCATTGTCTGTGTCAGGTTCCTATAAGGTTTCAGGATGTCGCTGTCTATTTCTCCATGGAGGAGTGGGAATATTTAGAAGGACACAAAGATCTGTACAAGGACGTCATGATGGAGGTTCCCCAGCCCCTCACATCACCAGGTAATAGACAGGACTGAATACACACGGACTATAATTATCTGTATGTAAAGAATGAATTCAGTCCCTGTATGTGTTTCCTCCAGATCTATCCAGTAAGAAGACAACACCAGAGAGATGTTCCCGTCCTCTTCTTCCACAAGACTGTAAACAAGAAGATCCCAATGTTCCTCAGGATCATCAGGTAGATGGAGAGAAGGTGTCATGAGATCTCCCCTATGATGTGTAGACGGCTGTGAAGGTCTTGTGTTCAGTCTTGTTTTATCCACCAGTATTATATGTTTTATACTTGTGTAATGAGAACGGTGGAGATGGCAGGATTAGAGCTGATCATAAATGTGACTTCTTTGTCTGTGTCTTTTACAATATTTTTTCAGGGTGAAGATCTGACCCATATTAATACTACAGAGACATATGTGAGGGGTGATGAGTGGTGTAAAGAGGAGATTCCTACAGATAACCACCAAAGTAAGTAGCAACCACTAAATGCAGAGAAGTCACATAGTCTTCTCAGTCACTGTCTGTGTCTGCTTTATCGGTTCCTGAAGTCCGGCTGTATTAGAATCATGTGATCACCATTTTGCCTCTAGACCACAACATTCTCCTCCACCAAAAACTGTTCAAATGACTTTGGGCATTAAAAGCCATTTTCTCTAGAACTTACAACCTGGAGGATCCACCTACCCCCTGGGATTAGGAGACGCGGACCGTTACCTGCACAGATCTGTACACTGCAAAACCAAATGACAGCGTACGTAGAATGTGCTGACAAGTGAGAAAATCACTTGAAGAAAAATATTATGATGGACCTGTAAGAGAAAGCGGAGGGTAATGATGATGTTGGTTTCCTAGAACCCTGATATCTTATAGGATGAATCTACCTTCTCTCCCTTCTGTGCTGCTGAATGTGCTCATATGGTCCCTACAAGACCAGGTCCAGTCTTTCTGGCCAAATTTCACTTTTTGTGATTGGCAACATTAAATGTGCAGTGAGGCCAAGTGTGAATTTCTGTACAATAACAACAGAGTTTCCCTTTATCTTAAATTTTCAATTTCTTTTAAAATCAACTAACTTCAAACAGAAATTTGATAAATTATGCAATTTACATTACATCTGTGCCATGATATATCTCTAGTTGAGCGTGGCTGACGGTTGTAATATACACTGCTCAAAGAAATAAAGGGAACACTCAAATAACACATCATAGATCTGAATGAATGAAATCTTCTCATTGAATACTTTGTTCTGTACAAAGTTGAGTGTGCTGACAACAAAATCACACAAAAATCATCAATGGAAATCAAATTTATTAACCAATGGAGGCCTGGATTTGGAGTCACCCCCAAAATTAAAGTGGAAAAACACACTACAGGCTGATCCAACTTTGATGTAATGTCCTTAAAATAAGTCAAAATGAGGCTCAGTATTGTGTGTGGCCTCCACGTGCCTGTATGACCTCCCTACAACGCCTGGGCATGCTCCTGATGAGGCTGAGTATTGTGTTTGGCCTCCACGTGCCTGTATGACCTCCCTACAACGCCTGGGCATGCTCCTGATGAGGCTGAGTATTGTGTGGGGCCTCCACGTGCCTGTATGACCTCCCTACAATGCCTGGGCATGCTCCTGATGAGGTTGAGTATTGTGTGTGGCCTCCACGTGCCTGTATGACCTCCCTAAAATGCCTGGGCATGCTCCTGATGAGGCTGAGTATTGTGTGTGGCCTCCACGTGCCTGTATGACCTCCCTACAATGCCTGCGCATGCTCCTGATGAGGTTGCTGATGGTCTCCTATGGGATCTCCTCCCAGACCTGGACCAAAGCATCCGCCAACTCCTGGACAGTCTGTGGTGCAATGTGACGTTGATGGATGGAGCTAGACATGATGTCCCAGATGTGTTCAATCAGATTCAGGTCTGGGGAATGGGCGGCCAGTCCATAGCTTCAATGCCTTCATCTTGCAGGAATTACTGAAACACTCCAGCCACATGAGGTCTGGCATTGTCCTGCATTAGGAGGAACCCAGGGCCAACCGCACCAGCATATGGTCTCACAAGGTGTCTGAGGATCTCATCTCGGTACCTAATGGCAGTCAGGCTACCTGTGGCGAGCACACTCCAAAGAAATACCACCCCACACCATTACTGACCTACTGCCAAACCGGTCATGCTGAAGGATGTTGCAGGCATCAGATCGCTCTCCACGGCGTCTCCAGACTCTGTCACGTCTGTCACATGTGCTCAGTGTGAACCTGCTTTCATCTGTGAAGAGCACAGGGCGCCAGTGGCGACTTTGCCAATCCTGGTGTTCTGTGGCAAATGCCAAGTGTCCTGCACGGTGTTGAGCTGTGAGCACATTCCCCATCTGTGGACGTCGGGCCCTCATACCACCCTCGTGGAGTCGGTTTCTAACCGTTTGTGCAAACACATGACCATTTGTGGCCTGCTGGAGGTCATTTTGCATGGCTCTAGCAGTGCTCCTCCTGTTCCTACTTACACAAAGGCAGAGGTAGCGGTCCTGCTGCTGGGTTGTTGCCCTCCTATGGCCCCCTCCACTTCTCCTGGTGTACTGACCTGTCTCCTGGTAGTGCCTCCAGACTCTGGACACTGCACTCACAGACACAGCAAACCTTCTTGCCACAGCTCGCATTGATGTGCCATCCTGGATGAACTGAACTACCTAAGCAACTTCTGTAGGTTGTTGAGTTCATCTCATGCTACCACGAGTGTGAACCACTCCTTTATTGAGGGTGTCTTGATAATTGCCAATAATTTCCATCTATTGTCTATTCCATTTGCACAACAGCATGTGAAATTGATTGTCAATCAGTGTTGCCTCCTAAGTGGACAGTTTGATTTCACAGAAGTTTGATTCACTTGGAGTTATATTCTGTTGTTTAAGTGTTCCCTTTATTTTTGTTGAGCAGTGTACATTTATTCGCGCCTGCAGAAGATGTGTTGGCATGGCTCGAGTCCTGGTTTCATGGATTCACTCCTCTTCATAAGTTCTATTATGTTGTCGGTCCTAATGAATTCAGATTACTGCACAATCTCTCCTAAAATGGAGAGCACTAATTCTTTCTCTACTCTTCTGGTCAGGACTCATAGTAGCTCCAATGGTCCACCGTAAATGAGTGCACCTTCGGTTTAGTGTTGGAGTTCTCCCTTCATACATACGTTGTTGTTGGGGATGTAAATTTTTTTTTTTAGTTTATGTCTATTTTTTACAGGTTCATTCTGTGTAATAGTTTGATTGTGATGGGATCGGCCGGCCTCACTTATGTGAGACTGTAACTCCCTGGTAGTCTTTAAAAAAGGTCTCCATTGCCTCTTACAAATGCCTTAGATCTAAATTTAAGACACCTCAGCTCTTCACTATTATAAAAAGTTCTCCTTGAATGTCTAATATTTCTTCATGAAACTCATCTGATAGAAAATATTATCCCTTTCGATAGTTTAGATTGCCAAGAGCCACCGAGCCCCATACTCTAATTACCCCAGAGAGGTTTCACCACTAGTTACTCATCTTTTATTGATGAAGACTGTTCAGTTTGATCATTTTAGTAGATGTGTTATTGTCTACGCTCACAATTTTTGACTAGGCAAAAAATGGAAGCTGGCACGTTTAGGCAGGCTGCACTGCAGGAATGAAGAGGCTTGGGATTCCAAGACTGTTTTTATTAATACCAACTTGTTTCTGCGCCGGATCGGCGCCTTTCTTAAGATATAAAAACCAAATGCCACAATTTTTGACTACAGTAGTTAATGCCCAAAATACTCTGATTTAACCCCTTCCTGCAGCCAGTTTTGTGTTCCTAATTAGGCCTCAATTTTCACATCTGACGTGTGTCACTTTATGTGGTGATAACTTTGGAATTCTTCACAAAGGATAATAGGAAGAAAATGGACTTTCACAAATTATTTTAAAACTTCTCTTGAATTCGACAATACCCTATATACAATTGTACACTTCTGTCTGGGCACATGGCAGGTTAAGAAAGGAAGGATTTAGCTATTTGAATGCAGATCTTGCTGGAATAATTTACAGACACAATGTATTGGGGCACTTTTCGTGGTCATCTGGCAGCTCAAAACATGGCTCCTACGAACAGGCTTGGCACTATCCACCCAGTTTTCCAGATCTCAGGAATTTTCTTGTTTATCACCCTTTAAACATTAAAGGGTGATGAACAAGGACTTACACAGAGACCACTAAGCTTGGGCCACGGTGTTACCTGCTATTCTGCGGTGTGACTTGGCAAGAAGAATAGTCGGGTAGCCGAGTCAGAACCAGGAGGGCAGAGAAAATACAAAATCCGAAGACACGAGTAGTCAGTAAACGGGCCGGGATCACAACAGGAAACAAATACACAAGCCGAGAGCTGAGCACAAAGGACTGAACCAGAGGAGAACAAGGCTGTATCTGGCAGCTTCCAGCAATATGCTCTGAGCTTTATGTTAGATAGGGGGAAGGGGAAGTAGGAGAAGTGTGGATATATAGAAAATTTTAAAATTCATAACCTTTATTAATTAAATCTTTAAAATACAAAATATCTAATGCATCTATAGATGCATATAAGGTAACCATCTATTAGAGTATAAAGATGGTACCCACTAATAAGTCTGTCTAGATGCAGTGTAGGGCAAATTAGGGACACCTCTGTCCAGTCCCTCTAATATAGGACCGAGGTTATATGTAAATGATATCCCCATATATTGGAATAGCCTCAATGTCAGTGAAATAATTTGCCAAGATAACAATTAATTTTCCTATTCATTGGATTTGTATAACTGCTCCACCTGATATTAGCATTGAGACTATTCCAATATATGGGGATATCATTTACATATAACCTCGGTCCTATATTAGAGGGACTGGACAGAGGTGTCCCTAATTTGCCCTACATTTGCCCTTGAAAAAGCCGATCAGTATACACGCGTAACGCGCGTCGGGAAGCGGGCTTTCCCTTCTATCTATTGGATTACTGACCTAGGGTAAGCACTGTTTATCTGCTATCCTCCTCTACTGTGGTGGTTTTTTCTATATGCCCCAATGGGGGGTTCTATTTTCTCTATCGCTAACTGGACTTTTATGGCTGACATATTTACTAGTGATTTATTTAATCTGGATACTGCCTTAATCTATAGTCCATTCGTAGGGCTCTACTCTGTGGAGCCCTATTGCCATAGTTAGGGGTCTGGGGATTTATGTACTTTATGGATGCAAGCTATATCTATTGATACATGATTTTGTCGGTATGTATCCCTCTGCTATCCCCATCCCTCCCCTAGTACTGTCAGTATTCGCTGCTACCGTTCCTAGCCCCCTTGCACATGTCTTTTTATTATATGTTTTGTGTTGTCTCATATTCTGTGTCAATAAAATTTATACCTTTTTATCTTTGACAAAAAGCTCCGTTTTTTCTCTTGGTGGTATAGGATACATTTCTGTCTATATCTCCAGACAATATTTTGGGGTATGATTTATAAATAAATATATTGCCCTATTTATGACTGTTGGACCATTGAGATTATATTATGGCTACATCTAAGATAATGCATCAGCTGCGTACGAGGTTTACAAGACAAAAAGATGATGTTAAAGCTTTATTCAATGAAGAACCTTATAGTAAAGGAGAATCTTCTACAGCACATATTGAGATTGATGATGTCTTGAGGAGATTTAGAGACATGCAAATTAAACATGTGCAAGCTACCTGGACTAAATTAAGCCTTGAACAATATTTAGAACAGGGTTTAATTTCCAGGGGCTTACGTGTTCCTATTTTTCCTTCGTATGATCTGACTAAACCAGACTTGAAAGAAAGATGGGAGGCCTGTCTAACGGAATGTTTGCGTAATTTAATGAAAATTCTCATCGAAGATGAAATACATATCATAGAAAAATTGGAGAGGGAACTTGAGGAGATTACTCCTATAATGGATAAAATGGAAGGAAAATCAGATTTTGAGGAGGGCTTTAAACAGACCATGGTATATGTTGATAAAGTAGAGGCCAAGATCAAGACACGGAAAAGAAGAAAGTATCTGAGGGATAAATCTGACTTTAATAAGGGACAGGTTTATATCTGGGGTAGAAAACAATCACAGAGATTAGTAAAATCTGGGACTAGGAAAGCAGACGATTTTAGGAGAGATTTTTCGGGGAGAGATTTTTCGGGGACAGATGTAGAAAGTAGCAATGTTTCAGACTCTGATACAGAAAAAGCTCCTGATAGGAGTGGTAGAACTGAACCGATAGGCAACTATAATTCCGATATGCCTTTTTTACGCGATCGGGGACGGTGGGGCTTCAGAGGTTCAACAAAAAACAGGAGCAGGAGAAAACAATAGAGCGAAATAATGGTAATTGCCTGAGGATTTTCAATCTTTCTGAGCATGTGATCACAGATGCACAGATGGATATCCTCAAAAAAGGACTCAATTTCTGTCTGCCAACACGTCTCAATAAATTTAATATTATTAAAGATCTACATCTCTTTGGACGAAAATTAATTTATAAAAAGATCGTTGCACAAAAATACCATGATATTACTGAAACACAAGAAGATACAGATCCTTCTGACTTATCCAGTCAAGAGTGACGAGCATTAGAAATCTTAGAGGAGTTGGATACTGATAATCCTCAAGAAGCAATTGGTTTGACATGCAATCGGGAAGGATGTAAATGGGAGAAAAAGATCATGAAACCGAAATCCACTAATATGCCCTCTCTGCAAACATGCCCTACCGTACAGGTTTTTGTAGATCTAGTTTCTCGAGACATACTGGCCTTACCTGAAAGAACGGTTAGCTCCCCAATTGATTTGGAATACAGAAAGAGCATTGATGAATTGAAAAGTTGGGATGATGTTGTCTTTAAATCCAGCGACAAAGGTGGTAACATTGTTATCTGGCCAAAGGACAAATATATCCTGGAAGCCAAAAAACAACTGATGAATAAACAATGTTACAGACCTCTTTGGAGTGATCCCACAGAGCAATTCTTGGATGAGTATAGACATATCATACAACAGGGTTGGGATAGTGGAGCAATTTTGAAACACGAGAAGGATTTTCTTTTAGTTAAGAATCCTAGAGTGGCAACATTCTATATGCTCCCTAAGGTTCACAAGAACCTTGAAAACCCCCCAGGTATAGGAAATCTGACAGAAAAAGCAAATCAATGGCTTGATCAAGAATTAAGGGGATATGTATATGATCTTCCCTCCTATACCAGAGACACTATGCAGATCTTACAGGAACTAGAGGGCTACCAAATGGAGGAACATGAAATATTTGTTACCTGTGATGTAGAGAGTCTCTATACGAGCATAGATCAGGAGATGGGTTGTAAAGCGGTGGACTTTTTTCTTAAAAAGGACCAAGAATATAATCCTATACGGAAAAAATTTGTTCTTCATCTTTTGAAATTTATTTTGAAGCGTAATTTCTTTCTCTTTGATGGCCGTATCTACCTCCAAACGCGGGGTACCGCGATGGGTGCGGCCGTAGCACCAACATTTGCTAATCTATACTTAGGATGGTGGGAGGAGGAAATAGTCTTTGCTGAAAATATGTCAACATACGTGGATTGCATTGTAACCTGGAAACGTTACATTGATGACGTGTTGATATTGTGGAGGGGTACAGAAGACAAACTACATGAATTTATAAATATATTGAATAATAACTCCCTCAACCTAAAACTTACACTGGCTTTCCATAGGCAAATGATCCCCTTCCTGGATATAATGATACAAAGAGACGAAAATAACTCGGTACAAACTGAGCTGCACAGGAAAGAGACTTCCACCAATAGCATCCTAGATGCCAAAAGTGCTCACTCAACCAGTACTATTAGAGGAATTCCAAAAGGAGAATTTTTACGTTTACGACGGAATTGTTCGACTTTTGAGCTTTTTAAAGAACGGGCTCGAGAACTTAAACTCAGACTCTTGGAGAGAAGTTACTCAGGGAGAATGATTAAAAAGACATATAGCTATGCCCTAAGGGTTGAGAGAAGAGAGCTTTTGGTCCCTAAGAAGAAGAATAGAGATGACAACAATGTCGTGAGATTCATAACAGAATTTCACGAGGAATGGCAAACGATGCTGGATATTCTGAACAAACATTGGGATATTATTCGATCAGATGTGGACCTTAGGAATTGTGTAACATCACGAGCTTCCTCTGGATATAGAAAAAATACTCCAGTTTCAAGCTTTTTAGTATCTAGTCACTTTAGGAAGGACAATGTGTCTACAAGAACAAGAGATCCCGTTTTTTTCCCATGCAAAATGTGCAAGGCATGTTGGATTTTAGTTCCTAGAAAATCGTTTATGGACGCCTTTGGGAAAAAATGTATAATCCACCAACATATTAATTGTACCACTAGTGGGGTAGTTTACTGCCTTGAATGCACATGTGAGCTTAAATATGTTAGGAAAACAATAAGGGATCTGAGAACCCGTATAAGGGAACACATTCAAAGTATTGTTAACTATGATAGGGATGAGAGAAGGAGTCAGGAGCAGGGAAAAATATTTACCCCAACACCGATTGCTAGACATTTTAAGATTAAACATCAATCACAATGGAAGGACTTGAAGGGTTGGGCAATCTGTCAAATAAAATTGGATAACAGAGGAGGAGATCTGGATTCCATGCTTCTGAAGAGAGAGAGAGCGAATGGATTTTTAGATGTAACTCTGTGAATCCACATGGACTGAATGAGAGCTTCAATTTCGGATGTTTTTTGTAATTGCCATTCCCTATCCTGTGGGCATATGAGACGGATATACCATGGCCCCTGTACGTATTAATATGATTGGGAATATATGATAATGGGGCTATTTGTGGCTAAAAATTAAAATCCAAATAATAATAAAAACATTTCGTGATGAGATTTAAGTGAAGAATAATTTCCCCTTTTTTCCCTCTCCTTCTCTCTTTTCTTTTCTCCTCTATCCCTTCCTTTATATCAATTCTCTCTCCCTTTATCTCTCTGAAAACCTATTTAGAGGTATTAATTCAAATATATCTGAACACTGAAAGATCAATCCGTTGTAAAATATGAGTATAGGTATATGAAAATGTTTTTCTTGAGTCACCTTTGCTTCCATTCTCATGTTATATTTATAAACCATGATGTGGGCTATGCAAATGGATAATCTGTTTGTTTTAATATTGCTCAAGTAGTATGATTCACACATATAAGAGCTATTTGTAATTTAGAGAAAAGAAATCTTTTTCTTTTGATTAACATAATCTGGTTGGTCGATCCTCCTGTCAATCAAGTTAGAGGGTATAAAAATCTGGAGTTGGAGGCCGACTCCACCCTTAGAAAAAGCCAGTATACCGGCGAAACGCGCGTCAGGGATTATATCTGAGCTATTTGACAGTGTAGGGGGGAATGAGATTAAGCCCTAGGAATATGCACACAATTGCGGTACTCTGACAAGGGAGAACCGCATCAGTACTCCAAGCTGCAGCGGACAACATAAAGTCCAGGTCTGCAGCGATCAGCTGTTGTAGCCGGCACGCGACGCACGTGTGCAGTGAGAGAGCAAGGAGACAGTGTATCGCTCCTCACTGCAGCGATCAGCTGTTTGAAGCCGGGACGCTGAGCACATGTGCGGGGAGTGAGACAGGGGACAATAGACTGCCCCTCACCCCAGTGATTAGCTGTTCAGCCAGGCACGCTGAACATTAGTGTGATCATTAGTACCTGACATGTGAGGAGTTGTTCGGCACAGCGGGCTGCTCCTCAGTGTCATAAGATTTATGATCGCTTGGCAGTGAGGTTTTCCTCCTGCCAAAGATTTCAAGTGGTGCCGGCTCAGTTATTACAAGCACTAATACACACACAGTGCACTTTATTATGGACTACTGCGGTATTGGGCAGAGTTAGTGATTATAGCTGACATCTATCACTACCATTATATTACAAACCGCTAGACTAATGTCATCTCATTTTTATGGGATAATCAGGGGCTGTACAGTTGTGTCCCAAGGCAGATTTATACATGACAGTGAAATAATTTGCCAAGATAACAATTCATTTTCCTATTCATTGGATTTGTATAACTGCTCCACCTGATATTAGCATTGAGGCTATTCCAATATATGGGGATATCATTTACATATAACCTCGGTCCTATATTAGAGGGACTGGACAAATGTGTCCCTAATTTGCCCTACACTGCATCTAGCCAGACTTATTAGTGGGTACCATCTTTATACTCTAATAGATGGTTACCTTATATTCATCTATAGATGCATTAGATATTTTGTATTTTAAAGATTTAATTAATAAAGGTTATGAATTTTAAATTTTTCTATATATCCACACTTCTCCTACTTCCCCTTCCCCCTATCTAACATGATTATTTTTGGTGGTTTACACCTGTGGATATAGATCTGATGAGAATAGACCATCTCCTTGGCTAAAGCAGGAAGCTGATTACTCAAGCTAGCGCACACACCCATATTGCCAGACTGGATGGTGCTATAGGTCCCAGGCACCCTAATCTTAGTGGCTGAGCCACCTAGAGCTTCTTGCTCCGACACCTCCATTACTAGCACCACCTGCAGAATGAATAAGACATTGCCTGGTTACAGAAGCAGATGTCTCAGGAGCAGGACACAAAGGAGATGGGACACCCCTTTTGAAGAAGCCCTAATTTGACAAAATGGCAGAAAACCAGAGCATTAGAAATCCCCTAGGAGTACTGACTATTCTGACTCCACATGCACTTTCTAGAAACTAGCACGTAGTGGATGTTGGAGAGTGAAAATTGCAAAATAGTATTTTATTACCCAACACATAGTGTCCAGATTGTGCTCCAGGAGACACACACCGTAAATTAAGTGGGTTCTTCTCACTATAGTAATGTCAAATACATGGATGCTAAATGTGCTTTGGGCACACAGCAAGGCTCAGAAGTGAGGGGGAGATTTGACTTTGGGAGAGCAGATATTGCTGGATTGGTTTATGGAAGCCATGTTGCTTTTTAAGAGCCTTTGAGTCACTAATAATGTGGAAACCTCTGTTTTTCCATTGACAGATGATGGACCTGAGTGGGGACTTGTTTTTTTGAGAGATCAGTAGAAGTTGTTATTGCTATAATTTTCACCTATATAACATTGTTTGGTGGCTTTTTATTCCATATTTGGGAAGCAGAATGAACAAACAGTTGAACACCACGCTCCACTGATTCATCCTATGAGGTTTTCTTTTAGACTGTGAACTGTCATTGTCTTAGTGAATAATTCTATATTTTTACATAACTTGCCATTTTTGCAGACAATTTAAGTAGAAATGTTTAACAATATAAAAATTAAGGATATTTTATTCAAAAATTATTGGTTTTATTCTTGGCAGATGACTGTACCAGGAGATCAGAGGGACAGCTGACATCTTCAATTTTTAAATCAAATGAACTCGGTATCCCACAAGCTACAACTAAAGTGAATGCCATTACTCCAGATATACCATCATCCCTTCACAGCAAAGATCTGTCATCTGATGCTTTGAAACCGGTCTCAACTTCTTATTCATTACCGACTGCTAAGGAAAATGAAAGTAAAAAAATAAGAATTAAAAAACAAATTGCTCCTAAAGCAAAGAAGCCATTTTCACATTCAGAATATGGAAATAATTTTCACTCTGAAAAGCCTTTTCTTAAACATCAAAAAATTCACACAGTAGAGAAAAGATTTTCTTGTTCCAAGTGTGGGAAATATTTTAACCAGAAATCACATCTTGCTAGACACCAGAGAAGTCACACAGGTGAGAAGCCATACTCCTGTTCAGAATGTGAGAAATGTTTTACACAGAAATCAAATTTGGTTAAGCACCAGAGAACTCACACAGGGGAGAAGCCTTTTTGCTGTTCTGAATGTCAGAAATGTTTTATCCAGAAATCTGATTTGGTTAAGCACCAGAGAACCCACACAGGGGAGAAGCATTTTTCTTGTTCAGAATGTGGGAAATATTTTAAACAGAAATGGAATCTTGTTATACACCAGAGAAGTCACACAGGGGAGAAGCCTTTTTCCTGTTCAGAATGTGGGAAATATTTTATCCAGAAATGGAATCTTGTTATACACCAGAGAAGTCACACAGGGGAGAAGCCTTTTTCCTGTTCAGAATGTGGGAAATGTTTTGGGAATAAATCATATCTTCTTAGTCACCAAAGAGCTCACACAGGAGAGAAGCCTTTTTCATGTTCAAAATGTGGGAAATGTTTTGGGAATAAATCAATCCTTCTTAGTCACCAAAGAGCTCACACAGGGGAGAAGCCTTTTTCATGTTCAGAATGTGGGAAATATTTTAATCGGAAATCATGTCTTGATAGCCACCAGAGAATCCACACAGGGGAGAAGCCTTTTTCATGTTCAGAATGTGGGAAATGTTTTAACCATAAATCAGATTTGATTAAGCACCAGAGAACCCACACAGGGGAGAAGCCTTTTTCATGTTCAGAATGTGGGAAATCTTTTAACCAGAAATCGAATCTTGATAGCCACCAGAGAATCCACACAGGGGAGAAGCCTTTTTCATGTTCAGAATGTGGGAAATGTTTTAACCATAAATCAGGTTTAGTTATGCACCAGAGAACCCACACAGGGGAGACACCTTTTTTATGCTCAGAATGTGGGAAATATTTTGTGAAGAAATCATCTCTTCTTAATCACCAAAGAGTTCACACAGGGGAGAAGCCTTTTTCATGTTTTTAATGTGGGAAATGTTTTACACAGAAATCAACTATTAGTAAACATCAGAGAAGGCACACAAGGGAGAAGCCTTTTTCATGTTCAGAATGTTGGAAATGTTTTAATCGAAAATTGTATTTTCTTAAAGGGGTTGTCCACTATTAAGGGCAATCCCTTGTCATTCCTCATATTTGGCCGCATTAAAATAAAAACACTCATACTCACCATTCCAGCAGTGTCGGCAATCGCATTCCCAGGGCTCATGTGAGGTTGTTACATCACATGAGTACTGTGCCCAATCAGCGACTGCTTCACTATCGCTGCCATCGGATGCATTAAACATCAACAGCAAGCCAGGGCTGCGGCTGCTCTCTGACTTCATCTTGATGTTCAATTTGTCCGAAGATGGGGACAGTCACGCCAACACTAATTGGCCGAAGAGCTCACGTGACTTAACAACCTCACATTAGTCCCGGGATCGCAAGTGCCGACACCGCTTGAACGACGCCACCATGGGACGTTTATATCAATGCTTTTATTTTAACAGGACCAAGCATGAGGATTGAGAAGGGGTTGTCCATGTAGTGGAAAACCCTTTAAAAGTAAAAAATCCCACACAGAGAGAAGCCATTGTTATACCTAGAGTGTGAAAAATGAATTACTGAAAAATATTATTTTGTTGACCATCAAAAATAACTCAGACTTAGAGAACTATATGTGTTATTGACACATTGTACAAAGAGATATAACAAACAGGTGTATTATTAAATGAGAAAGGGAAATCACTTTAGAACTTATCATATTTCTTGGACTATAAGACATATTTTTAGCATGAACATATCTTGTTAATAAGTGTGTCTTATAAACTGGAGGCAGCATCCTGTGACAGAGAAGAATGCTGAGACAGTGTCCTTCATGGTCACTGAGAGAACTGCTCTCTTTCCTCCAGCTCCACACGTATCTAACTGATTGGTGCAGAGCAGGAGGGGAAGGTACCAGGACCTGCACAGAGGCTGCACGTCCTGAGTGAGCAGCTGAAAAACCTTCCACCTGACTAGCTCAAGGACCTTTCCCATCATGTAATCATTCACATGACCTGGAAGGAACTGCAAAAAGGGGAAATGTGTACAGTGTTTGTGTATGCAAATTTGCATATGATAATAATAATCTTTATTCTTGTATAGTGCTAACATATTCCGCAGCACTTTACAGACATTATCATATGTAGCAGAGCTGTGTATTTATGTAAATGTGCATATGTAGCAGAGCTGTGTGTATGTAAATGTGCATATGTAGTAGAGCTCTATGTATGTAAATATGTCTCACAAATAAAAATCTCCATTAAAATGTATATAATTCATTTATACCTTATTAAAAAGGAACTATTACATATGTTCCCAATCAAATTTTACAAATTAGCATTATAGAAATGAAAAAAATGTATTTAATTCCTAGGCCATATAAATTAAATCAGGGGTTAAAGGCAGGTGGTAGGGGAGGTGGGGATGGAGCCTCAATCCTTTCCCTATTAATTATCCCTCATTATTTACCCTTCCTTGCCGCTGAGGTTTACACCCTAAAAGAGCGTAATTTCTGTTTCATCCTAATTATCCCTAGATGATCCTAGGTACTACAACCACTCACAGGATGAAAAAATTAAACCAAACGTAGTTTTGGCAAATAGTTATCAGCCAAGGTATCCATAAGTAAAGTCACAATGCGTGAACCAACAATATGGCTTATACTACATTAAGAGGTTCCTTCAATATCTGCAGAGGTATACCATATTTTTCGAACTATAAGATGGCACTTATTTCCTCCAAAATTTTGGAGGAAAGTGGGAGGTGCGTCTTATAGTCCGAACATATGTTCTGTGACTGCTGGGGGGTCTGGGGGTGAGCGGCAGTGGGGGAAGAGCGGGGCACAGGAGGTAGCAGCCGCCCACCCTACGCTGTGCCTGCTGCTAAAGAAAATGAATATTCCCTGCTCCCCATGCCAGGACTGTGTGTGCGTGGGGAGCAGTACCATTCAGTCTCTTCAATAGCACAGCTCCTGCTGCAGCCGGCGGACTGTGTGCCCACTATTAAAGCTCATGAATATTCACTACAACCCACTCCCATGGGTTGTAGGGAATATTCATGGTCTTAAATAGCGTGCACACTGACCACCGAGCGCAGCAGGGGCCACGCTATTGAAGAGACTGAGTGGTTACTGCTCCCCACGCACACAGTCTCGGCGTGGGGAGCAGTGAATATTCTGGCACAGCACTTCATTGTGTGAGGGCGCATGGCAGGGACGCCATGCACACCCTGCCATGCACAGTGAGAGTGTCGGCGGCAGAGCGGGACGCAGCGCTGGAGGAGAGAGGAGGGGAGTATGATTCTTTGTTTTGTGGGCAAAAAAGGGGTGCCAAGCATACCAAGATCAAGGGGTGCCATGCATACCAGGATGGGGGAATCAAGGGGTGCCATGCATATCAGGAGGGGGGATCAAGGGGTGCCATACATGTCAGGATGGAGGATCAAGGGGTGCCATGCATACCAGGATGGGGGATCAAGGGGTGCCATGCATGCCAGGATGGGGGATCAAGGGGTGCCATGCATACCAGGATGGGGATGAGGGCCATGTATACTAGGATGGGAATGAGGGCCATGTATACCAGGATGAGGATGAGGACCATGTATACCAGGATGAGGATGAGGGCCACGTATACCAGGAAGGAGGATATTAACGGAATTGGAGAACATTATCCCAATACCAATGTCAGCAGCAGACCCCCTCCACCATAACAGTGCATCATGACCACATTTTCTGCTTAATTTTTTTTCTATTTTCCTCCTCTAAAACCTAGGTGCGTCTTATGGTCCGGTGCGTCTTATAGTCCAAAAATACATTAATTCAAATATTCATGAGACTAAATAATAAAGAGTCCATGCCTCTTATAAGGTGCCAATAGTGCTACAGTGTTGTCACAGACAAATAAAATGACCATGCATGAATACCTCTACATGTTGTAAATAGTGAGTCCATTCAAACTGTAGTAGATCCTAGCTTGTCACAGAACTATATACAGTGGTGGCCAAAAGTATTGGCACCCCTGCAATTCTGTCAGATAATACTCAGTTTCTTCCTGAAAATGATTGCAATCACAAATTCTTTGGTATTATTATCTTCATTTAATTGCTTGCAAGGAAAAAACGCAAAAGAGAATGAAGCAAAAATCAAATCATTGATCATTTTACACAAAACTCCAAAAATGGGCCAGACAAAAGTATTGGCACCCTCAGCCTAATACTTGGTTGCACAACCTTTAGCCAAAATAACTGCGAACAACCGCTTCCGGTAACCATCAATGAGTTTCTTACAATGCTCTGCAGGAATTGTAGACCCTTCTTCTTTGGCAAACTGCTCCAGGTCCCTGATATTTGAAGGGTGCCTTCTCCAAACGGCCATTTTGAGATCTCTCCACAGGTGTTCTATGGGATTCAGGTCTGGACTCATTGCTGGCCACCTTAGAAGTCTCCAGTGCTTTCTCTCAAACCATTTTATAGTGCTTTTGAAAGTGTGTTTTGGGTCATTGTCCTGCTGGAAGACCCATGACCTCTGAGGGAGACCAAGCTTTCTCACACTGGGCCCTACATTATGCTGCAAAATTTGTTGGTAGTCTTCAGACTTCATAATGCCATGCACACGGTCAAGCAGTCCAGTGCCAGAGGCACTGTAGGGACCGTGTTCTTTTCTTTGAATGCCTCTTTTTTTTCCCTGTACACTCTATGTTGATGCTTTTTCCCAAAAAGCTCTACTTTTGTCTCATCTGACCAGAGAACATTCTTCCAAAATGTTTTAGGCTTTCTCAGGTAAGTTTTGGCAAACTCCAGCCTGGCTTTTTTATGTCTCGGGGTAAGAAGTGGGGTCTTCCTGGGTATCCAACCATATAGTTCCTTTTCATTCAGACGCCAACGGATAGTACGGGTTGACACTGTTGTACCCTCGGACTGCAGGGCAGCTTGAACTTGTTTGGATGTTAGTCGAGGTTCTTTATCCACCACCCGCACAATCTTGCGTTGAAATCTCTCGTCAATTTTTCATTTCCATCCACATCTAGGGAGGTTAGCCACAGTGCCATGGGCTTTACACTTCTTGATGACACTGCGCACGGAAGACACAGGAACATTCAGGTCTTTGGAGATGGACTTGTAGCCTTGAGATTGCTCATGCTTCCTCACAATTTGGTTTCTCAAGTCCTCAGACAGTTCTTTGGTCTTCTTTCTTTTCTCCATGCTCAATGTGGTACACACAAGGACACGGGACAGAGGTTGAGTCAACTTTAACCACTTCGCACCAGAGCCTGTTTTTGCCTTCGTGACCGGGCCAATTTTTTCAATTCTGACCACTGTCACTTTATGAGGTAATTACTCTGGAACGCTTCAACGGATTCCCCTGATTCTGAGATTGTTTTTTCGTGACATATTGTACTTCATGATAGTGGTAAAATTTCTTCTATATCACTTGCGTTTATTTGTGAAAAAATTGGAAATTTGGCGAAAATTTTGAAATTTTCAAACTTTGAATTTTCATGCCCTTAAATCAGAGCGATATATCACACAAAATAGTTAATAAATAACATTTCCCACATGTCTACTTCACATCAGCACAATTTTGGAACCAAAATTTTTTTTTGTTAGGGAGCTATAAGGGTTAAAAGTTGACCAGCAATTTCTAATTTTTACAACAAAATTTGCAAAAACATTTTTTTAGGGACCACATCTTATTTGAAGTGACTTTGAGGGGCCTTTGACAGAAAATACCCAAAAGTGATACCATTCTAAAAACTGCACCCTTCAAGGTGCTCAAAACCACATTCAAGAAGTTTATTAACCCTTCAGGTGCTTCACAGGAATTTTTGGAATGTGGAAGAAAACAATGAACATTTAACTTTTTTTCACAAAACTGCTACTTTAACCTCAAATTTTTAATTTTCACAAGGGTAGCCAGAAAAAATGGACCCCAAAATGTGTTGTGCAATTTCTCCTGAGCACGCTGATACCCCATATGTGGTGCAAAGTCACTGTTTGGGCGCACGGATTGGCTCGGAAGGTAAGGAGCGCCATTTGACTTTTGGAATGGAAATTTCACTTGAATCGATAGCGGATGCCATGTTGCATTTGGAGAGCCCCTGAGGTGCCTAAACAGAGGAAACTCCCAACAAGTGACCCCATTTTGGAAACTAGACCCCTCAAGGAACTTATCTAGATGTGTGGTGAGCACATTGAACCCCCAGGGGCTTCACAGAATTTTATAATGTTGAAGTGTGAAAATAAAAAAACACATTTTTAACACAAAACTGCTACTTTAGCCTCAAATTTTTAACTTTTACAAGGGCAGCCAGAAAAAATGGACCCCAAAATGTGTTGTGCAATTTCTCCTGAGCACGCTGATACCCCATATGTGGTGCAAAGCCACTGTTTGGGAGAACGGCATGGCTCGGAAGGTAAGGAGCGCCATTTGACTTTTAGAATGGAAATTTGGCTGGGATCGATAGCGGATGCCATGTTGCATTTGGAGAGCCCCTGGGGTGCCTAAACAGAGGAAACCCCCAACAAGTGACCGAATTTTACAATCTACTCCTCTGTATAAATTAATCTAGTGGTGGGAAAATAAGTAGATAGGTAAATGGTCTCTAAACCCATAGATGAATTCCCAGAGAGGTGTCATTTCCAAAATGGGGTCACTTCAGGGGGGATTCTGCTGTTTTGGCACTTTTCAGAGGCGCTAAGTACCAGAATTAAAGAATCCCCCCTGAAGTGACCCCATTTTGGAAATGACACCCCTCTGGGAATTCATCTATGGGTTTAGTGACCATTTTAACTCAATGGATGATTTCCAGAAACAAGCACGCAATGGAAGGTTTAGATTCTGGAGAAAAACCCCCCCCCCCACACCCCTGGAAATTAAGTGAGCTCTACTCGAATGTGTCATTCACTAAATGAACCAAATGTTTGAATGACAAATTGGGATACATTTTTACAGTTTAAAAACGTGGTTCTGTGTGGAAGATTTTAAAGCAGTCAGTGACGCATAAGGCTGGCAATGATGGGCATTGTGGACAATAGTAGCGGGTATCACGCCTCATTCCTCTCTTAGTACATACACGACATCTTTTCTGGGGGTTCCTTCTTGTTTCCGTTTCTGGAATAAGTGCAATAAAATGTCGCTCAGTGAGTCTTTTCACATCCTCAGATTCTAATGGATGAGCGGGGCTAACACTTTGAAAGACAAGATTTTCAATTACCTTTTCTTGATAGTCAAGAAAAGGATCTGAATTTCCTGCTTTTTTGTACAACACAAAAGAATTGTAGGTGGCCACCTGAAACAAATAAATAACCAACTTTTTATACCAGGTATAGGACTTTCTTGATACCTGGTATGGCTGTAGAACCTGGTCTGCAAGGTCCACACCCCCCATGTGTTTGTTGTAGTCAATGACTGACACAGGTTTTTGCTTCGGAGTGGTGGATCCTAGTTCTACAGTGGCCCTTGTGGCATCTGTGTGGATCGACCTGAGGACAAAGATATCCCTCTTATCCCTATATTTCAGGGCAAGCAGCTCTCCGTTGCGTACAGCCCCTGACTGCCCCTTTTGAAACTTTTGGTTGACCAATGGTTGTGGAAACCCCTGACGGTTTTTACGGATGGTCCCACAAGCCCCGATGTTGTGTTCAACCAGACTTTTAAATAGGGGTATACTGGTGTAATAATTGTCCACGTACAGATTGTAGCCTTTTT
This sequence comes from Phyllobates terribilis, assembly GCF_046119375.1. Taxonomy (NCBI): domain Eukaryota; kingdom Metazoa; phylum Chordata; class Amphibia; order Anura; family Dendrobatidae; genus Phyllobates; species Phyllobates terribilis. The sequence continues at coordinate 2,047,599 of NW_027363045.1, read as the reverse complement.
GAAAAAATGGACTTATCAGCTCCCAAACAATTTTTCCAGATGTCCCCAGATAAGTAGGGCATCCTGGTGGGTTTAGCTGGCTATCTTTCCCCTCATATATGCGGAAAGCGGATGTGTATCCGGTTCAACTTTCGCACATTTTATAGATCTTTATTCCAAACCTTGCCCTTTTAGATGGGATAAATTGCTTGAGGTGCAGTCTTCCTTTGAATTTTACAAGGGACTCATCTATAGAAATATTTTGTGTTGGGGTGTAGAGCCTTAAGAATTTTTCTGACAAATTTTCAATGATGGGTCTAATTTTATATAACCTGTCATGTTCTGGGGCATTTCTGGGCAGGCATTGACTATTGTCGTTAAAATGCCAAAACCGCATGAGCATTTCATAACGGGTCCTAGTAAGAACAACTGAAAACATAGGGGTGGCTTGAACAGGGTGGTTGGACCAGTAGGATCGAATGCTCGGTTTTTTAACAAGCCCCATGGCAAATATAAGTCCTAAAAAATTTTTTATTTCCGGGACATTAGTTGGTGTCCATAAATTTGCCCTAGCATAGGAAGATCGGGGATTCTGGCTTATGAATTGGGATGCGTATAAATTTGTTTGCATGACAATATTCTCTAGCAAGCTGTCTGTAAAAAACAAATTAAAAAAATGAATTGGTCCAAAATCTTCCACCTCCACATTTATACCAGGAGTGGCGTTGAAATCAGGGCTGAATGGAGCAGCCGAATCCGAAGCCTCCCATCTGGGAAATGCTAGATCATGTGGCAAAGCCCCTTGTACAGGGCCGGCTCCAGGTTTTTCTGGGCCCCGGGCGAAAGAGTCTCAGTGGGCCCCTTTAATACATACCACGATTCATGATGCACAGATACCGCAGAGAAATAAATATATATATATATATATATATATATATATATATATATATTAGTACAATGCAAAGATTTCACTTCTTACATTACATGAGCGATATCTATTGTAAATTCTACAAAAGCTCAGAAACGGGCGAATCACTCCACACAGAATACTGGCCCCAATATAAGGCCCCATACGGAATACTGGCCCCCATATAAGGCTCCATACGGAATACTGGCCTCCATATAAGGCTCCATACGGAATACTGGCCCCCATATAAGGCTCCATACGGAATACTGGCCCCCATATAAGGCTCCATACAGGATACTGGTCCCCATATAATGCTGCATGCAGGCTGTTACCCGCCACATAATGCTCCATACAGGCTGTCCCCCCCCCTTATAATGCTCCATGCAGGCTGTTCCCCCCACATAATGCACTATGCAGGCTGTCCCCCCCCCCTTATAATGCCCCATGCAGGCTTTTCCCCCCTTATAATGCCCCATGCAGGCTGTCACCCCCTCTCTCTATAATGCCCCATGCAGGATGTCATCCCCCCCTCTCTTTATAATGCCCCATGCAGGATGCCACCCCCCCTCTCTTTATAATGCCCCATGCAGGCTGTCACCCCCTCTCTTTATAATGCCCCATGCAAGCTGTCACCCCCTCTCTCCATAATGCCCCATGCAGGCTGTCACCCCCTCTCTCCATAATGCCCCATGCAGGCTGTCACCCCCTCTCTCCATAATGCCCCATGCAGGATGTCACCCCCTCTCTCCATAATGCCCCATGCAGGCTGTCACCACCCCCCCCCATATAATGCCCCATGCCTCCATACATTAAAAAAAAAATCAAATACCTCCCTCCTCCTCACCTGCTGCAGCTGCTCGGGTCCGGACTCCAGCGTTGTCGGTGTCTTCCCGCTCTGCGCTCCCTGTGACAGCTCAGGGGGACGGCGCGGTGAAAAGACGTCACCGCGCCCTCTGACCTGAGACGTCACAGGGAGCGCAGAGCAGGAAGACAGCGGATCTGCGGAGGCACGGGGAGAGGTAAGTATCCCGCTGCCGGGGCCCTGAGCAAGCGGGGAAGAAGGGCGGGCGCTGACACCGCTCTCCTCTGCCCATAGCCCAGCGGGGTGCGCGACTGCCAGTGGGCCCCTCTGCCTGCTCAGGGCCCCGGCACTTGCCCGGGTGCGCCGGGTGCTGACGCCGGCCCTGCCCTTGTACACTGGCGTGCGCCAATTCACTGGTAGCACGGACAGCGCTTGTACTGGGCAGTGTTCCCTGATTTGGAGACGTTTCTCCAGTAGCGCTATTTGCCCCTATTGCTGTACTGGTCCTTGGGCTTGAGGATGGACCAGAATCACTGCTCATTTCTGAGCTCTGTGTCGCCGCTACTAAAGCCCTCAAAATCCATATCTCCATCTGAGATTGCACTGTCATCAGTGTCAGAACATAGCAGGGCATACACCTCTTCTGTGGTATAAGTCTGACGGGCCATTTTATTTTTATATTTTTTGGCCGGATTGAACGGACGGGACTGGACTGGACTGACCGGACTGGACTGGACTGACCGGACTGGACTGACCGGACTGGACTGATCTGACAGGACTGACTGGACTGATCTGACTGGACTGATCTGACAGGACTGACTGACTGACAGGACTGACTGACAGGACTGACTGACAGGACTGACTGACAGGACTGACTGACAGGACTGACTGGACTGATCTGACAGGACTGACTGACAGTACTGACTGGACTGACTGACAGGACTGACTGACAGGACTGACTGACTGACAGGACTGACTGATCTGACAGGACTGACTGACTGACTGATCTGACAGGACTGACTGATCTGACAGGACTGACTGATCTGACAGGACTGACTGACTGACTGACTGATCTGACAGGACTGACTGACAGATCTGACAGGACTGACTGACTGACAGATCTGACAGGACTGACTGATCTGACTGATCTGACAGGACTGACTGACTGATCTGACAGATCTGACTGATCTGACAGGACTGACTAACCCTAACTCTTACTTTCTTTTTTATTTTATTTTTTTCACTTTTTCTGTGGAAAGGCTGACAGCTCTTGTCACACTGTTTCTCCTCTGCTCTCTCACTGAGATCGGAGGAGAAACAGTGTATTTATCAGCCAGATCGCCCGGGAAAGTTAGTTGCTAAAACAAACTTCCCTAGTGATCTCTCTGATTGGCTGGTGTGACGCTGACATCATCGAGACCTGAGCCAATCAGTTCTCGATGATGTCAGAGGTCACAGCACCGGGATCCCCGCCACTATTAAGGTATGTGGGGGGTCCCGATCGCCGACCACCGGCTGTCACTATCTTTTAAATGCCGCGATCGCTATGGATCGCGGCATCTAGAAGATAGGAACAGGTTAACATCATGGGGACCTGATCCAATCAGGTCCCCATGATGCCACATGTCGGAGCTATCGCTCTGAACCGGTACCGCAGCACTTGCAGGACCCTGGGGGTCCTGAGCGCTGCGGGACCACCCACCGTTTGTAAACGTCGGCGCTGCACAGAGCCCAGGCAGCGCCGACGTTTATATACAGTGGGGCGTCGCAAAGCGGTTAATCCATGTTAACTGGCTGCAAGTGTGATTTAGTTATTGCAAACACCTGTTAGGTGCCACAGGTAAGTTACAGGTGCTGTTAATTACACGAATTAGAGAAGCATCACATGATTTTTCAAACAGTGCCAATACTTTTGTCCACCCCCTTTTTTAGGTTTGGTGTGGAATAATATCCAATTTGGCTTTAGGACAATTCTTTTTGTGTTTTTTCATTGAAGACAAATTAAATGAAGATAATAATACCAAAGAATTTGTGATTGCAATCATTTTCAGGAAGAAACTGAATATTATCTGACAGAATTGCAGGGGTGCCAATACTTTTGGCCACCACTGTATATATAGAAACCCCACATAGCTACCATTGTAATGTGACCCCAACACGTTTCCCCATTCCTGTTCAATGTTCATCAGGAGGCTTTTTAGAAGTAACCTTTTTGGGAAGTGTAGGATCACTTGTGGTTTCAAAAATTCATGGCATCCGTCTCTCAGCATGTCATAATCCCATATACAGCACCCTTAAATATGAACTGTGTGTATGGAAATGTGTGCATGTAGCACAGCTGTGTGTGTGTATGTTTAAATGTGTACATGTAGCAGAGCTGAGTGTGTGTGCACTGTCCATGTAGGAGTGTTGTGTGTCTATATGTGCACTGTAAACTGTTTCATTAATGTTCGTACTGGAAGAGGAAAAAATTGCTTGCACCAACTACCTTGGTGTTCTTATATCCATTCAAATACTGGACTTCAGCAATCAAGCCTGATGGTACCGGTTTCTCACATAAATAAGTACATAAATGTGAAAAAAGTGGCACTCACCGGTCCTGTAAAATCCAATGTCTTCATTTAACAAAATATTAAACCTGTCTGCGGAGAGGAACAGAGCACATGGAAAGGATGACTGCCGTTTCGTGCTAGTCTGCGCTTCAATGGGTCCTTGGGAAATGTAGCGTCTGCGTCTCTGTCCCCTGCCAGGCAGAGACGCCGTCCCCCTTACCACCGCGGTCCTGCTCTGGCGTCTTCCGGCCTTCCTGCTGCTGGTGCGCGCAGCTTCTTCGGCAGTGTGCTTAGGGCACTCGCGCGCTCCCTCCTTCTTAAAGGGGCCACGAGCGCCGTCCTAAAAAGTCCCCGGTCAATGGCCGGAGGACTTTCTCTATAAAAGGCAACTCCTCCAATATGGAGGTGCCCGTGCAAGGTTGTTGCTCTGTTATACTTACTTAGCTTCAGCCCTCAGGTCCTCTGCAAGTCAGACTTGTCCGCCAGTCTGATCTTCAGTCCAGTCTGCCAGACTGACTACTTTCCAGCCCGCCAGTCTGCCTTCAGTCCAGTCCGCCAGTCTGTCTATGGACTCTGCCCACCAGCTTACCTGGAAGCACCTGCCTGTTACCTGCCGTGCCTGCCAGCCTGCTTACCTGGAAGCACCTACCTGTTACCTGCCGTGCCTGCCAGCCTGTTTACCTGGAAGCACCTGCCTGTTACCTGCCGTGCCCGCTTGCCTGCCTTTACCTGCCCTGCCCACCTGCCTGCTTACCTGGAAGCACCTGCCTGTTATCTGTTGTGCCCGCCAGCTTGCCTACCCGGAGCACCTGTCTGGCTATCAGCCGAATCAGCCTGCCTGACTACCTGGACCACCCGTCAGCCTGCCTGCCGTGCTCTTCCGATGTACCGGTCAGTTCCTGCCTTCAGACCTGTGGGAGTCACCTGCTCTCATACAAGGTCGGTCCCAGAGTGGCACCTGGTCCCTCTGCTCGGTCCCTCCCTGGTTCACGGAGTCGACTGAGCCGCTGTGCGACCCTGGTCAGGCCGAGTAGATACTGTTATGAACTGCTACAAACACTAAGGAAAGATAGGAAAACTATCCCTACAATAGGACTAAGCTGATTCCCTACGATGCAGCGGGGTACCTGTTCCTTGTGAACATACCCGCCTAAGTCCTCGGCTAGTCTGAACGCAGACCTATAGATATAAGGGAGGGGTCCCTACAAGAACTAAGGACTGGGATATAGTTGGACACCTCCTAGCAGAAATTGTAGCAGAGTTAAGACAAACAAACAAACAGAAATACTAGTGGTCAAAAGACCAAGCAAACTACAGAGTAAGGTACAAGGCACCTGGCTAGCTTAAGAGTAAATGAAACACTGAAGTCCAGCAAGGCCAGGAGGGCGAAGCTGGATTATATAGGCAAAAGGTCATGTGACCAGCAAAATAGAAAAAGCTAACAGGAGGGTTCTAACAGTACCCCCTCTTCTATGAGGATCCTCCGGATCCTCCAGGCCCAGGTCTATCAGGAAACCTCCTGTGAAATGCTCCGACAAGTCTAGGAGCAGAGACATCATCCGCCCTTACCCAGGAGTTATCCTTGGGACCGAAACCTTTCCAAGCGACGAGATACTGCAATCTCCCTCTATGCCATCTAGAATTAAGAATGCGAGAAATTTCATATTCACCGTCTTCCTCCACCGGAGGAACAGAGACAGTGGCGTCCCTATCAGAAACATCAGCTTTTTTCAATAAGGAAACATGAAACACCGGATTAATCTTCCAGGAGGTAGGAACCTCCAACCTAACAGCAGATTGGTTAACTACCTGAAGCACCTTAAACGGACCCACAAACTTTGGGCCCTATTTCTTAGAAGGAATCCTCAACCGCAGATTCCTAGAGGACAACCAAACCATGTTACCAACAGTAAACAAAACCTCTTGACGTTTCCTGTCAAAGTACCTCTTGGATTTTTTGTTAGCCTCTTGAAGGTTACGACGTACATCAGTCCAAACTCTCTCCAAATCACCGGAAAAATTCTCCTCCTCCGGCACAGCCGATACCAATTTGGAGAATGACCCAAACGACGGATGTCTCCCAGTACAACAAAAAAAAGGAGAACACTCACCAGAAGAGGATGTATGGTTGTTAAGAGCAAATTCAGCCAGTGGCAGAAACTCAGGCCACCCCTCTTGATTGTTAGCCACAAAATAACGCAAAAACTGTTCAACATCCTGGTTCTTTCTTTCTGTCTGTCCATTAGACTCAGGATGATAACCAGATGAAAATGACAAATGGACTCCCAACCTGTCACAAAAGGCACGCCAAAAACGAGCCACGAAGTGAGGTCCCCTATTGGAAACAATGTTGGTGGGAACGCCATGGAGCCTGACAATTTCTTTAACAAAAGCCTTAGCGAGTGTCTTGGCGCAGGGCAGTTTGATGAAGGGAACCAAGTGACACATCTTGCTAAAACGGTCCACGACCACCCAGATAACAGTGAAACCCTCAGAGGCAGGAAGGTCAGTAATAAAATCCATAGCAAGATGCGTCCAAGGAGCACTAGGAACCTCCAGAGGGCAAAGCAACCCCGCAGCAGGAGCATGTGAAGACTTAGATCTAGCACACACAGTACATTAACGCACCCACTTAATGACTTCCTTCTGCCACCCAGGCCACCAAAAACTGCGACCTACAAGTCTCTTAGTCTCCGAAATTCCTGGATGACCTGCCAACCGAGACTCATGACACTCCACAAACAAATGTCTCCTAAAGTTCCTAGGCACAAACAACCTCCCATGGGGAGTGTTAGATGGGACATCCTCCTGGGCTTTCAGAATCCCATCTTCCAAAATGGAGTCCAATGCTGCTATCACAACACCTTCCTGTAAAATGCTCTCCTCCTCCTCGGTACCAACCATGGGAGAAAAACTGCGAGATAAAGCATCAGCTTTTACATTCTTGGTACCCGGGATGTAAGTAACAGAAAAATTAAACCGCGAAAAAAAAAGTGCCCACCTAGCTTGACGGGCATTCAAGCGCTTGGCAGCATCAAGATAGATCAGATTCTTATGATCAGTAAAAACCTGAATGGGAAATTTAGCACCTTCCAAGAGATGATGCCAATGTTCAAATGCGAGTTTAATCGCCAGCAATTCCCGATTACCGACATCGTAATTAAGTTCGGTCTCAGAAAATTTTTTTGAAAAACAAGCACAGGGATGTACTCCATCCTTGTTTTCCTGAGACAAAACAGCACCGACCCCCACCGAAGAAGCATCAACCTCGACCAAAAAAGGCTTGGTCTCATCTGGCTGCATAAGGATGGGGGCAGAACTGAACCTCTCCTTGAGATACACAAAACCTTCAATGGCCTCAGTAGTCCACTGGACCGTATTCGCACCTTTCCTGGTGAGATCGGTCAGCGGCTTAACAATTATAGAAAAATTCTTAATGAATTTTCTGTAATAATTGGCGAAACCCAAAAATCTTTGTATTGGTTTCAAACCAATAGGCCTAGGCCATTCCTGAACCGCCTGAACCTTCACAGGGTCCATCTCAAAGCCCTCGCTGGAGATAATGTAGCCCAAAAAACTAATTCTCTGCACAGCGAACTCACATTTCTCCAGCTTAGCAAAAAGTGAATTGTCGCTTAACAACTGCAATACCTCACGTACGCTCTGCCAATGAGACTCCAGATCCGGCGCAAAAATCAAAATGTCATCCAAATACACCACCACATTCTTACCGATCAACGGTCTTAGGATGTCATTAATAAGGTTCTGAAAAAACGCTGGTGCGTTGGTAAGACCAAAGGACATAACCAGATTCTCAAAATGACCCACTGGAGTATTAAAAGCAGTTTTCCACTCATCACCTTCCTTCATACGTAACAAATTGTATGCCCCCCGGAGATCAATCTTAGAGAACCACTTGGCCCCCACTAACTGGTTGAACAAGTCAGGAATTAATGGCAGTGGGTAGGAATTGCGTACTGTAATTTTATTAATTTAGCGAAAGTCCAGACATGGACGTAAACCGCCGTCCTTTTTTTTACAAAAAAGAATCCAACAGCCACAGGTGACTTAGAAGGTCTAATGTGACCCGCGGCCAAGCTTGTCTGTATGTATTCCTCCAAGGCCTTTCTCTCAGGGATAGTAAGATTAAATAAGCGACTCTTGGGAAGAGTTGCTCCAAGGACAAACTCAATAGTACAATCATAGTCCCTATGAGGAGGCAAAACTTGCGACTCCTCCTCAGAAAAAAACTTCCAAAAATCCTGAATAGGTACAGGTAATTCCCCTCTTTCCACAGCAGCAATGCGACCGTTGCAACATTTATCATAACACTTAGGACTCCAAGACTTAATTTCATTGGTAGACAAGTCCAGTACAGGATTGTGCAATTTTAACCAAGGTAACCCCAAAACCACTGGAGCAGGCAAATTATTTAATACCGCCAAATCCAAATTCTCTTGGTGGATACCATTAATGGTGAGGGGAAATTCAAAAACCTTGTGAGTAATACCTTTCAAGGGAGAGCCATCAAAAGCAACCACAGAAATAGGAGAGGAGTTTGGATTCTAATTTAAATTTTTCCAAAAAACCCTCATCAATCACATTGAGTGTAGAACCACAATCCACAAATACCCGAAATTCAATCAACTCCTCCTGGAATGAGGTGCATCCAGAAAGAAATACTCCTTTTGAGTTTAAACAAGCTATGCAGGCGTAACTGACCTCTTTTTTTTCTTCTTTGTTCAAACGAAGCACACAGTTCTTAATAAAGTGGTCAGATTTACCGCAATAAAAACACAATCCTTTAGCAAACCTGCGGTCTTTTTCCTGAGAGTGGGGTGACATCGCCCCAATCTCCATCGGTTCTCCACCCTCCGAGCAGACCCTCTGAAAACTAGTAGCTGCCATAGCAGTAAATTTCTCTTCATTACTCCTAGCACGCAGTCTCCTGTCCACACGTATGGCTAATTGCATTGCCTCCTGCAAGGTTCCAGGTTTTGGGAAGACAATCAGCAGATCCTTAACCCTTTCACCTAGACCATCAAGAAACAAACATTTTAATGCTGAGTCATTCCATTCCACTTCAGCCGACCATCTTCTGAAGTATGTACAATAATTTTCCACATCACCTGATCCCTGCTTCAAACGTCTTAATTCAGTTTCAGCAGATGAGACTCGATCAGGATCATCATACAACAACCCCATAGCAGAAAAAAAATCTTCAACAGATCTAAAACACAGATCATTAGGTTGTAGAGAAAAGGCCCATCCCTGTTGTTCTTTGCGCAAAAGTGACATTATAAACCCAATGCGCTGTGATTCATTCCCCGAGGATCTGGGTCTTAAACGAAAATATAATAAACAAGCATTTTTAAAGGAAAAAAAATCTTGCCGTTTACCATAAAAAAAATCTGGCAATCCTACCTTCGGTTCGACAAAATGCGCTCCAGGACAGCTACTCACGTGTTGCTGGAGCTCGGCTACCTCCAAAGACAGTCCCTTTAGGCGTTGAGCCAACTCCTGAACCGACACCATGCTGAAATCAGGATTTCTTTCCTTAGAGTGTTTTATTTTTAGGCAGAACTTACTGTTATGAACTGCTACAAACACTAAGGAAAGATAGGAAAACTGTCCCTACAATAGGACTAAGCTGATTCCCTACGATGCAGCGGGGGACCTGTTCCTTGTGAACAGACCCGCCTAAGTCCTCGGCTAGTCTGAACGCAGACCTATAGATATAAGGAAGGGGTCCCTACAAGAACTAAGGACTGGGATATAGTTGGACACCTCCTAGCAGAAATTGTAGCAGAGCAAAGACAAACAAACAAACAGAAATACTAGTGGTCAAAAGACCAAGCAAACTACAGAGTAAGGTACAAGGTACCTGGATAGCTTAAGAGTAAATGAAACACTGAAGTCCAGCAAGGCCAGGAGGGCAGAGATGGATTATATAGGCAAAAAGTCATGTGACCAGCAAAATAGAAAAAACTAACAGGAGGGTTCTAACAGATACTTAGTCACGCCCCTTTGGTCCCTCCTTGCACCGCAGCACAGAGGTTCCACCACCCGGATCCATAACAGTTTGCACAGGAACCAGGTGCCTCCCAGGCTCCTTCGCTTTCTGACCTGTATCAGGAGGTTTCTCGTCAGAGATCCCAACAGGAAACTATCCTGAACTACCTGCGGTCTGTCAACTCCCGCCTGGACACGCTGTCCATCCCACCTGTGTCCGTCTTGAACCGAGCGGCACCCGCTCAGGTGGCACCTCAGCCTACTGGTGCCATGGCATCCAGCTCTAGACCCCGGCTCTCTGCGCCTCCACGTTTTGGTGATGACCCCGTCTAATGTCGGGGTTTTCTAAACCAGTGCACGCTGCACTTTGAACTCCTGGCACATCAATTTCCCTTCGACCGGGCCAAGGTGGAGTTCATCATGTCTCACCTCACCGGGGAAGCATTGGCATGGCTAAACCCCCTATGGGAAAGAGGGGATCCCCTGGTGTCCGATCTTCTGGCTTTCCTCACTGCCTTCCGGAAGGTCTTTGATGAGCCCGGACGGAAGACTTCTACTGCCTCCTCACTGCTCCGTCTCCGCCAAGGGAGTCTCACCGTGGGCCAGTATGCCATACCGTTCCGTACCCTCACATCTGAGCTTGCCTGGAACAACGAGGCCCTGGTATCCACCTTCTGGGAGGGTCTTTCCGGACGAACCAAGGATGAGCTAGCCGGTCGTGACATTCCTTCCACCCTGGACGACCTGGTGTCACTAGCTACCCGGATTGACATGCGTTTCATGGAACGAGTTAAGGAGACTACCCGGGAGAGAAGATTTCCTCGTCTCGCTCCGGTATTCCAGAAACCTGCCTCCCAACCAGCAATTCCCCGGGCACGCTAACCTGAACCCATGCAAACCAAGATGGTCAGGTATCGCCAGGAGACACGCCGAGCCAAAGGGAGTTGCTTCTACTGTGGCAGTAAGGAGCATCTGATCCGTTCCTGCCAAGTGAAGCTGGGAAACTCCAGTGTCTAGGACTGCTCGGAGAGGTCGTCCTAGGCAAGAGTAAATCCTCTCCATCCTTGACTCTATCTGTTTCTATTTCCAGTGGTGAGACCCGTTTCTTTGAGACCGCCCACCTGGATTCCGGAGCCGCTGGGAATCTCATTTCTCAGGCCCTTGTGGAGCAGTATCAGATTCCTACCAAACGTCTGGCCGAACCATTGGCAGTCGCTTCCGTGGATGGGAGACTCCTTCCGATAACTATCCTGCTCGTCACAGAACCTATAACCCTTCAGGTGGGAATGCTGCACTCGGAGAGGATCTCCTTTCATGTGCTGTCCGGTTTCTCTCACTCCCTCTTGCTTGGTCTACCCTGGCTACAGAGACATGAACACGTCATGAATTGGTGATCTGGTGAGGTGCTCCGTTGGGGGCAGGATTGCCTTGAGACCTGCCTGGCTCTGGTTCGTCCAGCTCGACCCCTGTCTTCTCCAGCTAATCCACTCGGTCTGCCAGCACCCTACTGGTCCTATGCGGACGTCTTCGACAAGAAGGAAGTGTGGACACTACCACCTCATAGGCCATATGATTGCCCCATCGACCTGGTACCCGATGCTTCTCCTCCCCGTGGGCGTATCTACCCCTTGTCACTGGCTGACACCTGGGCTATGTCTGAGTATATTGAGGAGAATCTGGCTAGGGGATTCATTCAGAAATCTACTTCCCCTGCTGGAGCAGGATTCTTCTTCGTTAAAAAGAAAGATGGCTTGCTATGGCCGTGTATCGACTACAGGGGGCTTAACTAGATTACCATCAAGAATAAGTACCCCCTGCCTCTAATCTCGAAGCTGTTCGACCGCCTTAAAGGCGCGAGGGTCTTCACCAAGCTTGATCTTCGTGGGGACGTACAATTTGGTCCGGATCCGCCAGGGAGACGAGTGGAAGACGGCATTCAACACGCGGGACAGTCACTATGAATACCGTATGATGCCCTTTGGTCTCTGTAACGCCCCAGCCATCTTCCAGGAGCTGGTTAGCGACATCTTCCGTGATCTCTTGTATTCTTGCGTAGTGGTGTACCTGGACGATATCTTGGTCTTCTCTCTGGATCTGCCCACATACCGGAGGAATGTTCATCAGGTTCTGCTAAGGCTCCGGCAGAATCGTCTCTACGCAAAATTTGAGAAGTGTCTCTTTGAGCAGACTTCCCTTCCGTTCCTGGGATATATTATCTCTGAGACTGGTCTTCGGATGGACCCCGAGAAGGTTTATGCCGTCTTAAAATGGCCCCGACCGGAGGGGTTGAAGGCGATTCAGCGATTCCTGGGCTTCACAAATTATTACCGCCTCTTCATCCCTCATTTCTCCTCCCGGACCGCTCCCATCTCCGCGCTCACCCGTAAGGGAGCAAATCCCAAGGAATGGACTTCCGAAGCGGAGGAGGCCTTCATCTCCCTTAAACAAGCTTTCTCCTCTGCCCCTGTGCTGCACTGTCCAGATTGCAACAAGCAGTTCATCCTGGAGGTAGATGCTTCCTCCTCCGGAGCCGGAGCGGTGCTCACCCAGAAATCCCCGTCCGGGAGAATGGTAACATGCAGCTTCTTCTCCAAGCTTTTCTCCTCATCCGAGCGAAACTACTCCATAGGAGATCATGAGCTGCTTGCCATCAAATTGGCGCTGGAGGAGTGGCGCTACCTGCTGGAAGGGGCTCTGCACCCAGTAATCATCTACACTGATCACAAAAACCTGGCCTATTTACAAAACGCCCAGAGACTCAATCCACGACAGGCCCGGTGGTCTCTGTTGTTTGCCCGATTCTGCTTTCATCTACATTACTGCCCTGCGGACAAGAACGTTAGAGGAGAAGTGTAGCGCCCCGAGGGTTCGGCCGCTACAGGGGTATTGCACCTCAGACCAGAGGTGTGATATTCCACTCCCGGGTAAGGATGGAGTGTGGACCAGGGCTCAGTTAGCTGCATACAGCACACACACCCCATTTCCGAGGGACAGCTCAACGGTGCTCCCACTAGACAGAAGTGCAGGCACGACCGACTATGTCCCTGACTGGAGTGGGGAGGGGGGTGGAACACCCAGTGCTGTAGGGGCAGATAGGGGTTGGTTCCTGAGCGTAGGAAGGAGCTCATTGGTTGCTGGTCACCTGGGCTCATGGTCAGAGGGAGGTATAAAAGGTGGGCACCATCTTAGTTCTGGAAGAAGAAGTTCAGTCTGTGAGGAGAGCTGACAGGGAGCAGCAGCTCAGGCAGAGTGCTGCTCCAGAGGCAGGCCTAGAGAAGAGGCCGGAGCCTGAGAGGAGAAGGAGAAGTGGGCCTAGAGAAGAGGCCGAGGAAGGAGGAGAAGTGGGAACAGGAGGAGAAGGAACAAGAAAGGAAGAGAGAGAGAAACAGAAGGGCTCAGGAACAAGAAGGTGGAAGGGACCCTAAGAACCCACGAGAATACAGGGTGAAGGGTCAGGCAGATTAAGGGTGCCGGATCCCAAGTTGGTGGAGGAGAAACTACCCTCAGCCAAAGACCGGACGTCGTGATCATTTATTGGTGCGACACCTCATCAAACCTGCTAGGAAGGCACCATATAGGACAGCGGAGGACGGGGCCCACGTTTAACCGCACAAGTCCGCGGCAGCTGGACAAAAGTGGGTCACTGGTGAGGCAGGCCAGAGAAAGGACAAAAGGGGGTCCTGAGCCATACTTCTGAACTGCCTGGGAGTTGACCGAGCCCCTCACCTGGTGGACGCAGCACGGCTCGGGCGGTCACTGCTGACAGAAGTGACCCGGAACAAATGAACTGTGAGTAAAGACCCTGGACTGTAACTTGTTGTCCGCGTGCTCCTTCGCGCCTCCAGCACTATCAGCACTGGGACTCTCACTACCATCACTCCCACCATCCACTACACTGCCCTGGGGCTGCACTCTTCCCGTGGGGAGTCACACCATCCCAGCTGCATACATCATCAGTCCCAGCGGACTGCCTTGCAGCAGCGGTTCCTAATAACCGCAATCCACGGGTGGCATAGTCGGACATTATCTAAGGGACTGCCACTGGTCTGACCACTCTGAGCCACGGGACCGGGCCACCACTACTACTCCCAGCGTCTCCTTATTGCCCGGTTCCGCGTGCCCCACGGCCCAGGGGGCGAGTCAGCTTTGGAGTAGTTGGCAGGATTTTGTGCCCGCTAATAACGGGTACTGCGCGCCTGAAAAGAGACTGTTTCGTTGTACTAAAGATGGCGCCCGCCCTAGAAGAACGAGCGCCATAATGTGCGCGCCAAAAGACCACAGGAGGCCGCCTCCCATCGTGGGCCAGGTCCCAGAATGGCGCTAAAGAGGAAGCCCGCCCCCAACAACCAAGAGCATGGCGGTAGAAATGTCCGTCAACGTGGGGGGCTGCCCCTGAGAGTGATTGTCAGCAGAATGCCCCAGGACCGCCCCTCATGGGGGCGGAAAGAGAAGAAAACTGCGGGGCAGGGGGTGGTCTGGATCAGTTTGGCCAGGCCGCACCCGGAGATGGAGAAAGGAACCAGCTCCAGCACTTTGGCAAGGGGCCTGCTGCAAGCCACACCACCATACAGCCTCACCGAGCTGCTAGCCCACCTCCCCAAGGAAGACCCTGAGTATGCGCGGGCGGCGCTGGAGGAGTTAGACCGGAGAATGGTCCGGGCGCAGCAGGACGTGATCGCCGGGTGGAAAGAAGAAGTGGCCCGGCGGGCTGTGACCCTGCAGCAGGAGGCGCCGTTGACGTCCAGCAGCACACCAGCCACCGGGGACAGTGACGGCAGAGCGGAGGCTGAAGACGACGCCGCGGAGGAGGCCGCGACAGCAGAGGCAGGTAACGGAGACGCCCCTACCCCGAACCCTGGGGCCGCCGACCTGCCCCTGCACCCTGTTGCGGAGCCCAACGTACCTGGACCCGCCGTCGACACCGTGCCTCCACCGCCACCAACCGGACCCCGGGCCGTCGACGCTGCCAGAGAACCCCGCCCCGCGCCGTGCCCTCTGACCCCGGGCGTGCTTAGCAATCCACTGTCGCAGGCCCGGCCGCAAGGCCTAGCGCCCCCGGGCGCCGCTGCCCCGACGGAACCCCCTGCACTCGCTGTACCACCCCAGGGTGCAACTAGGAAATGCCAAGCGCGGGCCTGGTCGCAAGGCCGCGTGCCCCCGGGCGCCGCCAACCCGCTCGCGCCCCCTGCCTCTGCAGTACCACCACTGGGCGCAGATCTCTTCGCCCAACACACCAGTCCGGATGGGCTGTCTTTCATCTGGTCCCCCGAGTTTGTCAACCCCCGCTTTCGGAGGAGCTAGCCCGCGGAGGTTGAAGTGCCATCTGAGCCCCTCATACCTGCTCCGGCGCCTCAGGAAACCCCCCAGCTGCCGTTAGAGGATGCCCAGTTTGAATGGGACCCCACAGGGGAGGACATAATGGGGTTCACGAAGGAAACACGGGCGGACGCAGCCGAACGGCGGGAGGCCTGCCGCCAACAGCTGGAAATGTTTGAGAGGGAGCAGCGAGAACGGCGCGTGAAACAAGAGAAGCTGCAGGTCCAGAGCGCGGAGCAGAAAATGAAGGTCCGGCGAGATCCCCGAACTGCCCGCAGTCCCCGAGTCACCGGGACTGTTGTGAAGTTCCAGATGGAGCGTGGCTGGGGTTTCATCCAAGACCCTGAGACCATCAGCGACGTGTTCGTGACGAGGAGGGATGCGGAGAGCCACCTGCCGGAAGGTCATCGAGGGCGGGATCTGTTTCCAGGGGATGTGGTGTCTTACACCCGACACCAAGGCGTGAAGGGATGGTACGCCCTCCACGTCCACAGAGTAGTAGAGGAGGAGGAACAGCACTACTCGGACTCTGAGTACCAGGAGGGCCCGGACGGGCCTGAGGATCATGAGGAAGAAGGAGCATCAGGAGGACACCGTTACCAGTGAACGGTAAAGTGGAATTGTAAATAGTTACTCATTAGGGTACAAAGGAACTGTTTGGGACTGTTTCAAATTGGGTGTGGTACCCGTTGGGACTGATATAGGACTGTGTGAAAGTTATCCCCTACATCCCCTAACAGGCTGAGGACTGTGAGCAGCCATTTCCCTTCCCAAAACTGGCCGAGGACTGAGAGCGGCCACCCCTTGTATATAGTTGCGCTTCCTAAAGCGCCTCCTACTGGTTTTATAAAAAGACTGCAACATCTACCTCAAGGCAAATTTGCTGGACTGTTGCACCTTTAAGAAGAAAGAACACCTAGTCGTAAGTTGCACCGCGGCCATGATCCAAGAATGCGCTTTACTTAAAAATGTTTTACGTGAGAATGTTTTATATGCTGCTAGGTGATAATGCAAGAGTTTTATAAGATGTTTTATACAAAAGAGTTCCGGAAGTACTGAAAATGTTTCTATAATGTCTAGTGAAAAGAAAAGTGTGTCCCATAAAGGGAATTGAACTTTGTCGTCCGTTTCTAAATGTAAAAAGTTATTGAAAAAGTTTTGCATGTCCTGTAATCAACTGTTTTGCTCTTTTCCAGCCCGAGGACGTGCTGTGCTTTACCAGGGGGGAATGTAGCGCCCCGAGGGTTCGGCCGCTACAGGGGTATTGCACCTCAGACCAGAGGTGTGATATTCCACTCCCGGGTAAGGATGGAGTGTGGACCAGGGCTCAGTTAGCTGCATACAGCACACACACCCCATTTCCGAGGGACAGCTCAACGGTGCTCCCACTAGACAGAAGTGCAGGCACGACCGACTATGTCCCTGACTGGAGTGGGGAGGGGGGTGGAACACCCAGTGCTGTAGGGGCAGATAGGGGTTGGTTCCTGAGCGTAGGAAGGAGCTCATTGGTTGCTGGTCACCTGGGCTCATGGTCAGAGGGAGGTATAAAAGGTGGGCACCATCTTAGTTCTGGAAGAAGTTCAGTCTGTAAGGAGAGCTGACAGGGAGCAGCAGCTCAGGCTGAGTGCTGCTCCAGAGGCAGGCCTAGAGAAGAGGCCGGAGCCTGAGAGGAGAAGGAGAAGTGGGCCTAGAGAAGAGGCCGAGGAAGGAGGAGAAGTGGGAACAGGAGGAGAAGGAACAAGAAAGGAAGAGAGAGAGAAACAGAAGGGCTCAGGAACAAGAAGGTGGAAGGGACCCTAAGAACCCACGAGAATACAGGGTGAAGGGTCAGGCAGATTAAGGGTGCCGGATCCCAAGTTGGTGGAGGAGAAACTACCCTCAGCCAAAGACAGGACGTCGTGATCATTTATTGGTGCGACACCTCATCAAACCTGCTAGGAAGGCACCATATAGGACAGCGGAGGACGGGGCCCACGTTTAACCGCACAAGTCCGCGGCAGCTGGACAAAAGTGGGTCACTGGTGAGGCAGGCCAGAGAAAGGACAAAAGGGGGTCCTGAGCCATACTTCTGAACTGCCTGGGAGTTGACCGAGCCCCTCACCTGGTGGACGCAGCACGGCTCGGGCGGTCACTGCTGACAGAAGTGACCCGGAACAAATGAACTGTGAGCAAAGACCCTGGACTGTAACTTGTTGTCCGCGTGCTCCTTCGCGCCTCCCGCACTATCAGCACTGGGACTCTCACTACCATCACTCCCACCATCCACTACACTGCCCTGGGGCTGCACTCTTCCTGTGGGGAGTCAGACCATCCCAGCTGCATACATCATCAGCCCCAGCGGACTGCCTTGCAGCGGCGGTTCCTAATAACCGCAATCCACGGGTGGCGTATTCGGACATTATCTAAGGGACTGCCACTGGTCTGACCACTCTGAGCCACGGGACCGGGCCGCCGCTACTACTCCCAGGGTCTCCCTATTGCCCGGTTCCGCGTGCCCCACGGCCCAGGGGGCGAGTCAGAAGCCTCTGTATATCATCGACCCCTCCAGTATAATGACTGTAGCCCCGTTTGACCTGTCTCGTCTTCCACCCAGTAAGACTTTTGTAGCTGTTCCGGTACGTAAGAAAGTTCTTCACTGGGGTCATTCGTCCAAAGTAGCCGGCCATGCAGGCCAGAAGAAGACCTTCCTGCTCATCGCCCGGCATTACTGGTGGCCTTCTCTGCGCAAGGACATTGCGGATTTCGTCACGGCTTGTTCCTCCTGTGCCCGTAATAAAGTTCTCAGACATCTTCCCGCCGGTCGTCTCCTTCCTCTACCCGTACCTTCCGCTCCGTGGCAACACATTGCTATGGACTTTATTATGGATCTCCCTGTTTCTGACGGTTGTACTGTCATTTGGGTGGTCGCTGACTGCTTTTCTAAGATGGCCCACTTCATCCCTCTGCCTGGTCTCCCTTCCGCATCTGTGCAGGCTAAGGACTTCCATCCATCACATCTTTCGTCTCCACGGCCTTCCCCTCCACATCGTGTCTGATCGTGGGGTCCAGTTTACTTTGCGCTTCTGGAGAGCTACTTGTAAACTGCTGGATGTCACCCTGGATTTCTCCTCTGCTTATCATCCTCAGTCCAATGGTCAAGTGGAACGTATCAACCATGTCCTTACCAGCTTTCTCCGGCATTTCGTCACTGCTCACCATAATGATTGGGTTTAGCTCCTACCATGGGCTGAGTTCTCCTATAACAACCATGAGAGTGAGTCTTCTTTCAAATCTCCGTTCTTTGTGGTCTATGGTTAACACCCCCGGATTCCATTTCCCGTCTCCGCTTCTGTGGACAATCCTGCCACGGAGTCTCTGGTCAGCGAATTTTCTACTATTTGGGAAGACACTAGATCCGCACTTCTTTGGTCCTCTGAGCGGATGAAGAGACATGCCGATAAGAGAGTTTGGATCCGCCTCAATTCCATCCGGGACACAGGGTCTGGCTCTCCTCCAAACATGTTTGGCTCAAAATACCATCATATAAGTTGGGTCCGCGGTTCATCGGCCCATTTGAGGTCCTCAAGCAAATCAATCCCGTGGCTTACAAGCTAAAATTCCCGGCCACCTTACGGATTCCCAACTCCTTCCATGTATCTCTCCTCAAACCAGTTGTTCTTAATTATTTTTCTGACGATCCAGGTACCACTCCAGCTCCAGTCTCCGCTGAGGACATCTATGAGGTAGAGAACATTTTGGCCACCAAAAGGGTAAGAGGAAAAACGTTTTTTCTGGTGGATTGGAAGGGGTTTGGCCCAGAGGAGAGGTATTGGGAACCCAGGGAGAACATCCATGCTCCTCTTCTTCTTAAAGAATTTCTTGCTGGCCTAAAAAAAAGGGGGCGTAAAGGGGGGGTACTGTAGGGTCGGCATCTCTGCCCCCTGTCAGGCAGAGATGCCGTCCCCTTTACAGCCGCGGTCCTGCTCCGGCGTCTTCCGGCCTTCCTGCTGCTGCTGCTGGTGCGCGCAGCTTCCTCAGCACTGTGCTTAGGGCGCTCGCGCGCTCCCTCCCTCTTAAAGGGGCCACGCACGCCGTCCTAAAAAGTCCCCGGCCAATGGCCGGAGGACTTTCTCTATAAAAGGCACCTCCTCCAATATGGAGGTGCCCGTGCCAGGTTGTTGCTCTGTTATACTTACTTTACTTCAGCCCTCAGGTCCTCTGCAAGTCAGACTTTTCCGCCAGTCTGATCATCAGTCCAGTCCGCCAGTCTGACTACTTTCCAGCCCGACAGTCTGCCTTCAGTCCAGTCCGCCAGTCTGTCTATGGACTCTGACTGCCAGCTTATCTGGAAACACCTGCCTGTTACCTGCCATGCCTGCCAGCCTGCTTACCTGGAAGCACCTGCCTGTTACCTGCCACCCTATTTACCTGGAAGCACCTGCCTGTTACCTGCTGTGCCCACCTGCCTGCTTACCTGGAAGCACCTGCCTGTTATCTGTTGTGCCCGCCAGCTTGCCTACCCAGAGCACCTGTCTGGCTTTCAGCCGAATCAGCCTGCCTGACTACCTGGACCACCCGTCAGCCTGCCTGCTGTGCTCTTCCCCTGTACCGGTCAGTTCCTGCCTTCTGACCCGTGGGAGTTACCTGCTCTCATAGAAGGTCAGTCCCAGAGTGGCACCTGGTCCCTCTGCTTGGTCCCTCCCTGGTTCACGGAGTCGACTGAGCCGCCGTGCGACCCTGGTCAGGCCGAGTAGATACTTAGTCACGCCCCTCTAGTCCCTCCTTCCACCGCAGCACAGGGGTTCCACCACCCAGATCCGTAACAGGAAACATTTAATTTCCAGAACCCGTTGAAGCGCAGGCTAGCGCAAAATGGGCATCATCCTTTCCATGTGCTCTGTCCTTCTCTGCAACCAGTTTTAATATTGTGTTAAATAAATACATTGGATTTTACAGGACCAGTGAGTGCCACTATTATTATTATTTATTATTATAGCACCATTCATTCCATGGCGCTTTACATGTGAAAAGGATATACATAGCACAAACAATTACAATAAATTTTGAACAATGCAAGTCGGCAGCTGGTACAGGAGGAGCGAGGACCCTGCCCGTGAGGGCTCACAATCTACGGGGGATGGGTGAGGATACAGTAGGTAAGGGTAGAGCTGGTTGTGCAGCGAATGGTGGAGCGAGGGTTACTGCAGGTTGTAGGCTTGTTGGAAGAGGTGGGTCTTCAAGTTCCTTTTGAAGGTTTCCACAGTAGACGAGAGTCTGATGTGTTGGGGTATAGAGTTCCAGAGTAGAGGGGATGCATGGGAGAAATCTTGTATACGATTGTGGGAAGAGGAGATGAGAGGGGAGTAGAGAAGGAGATCATGTGAGGATCGGAGGTTGCGTGTAGGTAAGTACCGGGAGACTAGGTCACAGATGTATGGAGGAGACATGTTGTGGATGGCTTTATATGTCATGGTTAGGGTTTTGAACTTGAGTGTCTGGGCAATGGGGAGCCAGTGAAGGGATTGACAGAGAGGAGACGCCGGGGAATAGCGGGGGGACAGGTGGATTACTCAGGCAGCATAGTTTAGGATAGATTGGAGGGGAGCGAGAGTGGTAGAAGGGAGGCCACAGAGCAAGAGGTTGCAGTAGTCGAGGCGGGAGATGATGAGGGCATGCACTTTTTGCAGATTCGTGGCCTAGGAATGTGCGGATCCGGGAGATATTTTTGAGTTTGAGTAGGCAAGAAGTGGAAAGGGCTTGGATATGTGGTTTAAAGGAGAGGTTAAAGTCCAGAGTTACCCCGAGGCAGCGGGCTTGCGGGACTCGGGAGAGTGGGCAGCCATTGACTTTGATGGATAAGTCAGTTGGGGAGGTTGAGTGAGACGGTGGAAAGATGATGAGTTCTGTTTTATCCATGTTAAGTTTTAGAAATCTGTCAGAGAAGAAGGATGAGATAGCGGACAGACATTGTGGGATTTTGGTTAGTAGGGAGTAATGTTGAGCAAATTTGTTCGGCATTTCAAATTCGGGTTCGTGTTCCGGGTTCCGGCCTGTTTGCGCCAAAAAATTCGCTCTGCCCGTGAACATCCCTAATTTGCCACGCTGTCACGCATATAACATATGCATGATGGTGTGGCAAATCAGGGATGTTAATGGGCAGAGCAGATTTTTTTGCTGTAAACAAGCCAGAACCCTGAGCACATACCCGAATTTGAAATGCCAAACAAATTCGCTCAACACTAGTAGGGAGGAGATATCGGGTCTATGAGCTGTCCCAGGGCTAAGGTGTAGATGGAAAAGAGCAGAGGTCCTAGGACTGAACCTTGGGGAAAACCGACAGATAGGGGGCGAGATGAGGAGGTGGTGTGTGAGTGGGAGACACTGAATGTCCAGTCTGTTAAATATGAAGAGATCCAAGATACGGCCAAGTCTTTGATGCCAAGAGAAGAGAGAGTCTGTAGTAAGAGGGAATGGTCCACTGTGTCAAAGGCAGATGACAGGTCCAGGAGGAGGACAGAGTAGTGTCGCTTGGATTTGGCAGTTAGTAGGTCGTTGGTCGTCGGAAGCCGGATTGGAGGTGGTCAAAGAGGGAGCAGGAGGAGAGGTGGGGTGACAGTTGAGAATGGATGTGTTGTTCTAGTAGTTTTGAGGTGTAAGGGATAAGTGATATGGGGCGGTAGCTAGTCAGAGAGGATGGGTCAAGGGAGGGCTTTTTGGGGAAGGAATTTTAACACCTTTGTTCCTTGGTTTGCTACCTTGCTCACTCCTAAAACTGTGGGGCCAATTACACTTTCAGTTATTTTAGGGAAACCCCAATGTGAGAAGACATTTTTCCACAAAAGTCTAGCTGTAGTCAGGGCAGTTGTTACGCTCGCGCCCGGACTGACTGGCGTGAGCGTGATTAGTGATCCCACTGTACCATGAACCGAGAAGTGCCTGGAGGGGCGTAACTAAGTATCAACCCGATCCGACCAAGGTCGCATGGCAGCTCAGTCGACTCCGTGAACCAAGGAGGAACCGAGCAGAGGGACCAGGTGCTACTCCAGGTCAGACCCCGGTCACAGCTGTTGACCCACACCAGGGAATGCAGGAACAGGCAGGTTAGACTGGCATACAGACAGGTGGGTATTGGCAGGCACGGCTGGTATGCAGACAGGTGGATACTGGTAAGCACGGCTGGTATGCAGACAGGTGGGCACTGGCAAGCACGGCTGGAGCAAGGTTTGCAGGCTGGACTGACAGGTAAGATTGCGGTCTTGCATAGTGGGAGGTGGTGCACTATGCAAGCACGCTGCCAGGGATGTTACAGTACCCCCCCTTTTACGCCCCCTCTTCTTCAAGCCTGCAAGGGTCTTCTGCAGAGTATTTGGAGGCCAATTACCTCTTCTGTCCATTAGAGGAAACGAAACTGATCTCATCATCTTGGTGACTAGGATGCTTCCTCCTATCAAGCCATCCTCAGCAACAGATGAAGTGGGTGAAGTACCAGGAACAGCACACAGGAAAGTCTCTCTCCATTTGTTATCAGGTAACACCCTGGTGGATTCAGGAGACAACTGGAGGTCCTCCGCCTGGTTTGAGAGGGGCACAGACTCGGGAGTAATCACCGCCTTGACGTACACTTTGCCAAGCTTACTGGATGAAGTGGGCGGCGTACCAGGTACTAGGTGTAGGAAAGTCTCTCTCCGTTTATCAGGTAGCACCCCGGGAAATTCAGGAGACAACTGGAGGTCCTCCGCCTGGTTGGAGGGGTGCAGAGACTCGGGCGTAATCACTGCTTTGAAGTACACTTTGCCAAGCTTACTAGATGAAGTGGGCGAAGTACCAGGTACAGGGTGTAGGAAAGTCTCTCTCCATTTGATATCAGGTAGCACCCCGGAGGATTCAGGAAACAACTGGAGGTCCTCCGCCTGGTTGGAGGGGTGCAGAGACTCGGGGGTAAACACCGCCTTGATGGACGTAAGACCAGACCTATTAGAGACGGAGGGTCCTTGCTTTGGGACCATCTTCAATCTGGTTTCAGAGATGACATGTCTGCGAGGCGGGACGGTATCTGAAGCCAGATCATTCGTACAATCGTCGAGACTGTGTGGGGACATCGCCTCCGCTTCTCTTCCTTTGGAAACTTCAGCCCACAGCGAGTTAGCGACTAGCAGATCTGGTGAAGAAGAAGAAGAAACTGCTGACTGTCCTGAAGATATGGGGACTGGACACCCCTTGTACCTTAGCAGTCCCCCAGGATACACCATGCAGGATCTCCAGACCTGAGCGGGCACTAGATCTCTCGGCTCTGGACGACCTGTGGGTAAGCCAGTCAGCACCTGGAATGTGAACTTCTTCATGTGTAATGCTCCAATCTGGAGCTTAATTTGTATAGACATATTTTGGCTGTTTCTGAGTAGGGCTCGTCCTTCTGCTGACAATGCCCAAACCGGCTTCTGGAGTTGTCGGACAGGAATCAGACACCGACTCTTCAAGGCTTTAAGCCCGAAACTTCCGGTTAATCCGAGGCTTCACTTGCCACGGAGACAGTCATGGTCATCTGTGGAGAGGAAACACGAACGCCAAGGGCAGCCTCTCCTACAGGCCTAATGTCTTGGGATTCTCCAACCTTCGCTGGACAAAGACCGTCAGGGGGTCCCAAACCACCGCAGCGGGACCGCAATCCAATTTTGTGACTGAGTTCTGGCTTCTGCTTTGCCTGAACAACATAGTCATCCTTCATGGATTCTGTGTGGAAAGTTGCCTCTACAGGCTGGGGAACAGGAGGTCTTTGGGAGGACAGAACCTGGCGTGACGGTTTACCTCTACGCCTTGCACGTCTGGACTGCCTCTTGAGGTTGGGAAGAGAAGTATTCTGTGGAGCTTTGTCATCCTGTGTGGATTCTGGGTGGGCAGCAGTCTCTTCGGGCTGGAGGACTGGTAGGCTACCTACACACATTACCCATCGGGGCTGCTCCAGGATATTGGGAAGGGAAGCTTTAGCAGAGGCTTCAGGATTAGGGTAATCGAAGTCCATTAGAAAGGCCACCAGGAAGGCCTGCAGGTCAAAGACGATAGGATCCCATGCTTCCCATAGGGGGGCGATCCATTTCAAGGCGTCACCTGCTAGGTAGGACATCATAAATGCCACTTTAACCCGATCGGTAGGAAAATGGTGAGCATAGAACTTGAAATGCAGCATGCATTGCTCCACAAATGCACGGCTTTGTTTTGGATCCCCATAGTACCGTGGTGGATCCGCAGGAGCGAGTGCTGATAGATCCATTTGGGCTGGTGCATAAATCACCTGGGCCATAGCTTGAGAAAAAAAAATTTCTTGGTGCACGTATTCGCCAGACAAGGATTCAAAATGTCTCTGAGAGCGAAAGGCCGTGGGGCTCAACGGGAACCAAGGCCTTGAGCAAACTGTTACGCTCGCGCCCGGACTGACTGGAGTGAGCGTGATTAGTGATCCCACTGTACCATGAACCGAGGAGTGCCTGGAGGGGCGTAACTAAGTATCAACCCGATCCGACTAAGGTCGCACCGCGGCTCAGTCGACTCCGTGAACCAAGGAGGAACCGAGCAGAGGGACCAGGTGCTACTCCAGGTCAGACCCCGGTCACAGCTGTTGACCCACACCTGGAAATGCAGGAACAGACAGGTTAGACTGGCATACAAACAGGTGGGTATTGGCAGGCACGGCTGGTATGCAGACAGGTGGATAGTGGTAAGCACGGCTGGTATGCAGACAGGTGGGTACTGGCAAGCACGGCTGGTATGTACACAGGTGGGCACTGGCAAGCACGGCTGGAGTGCAGACAGGGAGATACTGGCAAGCACTGCTGGGGAGCAGACAGGGAGGTACTAGCAGGTTGGAGCGTAGGCTGGATAGGGTCTAGTACAGACTGGGAGACAGGAACAGAGCCGCAGATGCGGTAGACAAGAAGAGCAAAGCGAAACCGCAGGAGCGGAGGACAAGGCAAAGCAGAGCAGAACCGCCGGAGCGGTGGACAAGACAGAGCAGAGAGGAACCGCCGGTGCAGTGAGCAAGCAGAGCAGAGCGAAACCGCAGGTGCGGTGGACAAGGCAGAGCAGAGCGAAACCGCTGGAGCAGTGAACAAGGCAGAGCCGAAAGGAACCGCTGGTGCGGTGAGCAAGACAGAGCAGAGGGAAACTGCTGACGCGGTGAGCAAGCAGAGCGGAGCGAAACCGCAGGTGCGGTGGACAAGGCAGAGCAGAGAGGAACCGCTGGAGCGGTGGGCAAGACAGAGCAGACGGAAACCACTGACGCGGTGAGCAAGCAGAGCGGAGCGAAACCGCAGGTGCGGTGGACAAGGCAGAGCAGAGCAGGGCTGAAGGTGCAGGCAGAGAGGACAGGGCTCTGTTCACATGGAACAGACTGGAAAATGCAGGAAGATGGCTAGAACACAGGAGGTAGATACGGAGGATGGGAAGAGGGACAAGCAGAACCAGATACACACAAGGTACTTACTATGAAGTAGCGAGTGGACACAAAACTCAAAAACAGAAGTACAGAGACAACGAGTTGGAGTTAGGGTCAGGTTCAGATACTGCAGGAAAAGGGAAGGTACGGACATAGAGACAAACAGGTAACAGGCTAGGATACAGTTCAGACAGGAACTGCTACTGCAACGAGATACAAGAACAAGCCTGGGTATACAGCCCCCAGAGTCACGGAAACAGACTAGAAGTCAAAGATAACAGTCCTGGGTATACAGCCCCCAGAGTGGCGGAAACAGACAAGATAACAGGCCTGGGTATGCAGCCCCCAGGGTGGCAGAAACAGACAAGATACAAGGCAAGACCTGGCAACTCAGAGGCAAGGAGGACACTGAAAGTTAGTGTTGCTCATGCACCTCCTTCTGGGTGGAGGGGGTTTAAATATCCAGTGACTCACAGCAATAGGCTGGGGACGCATTAGGAGTGCGCCCACAGCAGCTATAAGAATCAGGAAGTAACCGGGAAGCCGCCCTAAGCAATCAGACAAGAGACATGCACACAGCATGAACTGGAGTAAGGTTTGCAGGCTGGACTGACAGGTAAGATTGCGGTCTTGCATAGTGGGAGGTGGTGCACTATGCAAGCACGCCACCAGGGATGTTACAGCAGTATTGTTTGTGGCTGGGAGTGCCTCTACCCATTTAGAAAAGACGTCGACTAACACAACGGCATATTTAAAACCTCCTTTTGCTGAAGGGAAGGGACCAATAAAATCAATCTGAATGGACTGCCATGGACCCTCCGCTACTTGTTTTCTCTGGAGATGGGGCTTGCCTTTTCCTTTGGGATTATTCTGTAAACAAATAAGGCATCCATCATGTATCACATGACACAAAGCTATCAAGTGGGAATGTAAGGCACAAGCTTGTTATTAACCCTTTTGTACTACAGAGACTCCCCTTTCTCCATAGACAGAGACTCGAGGGAATTAACCGGTTCAGGACCGCCCACTGTACATAAACGTCGGCGCTGCCTGGGCTCTGTGCAGCGCCGATGTTTAAAAACGGTGGGTGGTCCCGCAGCATTCAGGACCCCCAGGGTCCTGCTAGCGCTGCGGTACCGGTTCAAAGCGATAGCTCTGACATGTGGCATCATGGGGACCTGATTGGATCAGGTCCCCATGATGTTAACCTGTTCCTATCTTCTAGATGCCGCGATCCATAGCGATCGCGGCATTTAAAAGATAGTGACAGCCGGTGGTCGGCGATCGGGACCCCCCACATACCTGCCAGCGGCTGGGATCCCGGTGCTGTGACCTCTGACATCATCGAGACCTGATTGGCTCAGGTCTCGATGATGTCAGCGTCACACCAGCCAATCAGAGAGATCACCAGGGAAGTTTGTTTTAGCAACAAACTTTCCCGGGCGATCTGCCTGATAAATACACTGTTTCTCCTCCGATCTCAGTGAGAGAGCAGAGGAGAAACACTGTGACAAGAGCTGTCAGCCTTGCCACAGTAAAAGTGAAAAAAATGAAATAAAAAAGAAAGTAAGAGTTAGGGTTAGTCAGTCCTGTCAGATCAGTCAGTCAGTCCTGTCAGATCAGTCAGTCAGTCCTGTCAGATCAGTCAGATCTGTCAGTCAGTCAGTCCTGTCACATCTGTCAGTCCTGTCAGATCTGTCAGTCAGTCAGTTCTGTCAGTCAGTCAGTCCTGTCAGATCAGTCAGTCCTGTCAGTCAGTCCTGTCAGTCAGTCAGTCCTGTCAGATCAGTCCAGTCAGTCAGTCCTGTCAGATCAGTCCAGTCAGTCAGTCCTGTCAGATCTGTCAGTCCTGTCAGATCAGTCAGTCCTGTCAGATCAGTCAGTCCTGTCAGTCAGTCAGTCCTGTCAGATCAGTCCAGTCAGTCCTGTCAAATCAGTCAGATCAGTCAGTCCTGTCAGGTCAGTCAGTCCTGTCAGATCAGTCCGGTCAGTCCAGTCCGGTCAGTCCAGTCCGGTCAGTCCAGTCCAGTCCAGTCACTCCAGTCAAAAAATATAAAAATAAAATGGCCCGTCAGACTTATACCACAGAGGAGGTGTATGCCCTGCTGTGTTCTGACACTGATGACAGTGCAATCTCAGATGGAGATGTGGATTTTGAGGGCTTTAGTAGCGGCGACACTGAGAGCTCAGAAATGAGCAGTGATTCTGGTCCATCCTCAAGCCCAAGGACCAGTACAGCAATAGGGGCAAATAGCGCTACTGGAGAAATGTCTCCAAATCAGGGAACGCTGCCCAGTACAAGCGCTGTCCCTGCTACTGGTGAATTGGCGCACGCCAGTGTACAAGGGGCTTTGTCACATGATCTAGCATTTCCCAGATGGGAGGCTTCGGATTCGGCTGCTCCATTCAGCCCTGATTTCAACGCCACTCCTGGTATAAATGTGGAGGTGGAAGATTTTGGACCAATTCATTTTTTTTATTTGTTTTTTACAGACAGCTTGCTAGAGCATATTGTCGTGCAAACAAATTTATACGCATCCCAATTCATAAGCCAGAATCCCCGATGTTACTATGCTAGGGCAAATTTATGGACACCAACTAATGTCCCAGAAATAAAAAAATTTTTAGGACTTACATTTGCCATGGGGCTTGTTAAAAAACCGAGCATTCGATCCTACTGGTCCAACCACCCTGTTCAAGCCACCCCTATGTTTTCAGTCGTTCTGCCTAGGACCCGTTATGAAATGCTCATGCGGTTTTGGCATTTTAACGACAATAGTCAATGCCTGCCCAGAAATGCCCCAGAACATGACAGGTTATATAAAATTAGACCCATCATTGAAAATTTGTCAGAAAAATTCTTAAGCCTCTACACCCCAACACAAAATATTTCTATAGATGAGTCCCTTGTAAAATTCAAAGGAAGACTGCACCTCAAGCAATTTATCCCATCTAAAAGGGCAAGGTTTGGAATAAAGATCTATAAAATGTGCAAAAGTTCAACCGGATACACATCCGCTTTTCGCATATATGAGGGGAAAGATAGCCAACTAAACCCACCAGGATGCCCTACTTATCTGGGGACATCTGGAAAAATTGTTTGGGAGCTGATAAGTCCATTTTTTCAAAAAGGCTACAATCTGTACGTGGACAATTATTACACCAGTATACCCCTATTTAAAAGTCTGGTTGAACACAACATCGGGGCTTGTGGGACCATCCGTAAAAACCGTCAGGGGTTTCCACAACCATTGGTCAACCAAAAGTTTCAAAAGGGGCAGTCAGGGGCTGTACGCAACGGAGAGCTGCTTGCCCTGTAATATAGGGATAAGAGGGATATTTTTGTCCTCAGCCCGATCCACACAGATGCCACAAGGGCCACTGTAGATCTAGGATCCACCACTCCGGAGCAAAAACCTGTGTCAGTCATTGACTACAACAAACACATGGGGGGTGTGGACCTTGCAGACCAGGTTCTACAGCCATACCAGGTATCAAGAAAGTCCTATACCTGGTATAAAAAGTTGGTTATTTATTTGTTTCAGGTGGCCACATACCATTCTTTTGTGTTGTACAAAAAAGCAGGAAATTCAGATCCTTTTCTTGATTATCAAGAAAAGGTCATTGAAAATCTTGTCTTTCAAAGTGTTAGCCCCGCTCATCCATTAGAATCTGAGGATGTGAAAAGACTCACTGAGCGACATTTTATTGCACTTATTACAGCAACGGAAACAAGAAGGAACCCCCAGAAAAGATGTCGTGTATGTACTAAGAGAGGAATGAGGCATGATACCCGCTACTATTGCCCACAATGCCCATCATTGCCAGCCTTATGCGTCACTGACTGCTTTAAAATCTTCCACACAGAACCACGTTTTTAAACTGTAAAAATGTATCCCAATTTGTCATTCAAACATTTGGTTCATTTAGTGAATGACACATTCGAGTAGAGCTCACTCAATTTCCAGGGGGGGTTCTCCAGAATCTAAACCTTCCATTGCGTGCTTGTTTCTGGAAATCATCCATTGAGATAAAATGGTCACTAAACCCATAGATGAATTCCCAGAGGGGTGTCATTTCCAAAATGGGGTCACTTCAGGGGGGATTCTTTAGCTCTGGTACTCTGAAAAGTGCCAGAACAGCATAATCCCCCCTGAAGTGACCCCATTATGGAAATGACACCTCTGTGGGAATTCATCTATGGGTTTAGTGACCATTTACCTATCTACTTATTTTTCCACCACTAGATTAATTTATACAGAGGAGTAGATTGTAAAATTCGGTCACTTGTTGTGGGTTTCCTCTGTTTAGGCACCTCAGGGGCTCTCCAAATGCAACATGGCGTCCGCTATCCATTCCAGTCAAATTTCCATTCCAAAAGTCAAATGGCGCTCCTTACCTTCCGAGCCATGCCGTGCGCCCAAACAGTGGTTTTGCACCACATATGGGGTATCAGCGTGCTCAGGAGGAATTGCTCAATACATTTTGGGGTCCATTTTTTCTGGCTGCCCTTGTGAAAATTAAAAATTTGAGGTTAAAGTAGCAGTTTTGTGAAAAAAAGTTAAATGTTCATTGTTTTCTTCCACATTCCAAAAATTCCTGTGAAGCACCTGAAGGGTTAATAAACTTCTTGAATGTGGTTTTGAGCACCTTGAGGGGTGCAGTTTTTAGAATGGTATCACTTTTGGGTATTTTCTGTCATAAAGGCTCCTCAAAGTCACTTCAAATAAGATGTGGTCCCTAAAAAAATGTTTTTGTAAATTTTGTTGTAAAAATGAGAAATCGCTGGTCAACTTTTAACCCTTATAGCTTCCTAACAAAAAAAAATTTTGGTTCCAAAATTGTGCTGATGTGAAGTAGACATGTGGGAAATGTTATTTATTAACTATTTTTTGTGACATATCTCTCTGATTAAAGGGCATGAAAATTCAAAGTTTGAAAATTGCGAAATTTTCAAAATTTTCACCAAATTTCAGATTTTTTCACAAATAAACGCAAGTGATATCGAAGAAATTTTACCACTATCATGAAGTACAATATGTCACGAAAAAACAGTCTCAGAATCAGGGGGATCTTTTGAAGCGTTCCAGAGTAATTACCTCATAAAGTGACAGTGGTCAGAATTGAAAAAATTGGCCCGGTCACGAAGGCAAAAACAGGCTCTGGCGCGAAGTGGTTAAACAAGGATGAGTCTCCATCCTTCTCCTGTGCTTTTATAAGGTCCTGACAAGGAGAAAAAACAAGCCGGGGGCTCTTGAGGCTTCTTAGTAACAGCAGAGATCACTTAATGAGGGTATTTTTCCTCCCCTGTAAGGGTGGCTTCCTTGGCTGCGTGATCTACATATGCATTGCCAAGGATGTGGGGGTCATGAGTTAGTTTTTGTTGACCTTTGATTTTACAAAAGGACCATAAATTTGGGAATTCTTTCCCTGCTACACAATTTGTCTGAGAATCTTCATGTTGTAAGGGCTTGCTCTGTGAATCAACCATCCTCTTCAGGGCTGTAACATTTAAATACAAGGTGAGGGAGAAAACAACATAGGCACTATCACTGAAAATGTTCATAGGTTCGGTGAACGCTATAATAACTTGTGGGGCTGCTTCTAATTCAGCTCTCTGGGCAGAAAAGTGACCTGGGAGTCTGCACTACAGCAACAACTGTTTATCGGGAAACCATACAGCATAACTTGTGGCATAGCATCCACAGCATTATACCAGTATCGAGCTTCGTCAATATAGCCACAAGGGATGCCCTCCTGATAGTCTGCTCGGAAGGGGGAGGGAGTGACATTAGCCTGTTCAACTTGACAATCGTGACATTTTCCTGCGTACTGCATCATCTGGGCTAAATGATATTTTTCACCCACTTCAACTTGTAAGTCTCTGGTCTCAAAGTCAATGATCCATTGAGCCATTCTCTGTGAATTTACCCCCCAGGATTTTCCTTTCAACAGAGTTTTTAGAGTAACATGTGGGTTTGTAGAATTTACGGAGCAAATCCCACTATGTGTTTTACTTGATTCATCGTCCAGTGCACGCCCAGTAAGTGCTTCATGCACGGATTAAAACCTTTCTCCACAGGGGTCAGCAACCTTGAGTAACCCAGGGCATACAACTGACTGGACACTTCCGGACTATCTTTGGGCCATTTTTGTAAAAGCACTGAGGAAATAGATATATCACCGGTGTGGGCTTGAATGTAAAAGGGCTGGAAAGGCTCAGGGCTGACTAACGCAGTGGCTGCCATAAGGGCTTACTTCATACCTTCAAAAGCCTGTAAGGCTTCTCCCTCTACAATGACAGGGGCGTGATCGTTATCAACTTCTTTTAAGAAATCATACAATGGTTTAGCCAAATGAGGAAAGTCAAATTCTCTGGAAAAATTAATAAGACTCCCAAATTTTGTAAGTGTTACAGGTCTGGGGGGTGGAACCTCTGTGTTACGGTGCAAGGAGGGACCCAGAGGGACATAACTAAGCATCAACCCGGACCGACCCTGATCGTACGGGGGCTAACGACTCCGTGACAGGGAGGGACTGAGCCGAGGGACCAGGTGCTACTCTTGGGTTGACCTTGTAAGGGAGCAGGTGACTCCCACAGTACAGATGGCAGGGACTGACCGGAATAGCAGGTAGGCACAGCAGGCAGGCTGGCGAGCAGAAGCCTCCAGGTAGGCTATCAGGTAGACACGGCAAGTAACGACAGGAGTCTCTAGGTAGTCACGGCAAGTAACGGCAGGAGTCTCTAGGTGGGCTGGCAGGTGGTCACGGCAAGTGACGGCAGGAGTCTCTAGGTGGTCAAGGCAAGTGATGGCAGGAGCCTCGGGGAAGGCACGGCAGGTAACAAGCAGGTAACAGGCAGGTCACAGGCAAGTGCTCCCAGGTGAGCGAGCTGGCAGGCACGGCAGGTAACAGGCAGGCAACAGGCAAGTGCTCCCAGGTGAGCGGACTGGCAGGCACGGCAGGTAACAGGCAGGCAACAGGCAAGTGCTCCCAGGTGAGCGGGCTGGCTGGAAAGAATGGTAGTCAGGCTAGCAGCGGGACCTGAGGGCTGAAGCAGAGGTCAGAAACACTGTGCAACAACTTTTGCTCAGGCACCTCCATTTTGGAGGAGGTGCCTTATATATGGGAGGACCCTAGGCTATTGGCCGGGGACTCCTTAGGACGGCGCGCGCGGACCCTTTAAGAGGGAGGGAGCGCATGCACGCCCTAAGCACAGTGCCCGGGGAGCTGCGTGCGCTGGCAGCAGGAAGAGTAGCGCTGGTGAACGCAGAGCGGGAAGCGAGGAGGTGAGTGGGACGACGTCTCTGCCTGGCAGGGCTACAGTAAGCTCAATAATATTAGTTGGTATGGGAACAGGTTCAATAGCATTAACCCTGTCAGGCATTGTTTTGTTTTATCTTCTGCTGAAATTGACACACCAAAAAATGTAACCTCTGACTTCATCAATTGTACGTTGTCAGGCTCATTTTGAGTCCCGCGTCAAGTTTCAAGGGTCTCTTTGTGTTCATATTCATCAACAGTTTGAATTAACAAATTATGAACATATTATAAGACTTTGTCTCCGTAACCAAGGGGTTCTAAGACCTGAGCCAATGCCTGATGGAAATACACAGGGGAACTGTGGAATCCTATGGGCAACCGCATGAACAAGTACTGCATATTCTTAAAGCTGAATGCAAAGCGGAGGGCAGATTCAGGTGTTAGGGGTACTGAGAAAAAGCCATTTGCAATGTCTAAACAAGAAAACACATTACAATCACTCCTCAGCTGTGACATAACTTCAGGGACAGATGCAACTAGTTGAGCAGCTAAGGGAATGTACTTATTTACAAATCTCAAGTCTACAACCATTAGAAAGCTACCATCTTCCTTTTTTACATAGTAAAATTGGACTGTTACATGGAGAATTACCTTTTACAACAAAACCTTGTTTTTCTAATTAACTGACCGCAACCCTTATGTAAGGCATTGCATCCTCAGGAATTTGGTGCTGATGCTGGACAGGTGGTAGCTCTTCATTATCAATTTTAACTTGAGTTTGCAATAACACATAACCAGTTTTCTTTGAGATCCATAATTCCGGGAACCTTTGTTTCAATTCATTTTTAAGAACATCATTATCAACATTTTCATCATTTTCATCAGTAAGTTCATAAACCTAGACTGGCAATGGGTAATTTGTGACTCTCCAACTCCTCCTCCACAGGTACAATTATAGAACAAATATTTGCTTATTTGTTCCGCCACAGAACTTTGTTACATAAATCAACAACAATTCCCATAACTCCCAAAACCTTGGTACCCAGAATAGTGGACCATAATTGTGGATTTACCCAAAAAGTGCATCGAAGACCCCTTTTCTTCGAACCCCCTGCATCCCGAAATTTCAGGTTCCCTGAATGACTTTTTATTGCTTGAATACAGGATCTCTCAAATCCTACCAAAGTGGTAGTCTCAAGCAGTCCAGGGGGTGACTGCAATTTGTGTCCTGTTGCTGAAACTGAGGCTCCTGTATCGATGAGGATGTCTTCCCATGGCAGTCCCTCTATTCTCCCTTTGACATAAGGTCTTCCATCTTTGCCCAGGGAAAAGGGGACAAGGAAGGCAAGGGGAACAGGGGAAGCACATTATCAGTCGGTGTTACCTGCGGTGGGAAGCCCAAAAAATCCATCATCCCCATCTAAGAAAGTTTCCATCCTTCAGCTCCCACCTCCGCCCCAAAGAGATCTTCAGTAAGAAACCGGTCCTCATGATCCCGCAGCTCCTTCATTAAAGAAGCATGGAGATGAGGGGTGGCTCTTCCCTGAATAACATTGATCTTCGTGCTGGACAGCTGGGGGCTGCTGGAGAGAAAGCAAGAGCAGAAGGCTCCTGAGAAACAGGGTTAACCATTTGAAGACCCCTATACTGCTGATATTGCCTAGGATCATGCACAGCAGGATAAGGAGATCACCGGTTAACAAAGTCTCTACAACATCATCAATAGATTCAGCATTCCGCAAGACTCCTGACTTGAAAGCCCCCTTTAAGGGTATTTTCTATAAAAATTACATAAACTCTTTTCTAAACTGTTCCTCAACGCTTTCAAGATGTCTTATCACCACATTCTGTTTCCCCAAATGTTCTCTGATCCATTTTTCTATTCTTAGTCTCCTGTCCTCAATCTTATTCCTGTCAATCTCTACTATCCCTCCCATCTCATCAATGACTATTTGTAAAGCCCAGTATTCATACCCATCTTTCCCTACTATCTCTGATTCCTTTAGAGTTTCATCCAGCTTTTCTACTCTCTCTCAGAACACTGCCCCTCCCTGGGTGATCACATTAACATGCTGTCTTGCAGGAAATCTATCAATGGACTGAAGAAAGCAATAACTCTCTTACACAAAGCCACTGTTTGGCTACTATCTTTCCCTAACGCCCTTTTCTCATCTAGTTCCCTGCTTTTTTTTGTTAACCGCTGCATACAATTTAGCCAAGTGGATTTAACATTAACCCCCTTCAGCTAGGGTGTGCCAGTATGCTTATCAGCCTGCTTTCTGTAACCACTCCATACTGGAGGACTATAAGGATGCGTTTTCTCTGTTCTGGTATTAACAAGTGCAATTTAAGCAAAAGTTAGATATTCACACCTCTCTGTCTGGAAGACCCTTTGCCGGTCTGAGTCGACCAAAAGAGGTGTGGCCAGCCTCTCTCGCTACGCTTGCCAGGCGTCTCCCTCCGCCTTTTAAAGCCTCTTTGCTACCGGGCTCACAACGTCTTCTTCACGGCTTTGTAGATACCTCACGTAGAGGTTTCTTCTTGGTTGCACATATATTTTTATAGTCCTTCGCTTTTTGTAGTTTTCTTATAAATTCTGGCAGGCTTGAAGCGCTCCACGAGAGGTCTTCTATCCGGCTGGCTGACTTTGAGCGATTTACACGCGGCGCCACGCCTTTTCTACCCTTCCAGTCTCTAGCTCCTCATCTACAATCCTCTCCT
Organism: Phyllobates terribilis; assembly: GCF_046119375.1. Lineage (NCBI taxonomy): Eukaryota > Metazoa > Chordata > Amphibia > Anura > Dendrobatidae > Phyllobates > Phyllobates terribilis. The sequence continues at coordinate 2,011,639 of NW_027363045.1, read as the reverse complement.
TTGGTTCTTCTGGAGCCAGCTCTCCTGAGCCGCTCCTCCTGGCTGGCTCGCCAATTGTAAGAAAGTTCTTACTAAGAGCTAAAAGAGCCTGGAAAACAGAGTAGATAATTCTTCAAAGCAGATAATGAAGTTTATTCAGAAGTACGCGGCAGAACAGTTCAGAACACAGGCAGGGAAAATACACTTGACACGCACAGGTGTCTAGATAAGCAAAACAGCATTGGGATATCTGGCAATGGTCTGGCTTCGGTCTGGCATTGGTGTGGCCTTGGCGATGTACTGCCTATAGACTGGCGATAGAATGGCCCCAAACAACAGTATCAGAGCCATTTTATGCATAGCTTAAAAGGAACTACATATTGCGGCAAAAGGCGTATACATGATAACATCATACTGCAGGGAAAAACATGCATTTTAGAATAGAATCATAGAATGGTAGAGTTGGAATGGACCTCCTGGGTCATCTGGTCCAACCCCCTGCTCAAAGCAGGATTCACTAAATCATCCCAGACAGATATCTGTCCAGCCTCTGTTTGAAGATGTCCCTTGAAGGGGAACTCACCACCTCTCGTGGCAGCCTATTCCACTCGTTGATCACCCTAACTGTCAAAAAGTTTTTTCTAATATCTAATCTGTGTCTCCTCCCATTCAGTTTCATCCCATTGCTTCTAGTCTTTCATTGTGCAAATGAGAATAAAGATGATCCTTCTATAATGTGACAGCCCTTGAGATATTTGTAGACAGCTATTAAGTCTCCTCTCAGTCTTCTTTTTTGCAAGCTAAACATTCCCAAATAACCATTCCTCATAGGACATGGTCTGCAGACCGGTCACCATTCTGGATGCTCTTCTCTGAACTTGCTCCAGTTTGTCGATGTCTTTTTTAAAATGTGGTGCCCAAAACTGGACACAGTATTCCAGATGAGGTCTGACCAAAGAGGAGTAAAGTGCGATAATGACTTCACGTGATCTAGACTGTATGCTTCTGTTAATACATCCCAGAATTGTATTTGCCTTTTTTGCTGCTGCATCACACTGTTGACTCATGTTCAGTCTATGATCTATTAGTATACCTAAGTCTTTTTCACATGTACTGTTGCTTAGCTCTATTCCTCCCATTCTGTATATGCTTTTTTCATTTTTATTGACCAGCTGTAGTACTTTGCATTTTTCCCTGTTAAAAAACATTCTATTAGTTGCTGCCCACTGCTCCAGTTTATTTAGGTCTTTTTGAATCCTCTCTCTCTTTTCTCTAGTATTAGCTATCCCTCCTAGCTTTGTGTCATCAGAAAATTGAATCAGTTTACCCTCAATTCCTTCATCTAAATCATTGATAAAGATGTTGAGCAATACAGGACCCAGGACAGAGCCCTGTGGTACCCCACTTGAGACATTCATCCAACTGGATGTGAAGCCATTTACGACCACTCTTTGAGTCCGATCACTAAGCCAGTTATGAATCCACCTAACAGTTGCCTTGTCCATTCCATACTTGGTCATTTTTTCAATAAGGATGGTGTGAGATACTTTGTCAAATGCTTTGGTGAAGTCAAGATATACAATATCTACAGCATTTCCCTGATCCACCCAGTCAGTGATTCTGTCATAGAAGGAAATTAAGTTAGTCTGACATGACTTGTTAGTTACAAACCCATGCTGACTTTGGTTAATCACTTCATTCTTATCCAGGTACTTACATACATGTTGTTTAATAATTTGTTCAAAGATCTTTCCTGGTATAGAAGTCAGACTCACTGGCCTATAGTTCCCTGGGTCCACCTTCTTCTCCTTTTTGAAGATAGGAACATTTGTTCTTCTCCTGTCTTCTGGGACTTCTCCTGTTCTCCAAGAATTTTCAAAGATTATGGAGAGTGGTTCTAAAATTTCTACTATGATCTCCTTCAGTACTCTGAGGTGTAATTCATCTGGACCTGGAGACTTGAACTCATTTATGTTAGCTAAATATTCCCTCACAATCTTTCTGTTTACAGATAACCTGGATTCTTCTATTACTTTAATAGGACAGTGAAGATCAGTTGATGTTACATTTTGTTTCTGAGAGAAAACAGATGCAAAATAGGAATTAAAAAGTTCAGCCTTCTCAACATCCTTTCTTACCATTTCACCATTTTCATCCTGTAAAAATCCTATAGCATCTTTGACTTTTCTTTTACTTTTGACATACCCCCAAAATCCTTTTTTATTGCTTTTGACATCTCTTGCAAGCCTTAATTCATTGTCAGCTTTAGCTAACCTGATACGTGCCCTGCAGGTTCTGCAGACTGCATTATAATCTTCTATGCCTCCCTCTTTCCATTTGATAAACATTTCTTTCTTTCTTTTTAGCATGTGTTTAAGTTCTGTGTTCATCCATCCTGGTTTCCTTAAATGCTTCCCATTCTTCCTACTTTTCGGGATTGTTAACGATTGTGCTTTGAGAATCTCATTTTTTAAAATTTCCCATCCTTCCTGGACATTTTTGTCCTTAAGGACATACAGCCATTGGATCCCTCCTATTCTCTTTCTGAGTTGCTTAAAATCTGCCTTTCTGAAATCTAACCTTGAAGTTTGAGTCTTCACATGTCTTCCTCCTCTAGTTATCCAAAATTCTATAATAGCATGATCGCTGCCTCCTAGCGTCCCAGACACTTTTACCTCCTCACCATTTCCTCCCTGTTTATAAGGATTAGATCCAAAGTAGCAGATCCCCTTGTTTTCTCCCCTACCTTTTGGAAGATAAAGTTGTCAGCAGTAGAGGATAAGAATTTGCTTGACCTGTTAGTTTTACTTGAGAGAGATTCCCAACAAATGTCTGGATAGTTGAAATCTCCCATGACCACAACGTCATATTTTTTGGAGAACAACAATGTGATAATGCAACATGACAATGCTCATAAGTATTTTTTACCAAACTCCATTAAATCCATAAATCTCCATGTCCTTACTTAAGAAATGACATATTGACAACTATAATGTCCTAATTTCTATACAATTACAATAACATTATTTACTACCTTACAACACCACTTATTTACTCTCACATTGACCTGCAGCTGCTGCTATTAACCTTTGTGTATACTAACCATACTTGCTAATGGCACGACATCATTTTATGGCTCCATTGTGACTAGGACATGTGTAGGACATGCATCTTATTAGCTGCAAAACTCAGTTCTCAAACTTCTGAACAAGATGGCTGCTAGGTTTAACATGGCTGTTCAGAATATTAGGACTTCACATTCTCTTACAATGTCACTGCGAAGAGGAACAGAACGGTGCTGGACACCGGAGAGAGTGGCGGTAGGTCATTATAGTAATACACTCACACTACATTACAAGCACATACACACATTTACTGAATATAACACTTAATGGCCGTGCTTCTCTAATACAGGAGAAATGTGGCCCCTCAAATCCACTTATAAAATGACTTGGTCTCCAAAGAAGAAAGATCGATGTTGGATATTTGTTACTGAACCAATAAACCTTCTAATGTCCTAAAAAATAAAAGGACATTGAAAAATATAAAGCCGCCATATAGTCCGGTAACTAGTAATAATCACCTCATGTGTCATCTATTTGTCTCCAAGCAGAGAAAATCCCAAGTTACATTCCACACATAAAACTGTAGAAAAGGGGTAATTGTGCCAGTAGTGAGGATCAAATAATGCTGGAAATGTCACTGACTAAGGAGAAGTTTCTCCACTGGCTCTGCAGGAGGAGTTATGTGGAGATTCCCCATTATTCGGCGCAGGCCACATTAACCCCTTCAGCACTGAGACTGTTTTGGTAATTTTGTGTTACCACCTTCTAAGAATTCTAATTTTATTTGTATTGTTTCCTCTGATAGATATATACGACCCAACTATGAAAGGCAACATCATGGAAACACGTATTTCTGTCATAGTACGGAGCTCCATTCTTGGTCCCTCACAGTGTGATACCCCCACTGTGCCTCCCATGTAATATGTATGATGCCCCCACTGTGCCTCCCATGTAATATGTATGATGTTCATACTGTGCCTCCATTGTAATATGCATGCCCCCACTGTGCCTCCCATGCAATATGTATGATGCCTCCACTGTGCCTCCCGTGTAATACGCATGAAGCCCCCACTGTGCCTCCCATGTAATACGTATGATGTCCCCACTGTGCTTCCCATGTAATACGTATGATGCCCCCACTGTGCCTCCCGTGCAATACGTTTGATGTCCCCACTGTGCCTCCCGTGTTATACGTATGATGCCCCCACTGTGCCTCCCATGCAATACTTTTGATGCCCCCACTGTGCCTCCCGTGCAATACGTTTGATGCCCCCACTGTGCCTCCCATGCAATATGTATGATGCTCCCACTGTGCCTCCCGTGTAATATGTATGATGTCCCCACTGTGCCTTCCATGCAATATGTATGATGCCCCCACTGTGCCTCACATATAATATGTATGATGCCCCCACTGTGCCTCCCATGCAATATGTATGATGCCCCCACTGTGCCTCCCATATAATATGTATGATGCCCCCACACACTGTAAAATGAGTGCAGATAAAATGGAGGCAGCTCTATTCTCTCTCTGAGAACCTCGAATAAAATGGAGGAGGAGGGAGAAGAGTGCTAGCTCCTGAACCAAACCTTAGTGATGCCAGATTTGGGTAATGATCATGAGTGTGAGATATACATTGGACGGTTGTAATCTTTTTATACAGAATAGGTGGTCTTGTAGTGGATACTCCCCAGTCTCACCAATTAAAGCGAGTGAGGTTCTGACACAACTTATCATAGCAGGGATGCACAACTCCAGTTCTTAAGGGCCACCATCAGGGCATGTTCTCAGGATTTCCTTAGCATTGCACAAGGTGTTGGAATCATCATTTGTGCAGTGGATTAAATCATCACCTGTGTAATACTAAGGAAATCCTGAATCATGCACTGTTGGTGGTGGTTGGTAGTAGTGGGAACTACTGTGGGCCATCCACACGGTGCGAGGGAACCACTGAGGGCCATCCACATGGTGTGAGGGAACTACTGGGGGCCAATCACACGGTGCGAGGGAACTACTGGGGGCCATCCACACGGTGCGAGGGAACTACTGGGGGCCATCCACACGGTGAGAGGGAACGACTGAGGGCCATCCACACGATGCGAGGGAACTACTGGAGGCCATCCACACGGTGCGAGGAAACAACTGGGGGCCATCCACATGGTGCCCAGGAACTACTGGGGGCCATCCACACGGTGCCCGGGAACTACTGGGGGCCATCCACACGGTGCGATGGAAGTACTGGGGGCCATCCACACGGTGCGATGGAACTACTGAGGGCCATCCACACGGTGCAATGGAACTACTGGGGGCCATCCACACGGTGTGCGGAGGAAGACTAGGGATGATCCATACAGTGTAGGGGGCTACTGGACTACTGAGGGCCTTCCATAAAGTGTGGGAACTACTTGGAGCCATCAACAAAGTGTAGGGGGAACATTGGGGGCCATCCACACAGTGTGAGGGGAATACTGAAGGCCATCCATACAGTGTGGGGGGACTATTGAGGACCATTATACAGTGGGGAGCCTACAGGAGGGAATCATACAGTGCAGGGGCTACTGTGGGGCCCATCATGCTGTGTATAGGAAGCTATGGGCCCAACATGCTGTGTATGTGGGAGCTGTGGGGGTTATCATGCTGTGTAGAGGGGATCTATATATGGGGGGACTCGGGACCTTATTAAATTTTACGTCGGCACCTAAGATGCATAATTGTTATAGGGGCACTCAGGGTATTGTGACTGTCAAAAGGGTCCACTGGAGGCATTATTACTTTCTAGGGGCAAAATATGTGCACTGTTTTCTACGGCATTTGCACAGGGCATTAGTGTTTTCTAGGGCACAATTTTACCATTTAAGGGCACAAAGGAGGCATTTTACTTTGTAAGAGGCACAGTGGTGGCATTATTATGTGAGGCATTAAGAGGATCAGTAATAGGGACACAGCAGGGGCTCCGCATTGGAGTGAAAGCAGGATGAGGAGTTAGTGCCGGTTGGGAATAGATGGGGACGGGGCTGGAAACGTGAGAAGTCAGATGTCTTTGTGCTGGAGAAGTCGTGATATCGACCTGGACCAGATGTCTACTCCGCTCCGTACACCTCGTACACACACGGCTCCGCTCCGTACACGTGCGGTTACGCTCCGTACACCTCGTACACGTGCGGCTCCGCTCCGTACACCTCGTACACGCGCGGCTCCGCTCCGTACACGCGCGGCTCCGTTCCGTACGCCTCGTACACACGTGGCTCCGCTCCGTACGCCTCGTACACACCTTGCTCCGCTCCGTACACCTCGTACACACGCGGCTCCGCTCCGTACACCTCGTACACACGCGGCTCCGCTCCGTACGCCTCGTACACACGCGGCTCCGCTCCGTACGCCTCGTACACACGCGGCTCCGCTCCGTACGCCTCCTACACACGCGGCTCCGTTCCGTACGCCTCGTACACACGCGGCTCCGCTCCGTACGCCTCGTACACACGCGGCTCCGTTCCGTACGCCTCGTACACACGCGGCTCCGCTCCGTACGCCTCGTACACACGCGGCTCCGCTCCGTACGCCTCGTACACACGCGGCTCCGCTCCGTACGCCTCGTACACACGCGGCTCCGCTCCGTACGCCTCGTACACACGCGGCTCCGCTCCGTACGCCTCGTACACACGCGGCTCCGCTCCGTACGCCTCGTACACACGCGGCTCCGCTCCGTACGCCTCGTACACACGCGGCTCCGCTCCGTACGCCTCATACACACGCGGCTCCGCTCCGTACGCCTCATACACACCCTGCTCCGCTCCGTACGCCTCGTACACACCCTGCTCCGCTCCGTACGCCTCGTACACACGCGGCTCCGTTCCGTACGCCTCGTACACACGCGGCTCCGCTCCGTACGCCTCGTACACACGCGGCTCCGCTCCGTACGCCTCGTACACACGCGGCTCCGCTCCGTACGCCTCGTACACACGCGGCTCCGCTCCGTACGCCTCGTACACACGCGGCTCCGCTCCGTACGCCTCGTACACACGCGGCTCCGCTCCGTACACCTCGTACACAGGCGGCTCCGCTCCGTACCCCTCGTACACACGCGGCTCCGCTCCGTACCCCTCGTACACACGCGGCTCCGCTCCGTACACCTCGTACACACGCGGCTCCGCTCCGTACACCTCGTACACACGCGGCTCCGCTCCGTACACCTCGTACACACGCGGCTCCGCACACCTCGTACACACACGGCTCCGCTCCGTACACCTCGTACACACGCGGCTCCGCTCCGTACACCTCGTACACACACGGCTCCGCTCCGTACACCTCGTACACACGCGGCTCTGCTCCGTACACCTCGTACACATGCGGCTCTGCTCCGTACACCTCGTACACACGCGGCTCTGCTCCGTACACCTCGTACACACGCGGCTCCGCTCCGTACACCTCGTACACATGCGGCTCTGCTCCGTACACCTCGTACACACGCGGCTCTGCTCCGTACACCTCGTACACACGGCTCTGCTCCGTACACCTCGTACACACGCGGCTCTGCTCCGTACACCGCGTACACACGGCTCTGCTCCGTACACCTCGTACACACGCGGCTCTGCTACATCCACACTGTAAACCCCTCCTGACCCCACACATAAACTTCAGCTCATCCAGCACCATGACAACCAGCACAGCAGAGTCCTGCATCCACTGAGGCCCCTGATCATGTGACCCCTGACTCCTCCCCTCCTGTGACCTCATCACAGGTCCTGTGCGCACAGAGCAGCCATATATGTGGTGGCGGCTCTGCAGGTGGAGGTATGTGGAGACCCCCATTACTGGGCGCAGGGGGCATTAACCCCTTCAGCACCGAGACTCTTTTGAGGTCTTGTTGCCCCTTTATAAGAATCATAAGGTTTTTGTTCTGTTTCCTGTAATAGATACATACGACCCAACTATGGAGACAGGAAGGTGGAAACGTATTGTTCTCATAGTACAGGACCCCTTTACTGGCCCCACAGTGTAATGCCCCCATTATGCCCCTTATGCAGGATGTATGATGCCCCACACAGTGTAATGCCCCCATTATGCCCCTTATGCAGGATGTATGATGCCCCCACACAGTGTAATGCCCCCATTATGCCCCTTATGCAGGATGTATGATGCCCCCACACAGTGTAATGCCCCCATTATGCCCCTTATGCAGGATGTATGATGCCCCACACAGTGTAATGCCCCCATTATGCACCTTATGCAGGATGTATGATGCCCCCACAGTGTAATGCCCCCATTATGCCCCTTATGCAGGATGTATGATGCCCCACACAGTGTAATGCCCCCATTATGCACCTTATGCAGGATGTATGATGCCCCCACACAGTGTAATGCCCCCATTATGACCCTTATGCAGGATGTATGATGCCCCACACAGTGTAATGCCCCCATTATGCACCTTATGCAGGATGTATGATGCCCCCACACAGTGTAATGCCCTCATTATGCCCCTTATGCAGGATGTATGATGCCCCCACACAGTGTAATGCCCCCATTATGCCCCTTATGCAGGATGTATGATGCCCCCACACAGTGTAATGCCCCCATTATGCCCCTTATGCAGGATGTATGATGCCCCCTCACAGTGTAATGCCCCCATTATGCACCTTATGCAGGATGTATGATGCCCCCACACAGTGTAATGCCCCCATTATGCCCCTTATGCAGGATGTATGATGCCCCCACACAGTGTAATGCCCCCATTATGCCCCTTATGCAGGATGTATGATGCCCCCTCACAGTGTAATGCTCCCATTATGCCCCTTATGCAGTATGTATGATGCCCCCACACAGTGTAATGCCTCCATTATGCCCCTTATGCAGTATGTATGATGCCCACACACAGTGTAATGCCCCCATTATGCCCCTTATGCAGGATGTATGATGCCCCCATTATGCCCCTTATGTAGTATGTATGATGCCCCCACACAGTGTAATGCCCCCATTATGCCCCTTATGCAGTATATATGATGGCGACACACAGTGTAATGCCCCCATTATGCCCCTTATGCAGGATGTATGATGCCCACACACAGTGTAATGCCCCCATTATGCCCCTTATGCAGGATTTATGATGCCCCCACACAGTGTAATGCTCCCATTATGCCCCTTATGCAGGATGTATGATGCCCCCACACAGTGTAATGCCCCCATTTTGCCCCTTATGCAGTATGTATGATGCCCCCCACACAGTGTAATGCTCCCATTTTGCCCCTTATGCAGTATGTATGATGCCCCCCACACAGTGTAATGCTCCCATTTTGCCCCTTATGCAGTATGTATGATGCCCCCCACACAGTGTAATGCCCCCATTATGCCCCTTATGCAGTATGTATGATGCCCACACACAGTGTAATGCCCCCATTATGCCCCTTATGCAGTATGTATGATGCCCACACACAGTGTAATGCCCCCATTATGCCCCTTATGCAGGATGTATGATGCCCCCACACAGTGTAATGCCCCCATTATGCCCCTTATGCAGGATGTATGATGCCCCACACAGTGTAATGCCCCCATTATGCACCTTATGCAGTATGTATGATGCCCCCATTATGCACCTTATGCAGTATGTATGATGCCCCCACAGTGTAATGCCCCCATTATGCCCCTTATGCAGTATGTATGATGCCCCCATACAGTGTAATGCCCCCATTATGCACCTTATGCAGTATGTATGATGCCCCCACACAGTGTAATGCCCCCATTATGCCCCTTATGCAGTATATATGATGGCGACACACAGTGTAATGCCCCCATTATGCCCCTTATGAAGGATGTATGATGCCCACACACAGTGTAATGCCCCCATTATGCCCCTTATGCAGGATTTATGATGCCCCCACACAGTGTAATGCTCCCATTATGCCCCTTATGCAGGATGTATGATGCCCCCACACAGTGTAATGCCCCCATTTTGCCCCTTATGCAGTATGTATGATGCCCCCCACACAGTGTAATGCTCCCATTTTGCCCCTTATGCAGTATGTATGATGCCCCCCACACAGTGTAATGCTCCCATTTTGCCCCTTATGCAGTATGTATGATGCCCCCCACACAGTGTAATGCCCCCATTATGCCCCTTTTGCAGTATGTATGATGCCCACACACAGTGTAATGCCCCCATTATGCCCCTTATGCAGTATGTATGATGCCCACACACAGTGTAATGCCCCATTATGCCCCTTATGCAGGATGTATGATGCCCCCACACAGTGTAATGCCCCCATTATGCCCCTTATGCAGGATGTATGATGCCCCACACAGTGTAATGCCCCCATTATGCACCTTATGCAGTATGTATGATGCCCCCATTATGCACCTTATGCAGTATGTATGATGCCCCCACAGTGTAATGCCCCCATTATGCCCCTTATGCAGTATGTATGATGCCCCCATACAGTGTAATGCCCCCATTATGCACCTTATGCAGTATGTATGATGCCCCCACAGTGTAATGCCCCCATTATGCACCTTATGCAGTATGTATGATGCCCCCACAGTGTAATGCCCCCATTATGCCCCTTATGCAGTATGTATGATGCCCCCACACGGTGTAATGCCCCCATTATGCCCCTTATGCCGGATGTATGATGCCCCCCACACAGTGTAATGCCCCCATTATGCCCCTGTAATCAGTTGACCGGATGTATCGCACAGACAAGCACAAACCCTCTAACCGTATGTTATTTTATCCACTGACAAGGGTGATGGTCCGGACACATATAGGCCATTATGCTCTCCGGCGTGGAACATGTAACTACTGGCATGCGCATTCACGGGTACGATTGGCGCAGTGGTAATCAGTTTATCTTGCGTTTCAGTGTAAAGCGCGTCACTTCCGGACATGCACACTAGGGGATGGACATTATCTGACCTCTAGCTCAAGAGAAGTAGCTCAAGCGCAGTACATTATTGTAGACAGACTCCATTCTATATATTCTGTGACTATTCACCTCCAGGAATGGGAATGGGCCTCCTAGTCTGGGGAGGGGTTTTGGATGAAGTGGGATATTTATACATGGACACCTGGCTATTAGGCACACTATACTGAACATCATGAATTATCATCCCTGTATCAAGCCTCCTGATGAAGCTGGTGGGGAAACACATTGAGGCGGATTATTGAAACATTCTCTGATGAGTCCATACCCTTTCTTTTATACCTTGAGATATATCTGGTTCTATTTAATGTATCAGTGTATTTTTTGATATATATCACAGTTAACTATGGCTTCTGAGGTATAGCCAGCAGTGAGCGGGGGCGCATTATCATCCCTTAAGGTGCCAACCTCTGTATGTATGTATGTATGTATATAATAATCTTGTTAGTCCAGTTTTCAAAGCATATATGTAAAAAAGGTTTAAGATTTCATTTTAGAGGGGTTTTCCCACAGTATTGCCCCCTACACACACAACATGGTACCATCCACCCCACCGACTACCCCACGGCTAATGAATAAATACTCACCGAGCCCCATTCTTGGTGCAGATACTAATGAACCCATTACCTATGAGATATTTACCATACAATAGTTAGCAAGGTCGTATCATCCATAGTGGCATGCTATGGTGCCCATGAATTGAGACGGCTCAGCACCGAGCAAGCTCTCCTTGCCCATCATCACAATTTCAGTGATATCCACATTCCAATGATGGGGATACTATTGAATAGAATAGTAAATCAGGGAGTTGAAATCTCCCCGATCCACCATTCATCCTTCGCCTGTGAGTCTGAGACTCCGTGCACTGCCGGCACAATGGAGTCACTACATCACACCTGTAGTAGGGAGCCTCAGTACTCACACTGCACAGACCAGAGCTGCACAACTCAGGAAAGGGGTTGGTTGAGTAATGTGTGTTGTTGCTTCTGTTTTTTTTTTTTTATATATATATATATATATATATCAGTAATTGTGGGGGCATCATACTGTGTGGGAGCCCTCATTCTGAGCTGTATGAGCACACAGGAGAACAATATCCTGGTGATGAGTCAGATAGGGATAAGTAAGTGAGAAATACAGACATTCAGTCCATCTGGTTGCAGACTTGAATTGATATGGTGTTGTGTGCCAGGAGGGAGACCTCAAATAGTATGTTCTAAAGGAAAGCAAAGATATAATGGCAGTGTGTATCTGGATTTCAGGCAGGGAGCATAGTGGAGACAAAGAGCCGGATAAGGTCCTTAACTCAGGTCAGGAGGCCAACTTAGATGGTATAGAACTTTGCCCTGAGTGGACAGTAGATTAAGTTAAGGAAGGATTCCTTATCATAAGCAAACAATTGTCTATACTAGAGCGGAAGCCACAGTGTTGCCAAACTGGGACACAAGTTCTCCTATGGACAACTGAAGATTCAGTGACTTAGAAAGGAGTATGTGGCCCTCATCGAATGGACTTTCACATTACTAGTGAGGAGTTTTACCGATACACCTCAGCCCGTGAGGTCCTCACAAATCAACTGGGAGCTGAGAGTAGGTCTGAGGGACCTTAGCGACTCATCTCAACCCGTATGATCCCCACAAGTGATGATGGGCCTTCCCATAATACGCTGCTCAAAAAAATAAAGGGAACACTTTAACAGCACAATGTAACTTCAAGTCAATAACACTTCTGTGAAATCTACCTGTCCAGTTATGAAGCAACACTGATTGTGAATCAATTTCTCCTGCTGTTGTGCAAATGGAACAGACAACTGGTAGAAATGATAGGCAATTAGCAACATACCCCCTATAAAGGAGCGGTTCTGCAGGTGGTGACCACAGACCATTTCTCTGTTCTCATCCTTTTTGGCTGTTGTTTTGGTCACTTTTTCATTTTGCCATTGCTCTCACCCCTAGAGATACAGTAGCATGAGGCGGTGTCTACAGTACAACCCACAGAAGTTGCTCAGGTAGTGTAGTTCATCCAGGATGGCACATCAGTGCGAGCTGTGGCAAGAAGGGTAGCTGTGTCTGTCAGCACAGTGTCCAGAGCATGGAGCAGATACCAGGAGATGTGGAGGGAGCCATAGGAGGGCAACAACCCAGCAGCAGGACTGTTACCTCCTTTGTGCAAGGAGGAACAGGAAGAACACTGCCAGAGCCCTGCAAAATGACCTCCAGCTGGCCACAAATGTGCATGTGTCTGCACAAACGGTTAGAAACCAACTCCATGAGGGTGGTATGAGGGCCCGACGTCCACAGATGGGGGTTGTGCTCACAGCCAGCCCAACACCGTGCAGGATGCTTTGCATGTGCCACAGAACACCAGGATTGGCAAAGTCGCCACTGGCGCCCTGTGCTCCTCACAAATGAAAGCAGGTTCCCACTGAGCACATGTGACAGACGTGACAGAGTCTGGAGACGTCGTGGAGAGTGATCTGCTACCTGCAACATCCTTCAGCATAACCGGTTTGGCAGTGGATCAGTAATGGTGTGGGGTGGCATTTCGTTGGATGGCTTCACAGCCCTCCATGTGCTCGACAGAGGTAGCCTAACTGCCATTAGGTACCGAGATGAGATCCTCAGACCCCTTGTGAGACCATATGCTGGTGCGGTTGGCCCTGGGTTCCTCCTGATGCAGGACAATGCCAGACCTCATGTGGCTGGAGTGTGTCAGCAGTTCCTGCAAAATGAAGGCATTAACGCTATGGACTGGCCCGCCCGTTCCCCAGACCTGAATCCGATTGAGCACATCTGAGACATCATGTCTCGCTCCATCCACAACTGTCCAGGAGTTGGCGGGTGCTTTAGTCCAGGTCTGGGAGGAGATCCCACAGGAGACCATCCGCAACCTCATCAGGAGTTTGTTGAGTCCATCTCATGCTACCACGAGTGTGAAAGCACAACCAACATTCAAAAGTGACCAAAACATCAGCCAGAAAGCATTGGTACTGAGATGTGGTCTGTGGTCCCCACCTGCAGAACCACTCCTTTATTGAATGGGTCTTGATAATTGCTAATAATTTCCATCTATTGTCTATTCCATTTCCACAACAGCATGTGAAATTGATTGTCAATCAGTGTTGCTTCCTAAGGGGACAGTTTGATTTCGCAGAAGTTTGATTTACTTGGCGTTATATTCTGTTGTTTAAGTGTTCCATTTTATTATCATTATTATTATTATTATTATTATTATTATAATAAAAATTTTCCCCTTTTGAGGTTGGAAGCTGAAGAACCTGGGAGCTATTGCTGTGGAACCTGTGATTTCTATGTACGTCGATGTGTATAGGATAATATAATAGTATAATAAAGTTGTTATGGATGTGACTTAACTAACATTGAGCAGTGAATCTGTTTTCCCTATAATGATGGATATTTCTTGTTGCTAAAACTGATATTTTTTTCACGTTTAAACTTTTTTTTTATCCCCTTAACGACCGTCGTTATTCATTAAAACGACTGTCGTTAAGGGGCCGTTTTAAAACTGCAATAGGGAATAAGTGAATATTGCCGCCTGGAGGTGGCAATTCCCGCTGATATCAGCTGTTTGTGCTTCTGACACCCTGTAGTATCAGCCTAAGACAGTTTTAATCCTTAAATATTCAATCGTGACAGCAGTATTTAAGTTGTTACAAGGGGGTCACAAGACCCCTTTTGTAACCATCGGACCCCCGTGATGAGAATTGTGGGTCCCGATGGTTACCATGGTACATTGAGATCATGTGATGACCCCAGGGCCTGTGAGATCTAGCTATAAGATGACTACTTAACAGAATTGGGGGACGTTACCCCAATACCAGTATCAGCAGCAGACCCCCCCTCCCCCATAACAGTGCATCATGACCACATTTTTTGCTTAATTTTTTATTTTTATTTCCCTCCTCTAAAACCTAGGTGCGTCTTATGGTCCGGTGCGTCTTATAGTCTGAAAAATATGGTATTCTAGCAAAATTTGTGCTCCAAAAGCCAAATAGCGCTCCTTCCTTCTCAGCCTTGACGTGTGGCCTAAAAGTAATTTCTGATGACATATGGGGCATCACCGCGTTCAGAAGTAATTGTGCAATAAATTATGGGGTCCAGTTTCACCTATTAATCCTTGAGTACCTGAAAATTTGTAGCAAATACAATAATTACATTTTTACCACTAAAATTTCATATTTCCATGTTTCAGTGTTATAAAATTCTGTGAGGCACCTATGAGTTCAAAATACTCACTACACCCCTAGATGAATTCCTTAGGCAGTGAAGTTTCAAATATGGGGTCACGTCAGGGGGTTTCTGCTATTTTTGCATGTCAGGGGTTCTCCAAATGCTACATGGCATTCACAATTTATTCCAGACAAATAGCACTCTTTCCTTTCCTAGCCCTGACATGTGCACAAACTGAAGTTTTTGACCACATATGCAGTATCATCGCATTCGGAATAAATTACATAACAAATTATGGGATCCATTTTCACCTATTATCCATCGTGAAAATTACAGATTTGGGGCTAAAACAATATTTTCGTGAGAAAAATTACAATTTTCTATATGACGACCTAATGTTATCAATTTCTGTGTAATACCTGTGGGTTCAAAATGCTCACTATACCCCTGGATAAAATCTTTGAGGGTTGTAGTTTCCAAAATGGGGTTACTTGTTGGGCGTTTCCACTGTTTAGGCACATCAGGGGATCTCCAAACGCGAAATGACACCCGCAGACTATTCCATTAAAGTCTGCGTTCCAAAACGTCACTCCTTCCTTTCTGAGCCCTGCCATGCTCCCAAACAATAGTTTTCCTCTATATATAGGGGGTATCAGCGTACTCAGGGGAGATTGAACAACAAATTTTGGGCTTCAATTTCTCCTGTTATCTTTGTGAAAACAAAAAATTTGGGGCTACAATTACATTTTTGTAGAAAAAATATATTTTTTTATTTTACCTGCTCTACTTTCTAAACTTCTATGAAGCACCTGGGGGTTCAGTGTGTTCACCACATACAGTACAGACCAACAGTTTGGACACACCTTCTCATTTAAAGATTTTTCTGTATTTTCATGACTTTGAAAATTGTACATTCACACTGAAGGCATCAAAACTATGAATTACCACATGTGGAATTATATGCTTAACAAAAAAGTGTGAAACAACTGAAAATGTCTTATATTTTAGGTTCTTCAAAGTAGCCACCTTTTGCTTTGATGACTGCTTTGCACACTCTTGGCATTCTCTTGATGAGCTTCAAGAGGTAGTCACCGGAAATGGTTTTCACTTCACAGGTGTGCCCTGTCTGGTTTAATAAGTGGGATTTCTTGCCTTATAAATGGGGTTGGGATCATCAGTTGTGTTGTGCAGAAGTCAGGTGGACACACCGCTGATAGTCCTACTGAATAGACTGTTAGCTGCTTTTTTCTTGCCATAATACAAATTCTAAGTAAAGAAAAACGAGTGGCCATCATTACTTTAAGAAATGAAGGTCAGTCAGTCCGAAAAATTGGGCAAGCTTTGAAAGTGTTCCCAAGTGCAGTTGCAAAAACCATCAAGCGCTACAAAGAAACTGGCTCACATGAGGACCGCCCCAGGAAAGGAAGACCGAGAGTCACCTCTGCTTCTGAGGATAAGTTTATCCGAGTCACCAGCCTCAGAAATCGCAGGTTAACAGCAGCTCAGATTACAGACAAGGTCAATGCCACACAGAGATCTAGCAGCAGACACATCTCTACAACAACTGTTAAGAGGAGACTTTGTGCAGCAGGCCTTCATGGTAAAATAGCTGCTAGGAAACAGTGTAATGGCTATTTGACCAAGAAGGAGAGTCATGGGGTGCTACGCCAGATGACCTGGCCTCCACAGTCACCAGACCTGAACCCAATCGAGGTGGGCTGGACCGCAGAGTGAAGGCAAAAGGGCCAACAAGTGCTAAGCATCTCTTTGAACTCCTTCAAGATTGTTGGAAGACCATTTCCGGTGACTACCTCTTGAAGCTCATCAAGAGAATGCCAAGAGTGTGCAAAGCAGTCATCAAAGCAAAAGGTGGCTACTTTGAAGAACCTAGAATGTAAGACATATTTTCAGTTGTTTCACACTTTTTTGTTAAGTATATAATTCCACATGTGTTAATTCATAGTTTTGATGCCTTCAGTGTGAATTTACAATTTTCATAGTCATGAAAATACAGAAAAATCTTTAAATGAGAAGGTGTGTCCAAACTTTTGGTCTGTACTGTTATCTAGATACATTCCTTGAGGGGTGTAGTTTCCAAAATGGGGGCACTTATGGGGGGGAAGGTTTCCACTATTTAGGCACATCAAAGGCTCTCCAAACGCAACATGGCGTCCGCTCTTATTTCCAGCCATTTTTGCTTTCAAAAATTCAAACAATGCTCCTTCCCTTCCAAGCCCTGCAGTGCACCTAAACAGTGGTTTTCCCCCACATATGGGATGTCGGCATGCTGAGGAGAAATTGCACAACACATTTTGTGGTCCATTTTCTATTGTTACCCTTGTAAAAAAAAAAAAAAAAATTGGGTCTGAAGTAAAATTTTTGTGAAAAAAGTTAAATGGTTATTTTTTCCTTCCACGTTGCTTCAGTTCCTGTGAAGCACGTGATATAACTCTCTCTGATTTAAGGGCATAAGAATTAAAAGTTTGAAAATTGCAAAATTTTCGCCAAATTTCCATTTTTTTTTCTACAAATAAATGTAAGCCATATCGAATAAATTTGACCACTATCGTGAAGTACAATATGTCGCTAAAAACAATCTTCGAAACAGTAAGATCCGTTGAAGCCTTCCAGAGATATTGCCTCATAAAGTGACACTGGTCAGAATTGTAAAATTTGGCTTGGTCATTAAGGTCAAAATTTGCTCCATTACTAAGGGGTTAAACAACTCTCTTTAGTGCGATCATAAAACATACACGCCTCTGATTGCTCAGATGATGCACTGTACTACTGTAGTGCCGTGTATTATCACTGCTTGTCATGTAATACTAACGGCCCCATACACATGAGATAAGTGTTGGCTGAACAGTCATTTGGCAGATGGCTGTCTCTCCCAGCTCCCCCATACACACACAAATATTCCAGCTTTCCTGTGATGTGTATGAGCGAGTCACCACCAGACTCCTCTAGCGGAGGATTATCTACAGGAAAAATAAATGGATTAGCCTCTGAAATTCAGGATGCCAGACCCTTCTCTGCCCTGACATCATCTGTCGGGAGGCCCCCAAATACATTATATAGTTGGCCAAACCCCCTGAAATCAGTGCTTTCATGCAACTTTAGTCTGTGTATGGGGAGCATTAAAAACTAACTTATTGGATGTTGCCTCTGGCCCAGCCTAATAGACTTTTGTACATTGCAGGCCCAAACACCATTATTGGCCATTTAAGTATCGTAGTAACTAGGTTGCCCCACACTATCGAGTACTTGGGGGGAGGAGGGGCATTGAGCCGAACTCTTGTCAAACCTTCTTAGATGCCATGTTTGCTTTTGACAGCAGCAAGTGGTTAGACTGCCAGGGTTGGTGTAGCAGTCGTACCTGTGCCATCCCTGTGGTGTACATTTATGTTCTGGTGCCCAAAAGAGTTACTTTTTAACATGTTAAACATTTGTTTTAAAAGAAATTAACAAAATGTGTCTTGTGCTTTTTGCATGTTTTTTTTCTTATTACAAGAATTGTTAGAGCCAATTTTCTTTTGAAACATTTTAATATCTGCTTTTTTATGGAGTTTTTCTTGTAATATAGGAAAGCCTAAGGCCAGAAATAAGCCCCACAAAACACTGTCCATGGAGACTTTGGTATCAAATAGCTCCTGTCTTTGTGTTCTTACAAACAAGCTTTTATAAAAGCCTCAAAGTCTATGTGTGAATCAGACCTGAGATCTAACGTGATAGAAGATGACAGTCCGGTGAAGACGGTAAACCTAGACGGCCGGTGGTGATGTAGTCAGTGACGGACTCTGGCCAAATACGTTTATAGAGCCGTAGTAGAAGATGAAGATTTCGTCCTCATCATGAAGTAGCTATTCCTCATGTCACGTGTAATGAATATCTCCTGCAGTATTGATAATACCGATTCCAGTGTCGGTAAATGAGATGAGAATTAGCAATAAGGAAGATGAGTCTATGAGAAAGGTATTCACCTGCAGATTCCGAGGAAGAAACTGCTTGTTGTCTGTGGCCTTAAATATATAGGTTTTATTAGTAGATGTAAAGAAGAAAATTAGATACTGTAAACATAAATTTCCTCAAATGTTTCCCATATTATCTCCAGTAATTTTATTATTACACAGGATTTTTATGACGTTACATCCGCTCATTTTCTCATTCAGGTCTCTACAATTTCGGATCCTCTCAGTGAAGATCTTCTATATAAGAGAATTTTTCAGATTTACCCATCAAGGATGGATATGGACAGAGACAAGATGGCGGAGAGGATATTACACCTCACCCTAGAGATCCTCTTCCGGCTTACTGGAGAGGTGAGAGATTCTGGTGACGTCACATTACATCATTCTTATCTATGGGAATAACAGATGGACAGAACTGGAGAGGTGAGGACGCTGGAAATGTCTGGAGTGAGATTTATGAATGTGTCTCTCCATAACCAGGATTACACAGTAGTGAAGAAGACCTCTAGTGAGCGCTATCAGGACCCTTTGTCTGAGGGATGGGGAAAAACCCTGAGCCCAATCACGGAGCTTCCACCTCACCACCTGATACATGAGGACATCAATGACCAGAAGATCCTAGATCTCACCTACAAGATGATTGAGTTGCTGACTGGAGAGGTGACACTGTTAGGAACTGGGACATTTTATAGTAAAGCTATGAAGGGATCGGGGGGATAACTCTATCATTGTATGTGTCAGTTTCCTCTAAGGTGTCAGGATGTTTGCGTCTATTTCTCCATGGAGGAGTGGGAATATTTAGAAGGACACAGAGATCTGTACAAGGACATCATGATGGAGGTTCCCCAGCCCCTCACATCACCAGGTAATAGACAGGACTGAATACACACGGCCTATAATTATCTTTATGTGAAGAATGAATTCAGTCCCTGTATGTGTTTTTTCCAGATCTATCCAGTAAGAGGACAACACCAGAGAGATGTCCCCGTCCTCTTCTTCCACAGGACTGTAAACAAGAAGATCCCAATGTTCCTCAGGATCATCAGGTAGATGGAGAGAAGGTGTCATGAGATCTCCCCTATGATGTGTAGACGGCTGTGAAGGTCTTGTGCTCAGTCTTGCTTCATCCACCAGTATTATATGGTTCATACTTGTGTAATGAGAATGGTCGAGGTGGCAGGATTAGAGCTGATCATATATGTGACTTCTCCATCTGTCTGTACAATATTTGTTTCAGGGTGAAGATCTGACCCATATTAATACTACAGAGACATATGTGAAGGGTGATGAGCGATGTAAAGAGGAGATTCCTACATATGACTACCCAGGTGAGTAGTAACCACTAAATGCAGAGAAGTCACAGATTCTTCTCAGTCACCGGCTGTGGCTGGTTTACGGTCATGTAGTCCAGCTGTATCACAATCGTGTGATCACCATTTTACATCTATACCAAAACATTCTCCTTCACCAAAAACTGTTCAAATCACTTAGGACATTGAAACCCCTTTTCTATAGAACTTAAGACCTGGAAGATCCGCCTACCAACTGAAATTAGAAGATCCTGACTCTTACCTGCCCAGATCTGTAAACTACCAATCCAAATAACAGCGTTTGTAGAAAGTGCTGACAAGTTATAAAATCACTTGTAGACAAATATCATGATGAGCCTATGAGAGAAAGCGGAGGGTAATGATGCTGTTGGCTTCCTATAACCCTGATATCTTATTAGATGAATCTACCGTCTCTCCCTTCTGTGCCGCTGAATGTACTCATATGGTCCCTACAAGACCAGGTCCAGTCTTTATGACTAAACCTCACTTTTATGATCTACAACATTAAATGTGCAGTGAGGGCCAAGTGTGAATTTCTGTACAGTAACAGCAGTTTCCCTTTTATCCTGACTTTTCAATTTCTTTTTAAACCAAATAACTTCAAATGGAATTGCGATAAAGTATACAAAAAACATTACACCTGTGCCTTGATATATCTCTAAGCTGTGCGTGGCTGATGGCTGTAATATACATTTCTTCATGTCTGCCGGCGATATGTTGGCATGATGTGAGCCTTGATTTCATGGATTCACTCCACGTCATAAACTATATCTATCCTAAAGAATTCAGATACAATCTATCCTGAAATGGGGAGCACTAATACTTTATCTACTCTTCTGCTCAGGACTCATAGTAGCTCCAATGGTCCACCATAAATAAGTGCAACTCGGATTTAGTGTTGGAGTTCTCCTACCAAACATATCTTCTTGTTGGGGATGTAACGTGTTTTTTTTATTCTGTCTTGTTTTTTACAGGTTCATTCTATGATAGTTTGATTGTGGTGGGTTCGGCCTGCCTCATTTATGTGAGTTTGTAACTCCCCTGTAGTCTTTAAAAAAAAAAGGTCTCCATTGTCTCTTCCAAATGTCCGAGATCTAAATTTAAGACACCTCAGCTCTGCACTATTATAAAAAGTTCTCATTAAATCTATAATTTTTTTTAAACTCATCTGACAGAAAATATTGACCCTTATTATAGTTTAAATTGCCAGAAGCTACCAAGAAACATACTCTAATTACCCCAGAGAGGTTTCACCACTAGTTACTCTCTTTTTTTTTTTTGATCTTTTCATTAGGTGTGTTATTATCTATAGTCAAAGTTTTGCCCATCACCCTTTAACCCCTCTACATGGATCTGTTCTTGCACAAATAGACCCCTAGGTTTGGGCTACAGTGTTGCCTGCTGTTCTGTGGTGTGAGATGACAAGAAGAATAGTCAGGTGGCCGGATCAGAACCAGGAGGGCAGAGAAAATACAAAATCAGAAGACACAATAGTAGTCAGTAAACCGACCGGGATCACGAGAAGAAACTAAGAAGAAAAAACTCAATGCGGGAGCTGAACACAGAGGACTTAACCAGCAGAGAACAAGGCTGTATCTGGCAGCTTCCGGCATTATGCATGAGCTTTAGTAGGGTGCGGTGCTTTCCATTTGAGTTAAGCAGGAAGCATATTTGACTTTGGAAGAGCGGATTTTGCTGGATTAGTTTATGGAAGCCATGTTTCTTTTCAAGAGCCTTTGAGCCACTAATGATGTGGAAACCTCTGTTCTTCCATTGACAGATGGTGGAGCTGAGTGGGAGCTTGATTTTTTGTGAGATGAGTAGAAATTTTTATTGGTATCATTTTTGCATATTTCATATTTGGGAGGCAGAATGAACAAACAGTTGAACACCACGCTCTACTAGTTCATGCTATGAGGTTTTCTATTAGACTGTGAACAGTCATTGTCTTGGTGAATAATTCAATATTTTTACATAACTTGCCATTTGTACCAACAGTTTAAATAGAAATGTTCAAAAATATAAATTTCAAGAATATTTTATTCAAATATAATATTTTTTTTTACTTAGCAGATGACTGTACCAGGAGATCAGAGGGACAGCCGACATCTTCAATTTTAAAATCAGATGAACTTGAGATCCCACAGGATACAATTGAAGGAAATTCCATTACCCCAGATATACCATCATCCCTTCACAGCAAAGATGTGTCATCTGATCCTTTGAAACAGATCCTGTCTTCTGATTCATTACCGACTACTAAGGAAAATCAAAGTCACAAAATAAGCATTAAAAAACTAACTGCTCCTAAAGCTAAAAAGTCATTTTCACAGTCAGAAGATGGAAATAGTTTTCCCGTCAAAAAGTTTTTTCTCAAACATCAAGAAATTGACACAGCAAAGAATAGATTTTCTTGTTCCAAATGTATGAACTGTTTTAACAAGAAATCAAGTCTTCTTAGTCACCAGAGAACTCACAAAGGGGATAAGCCTTTTTCATGTTCAGAATGTGGGAAATGTTTTAACCAGAAATCAGCTGCTGTTATACATCAAAGAACTCACACAAGGGAGAAGGCTTTTTCCTGTTCAGAATGTGGGAAATGTTTTAACCGGAAATGGAATCTTGTTATACACCAAAGAACTCACACAGGGAAGATGCCTTTTTCATGTTCAGAATGTGGGAAATTTTTTAACCAGAAATCAAATCTTCTTAGTCACCAGAGAACTCACACAGGGGAGAAGCTTTTTTCATGTTCAGAATGTGGGAAATGTTTTAACCATAAATCATCTCTTGTTATACATCAAAGGACTCACACAGGGGAGAAGGCTTTTTCCTGTTCAGAATGTGGGAAATGTTTTAACCAGAAATCATCTCTTGTTACACATCAAAGGACTCACACAGGGGAGAAGGCTTTTTCCTGTTCAGAATGTGGGAAATGTTTTAACCAGAAATCATCTCTTGTTACACATCAAAGGACTCACACAGGGGAGAAGGCTTTTTCCTGTTCAGAATGTGGGAAATGTTTTAACCGGAAATGGAATCTTGTTATACACCAGAGAACTCACACAGGGGAGAAGCTTTTTTCATGTTCAGAATGTGGGAAATGTTTTAACCAGAAATCATCTCTTGTTACACATCAAAGGACTCACACAGGGGAGAAGGCTTTTTCCTGTTCAGAATGTGGGAAATGTTTTAACCAGAAATCATCTCTTGTTACACATCAAAGGACTCACACAGGGGAGAAGGCTTTTTCCTGTTCAGAATGTGGGAAATGTTTTAACAAGAAATCATCTCTTGTTACACATCAAAGGACTCATACAGGGGAGAAGGCTTTTTCCTGTTCAGAATGTGGGAAATGTTTTAATACGAAATCAAATCTTCTTAGTCACCAGAGAACTCACACAGGAGAGCTTTTTTCATGTTCAAAATGTGGGAAATGTTTTAACCAGAAATCATCTCTTGTTACACATCAAAGGACTTACACAGGGGAGAAGGCTTTTTCCTGTTCAGAATGTGGGAAATGTTTTAACAAGAAATCAAATCTTCTTAGTCACCAGAGAACTCACACAGGGGAGAAGCCTTTTTCCTGTTCAGAATGTGTGAAATGTTTTAACCGGAAATGGAATCTTGTTATACACCAGAGAAGTCACACAGGGGAGAAGCATTTTTTATATCCTTAATGTGGAAAATGTTTTACTTGAAAATACACACTTTTAGCAAGAAAAAATCTTGCTACTAAGGGAGTGTGTCCAATAGACTGGAAGTAGCTTCCTATGACTGAGAACAAGGAGACAGTGTCCTTCCTGATCAGTGAGAGAACTGCTCTCTCCTCCAGCCCCACACTTATCTAATGGATTGGTGCAGAGCAGGAGAGGAAGGTACCGGGACCTGTACAGAGGCTGCACGTCCTGACTGAGCTGCTGAAGAACCTTTCACCCGACTAGCTCAAGGACCTTTCAGATCACGTAACACTGTTTTACATAACATTTAAATCTATCAGGTTTCATTATGAACTGAGCCATTTCTTAATGAGTTTGACCTCCTGAATTCAAACTGTACAATGAATTTTCCTTTTACTGCTACATATAATTAACGATAAAAAGTTTCAGTACTTTCAAACATTATTTTTGTAAATATACAGATGCGGAATATTTTGTTATGCCAACTTTCTGATAGAGTTGTGCTCAAAAGTTTACATACCCAGGCCAAATTTTTACTTTCTCCACTCGTGGTTATTGGTGGGTGAAGCCATTTATTGTCAAACTACTGTGTTTTCTCTTTTTAAATCATAATGACAACCAAAAACATCCAAATGACCCTGATCAAAAGTTCACATACCCTGGTGATTTTGGCCTGATAACATGCACAGAATTTGACACAAATGGGTTTGAATGGCTACTAAAGGTAACATCCTCACCTGTGACCTGTTTGCTTGTAATCAGTGTGTGTGCATAAAAGTTGAATGAGTTTCTGGGATCCATACTGACTCTTGCATCTTTTATCCAGCCACTGCTGTTTCTGGATTGTGAGTCATGGGGAAAGCAAAAGAATTGTCAATGGATCTACGGGAAAAGGTAGTTGAATTGTATAACACAAGAAAGGGATACAAAAAGATACCCAAGGAATTTATAATGCCAGTCAGCAGCGTTGAAACTGTGATTAACAAATGAAAAATCAGGCGCTCTGTAAAAACCAAACCACGGTCAGGTAGACCAACAACTTTTTGGCCACAACCATAAACCTTACATTTGGAGAGAGGTCAACCAGGCCTATGATACAAGAAACACCATTCCTACTGTAAAACACGTAGGTGGATTGCTGATGTTTGAGCTACAAAGGCACTGGAAACTTAGTAAAAGTTGAAAGAAAGATGAATGCAGCACGTTATCAGTAGTGATGAGTAAGCACTAAAATGCTCGAGTACTCGTTGTTCGAGTCGGGCAAATTGGAATGCTTGAGTGCTCGGTCCGAGTAACGAGCCCAATATAAGTCTATGGGAAACTCAAGCATTTTTCTGGCGGCACCACCCTCCACACACACCCCCCCCCCCCCTCCCGGCGATCTGCAGAGGTCCTAAAAAATTCCAAAATCGATGGGAGCAGTGCTCAATTGTCATGGGAACATAATGGGGAAGACCCCTGGAAGTGTTGTCCGAGTATTACGCTACTTTTATGGACTCACAATGAAACATACAAAAAGGAAACCAAAATGGAATTTCCTGGGAAATTGTATATAAGGCAAAATAAATAACCAAAAGCAAAAATGCTCCTCCACACCTTGAGCTATGTTCATACGTAGCGTTTTTGATGCGTTTTTGCACTTTTGTATTGCTATCAACAGTGACAAATACATTCACCGTGAAATGTCATTTTAAAATTTTACAACCTTATCTGGCCAAGTGGTGTGTGACACATCATCAGACATCCTGTTTCATTTATGAAGGAGGTACTCTGAAAGTCACAAAGCCTATTTTTATAGAGCCATCAGGCGCCCCTTACTATTATTAAAGGGCCAGTAGCCGTTCCTCGCTATTGTTGGAGAGACATCAGCTGGCTATGCTTTATTAACAAGAGGGTCTCCTATACTGTTATTGCGTATGCAATGACTGCAAGGGCTGCCAAAAATTTTGACGCAACCATACCCCCTTGAAGAGACATAGAGGA
Source organism: Phyllobates terribilis (assembly GCF_046119375.1). Classification (NCBI taxonomy): domain Eukaryota; kingdom Metazoa; phylum Chordata; class Amphibia; order Anura; family Dendrobatidae; genus Phyllobates; species Phyllobates terribilis. The sequence continues at coordinate 1,985,535 of NW_027363045.1, read as the reverse complement.
GGGTCTCAGTAACAAAAAATGTTCCCATTATAAAGGAGCGGGTCTCCTATAGTGAAAATGTCCATGCTGTGACTGCAAAGGCTGTGAAAAATTGAGAAAAACCCCACTAACAATTTAAAAACACACAGAGCAGGGCCACAGTAACGGCATGTTCCCATTAGAAAGGAGTGGGTCTGCTATCCAGTTACAGGGTATACAGTGAGTCCAACGGCTGCCAAAATTTGGCAAAAACCCCACTAACAATTTAAAGACATATAGAGCTGGGCCACAGTAACAGCATGTTCCCAGTACAAAGAAGAGGGTCTGCTATACAGTTATAGGGTATGCAGTGAGTACAACAGCTGCGAAAAATTTGGAAGAACTCCAATGCCCCTTGCAGGAGACGTAGAGGTCGGAGGGCCTCATTAAAGCAATATCCCCATTATTAGGAAGTGGGTCTCCCATACTGGTTGCCTATGCAGTGAATGCAACGGCTGCCAAAAATTTGGTGGAACTCCAATGCCCCTTACAAGAGATGTAGATATGGCGGTGGAGGATGAGGAGAAGGAGGAACACAAGAGCAAATAGACAAAATCAGGAAGCGTATACCCAATGTCTGGGTGTGAAGACAATGAAGGAGGGACTCAAAGTCACAAAGCCTATTTTTATAGGGCCATCCGGCAGCCCTTACTATTCTTAAAGGGCCAGCAGCCGTTCCTCGCTATTGTTAGAGAGCCATCAGCTGGCTATGCTTTATTAACAAGTTGCTCTCCTATACTGTTATTGCATATGCAGTGACAGCAAAGGGCTACCAAAAATTTTGACGCAACCCTATACCCCTTTGAAGAGACATAGAGGAAGGTCTCAGGGAAGGTCAACAATTTAAAAACACATAGAGCTGGGCCACAGTAATGCCATGTTCCCAGTAGAAAGAAGAGGGTCTGCTATACAGTTATAGGGTATGCCGTGAGTCCAACGGCTGCCAAAATTTGGCAAAAACCCCACTAACAATTTAAAGACACCTAGAGATACCCAATGTCTGGGTGTGAAGACAGAGGTGCATGGGAATAGAATTAAACCTCCCAAAAAAAAAGACACTGTTTTTGAGTTTGTTACGCTGCTATCATTCGGAGGTGTTGAGAAGTCTGGCCCAATCCAGCCCTTGTTCATTTTTATAAGAGTCAGCCTGTCAGCATTTTCAGTTGACAGGCGGATGCGCCTATCAGTTATAATTCCACCGGCGGCACTAAAAACCCGCTCTGATAAAACGCTAGCAGCAGGGCACGCCAGGACCTCCAAGGCGTAGAGAGCCAGTTCATTCGACGTGTCCAGCTTGGATACCCAATAATTATAAGGCACAGAGGAATCACGGAGGACGTTGTACGGTCGGCAAGGTACTCCCTCACCATCTTCCGAAACTTTTCCCTCCTTGTAAAGGTACCCCGCGCCTCAGGGCCTGTGCGATGGGAGGGTCTGAGAAAACTGTCCCAGAACTTATACAGTGTTCCCCTGCCTCTACTGCATTGCATTTATGTCTCTCTTGCCTGTACTCCTTGGTTGTCCAACGTACCGTGACCTCTGCCGCCAGTGTTTTGAGATGGGAATTTTTTTAATAATTCCGCAACAAGGGCATTCTGGTACTGCCCCATTTTATGAGCCCTGTCCAGCGTGGGAATAAGAGACAGAAAGTTTTCCTTGTAGCGTGGGTCTAGAAGTGTCACCAACCAGTAATGACTGTCACCCAAAATTTAGACAACACGAGGGTCACGGGAAAGGCAGAGTAACATAAACTCAGCCATGTGTACCAGACTGCAAAGAGGCAAGACTTCCTTGTCATCACCAATAGGACGACTGACCATGCTCTCCTCCTCATCCCTGTCCTCAGGCCATCCCCGCTTTACAGACGATATGACAGTTTCCTGCGCTATAGACGGTATTACTATCTCCTGTTACTCCTCATTGTCACCCATTCCACGTTGGGATGAGATGAGACTGGGCTCTGTGGAATCACCCTGTATGGTTCCTTGCTCCATCTCATCGTGCTCCGCCTGCAATGCATCCTCTTTAATTGTGAGCAGAGAGCGTTTCAGAAGACAGAAGCGGGATGGTGATGCTAATTATGGCGTCATCGCGGCTCACCATGTTGGTGGAGTCCTGAAAGTTTTGGAGGATGGTACAGATGTCTGACATCCATGCCCACTTCTCAGGTGTTATGTGTGGAGTCTGACCTGAATACCGACAGCCTTGTTGATGCTGATAGTCAACAACTTCCCTCTTCTGCTCACAAATCCTTCCCAACATCTCCAATGTAGAGTTTCAACGCATGGGGACATCGCAGATCAGTCGGTCAGCCGGAAGCTGCAAACGCTGCTGAAGCACGGCAAGGGCGGCGGAAGCTGTAGCTGACTTTCTAAAATGGGCACACATGCAGTGCACTTTGACAAGCAGATCCGGGTAGGTTTTGAGAAACCGCTGAACCATGAGGTTAAGCACATGGGCCAGACATGGTACATGTGTGAGCTAGCCTCAGAGCCACCACCAGGTTCTGGCCATTGTCACACACGACCATTCCTGGCTGTAAGGTCAGTGGTGTCAGCCACAGATCTGCTTGCTCTTTCAGAGCTGTCCACAACTCTTCAGCATTGTGTGGTTTGTCACCTAAGTATATTAGCTTCAGTACAACCTGTTGCCGCTTGGCTGAGGCAGTGCTTACAGCTTGAGACTGATGTGGTCATTTCGGAGATGGAGGCTGAGGAGGTGCAGGACCTGTAGAATGTGGGGGCAACCCTGATTGACCCAGGGCCCGCAGTCCTTGGCGTCAGGAGGACGTGTTCCGTCCCAAGGTCCGACTGGGTCCCGGCTTCCACTATATTAACCCAGTGTGCCGTCAGCGAGATGTACCGTCCTGCCCACAAGCACGTGTCCGTGGTTAGGTGGACTTTCCCAGTAACTGCGTTGTTGAGGGCACGGCTAATGTTGTGGTAATGCTCGTGTAATGTAGGGACAGCACACCGGGAGAAATAGTGGCGGCTGGGGACCGAGTACCGAGGGACGGCCGCCGCCATCAGGTCGCAGAAAGCTTCCGTCTCCACGAGCCTAAAAGGCAACATTTCGAGCGCAAGCATTCGCGAAATGTGAGAATTTAGTAGTGTGGCCTGTGGGGCGTTGGCTGCGTATTTGCGCTTGCGTTCTAAGGACTGGGGTAGGGACAACTGAATGCTGCGCTGGGACAAGGACGTGGACATGCTTGCTAGTTGAGAGTGTGCAATGACAGGTGCAGGGCGGGAGGCATCTTGGCATTCGCCATGGACAGGGGATTGGTGTGCGCGCACAACAGCGGAAGGAGCAGTGGTGTCACCCGCAGACACTTGCTAGACCCTGTGGTTCGGCCCACTTAGTCGGATGCTTTGCTGCCATGTGTCTGATCATGCTGGTGGTGGTCCGGCTGCTACTTTTGCTACCCCTGCTGATGGTGTCCTGGCAGGTAGTGCAAATGGTCTTTTTGGGGTTATCTGCAGAGTCTTTAAAAAAATAACCACTCTCTGGAAGACCTAACAGTTGTACTAGCAACTTCCGTTGTGTTGGCGTTACGAGGAACACTTTCCCGCCTTGGGTTTGCGGCCACCACACTGCTTCTTCCTGCCTGTTGTGGTGCTACGCCTCACTCCCCCTGTATGCTGCTGTCCTCGCTCTCTATGTCCCCCTGCCAGGTTGGGTCAGTTACTATATCATCCACCACCTTCTCTTCCACTTCCACACCCTGGTCCTCCTCCTGACATTCTGGCAATTGCGTCTCATCATCATCCACCTCCTGCGATAGTAATTGCACTTTTCCAACCATCGTGTGACCGTGGCTGCTACAATATTTTTGCACCGCTACACGCTTCCTCCTCTTGACTCACTTAAAGCTGGCCGGGCAAGAGGCCCGAATCTACAAATGGAAAAGTGAATAGCTCTTCTGAGTGTCCAAGTGTGGGATCAGTTGTCTCTGGGCACTCGGCATGGTGGGAGGAAGAAGGTTCAGGGTGAGGAATATGCGATCCAGATTCACGGCTACTGACACTTGACCGTGTGGAAGACAGGGTGGTGGTGCTATCCTGCCAACAACCTTTTGACACTGCTCTGGGTTCAATAGTGTTGTGCTGCGGTCCCCTAGTAATTGGGACAGGAAGGTCAGGCTTGTCCACGGACACGTCCTCGGCATCTGCATGCACCATCACCATCATGTCCACTTCCTCGTCCCTTGCCACTCACCTTGCCCATTTTAAATGGAGGACAATATTTTCCACGTTCACTAGAAATGGCTGATTTTGGAACACAGTTATATGTGATACATGTGACAGAGAACCACAGTTGTAAATAACAGGCCAGTAATTTACTGATACTATTCTTCACAGACACCTAGTGTGAATAGCTTGACTGGCACACTGCAACAGAATGTAAAAGGAGGCCAATATTTTCCACGTTCAGTTCAAATTTCTGGATTTTTATTGCTCAAATATGGAACAGATCTGGCTGTATTCTCTAGTGCTAACAACAAATGGAGCACAAAAATGGTGTACTCTGGATTACTTTTAAAGCAAATAACCAGGATTAAGATAAAAAAAAAATTTCCTGGCCCCTGATATCTGGGTCTATGTCTACAGATATTTGAAATTATTACAGCAGCAACAGACAAGACATTCAATGAACCCTTTTGTGCTATATGAACTTCAGTATGCCACGTACACTGCCTGCCCAACTCCTGCCTAGCACTGATTATTAGAGATGAGCATTGTTCTACTCGAACTGTTCGCCAATCTCAAATTCGAGCTGTTTTGGGCGGTGTTCGAGCCGTTCGGCGAACACGAACGATTTGAGAAAAATTCGGCTGTTCGATAACTGTTCGTGCACCAAAATCATAACTGGATTTTTTCTCAGTAATGATGAAAATTAATGTTAATACGCAGTTTGAGTGTACAGCGGGTGGGGGGAGGGGCAGGGGATGGATCTCTGCAGGAATAATGAAGATCTCCATTTTTTTTTCTCTTTCCCGCATTTACAGTGGGGAGGTGCAATCGGTCAGCCTATCAGCAGCGCACACACGGAGCGAAGTGCTTTTTTCACACAAGCAAGGGCATGTGTCATTGGCAGTGTATGTCACATGTCCTTGCCCTATAAGACCAAGCCATTTTCCCCGTCGCCACCATTTTCTCACTGCTGCAGCTGCGTGTTAGACGGCACCGCTGTTGCTGTGTGCGCTATACCTTGTTAATTTCAAGCCAATTTTCGCACAAATCTACAGATAGCTTGGGAGTAGGGAATAGTTGTGATTGCAGTCCTTTTAAGGACTAGGTTACAGCATTTCCTACGACTTTTATCAGGCAGGTCTGTGCTCTTAAATAGATAGATTGTGGGAGTAAAGACTAATTGTAATTGCAGTCCTTTTCAGGACTAGGTTACATCAGTTCCTATCAGTTTTTGCCAGGCAGGTCTGTGCAAGTTTTTTTCACAGCATTTGGCTGAATCTAGCAAAGCTAATCCTTTTTGGCCTCTTGCAGAGTGTGTTAGTCAGTGGAGTAGCCTATCTGTGTTGCAAGATATACCACCTGTGTATAGAATACCAATTTTTTTACTGCACCTAGTGAAGTAAAATCTTTTGGGCATAGCATCATTCTATTAGTCCATCTATACTGACCTCCATCAGGTTGCAAACTGAAAATAATTTTTTGTCTGCATCTAGCTCTGAAAAAATATTTGGCCTTCTAGCAGTGTGTGGGACTTTCTCTATTAGTCCATCTATACTGACCTCCATCAGGTTGCAAATTAAAAATAATTTTTTTCTGCATCTACCTCTGAAAAAATATTTGGCCTTCTAGCAGTGTGTGGGACTTTCTCTATTAGTCCATCTATACTGACCTCCATCAGGTTGCAAACTGAATATATTTTTTTTCTGCATCTAGCTCTGAAAAAATATTTGGCCTTCTAGCAGTGTGTGGGACTTTCTCTATTAGTCCATCTATACTGACCTCCATCAGGTTGCAAATTGAATTTAATTTTTTTCTGCATCTAACCCAGCCAATAGTTTTGGCCTAATACCACAGTTTGGCCACTCAGCTCTGCTCGGTTCCCATCCATTGTTTTTTTGTGCAAACAACTCCAGAGTTGTGAATTAGTTAACCACCAAAATGAGTGGAAAAAGGCCTGCTGCTGGTGGAAAGGGGAATAGGCGTGTTGGGAAGGGGAAAAAAGGTTGTGTCCGTGGGGTAGATGTTAAAGCAACAGTAACATCTGCAGAAGAAAGACCATCTTCCAGCCAAACTAAAATGTCTACTTCTTTTAGCGGACAATGTGATAAGATCCCTTTCTTACGGCCACGCCAATCGCTACAAATTCCAGATGAGGCACAAAAACAGCATGTGCTTCAACGGATATCAAGTGCTCCTTTAAGTGGGCTCTCCTCCACATCAACTTCAACATCACAAATACTCCAGTCCTCAAAGGTGTCACCCCAATCGCACTTGCTTCCTCACAGCTCCCAGATCTCCAGCTGCCCGTCTGAGTATGAGGTAGAACAGATGGTTGAGTCTGCAGAGCTGTTTACTCATACTATAGCCTGGGAATCAGAGATCGACTCCAGCGCTTCTGTGAATCCAGACGAGGAAATGATCTGCACTGATGCCCAGAATCTTTATGAGTCGGATCCAGGACCAGACGCAGAAGGTTCTGACCATAATGTAGACCCTCATTCCCAAACTGTAACTCCTGTTGGTGGAGACAATGAGGAAGACGATGATGAGACTCAAATACCTGATTGGAGCGACAACTTTAGTTTTTTGTCAGGGCAGGAACAGGTTGGCTCTGAGGACGACGGGTGTGATAACGCACAGGGTGATGATGATGAGGTTGGAGATCCCACTTACTGTCAACCCACAGTCAGCCAAGAGATGAGGTCAGCAGAGGAGGTGGAGGAAGATGCTAGTGACGACGAGGTCAGGTTGCGCCTTCCTGGACAGAGACGTAGTACTGGAAGCACGTCAACCACTGCATCCTCAAACACAACTCTGCCTCTCACCACAAGTCGTGGTGGCTCTTCAGGTCGCATGGGTGCTAAGCCTTGCATAGCCTGGGCATTTTTTCAGATCGATAAAGATGACCCAACTCGTGTTATCTGTAACATTTGTCAGCAAAAGCTAAGTAGAGGCCAAAAAATACATAGTTTGAGTACTTCATGCATGAACCGGCACATGGACATGAAGCATAAGTTGCAGTGGGAAGCTCAGTGTGCTACAATGCGGCCTAGCCGACCGGGCCAACCACCGTATGTCATATCTTGTGCATCCGCGGCCTCTTCATCCTCTGTGACTGGGGGGACAGCAGTCACACCTGTTTTGGGGCGCAGACCTGCCACCTCTTTACCCGCAACAGCCAGCGTGATTGGCAGGTCATCATTTTCTTTGGAGGTGGTAACACCAGCTGGTGTTGAGCGCTGTCCGACATAGATAGCACCACCTTTGGATCAAGGCAACCTAACATGTCCGCCTGCATCTTCCTCACAGACCGGCAGTTTGCCGGGGACACCCTTATCAACCCCGTCTAAGCACAATAGCCAGCCCTCGGTCCCTCAGATGTGGACAAGTAAAAGACCATTTCTTCCTAGCCATGAGAAAGCTAAGAGGTTGAATTTCACCATCTGCAAGCTCTTGGCTACAGAAATGCTGCCTTTCCGCCTGGTGGACACAGAGGATTTTCGAGACCTTATGTCCGTCGCAGTGCCCCAGTACCAGATGCCCAGTCGGCACTACTTCTCAAAGAAAGGTGTGCCTGCTCTCCACCAGCATGTCGCACACAACATCACCGCTTCTTTGAGAAACTGTGTGTGTGACAGGGTGCATTTCACCACAGACACTTGGACGAGTAGGCATGGACAGGGGCGTTACATGTCGCTGACTGGGCACTGGGTAACTATGGTGACAGCAGGACAAGGGGCTGCTGTCCAAGTCTTGCCGTCCCCACGAGTTGTGCGTCAATCCTCTTTATGTCAAAGTTCCTCCACTGCTTCTGCCTCCTCAACCTCCTCTCGGTCTTCCACCTGCACCCAAAGCCTGTCTGGTCATGCCACAAGCTTTCTAACTGCGCAGAAGGGATCCTGCACACCTCCTTACTATGCTGGCAGTAGGGCTCAACGTCATCAGGCGGTTTTTACTTTGAAATGTCTGGGAAATGTGAGTCACACAGCTGAGGAGTTGTGGTCAGCTCTGGAGAACCAATTTCATGAATGGTTGTCTCCACTGGACCTGAAACCAGGGAAGGCCGTGTGCGACAATGCTGCAAACCTGGGTGCGGCCCTTCGCCGGGGCAATGTCACACACGTGCCTTGTATGGCTCACGTGTTGAACCTGGTTGTCCAGCAATTTTTAGCCCACTATCCCAGACTAGATGGCCTTCTGCAGAGGGCACGGTCGCTGTGTGCTCACTTCCGCCGTTCGCATCCCGCAGCTCAGCGACTTACATCTCTACAGAAGTCGTTGGGCCTGCCACTTCACCGGCTAAAATGCGATGTGCCTACCCGGTGGAATTCAACTCTGCACATGTTGCAGCGACTGTGGCAGCACCGACAAGCCCTGGTGCAATACGTTCTGACGTATAGCCTGGGCCAACGAGATCCGGAGGTGGGGCAAATCACGCTGGAGGAGTGGTCTCAGATCAGGGACCTATGCACCCTTCTGCACAGTTTTGAAATGGCGATGAAGATGTTTAGTGCTGACGATGCCATTATCAGCATGACTATTCCGGTGATTTACATGCTGGAGCACATGTTAAACAGAATTCGGAGTCGGGTGGTGGCACAAGAGGAGGTGGAGGAAGTAGAGGAGGAGGAGTTGTATGCGGAAGGGCTAACATCTGCAAGGTCCAGACGGTCGGCAGCACCAAGGCGGCAGGCATGTGAGGGTGGGGGAGATGGTTTTACCAGGGCGCATGGTAGCAGCCAAACTAGTGAGGAAGGTGCAGGAGCCCAGGAAGAAGTGGAGGACGAACTGATGGAAGACTCATCAGATGAGGGAGACCTTGATCACATTTCTGTTGTGCGAGGTTGGGGGGAGAGGACAGAGGAAGGAAGCATGATTGTTACCTCGCCACCAACACAACAGGGACTTGGTGCTCCTGGATGCGCAACACACATGAGTGCCTTCTTGCTGCACTACCTGCAACATGACCCTCGAATTGTGAGAATTAGAAATAATCCTGACTACTGGGTTGCCACACTGTTAGATCCCCGGTACAAAAGTAAATTTGCAGAAATTATTCCTGCCATAGAAAGGGATGCACGCATGCAGGAGTATCAGCAGAGACTGTTGCAGAATCTTACATGTGCTTTTCCACAAAACACCAGTGGTGCACGTAGTGAATCTCAGAGTTCCAACTTGCCAACCGTGGGACCGTCAAGTGTTCAGCACTCAAACCGTAACAGAACCACAGTATCTGCTGGTAACATCAATTTTGCGGAATCATTTCACCACTTTTTTAGCCCGTCCTTTGCAAGGCCACAGGAGACAAGAAGTCTGACACATAGTCAACGCCTAGAGACGATGGTACAGGAGTATCTCCAAGTAAACATTGAAGCCATGACTGTGTCACTGGACCCTTGCTCTTTTTGGGCTTCCAATCTGGATAAATGGCCGGAGCTAGCCACTTACGCCTTGGAGATCTTGTCATGCCCCGCAGCCAGCGTTCTGTCTGAACGTGTGTTCAGCGCTGCTGGTGGTGTGCTGACAGATAAGCGCACGCGGCTCTCCACTGATAATATAGACAGACTCACGTTCATAAAGATGAACAAATCATGGATCCGAAACGACTTTTCTACCCCTGTGTCATCCTGGGGAGAGTAAAAGCTTGATGATTGGTTAAAATCACCCTACCAACCGTTTTAAGCTTTCAAATTACTAATCATGTTTATCTGTATCTTGACTGGAAAATAATTTGGGCTTTGTAGCAGTGTGCAGCACTGATCCTATTAGCCCATCTATACTAAGCTCCACCAGATTTAAAATTAATAATAATTTGTAGCTGCATCTAGCCCAGAAAATAATTTTGGGGCTCCGAGATGCGCAAGACACATAAGTGCCTTCTTGCTGCACTACCTGCAACATGACCCTCATATTGTCAGAATTCGAAGTAATCATGACTACTGGGTTGCCACACTCTTAGATCCCCCAAACTTTTTGATCAACCTTTTCCTTTTAATAAAGACCAAAAAAATGGTCATTTTTGAAATTATAAGCATTAGCAGGTTGTTAGAAACTGAAATCAAACAGTTTTCAACTCAAAACTTTATTCTAGGTGATGTTACATTTTCACATAGGACCCCTTGTTCGAAAGGAGCTTCTGAACTCTCTCGTCCATTGAATTTGTCAGGTTTTGGATGGTTTCTGCTTCAATTGTTTTGCATGAGGACAGAATACCCTCCCAGAGCTGTTGCTTAGATGTGAACTGCCTCCCGCCATCATAGACACTCCTTTTGATGATGCTCCAGAGGTTCTGAATGGGGTAGAGGTCAGGGGAGCATGGGGGTCACACCATAAGTTTGTCCCCTTTTATGCCCATATCAGCCAGAGATGCAGATGTTTTATGTGCAGCATGAGATGGTGCATTATCATGCAGAAAAATGATCTTGCTGTGAAATACACGGTTCTTCTTCTTGAACCATGGCAGGAAGTGCTGTTTGAGAAAATCCACATACATTATGGAGTTCATCTTTAGCGCCTTCAGGGATCCTAAAGGGGCCGACAATCTCTCTCCCCATGATTCCAGCCCAAAACATTACTCCACCTCCTCCTTGTTGGCGCTGTAGCCGTGTTTGCGTGGGGTGTCCATCAACCAGCCATCCTCCACTCCATCCATCTGGACCATTGAGCGCTGCATGGCACTCATCCGTGAACAAAACAGTTTTGAAATCAGTCTTCATGTAATGTTTGGCCCACTGGAGCCGTTTCTGCTTGTGTGAAGTGGATAGAGGAGGTCGACAGGATGGCATATGCACAGCTGCAAACCTCTGAAGGACCCTGCATCTTGTTGTTCGGGGGACGTTGGAGGCACCAGCAGCTTCAAAAACTTGTCTGCTGCTATGACAAGGCTTTTTTGCCGCTGCTCTTTTAACCTGACGTAATTGCCTGTAGGAAAGAGTCCTCAATTTGCCCTTATCAGCACGCACACGTGTGTACTGTGAATCAGCTACATACTTCTTGATTGCCAAGACACTTCATCCTGATCATCGCACAATGTTGATTGTAGTCATGCCTTGACCTAAACACTCCACAATTTGTTGCTTCTCAGCAGCCGACACATCCTTTTTCTTTCCCATTTTGGCAGAAAATGTAGGCTGCTTAATAATGTGAGACAGCCTTCTTAAGTAGTCTTGCCTTTCATTGGACACACCTGCCAAACTAATTAGCACAGGTGTCTGCAATTGCTTACAGTGATATAAAGAGCTCTGACACACATCACCATCAATGAGTTTAACTGACAAACAAATTCTTCCCTTATCACTCCTAAACACTTTTTGCATAATAATTTGGAACACAGTGTACATGTGCTTTTCCACAAAACACCAGTGGTTCACGTAGTGAATCTTACAGTTCTAACTTGCCAACCGTGGTCTGTATGGAGTTGTTCAATAAAGGGCCCAAAATTAAGATAACATAGATGGGAGAGGTCTCTATGAATAGGAATTCCTAAGTATTTGATACCCTGTGAGGGCCAGGCAAAGAGAAAGTTGGACTGGATGGAATCCTATATGGATTTGGGGAGGGAGATATCGAGGGCCTCAGACTTCGCTGCATTGATTTTAAAATTTGACCATGTAACAAAGTGATCTATTTCAGCCATAACAGCATGGATGGATATATGTGATTGAGTGATATATACTAGTACATCATCAGCAAATAGAGAGCACTTGTACTCGGTGCCTCCCACCTCAATCCACCTAATATTTGAGTTATGGCGAATTGATGAGAGCAGGTGCTCCGTCACTAGGATGTATAAGAGAGGGGACAGAGGACATCCCTGCCTTGTCCCATTGGTGATTGTGAAAGATGATGAAAATGTTCTGATGCACCCCCTGGGCCTTGGGACACCCGGAGCCGGACCCTTTTTGGTGGATGTGGTGGTTGTAGTCTTCGTGGCGGCGACCCGGTTCCGTGGCTCAGGGTGGTCAAACCAGTGGCGGAACTATTTATGTGGTTTTGATGTTTAAATGTCCGACTACGCCACCTGTGGATTGCGGTCAGAGTGAACCGCCGCTGCAGGGCAGACCGCTGAGGCTGGTGTTGTGGGTGCAGCAGAGCGTAGCATAACTCCCCACGGGAGGAGTATAGCCTCAGGGCAGTGTATGCGGAGGATGGGGGTGATGGTGCAGGGCAGCAGCAGTAACGACACGGAGTCAGTGATGCAGTCCAGGGCCTTTACTCACAGTTCTTATTATCCAGACCACGTCTGCAGGTAACGGCTGCCCACGTCGTACTGTGCTCACCAGGTGAGGGGCTCAGACAACTCCCAGATAACTTTGGAGCGCTTCACAGGACCCCCTTTGTGTGTCCTTTGTCTGGCCTTTCTTACCAACCCTTCTGTCCGGCTGCCTCGGGCCTCCTCTTGGTAAACTTGGCGCCAGTTTCCCTGACCCTATGTGCTGCCCTCCTAGCGGGTGTAGCGAGGGGCTGCGCCACATAAAATGTCACAGCCTCCGGTTTCTAGCTGAGGGTCGTTTCCTGCCTCCACTAGTTTCGGGGACCGGTCTCCCCCTTTGGCCTGACCCCTCCATGCAGGTGGATTCGGGCGTGCGGTGGCGACTCGCCCGTCCGCACCCCTGGGATCCCTTCGTTCCTCGTTCCTGGAGCCTTCTCCGCTCCTCTTCCTTCCTTCTCCCTCTTCCATCCCTGGGCCTCTGTTACTAGGCCCGCCTCCGGAGCAGAGCTCATGCAGAGCCCCTGCTCCCTGCCACTTCTGCTCAGACTTCTTTGCACTGAACTAAGATGGTGCCCACCTTTTATACTCCCTTCTCAATGCACCCAGGAACTGCTTCCTCCCTGCTCCTGCACTACAGGGTTCCCCTTTCTCAGTGTTCCCTCCCCCCACTCCAGCCAGGGACAGGGACTGTCGTGCCCATCTCAGGGGCATATTGGTCGCCCTGCCCCATAGCAATGTGGTGTAATGCATGCAAGTGTTGGGTCCTGATCCACACTCCATCCTTACCTGAGAGTGAGATATCACACCTCTGGGTGAGGTGCAATACCTCTGTAGCAACCGAGCCCTCAGGGTGCTACAGTTCCATTTATCTTCAGCCTAGGTGACGTATTGCGATACAGGGCCATGATTTTGGCTATAAAAGGGTCCCCTAGACCCCTACCCCAAGCTTTTTAAGAGAATCATATATGGCGTGCCAGGAGACTCTATGGAATGCTTTCTCAGCATCCAACGAGAGTATCTAATTACAAATTTTTAACTGCATCTAGCCCAGGAAATACTTTGTGCCTAGTAGCAGTGTCTGCTAGTCAGCGGATTATCCCGGCTGTTAAGCAAGCTACACCACCTGTAGTTTGGACACTTAATTTTTTCAAAGGAAATGCTTCGGGACCACGGGATACTCAGTGAAGAGCATCAGGAGGCACCCCAAGGCATAGGGGCTGGGACTGGCAGTAGGATGCCTTGCGGTGGACAGCCGAGCTCGATCCTTATAAAAGCTTTTTAACTGCAGCAGCTTTAGTGGACGCTACTGGAGCTGGAATTACGCGGCTGCTGGCATGAGACTTGCCCTCCAATAGATCCTTGTAAATGGATTTAAAGTGTATTCATTCAAATTAGAGAGACAATTTAAATTAAAAAGCTTAGAGCTGCCTCCACCACAGGGGGGCTCGCTCGACCCACCAGCGGACAGGCACCAGTATTGGGAGAGGGGGGCTGGCCGTCAGGGTTCACCGCGGCTCTGGCACAAACCCGGCGACACGGAGGTGGCACGGGCAGGAGCGGACTGAACGTGTCGGCTTCTCACTTTTTGGATTTTAGAAGGGCATGACATGCCTATATCTGTGTCTCCCCCTCCTTTTACTCCTCCACCTCTTTTCTTTTCTCATGACTATATGTACTTGTCACTTTTCCATGTGTTAGTTGTGTCTTCTGAGCAGTTTGTCAGCTTTTGGACACCTTTGAAGGTGTTTTCTATGTGTTTCTATGTGTTTTTGTTTGCCTGCCATTGGTTTTAACGGTGTTCGAAGGTGTTCGACGAACAGTTCGGCGAACACACGGGTGTTCGACGAACCGAACCGAACTCGAACACTACGGGGGTGGCTCAACACTACTGATTATATGCAGCTGGATTAGTCCTCAGAAGGACTGTTAGTTCAGATAGAAACAGTTGTGCTCAAAAGTTTACATACCCCAGCAGAATTTTTCCTTTCTTGGCCTTGTTTCAGAGAATATAAATGATAACAAAAAACCTTTTTCTCCACTCATGGTTATTGGTTTGGTGAAGCCATTTATTGTCAAACTACTGTGTTTTCTCTTTTTAAATCTTAATGACAACCGAAAACATCCAAATGACCCTGATCAAAGTTCACATACCCCAGTTCTTAATACCATGTATTGCCCCCTCTAACATCAATGACAGCTTGAAGTCTTTTGTGGTAGTTGTGGATGAGGTTCTCTATTTTTTCAGATGGTAAAGCTGCCCATTCTTCTTGGCAAAAAGCCTCCAGTTCCTGTAAATTCCTGGGCTGTTTAGCATGAACTGCGCGCTTGAGATCTCCTCAGAGTGTCTCAATGATATTGAGGTCAGGAGACTGAGATGGCCACTTCAGAACCTTCACTTTGTTCTGCTGTAGCCAATGACAAGTCGACTTGGCCTTGTGTTTTAGATCGTTGTCATGTTGGAACGTCCAAGTACTTCCCATGCGCAGCTTCTGGGCTGATGAGTGCAAATTTGCCTCCAGTATTTGCTGATAACGTGCTGAATTCATCTTTCCTTCACCTTTTACCAAGTTTCCTGCACCTTTGTAGCTCACACATCCCCAAAACATCAGTGATCCACCTCCGTGCTTTACAGTGGGAATGGTGTTCCTTTCATCATAGGCCTTGTTGACCTCTCTCCAAATGTAACATTTATGGTTGTGGCCAAAAAGTTCAATTTTGGTCTCATCACTCCAAATTACCTTGTTCCAGAAGTTTTGAGGCTGGTCTCTGTGCTGTTTGGCGTACTGTAGAGGAGATTCTTTGTGGCATTTGTGCAGTAATGGCTTTCTTCTGGCGACTCGACCATGCAACCCATTTTTCTTCAAGTGCCTCCTTATTGTGCATCAAAAGCCACACCGCTAGTTTTCAGAGAGTCCTAAATTTCAGTTGATGTTATTTGTGGGTTTTTATTTGCATCCCGAACAATTTTCCTGGCATTGTGGCCAAATTTTTTGTTGGTCTACCTGACTGTGGTTTGGTTTTTACAGAGCCCCTGATTTTCCATTTGTTAATCACAGTTTGAACACTGCAGACTGGCATTATCAATTCCTTGGATATTTTTTTGTATCCCTTTCCTGTGTTATACAGTTCAACTACCTTTTCCCGTAGATCCGTTGATAATTCTTTTGCTTTCCCCATGACTCACAATCAAGAAACGTCAGTGGCTGGATGAAAGATGCAAGAGTCTGTCTAGATCCCAGAAACTCCGCAGCTTTTATGGAAACACACTGATTACAAGCACACAGGTCACAGGGGAGGATGTTACCTTTAGTAGCAATTCAAACCCATTTGTGTCAAATTCTGTGCATGTTATCAGGCCAAAATCACCAGGGTATGTGAACTTTTGATCAGGGTCATTTGGATGTTTTTGGTTGTCATTAAGATTTAAAAAGAGAAAACACAGTAGTTTGACAGTAAATGGCTTCACCCAACCAATAATCATGAGTGAAGAAAAAGTTTTTTTGTTATCTTTCATATTCTCTGAAACAAGGCCAAGAAAGGAAAAATTCGGCCGGGGTATATAAACTTTTGAGCACAACTGTGTATATATACAGTACAGACCAAAAGTTTGGACACACCTTCTCATTTAAAGATTTTTCTGTATTTTCATGACTATGAAAATTGTACATTCACACTGAAGGCATCAAAACTATGAATTAACACATGTGGAATTATATACATAACAAAAAAGTGTGAAACAGCTGAAAATATGTCTTATATTCTACGTTCTTCAAAGTAGCCACCTTTTGCTTTGATGACTGCTTTGCACACTCTTGACATTCTCTTGATGAGCTTCAAGAGGTAGTCACCGGAAATGGTCTTCCAACTATCTTGAAGGAGGTCCCAGAGATGCTTAGCACTTGTTGGCCCTTTTGCCTTCACTCTGCGGTCCAGCTCACCCCAAACCATCTCGATTGGGTTCAGGTCTGGTGACTGTGGAGGCCAGGTCATCTGGTGTAGCACCCCATCACTCTCCCTCTTGGTCAAATAGCCCTTACACAGCCTGGAGGTGTGTTTGGGATCATTGTCCTGTTGAAAAATAAATGATGGTCCAACTAAACGCAAACCGGATGGAATAGCATGCCGCTACAAGATGCTGTGGTAGCCATGCTGGTTCAGTATGCCTTCAATTTTGAATAAATCCCCAACAGTGTCACTAGCAAAGCACCCCCACACCATTACACATCCTCCTCCTTGCTTCACGGTGGGAACCAGGCATGTAGAGCCAATCCGTTCACCTTTTCTGCGTCGCACAAAGACACGGTGGTTGGAATCAAAGATCTCAAATTTGGACTCATCAGACTAAACCACAGATTTCCACTGGTCTAATGTCCATTCCTTGTGTTCTTTAGCCCAAACAAGTCTCTTCTGCTTGTTGCCTGTCCTTAGCAGTGGTTTCCTAGCAGCTATTTTACCATGAAGGCCTGCTTCACAAAGTCTCCTCTTAACAGTTGTTGAAGATATGTGTCTGCTGCTAGAACTCTGTGTGGCATTGACCTGGTCTCTAATCTGAGCTGCTGTTAACCTGCTATTTCTGAGGCTGGTGACTTGGATAAACTTATCCTCAGAAGCAGAGGTGACTCTTGGTCTTCCTTTCCTGGGGCGGTCCTCATGTGAGCCAGTTTCTTTGTAGCGCTTGATTGTTTTTGCAACTGCACTTGGGGACACTTTCAAAGTTTCCCCAATTTTTCCGACTGACTGACCTTCATTTCTTAAAGTAATGATGGCCACTCGTTTTTCTTTACTTAGCTGCTTTTTTCTTGCCATAATACAAATTCTAACAGTCTATTCAGAAGGACTATCAGCTGTGTATCCACCTGACTTCTGCACAACACAACTGATGGTCCCATCCCCATTTATAAGGCAAGAAATCCCACTTATTAAACCTGACAGGGCACACCTGTGAAGTGAAAACCATTTCCGGTGACTACCTCTTGAAGCTCATCAAGAGAATGCCAAGAATGTGCAAAGCAGTCATCAAAGCAAAAGGTGGCTACTTTGAAGAATCTAGAATATAAGACATATTTTCAGTTGTTTCACACTTTTTTGTTAAGTATATAATTCCACATGTGTTAATTTATAGTTTTGATGCCTTCAGTGTGAATGTACAATTTTCATAGTCATGAAAATACAGAAAAATCTTTAAATGAGAAGGTGTGTCCAAACTTTTGGTCTGTACTGTATATCTTGTGAAAAACTTTTACTAACTATAAACAAGCAAATCTCTCCCTCACACAAAAGCAACTCTTCCTACTCTGCCTCGTTCCGGGGTAGACAGTGATGAGCATAGCGACGCCAGGTCTTATATAATAATAATCTTTATTTTTATAAGCGCTAACATATTCCGCAGCGCTTTACATACATTATCATAGACCTGATGACGCTGTGCGGCCAGCCAATCACTGTAATGCCCACGACCAACATGGCTATGGCATTACAGTGCGTGACAGGCAATCCCTGCATGTTTATTGGCTCTTTAAAGAGCGCCAAACATGGAGGGAGGGGACCCGAGTTCCCGCCTGAGCAACCCGGAAATACTCGTCGAGCACAGTGATGCTCAGGCGAGCGTGTTCGCTCATCAGTAGTTATCAGCAAATACGGGGGGCAAATTTGCACTCATCAGCCCAGAAGCTGCGCATTGGACGTACTTGGACATTCCAACATGACAACGATCCAAAACACAGGCCAAGTCAATCTGTCATTGGCTACAGCAGAACAAAGTGAAGGTTCTGGAGTGGCCATCTCAGTGTACTGACCTCAATATCATTGAGACACTATGGGGAGATCTCAAGCATGCAGTTTCATGCTAGACAGCCCAGGAATTTACAGGAACTGGAGACTTTTTGCCAAGAAGAATGGGCAGCTTTACCATCTGAGAAAATAAAGAGCCTCATCCACAACTACCACTAAAGACTTCAAGCTGTCATTGATGTTAGAGGGGGCAAAACACGGTATTAAAAACTGGGGTATGTGAACTTTTGATCCTAGGGAAAAGGTAGCGCAAATAGGGTCTTACCCAACAAACATTTAAGAGTATTTGTATCAGATTGTGCTGTATTCTTTTCTTTGGCGTTTTAAGTTTGATGTTCCGCTGCTGTGGATCCATGGATTTGTCAAAACTGATGAATATCAGGATCTGGAGAAATTTGTGGATACTTCCCGGGCTGTTGGTTTATTGAAGACGTCAATTCAGAAAGGTTTATTAAATAAAATAATTGAATATGGAATGTGCAAATCTTTCAGATGTTTTTTTGATATCTATGAATTTGGTTCTTTGTTTCTGCACTTCTAAAGAATAATCTGGAAAGATCGATATTTTGGACCCATTGATTGTTACATCTGGGTGCCCATCGCAGGATAATATCTCTGTCCCGGTAGTGTAAAACTTTAGCCAGCACAGGTCTTTGTGGAAGCCCAGGAGGAAGAGGATGGGTCGGCACCCTATGAGCTCGTTCTACAGCTTATAGGGGGGGTTAAGGTTTCAAGCCTTCTAATTAATTTCAGCCAATTTTCAAAGAATTCAGTAGGAAAGGAGCCTTCTATCTATCCTAGGCACACCAATAAGTGGTATATCATTGAGCCTTGACCTATTTTCAAGATCATCTATTTCTTCCAGCAGTGCTGATATTTGCTGTGCTGCAAGCCTGTTCTCATTGCTTTTATCGGCTATCTGGTCCTCAATGGTGCTGACTCTGCCTTCCACTGCCCCTGCTCTATTTTCTGCAGTTTGTGTGGTATACCTGCTATCTCATCTTTAAGACCACCAAAATGTACATTCAGAGCAAAGAGAGAATTTACAATGTACCACTGCAATGAAAACGTATTTTAAAGTAGGTTTCTCAGGTACCTGTATGTCCCATTGGTGCAGATTAGGCCGTGGGGCAGTGAGTATTGTGCCACGTGCAATTTTGTGGTCTTTTCATCCCCTTCAACGCGGCTGCCTCTCCCATCTCCTGCTCACCCAACTCGTCCACTCTGGAGCCCGTGCACAGGTGCGAGGTAGCTGCTATAAGAAGGCCACTGTTACCTGCTGAGACCTGCGTTTCTGTGCAGGCAAATTGCTCCAACCTGGCCACCACTTACCTTCTCCTCGTCTACCCTGCTCAATCTGTCTCCAGTGTGACAACTGTGGTGTCATCTTGGAGCTGAGAGCCTGCTTCTCTCGCAGTCTTTCTATGGCTTTTCCTGGTCATTTTTTTCCCCCTGGCGCAAAGTACCACACTCAGAAAGTTATTTGGTAGATGTATGATGATTTTCAGGATGGTCGTCAGGTCCTATATCGGATAAATAGCTAGATGCTCAGCCGGAGCTCCTACATCTGCTTGTTCACACATGTCGTTATGGTTGTTGCCACCTTATTTGGTTGCCAGGGTGGATACACAAAAGTACTGCTGCTTTCTATGTGGGATAGTCGTGCAAGAGAATATTGCTACAATAATAATAATAATCTTTATTTTTATATAGCGCTAACATATTCCACAGCGCTATACATACATTATCATCGTTGTCCCCATTGGCGCTCACAATCTAAATTCCCTATCAGTATGTATTTTCGAGTGTGGGAGGAAACCCACGCTAACACGGGGAGAACATATAAACTCCTTGCAGATGTTGTCCTTGGTGGGATTTGAAAACAGGACCCCAGTGCTGCTAGGCGGCAGTGCAAACTAGGGTCACCGTGCTGCCCAATAAAAGGGACTGGCCTTTCCCACATTCACTTCAGCAAGGGAGTAAACTGT
Source organism: Phyllobates terribilis (assembly GCF_046119375.1). Classification (NCBI taxonomy): domain Eukaryota; kingdom Metazoa; phylum Chordata; class Amphibia; order Anura; family Dendrobatidae; genus Phyllobates; species Phyllobates terribilis. The sequence goes on along the minus strand of NW_027363045.1, from coordinate 1,965,337 downwards.
CCTGCATCCAGAAGTTGAGAACCCACCTAGGCAATGGTGGTAACAAAATCTTATGAAGTTGGGCCTAATTAAGAACTTTGTAAAGGCAATGGATAAAAATGTGAAAGAGTGCATGCATCTCATTGATAACTTTCCAAGGTTAAGTAAAGGAAATATAAAAGGAGGAGTCTTTATTGGACCTCAGATTCATAAGCTTCTTCAAGACGAGGAGTTTCTTCGTTTGTTGCAGGGTAAGGAAAAGGCTGTATGGTTTACATTTGCATTTGCGATAACTAACTTTCTGGGAAACTCAAGAGCAAATACAGTAACTATGAAGAGTTGGTGTTATTTCTCCTCAAAACATATAAGGATCTTGGCTGTAACATGTCCTTAATGATTAATTTCTTACATTCTTGACTTTTCTTCCACCAAACTGCGGAGTCGTGAGAAACGAGGATGGTGAGAGACGTGACCAAGCTATTGCAGATATGGAGAAAAGTATCAACCTAAATGGAATCCATCAATGCTTGCAGACTGCTGCATAATTTTAAGAGATGATCCGATGAAGAAGTACAAGAAACAAGCAAAAAACAGTTATCACTGAATGAGGACCAACTTTTATAGTGCAGTTTCTGTAACTATTTATAAATTTGCAATAGTTTTTAGACAGGTTTTAGTTATTTTAATTGTTGCTAAGTTGTCGCTAAATAAATACAGTTGTGCTCAAAAGTTTACATACCCCGGCAGAATTTTTGCTTTCTTGGCTCTGTTTCAGAGAATATGAATGATAACAAGAAAAACTTTTTCTCCACTCATGGTTATTGGTGGGTGAAGCCATTTATTGTCAAACTACTGTGTTTTCTCTTATTAAATCTTAATAACAACCAAAAACATCCAAAATGACCCTGATCAAAAGTTTACATACCCTGGTGATTTTGGCCTGATAGCATGCACAGAATTTGACACAAATGGGTTTGAATGGCTACTAAAGGTAACATCCTCACCTGTGACCTGTTTGCTTGTAATCAGTGTGTGTGCATTAAAGCTGAGTGAGTTTCTGGGATCCAGACAGACTCTTGCATGTTTCATCCAGGCACTGACGTTTCTGGATTGTGAGTCATGGGGAAAGCAAAAGCATTGTCAACGGACCTACGGGAAAAGGTAGTTGAACTATATAACATAGGAAAGAGATACAAAAAGATATCCAAGGAATTGATAATGCCAGTCAGCAGCGTTCAAACTGTGATTAACAAATGGAAAATCAGGGGCTCTGTAAAAACCAAACCACGGTCAGGTAGACCAACAAAAATTTCGTCCACAACTTCCAGGAAAATTGTTCGGGATTCAAAGAAAAACCCACAAATAACATCAGCTGAAATTCAGGACTCTCAGAAAACTAGTGATGTGGTTGTTTCAAAATGCACAATAAGGAGGCAGTTGAAGAAAAATGGGCTGCATGGTCGAGTTGCCAGAAGAAAGCCATTACTGCGCAAATGCCACAAAGTATCTCGCCTACAATACGCCAAACAGCACAAAGACAAGCCTCAAAACGTCTGGAACAGGTAATTTGGAGTGATGAGACCAAAATTGAACTTTTTGGCCACAACCATAAATGTTACATTTGGAGAGAGATCAACAAGGCCTATGATGAAAGGAACACCATTTCTACTGTAAAGCACGGAGGTGGATTGCTGATGTTTTGGGGATGTGTGAGCTACAACGGCACAGGAAATTTGGTAAAAGTTGAAGGAAAGATTAATGCAGAACGTTATCAGCAAATACTGGAGGCAAATTTGCACTCAGCAGCCCGGAAGCTGCGCATGGGACGCAAAAATGCTACCTGTGAACATAGCCCAAGGTGTGGAGGAGTATTTTTGTTTTTGGTTATTTTTTTTGCCTTATATACAAGTCATTACCCTGGAAAGGATGTTCCTTAACATATTTCCCAGGAAAATCCATTTTGGTTTTGTTTTTGTATCTTTTATTGTGAGCCCGTAAAAGTGGCGTAATACTCTGACAACATTGTTCACAGCAGTAACCTGGGAGTCAGAAATGCTTCCAGGGGTCTTCCCCATGCTGTTCCCATGTCTTTTCAGCACTGTATGAATGTGTCTGATCAAGTCTCACATACCACATGGCCAGATAACGTATTAAAATGTGAAAATGACATTTACTGGTGAATGTATTTTTCACCTTTGAAAGCAATGCTAAAGTGCAAAAACGCTATTTGTGAACATAGCCCAAGGTGTTGAGGAGTATTGTTGTTTTTGGTTATTTATTTTGTCTTATATACAAGTCATTACCCTGGAAAGGATGTTCCTTAACATATTTCCCAGGAAATTCCATTTTGGTTTCGTTTTTGTATCTTTTATTGTGAGCCCGTAAAAGTGGCGTAATACTCTGACAACATTGTTCACAGCAGTTACCTGGGAGTCCGAGATGCTTCCAGTGGTCTTCCCCATGCTGTTCCCATGTAATTTGAGCACTGTTCCCATCTATTTCGGCAATTTTTAGGCCCATAAATGCCTGAAAAATGCTTGCGTTTCCCATAGACTTACATTGGGCTCGTTACTCACACCGAGCACTCGAGCATTCCAATTTACTCTACTTGAGCAACAAGTACCCGAGCATTTTAGTGCTCGCTCATCACTAATGAGGAAGTATTACTACCAGTGTTATTGGAGGTATATAATACATGTTTTGGAGGGGGATCATTGCCCACATCCATGCAGGAAGCCATATTTACGGTGTTACCTAAACAAGGCAAGGACCCCAGCTTGCCGGCATCCTATAGACCCATCTATCTTTTAACAGTAAATGTCAACTTCTTCCCAAATGTGGTGGATGCCAGAAAGTGCCAGAAAATCCGCGCTCCTCCGGGTCCAAAAAAGGATGCAATATCCAGTGCTTAGTTATGAGTCCATTTATTGAAGCTAAAATCAGACGCGTTTCGTGGATATCCTGTTCACTTTATCAAGTGCATAGTTTATACCAGGTATAACAAGGTGTGGACATACATATATACAAGTCAAAAAGTAAAAAATGTGGAAAAAAACTGGCGCCAAACAAGAGTGGCCATTGGGGAAAAAAAGTTTGTTCAATATGAGAAAAGCATAAATTTGAGTCTCCATCAATGTATATACACTGTGTGCAGAATTATTAGGCAAGTTGTATTTTAGAGGATTATTTTTATTATTGATCAACAACTATTTTCTCAATCAACCTATGGCTATGTTAGGAGGATATCTGTTTGTGCAGGTAACTATTACTGTGCAGAATTATTAGGCAACTTAATAAAAAACAAATATAATCCCATCTCACTTGTTAATTTTCACCAGGTAAACCAATATCAGTGCACAAATATTAGAAATAAACATTTCTGACATGCAAAAACAAAAAAATTAGTCATCAATATGGCCACCTTTCTTTATGATGACACTCAACAGCCTTCCATCCATAGATTCTGTCAGTTGCTTGATCTGTTTTCAATTAACATTGCGTGCAGCAGCCACCACAGCCTCCCAGACACTGTTCCGAGAGGTGTACTGTTTTCCCTCCCTGTAGATCTCACATTTTATGATGGACCACAGGTTCTCTGTGGGATTCAGATCCGGTGAATAAGGGGGCCATGTCATTATTTTTTCTTATTTTAGACCTTTACTGGCCAGCCACGCTGTGGAGTAGTTCGATGCATGTAATGGACCATTGTCCTGCATGAAAATCATGTTTTTCTTGAACGATACAGACTTCTTCCTGTACCAGTGCTTGAAGGAGTTGTCTTCCAGAAACTGGCAGTAGGTCTGGGAGTTGAGCTTCACTCCATCCTCAAGCCGAAAAGGTCCCACAAGTTCATCTTTGATGATACCAGCCCATACCAGTACCCCACCTCCACCTTGCTGGCGTCGGAGTGGAGCACTCTGCCCTTTACAGATCCAGCCTCTGGCCCATCCATCTGGCCCATCAAGAGTCACTCTCATTTCATCAGTCCATAAAACCTTTGAAAAATCAGTCTTAAGATATTTCTTGGCCCATTCTTGACGTTTTATCTTATGTTTCTTATTCAAAGGTGGTCGTTTTTCAGCCTTCCTTACCTTGGCCATGTCCCTGAATATCGCACACCTTGTGCTTTTTGATACTCCAGTAACGTTGCAGCTCTGAAATATGGCAAAAACTGGTGGCGAATGGCATCTTGGCAGCTTCAAGCTTGATTTTCCTCAATTCATGGGCAGTTATTTTGCGCCTTTTTTGGCCAACACGCTTCTTGCGACCCTGTTGTCTATTTGCCATGAAACGCTTGATTGTTCGGTGATCACGTTTCAAAAGTTTGGAAATTTCAAAACTGGTGCATCCCTCTGCAAGACATCTCACAGTTTTGGACTTTTCAGAGCCCGTCAAATCTCTCTTCTGACCCATTTTGCCAAAGGAAAGGAAGTTGCCTAATAATTAAGCACACCTTATATAGGGTGTTGATATCATTAGTCAACACCCCTCCTCATTACAGAGATGCACATCACCAGATTTACTTAATTGGTAGTTGGCTCATCAAGAGAATGCCAAGAGTGTGCAAAGCAGTCATCAAAGCAAAAGGTGGCTACTTTGAAGAACCTAGAATATAAGACATATTTTCAGTTGTTTCACACTTTTTTGTTAAGTATATAATTCCACATGTGTTAATTCATAGTTTTGATGCCTTCAGTGTGAATGTACAATTTTCATAGTCATGAAAATACAGAAAAATCTTTAAATGAGAAGGTGTGTCCAAACTTTTGGTCTGTACTGTACATTGCTAAACATCTTTTAGCAAATATTTTGCACTCACTGATTTCTGCCTTACTGATCATGATACACTCATTTATGAGTTACTTATCTGTATTCTCGATCATGATACATCCACTGACGTGGTTCCTTATCTGCGTCCTTCTCCCCTTTCTTGATTACACTTTTCTTTTCACCGTATCCTACTTTATTATCTTAGCATCCACTTCCCTTTAATGTAATTATTAAAATATACACACGGGTATTTCATTGTGGGACTACATGCGTAGTATATTGATAAATCAATATCATGTCCGTATAATTTGCATTTATTCCATCTTATTTATTCATTTTATTTCTCACATCTATAGTATTCATGTTTTTCCTCCTCTCTTTTTTATGTACATCTGTCGCTTAGACTTCATTCCCCACTTCCTAATTTTCTGCTTATACATTTACCATCCATGCCGTCATTCGTCAACATACACCTCTATTTATGCCATACATGGTCACACTCCTTTTGCCTGCATGCCCTACACTGCCCATGGGTTGTGACCAGTCACGTATGCATGCGCTGCCTGTGCTCTGGTTGATTGCTGGCCCCTGTATGTGTCTGGTGAGCCGGGTCACATGATCTGTCCCCGGTCACATGACGCGGGCACCCTCGACGTCCGGTCCCCCTGGCGGCGCATGCGTCACCACGTGTGGTCTCTCCACATCGGCCATCAATATTTCTTTAGTGTCATCAGTCACATGACGCTGTGCACCCGCCACTTCCGGTCCATGGCTGGAACTTCCAGTTTCGCTTTGGCAGCACGGGCGGTGTCATCCTCCCCGGTCCCTCCTGATTGGCCACACCATCCTTTTTAACCTTCTGGTTCTTAATGGACGCTAACTCCTGATGAAGGACTCTTGTCCAAATCGCGCGTCGGGGCTGTGCTGCACTATTTGTAGGACCGCTCTGCTCACGTAATTTGTTTATACTTCTTGCCTCCCTTTTGTTCATATGCCCTCTGATATATCATACCATGTAACCACTCCTTTATCCCATGCAGATCTCATTTCTCCTATATTCAATGGTGAATTTCTGTATATTTCACATGGTTTACAGCTTTTCCTGCTCCCCCTTCCCTTTCACTGTGAGGGTACTAGATACTGTCATCAGCACATTAGGGTGGCACCTGGATACTATCATAGGTAATATACTTATAATTGACTCAATCCGGTGACAGTACATCTCTGGTCTCTTGGGATTGCATACAACATTGTATAAGACTTTGATTCATACTAATATACACTATATGTATTACTTATCTTTGAGATGTACTGTTTGTACGTGGTGATATGCATCTAACACTGTATGATATATTCCAAGTACTGTACATGTTGTTGCTGACACTTTGTTCGATAATTTACAATATTTTAGCGCGGACACTCTTGTGCATGTAGTGCCACTATCACCATTTGTCCTGTAAAGGTTTTTTATGCTTCCCATTAATTGTCTTTTTGACTGTTGGACCCAACATTCGATGATTCTCTCTGTCAGTTGTTTTCTCATCCGAATGGTCTGCCATTTACATGTCCATATAGCTAACATACATTATTCCATAGGTTTGTATCGACCATTGGATCTCTCTAAAATCATCTATATATGTTTCTATACTCAGTGTGTGCTGTTTCTAATATATAACGGCATTATATTTTTGAATATCCTTTTATTTTTTAGGACATTAGAAGGTTTCTTGGTTTAGTAGCAAATATCCATCATCGATCTTTCTTCTTTGGAGAACAAGTCATTTTATAAGTGGATTTGAGGGTCCACATTTCGCCTGTATTAGAGTAGCATGGCCATTAAGTTTTATATTCATTAAATGTGTGTATGTGCATGTAATGTAGTGTGAGTGTATTTGTCACTGGTGTGTCAGAGGTGACAGACAGTCGCCCTGCAGTTGGTTGCAGGAGATCTCTATGTTTGGCATTACAGACATCTTCTCAGATAAAAGGCTGTCTCTAGGACCTAGCGGCTACCTCCTTCTGGCTAATTAGCTTTCTGGCCTGGGTGTATAAATACCTGGTGTGTCTGAGAAGGAGTCGCCGGCTATATTCATTACTGCTTGTGGCTTTAGCAAGAGCAGTGCGTTGTCCTCTCCGGAACTTGAGGCCGTGTGCACATTTGGAGTCGTCTAACGCTAAGCAATTCTCCCCTGTTTGTCTACCCTTGTTGTCTATAGAGTTTAGTGGAGATCGACTAGTGCTCATCTCCTTCCATCCCTAACCTTAGCCGTACACCAGGAAAAGTCAGGACGTGGCATTCGTCGGCGATTGGCGAGGAGCCTATATAGGGATGGTAGTTGAGACAGGGTGACACTAGACCAGACTAGGAGGTCTCCACTTCCCCATTTCCCTAGAGTCTGGGCTCCCTTTCCCTCTTCCCGCTTTGTTGCACTAAGTCTTCCCACACCTGGCATGACACTATAGCCGGCCGAGCACGTTTTGAAAAGGAAAAAAAACAACTGACAATTTGTTTGTTTATTTCTCTGTGCGTTTTTGGGCGTGAACTTTTTTTCCCCTTTCTCCCTTAGTATGGGTTCAATTGCAGAGCTCGCAGAGCAGTTCCGCTGTGTGTCCATGGAAGTGAATGAGCTCCGCTGTGAGGTTCAGCAGCGTCATCAGCGGTTACAGGTCGCCAAAATGTGGGACGGGGTCTCTGCAGGTAGGCCTGTCCAGCCTGAACCCAAGGTTGCCCTCCCAGACAGGTTTTCAGGAGGTAGGGACAAGTTTTTTGTATTTAAGGAGGCATGCAAATTGTATTTCAAACTTCATCCTTACATCTCCGGTAATGAGGAGCTATTGTGATTAGAGATGAGCGTTGTTCTACTCGAACTGTTCGCCAATCTCAAATTCGAGCTGTTTTGGGCGGTGTTCGAGCCGTTCGGCGAACACGAACAATTTGAGAAAAATTCGGCTGTTCGAGGTTATGTTCGATAACTGTTCGTGCACCAAAATCATAACTGGATTTTTTCTCAGTAATGATGAAAATTAATGTTAATACGCAGTTTGAGTGTACAGCGGGGTGGGGGGAGGGGCAGGGGATGGATCTCTGCAGGAATAATGAAGATCTCCATTTTTTTTTCTCTTTCCCGCATTTACAGTGCGGAGGTGCAATCTGTCAGCCTATCAGCAGCGCACACACGGAGCGAAGTGCTTTTTTTCACACAAGCAAGGGCATGTGTCATTGGCAGTGTATGTCACATGTCCTTGCCCTATAAGACCAAGCCATTTTCCCCGTCGCCACCATTTTCTCACTGCTGCAGCTGCGTGTTAGACGGCACCGCTGTTGCTGTGTGCGCTATACCTTGTTAATTTCAAGCCAATTTTCGCACAAATCTACAGATAGCTTGGGAGTAGGGAATAGTTGTGATTGCAGTCCTTTTAAGGACTAGGTTACAGCATTTCCTACGACTTTTATCAGGGAGGTCTGTGCTCTTAAATAGATAGATTGTGGGAGTAAAGACTAATTGTAATTGGAGTCCTTTTCAGGACTAGGTTACATCAGTTCCTACCAGTTTTTGCCAGGCAGGTCTGTGCCAGTGCTGTGCAAGTTTTTTTCACAGCATTTGGCTGAATCTAGCAAAGCTAATCCTTTTTGGCCTATTGCAGAGTGTGTTAGTCAGTGGAGTAGCCTATCTGTGTTGCAAGATATACCACCTGTGTATAGAATACCAATTTTTTTACTGCACCTAGTGAAGTAAAATCTTTTGGGCATAGCATCATTCTATTAGTCCATCTATACTGACCTCCATCAGGTTGCAAATTAAAACTAATTTTTATCTGCATCTACAGTACCTCTGAAAAAATATTGGGCTTCTAGCTGTGTGTGGGACTTGTTGTATTAGTCCATCTATACTGACCTCCATCAGGTTGCAAACTGAATATATTTTTTTCTGCATCTACCTCTGAAAAAATATTTGGCCTTCTAGTAGTGTGTCGGACTTTCTCTATTAGTCCATCTATACTGACCTCCATCAGGTTGCAAATTAAAACTAATTTTTATCTGCATCTACAGTACCTCTGAAAAAATATTTGGGCTTCTAGCTGTGTGTGGGACTTGTTGTATTAGTCCATCTATACTGACCTCCATCAGGTTGCAAATTCAAAATAATTTTTTTCTGCATCTAACCCAGCCAATAGTTTTGGCCTAATACCACAGTTTGGCCACTCAGCTCTGCTCGGTTACCATCCATTGTTTTTTGTGCAAACAACTCCAGAGTTGTGAATTAGTTAACCACCAAAATGAGTGGAAAAAGGCCTGCTGCTGGTGGAAAGGGGAATAGGCGTGTTGGGAAGGGGAAAAAGATTGTGTCCGTGGGGTAGGTGTTAAAGCAACAGTAACATCTGCAGAAGAAAGACCATCTTCCAGCCAAACTAAAATGTCTACTTCTTTTAGCGGACAATGTGATAAGATCCCTTTCTTACGGCCACGCCAATCGCTACAAATTCCAGATGAGGCACAAAAACAGCAGGTGCTTCAACGGATATCAAGTGCTCCTTTAAGTGGGCTCTCCTCCACATCAACTTCAACATCACAAATACTCCAGTCCTCAAAGGTGTCACCCAAATCGCACTTGCTTCCTCACAGCTCCCAAATCTCCAGCTGCCCGTCTGAGTATGAGGTAGAACAGATGGTTGAGTCTGCAGAGCTGTTTACTCATACTATAGCCTGGGAATCAGAGGTCGACTCCAGCGCTTCTGTGAATCCAGACGAGGAAATGATCTGCACTGATGCCCAGAATCTTTATGAGTCGGATCCAGGACCAGACGCAGAAGGTTCTGACCATAATGTAGACCCTCATTCCCAAACTGTAACTCCTGTTGGTGGAGACAATGAGGAAGACGATGATAAGACTCAAATACCTGATTGGAGCGACAACTTTAGTTTTTTGTCAGGGCAGGAACAGGTTGGCTCTGAGGACGACGGGTGTGATAACGCACAGGGTGATGATGATGAGGTCGGAGATCCCACTTACTGTCAACCCACAGTCAGCCAAGAGATGAGGTCAGCAGAGGAGGTGGAGGAAGATGCTAGTGACGACGAGGTCAGGTTGCGCCTTCCTGGACAGAGACGTAGTACTGGAAGCACGTCAACAACTGCATCCTCAAACACAACTCTGCCTCTCACCACAAGTCGTGGTGGCTCTTCAGGTCGCATGGGTGCTAAGCCTTGCATAGCCTGGGCATTTTTTCAGATCGATAAAGATGACCCAACTCGTGTTATCTGTAACATTTGTCAGCAAAAGCTAAGTAGAGGCCAAAAAATACATAGTTTGAGTACTTCATGCATGAACCGGCACATGGACATGAAGCATAAGTTGCAGTGGGAAGCTCAGTGTGCTACAATGCGGCCTAGCCAGCCGGGCCAACCACCGTCTGCCATATCTTGTGCATCCGCGGCCTCTTCATCCTCTGTGACTGGGGGGACAGCAGTCACACCTGTTTTGGGGCGCAGACCTGCCACCTCTTTACCCGCAACAGCCAGCGTGATTGGCAGGTCATCATTTTCTTTGGAGGTGGTAACACCAGCTGGTGTTGAGCGCTGTCCGACATCGATAGCACCACCTTTGGATGAAGGCAACCTAACATGTCCGCCTGCATCTTCCTCACAGACCGGCAGTTTGCCGGGGACACCCTTATCAACCCCGTCTAAGCACAATAGCCAGCCCTCGGTCCCTCAGATGTGGACAAGTAAAAGACCATTTCCTCCTAGCCATGAGAAAGCTAAGAGGTTGAATTTCACCATCTGCAAGCTCTTGGCTACAGAAATGCTGCCTTTCCGCCTGGTGGACACAGAGGATTTTCGAGACCTTATGTCCGTCGCAGTGCCCCAGTACCAGATGCCCAGTCGGCACTACTTCTCAAAGAAAGGTGTGCCTGCGCTCCACCAGCATGTCGCACACAACATCACCGCTTCTTTGAGAAACTCTGTGTGTGACAGGGTGCATTTCACCACAGACACTTGGACGAGTAGGCATGGACAGGGGCGTTACATGTCGCTGACTGAGCACTGGGTAACTATGGTGACAGCTGGACAAGGGGCTGCTGTCCAAGTCTTGCCGTCCCCACGAGTTGTGCGTCAATCCTCTTTATGTCAAAGTTCCTCCACTGCTTCTGCCTCCTCAACCTCCTCTCGGTCTTCCACCTGCACCCAAAGCCTGTCTGGTCATGCCACAAGCTTTCTAACTGCGCAGAAGGGATCCTGCACACCTCCTTACTATGCTGGCAGTAGGGCTCAACGTCATCAGGCGGTTTTTACATTGAAATGTCTGGGAAATGTGAGTCACACAGCTGAGGAGTTGTGGTCAGCTCTGGAGAACCAATTTCATGAATGGTTGTCTCCACTGGACCTGAAACCAGGGAAGGCCGTGTGCGACAATGCTGCAAACCTGGGTGCGGCCCTTCGCCGGGGCAATGTCACACACGTGCCTTGTATGGCTCACGTGTTGAACCTGGTTGTCCAGCAATTTTTAGCCCACTATCCCAGTCTAGATGGCCTTCTGCAGAGGGCACGGTCGCTGTGTGCTCACTTCCGCCGTTCGCATCCCGCAGCTCAGCGACTTACATCTCTACAGAAGTCGTTGGGCCTGCCACTTCACCGGCTAAAATGCGATGTGCCTACCCGGTGGAATTCAACTCTGCACATGTTGCAGCGACTGTGGCAGCACCGACAAGCCCTGGTGCAACACGTTCTGACGTATAGCCTGGGCCAACGAGATTCAGAGGTGGGGCAAATCACGCTGGAGGAGTGGTCTCAGATCAGGGACCTATGCACCCTTCTGCACAGTTTTGAAATGGCGACGAAGATGTTTAGTGCTGACGATGCCATTATCAGCATGACTATTCCGGTGATTTACATGCTGGAGCACATGTTAAACAGAATTCGGAGTCAGGTGGTGGCACAAGAGGAGGTGGAGGAAGTAGAGGAGGAGGAGTTGTATGCGGAAGGGCTAACCTCTGCAAGGTCCAGAAGGTCGGCAGCACCAAGGCGGCAGGCATGTGAGGGTGGGGGAGATGGTTTTACCAGGGCGCATGGTAGCAGCCAAACTAGTGAGGAAGGTGCAGGAGCCCAGGAAGAAGTGGAGGACGAACTGATGGAAGACTCATCAGATGAGGGAGACCTTGATCACATTTCTGTTGTGCGAGGTTGGGGGGAGAGGACAGAGGAAGGAAGCATGATTGTTACCTCGCCACCAACACAACAGGGACTTGGTGCTCCTGGATGCGCAACACACATGAGTGCCTTCTTGCTGCAGTACCTGCAACATGACCCTCGAATTGTGAGAATTAGAAATAATCCTGACTGCTGGGTTGCCACACTGTTAGATCCCCGGTACAAAAGTAAATTTGCAGAAATTATTCCTGCCATAGAAAGGGATGCACGCATGCAGGAGTATCAGCAGAGACTGTTGCAGAATCTTACATGTGCTTTTCCACAAAATACCAGTGGTGCACGTAGTGAATCTCACAGTTCCAACTTGCCAACCGTGGGACCGTCAAGTGTTCAGCACTCAAACCGTAACAGAACCACAGTATCTGCTGGTAACATCAATTTTGCGGAATCATTTCACCACTTTTTTAGCCCATCCTTTGCAAGGCCACAGGAGACAAGAAGTCTGACACATAGTCAACGCCTAGAGACGATGGTACAGGAGTATCTCCAAGTAAACATTGAAGCCACGACTGTGTCACTGGACCCTTGCTCTTTTTGGGCTTCCAATCTGGATAAATGGCCGGAGCTAGCCACTTACGCCTTGGAGATCTTGTCATGCCCCGCAGCCAGCGTTCTGTCTGAACATGTGTTCAGCGCTGCTGGTGGTGTGCTGACAGATAAGCGCACGCGGCTCTCCACTGATAATGTAGACAGACTCACGTTCATAAAGATGAACAAATCATGGATCCGAAACGACTTTTCTACCCCTGTGTCATCCTGGGGAGAGTAAAAGCTTGATGATTGGTTAAAATCACCCTACCAAACGTTTTAAGCTTTCAAATTACTAATCATGTTTATCTGTATCTTGACTGGAAAATAATTTGGGCTTTGTAGCAGTGTGCAGCACTGATCCTATTAGGCCATCTATAATAAGCTCCACCAGATTTAAAATTAAAAATAATTTTTAGCTGCATCTAGCCCGGAAAATAATTTTGGGGCTCCGAGATGCGCAAGACACATAAGTGCCTTCTTGCTGCACTACCTGCAGCATGACCCTCATATTGTCAGAATTCGAAGTAATCATGGACTACTGGGTTGCCACACTCTTAGATCCCCCAAACTTTTCGATCAACCTTTTCATTTTAATAAAGACCAAAAAAATGGTCATTTTTGAAATTATAAGCATTAGCAGGTTGTTAGAAACTGAAATCAAACAGTTTTCAACTCAAAACTTTATTCTAGGTGATGTTACATTTGCACATAGGACCGCTTGTTCGAAAGGAGCTTCTGAACTCTCTCGTCCATTGAATTTGTCAGGTTTTGGATGGTTTCTGCTTCAATTGTTTTGCATGAGGACAGAATACCCTCCCAGAGCTGTTGCTTAGATGTGAACTGCCTCCCGCCATCATAGACACTCCTTTTAATGATGCTCCAAAGGTTCTGAATGGGGTAGAGGTCAGGGGAGCATGGGGGTCACACCATAAGTTTGTCCCCTTTTATGCCCATATCAGCCAGAGATGCAGATGTTTTATGTGCAGCATGAGATGGTGCATTATCATGCAGAAAAATGATCTTGCTGTGAAATACACGGTTCTTCTTCTTGAACCATGGCAGGAAGTGCTGTTTGAGAAAATCCACATACATTATGGAGTTCATCTTTAGCGCCTTCAGGGATCCTAAAGGGGCCGACAATCTCTCTCCCCATGATTCCAGCCCAAAACATTACTCCACCTCCTCCTTGTTGGCGCTGTAGCCGTGTTTGCGTGGGGTGTCCATCAACCAGCCATCCTCCACTCCATCCATCTGGACCATCGAGCGCTGCACGGCACTCATCCGTGAACAAAACAGTTTTGAAATCAGTCTTCATGTAATGTATGGCCCACTGGAGCCGTTTCTGCTTGTGTGAAGTGGATAGAGGAGGTCGACAGGATGGCGTACGCACAGGTGCAAACCTCTGAAGGACCCTGCATCTTGTTGTTCGGGGGACGTTGGAGGCACAAGCAGCTTCAAAAACTTGTCTGCTGCTATGACAAGGCTTTTTTGCCGCTGCTCTTTCAACCTGACGTAATTGCCTGTAGGAAAGAGTCCTCAATTTGCCCTTATCAGCACGCACACGTGTGTACTGTGAATCAGCTACATACTTCTTGATTGCCAAGACACTTCATCCTGATCATCGCACAATGTTGATTGTAGTCATGCCTTGACCTAAACACTCCACAATTTGTTGCTTCTCAGCAGCCGACACATCCTTTTTCTTTCCCATTTTGGCAGAAAATGTAGGCTGCTTAATAATGTGAGAGAGCCTTCTTAAGTAGTCTTGCCTTTCATTGGACACACCTGCCAAACTAATTAGCACAGGTGTCTGCAATTGCTTACAGTGATATAAAGAGCCCTGACACACATCACCATCAATGAGTTTAACTGACAAACAAACAAATTCTTCCCTTATCACTCCTAAACACTTTTTGCATAATAATTTGGAACACAGTGTACATGTGCTTTTCCACAAAACACCAGCGGTTCACGTAGTGAATCTTACAGTTCTAACTTGCCAACCGTGGTCTGTATGGAATTGTTCAATAAAGGGCCCAAAATTAAGATAATATAGATGGGAGAGGTCTCTATGAATAGGAATTCCTAAGTATTTGATACCCTGTGAGGGCCAGGCAAAGGGAAAGTTGGACTGGATGGAATCCTATATGGATTTGGGGAGGGAGACATCGAGGGCCTCAGACTTCGCTGCATTGATTTTAAAATTTGACCATGTAACAAAGTGATCTATTTCAGCCATAACAGCAGGGATGGATATATGTGATTGAGTGATATATACTAGGACATCATCAGCAAATAGAGAGCACTTGTACTCGGTGCCTCCCACCTCAATCCACCTAATATTGGGGTTATGGTGAATTGATGAGAGCAGGTTCTCCGTCACTAGGATGTATAAGAGAGGGGACAGAGGACATCCCTGCTTTGTCCCATTGGTGATTGTGAAAGGTGATGAAAATGTTCTGATGCACCCCCTGGGCCTTGGGACACCCGGAGCCGGACCCTTTTTGGTGGATGCTGGTGGTTGTAGTCTTCGTGGCGGCCACCCGGTTCCGTGGCTCAGGGCGGTCAAACCAGTGGCGGAACTATTTATGTGGTTTTGATGTTTAAATGTACGACTACACCACCCGTGGATTGCGGTCAGAGTGAACCGCCGCTACAGGGCAGACCGCTGAGGCTGGTGTTGTGGTTGCAGCAGAGCGTAGCATAACTCCCCACGGGAGGAGTATAGCCTCAGGGCAGTGTATGCGGAGGATGGGGGTGATGGTGCAGGGCAGCAGCAGTAACGACACGGAGTCAGTGATGCAGTTCAGGGCCTTTACTCACAGTTCTTATTATCCAGACCACGTCTGCAGGTAACGGCTGCCCACGTCGTACTGTGCTCACCAGGTGAGGGGCTCAGACAACTCCCAGATAACTTTGGAGCACTTCACAGGACCCCCTTTGTGTGTCCTTTGTCTGGCCTTTCTTACCAACACTTCTGTCCGGCTGCCTCGGGCCTCCTCTTGGTAAACTTGGCGCCAGTTTCCCTGACCCTATGTGGTGCCTTCCTAGCGGGTGTAGCGAGGGGCTGCGCCACATAAAATGTCAGAGCCTCCGGTTTCTAGCTGAGGGTCGTTTCCTGCCTCCACTAGTTCGGGGACCGGTCTCCCCCTTTGGCCTGACCCCTCCACGCAGGTGGATTCGGGCGTGCGGTGGCGACTCGCCCGTCCGCACCCCTGGGATCCCTTCATTCCTCGTTCCTGGAGCCTTCTCGGCTCCTCTTCCTTCCTTCTCCCTCTTCCAGGCCTGGGCCTCTGTTACTAGGCCCGCCTCCGGAGCAGAGCTCATGCAGAGCCCCTGCTCCCTGCCACTTCTGCTCAGACTTCTCTGCACTGAACTAAGATGGTGCCCACCTTTTATACTCCCTTCTCAATGCACCCAGGAACTGCTTCCTCCCTGCTCCTGCACTACAGGGTTCCCCTTCCTCAGTGTTCCCTCCCCCCACTCCAGCCAGGGACAGGGACTGTCGTGCCCATCTCAGGGGCATATTGGTCGCCCTGCCCCACGGCAATGTGGTGTAATGCATGCAGGTGTCGGGTCCTGATCCACACTCCATCCTTACCTGAGAGTGAGATATCACACCTCTGGGTGAGGTGCAATACGTCTGTAGCAACCGAGCCCTCAGGGTGCTACAGTTCCATTTATCTTCAGCCTAGGTGACGTATTGTGATACAGGGCCGTGATTTTGGCTATAAAAGGGTCCCCTAGACCCCTACCCCAAGCTTTTTAAGAGAATCATATATGGCGTGCCAGGAGACTCTATGGAATGCTTTCTCAGCATCCAACGAGAGTATCTAATTACAAATTTTTAACTGCATCTAGCCCAGGAAATACTTTGTGCCTAGTAGCAGTGTCTGCTAGTCAGCGGATTATCCCGGCTGTTAAGCAAGCTACACCACCTGTAGTTTAGACACTTAATTTTTTCAAAGGAAATGCTTCGGGACCATGGGATACTTAGTGAAGAGCATCAGGAGGCACCCCAAGGCATAGGGGCTGGGACTGGCAGTAGGATGCCTTGCGGTGGACAGCCGAGCTCGATCCTTATAAAAGCTTTTTAACTGCAGCAGCTTTAGTGGACGCTACTGGAGCTGGAATTACGCGGCTGCTGGCATGAGACTTGCCCTCCAATAGATCCTTGTAAATGGATTTAAAGTGTATTCATTCAAATTAGAGAGACAATTTAAATTAAAAAGCTTAGAGCTGCCTCCACCACAGGGGGGCTCGCTCGACCCACCAGCGGACAGGCACCAGTATTGGGAGAGGGGGGCTGGCCATCAGGGTTCACCGCGGCTCTGGCACAAACCCGGCGACACGGAGGTGGCACGGGCAGGAGCGGACTGGCCGTGTCGGCTTCTCACTTTTTGGATTTTAGAAGGGCATGACATGCCTATATCTGTGTCTCCCCCTCCTTTTACTCCTCCACCTCTTTTATTTTCGCATGACTATATGTACTTGTCACTTTTCCATGTGTTAGTTATGTCTTCTGAGCAGTTTGTCAGCTTTTGGACACCTTTGAAGGTGTTTTCTATGTGTTTCTATGTGTTTTTGTTTGCCTACCATTGGTTTTAACGGTGTTCGAAGGTGTTCGACGAACAGTTCGACGAACAGTTCGGCGAACACACGGGTGTTCGACGAACCGAACCGAACTCGAACACTACGGGGGTGGCTCAACACTAGTGCTCACACTATATGCAGGAGGCTGTGTGGGGACTGATACTGTATATAGGAGGCTATGTGAGGGCTCATACTCATATAGGAGGTTGTGTGAGGGCTCACATTGTATATAGGAGGCTATGTGGGGCTCACACTGTACAGTATATGGAAGGCTATGTGGGGCTGTAAAAAGGAGACTATGTGGTGGCTCCTGTTCAGCAGCCACATAATATTCATCTGACCACTGGACCACGGTTCTACAAATTGCTCATCTCTATATACCAGTCATACTGTGTATTCTCCTATATATATTGTACTGTATGTGGTATACTATGTATACTATGTGCACGGACATCAGATGAAGCACTCAAGATAATTAGTGACTGCTACATCATATACTATTATGTGGAGTTGAAGTTTACAATGATGATTTCAGTGATCAAGTATGTTTGAAAACATATAAAAAATAATAATTCATAGGTATCTATCTAGCAGACCTGGGCTTATGTGTGACCACCTTTACTCTGCTGACATAGGCGGATTATAATGAGGGCAATCCGGGCGAGCGCCCGGGGCCCCGAGCCGGCACGGGGCCCGCGGCTCCAGGCGGGGTGTCTAATGCCCGATTGCCCTCATTATATGTGCGGGCCGCCGCGGCACATAGCGGTAGCAGTGGCGGGAAGGGGGGGGCCCGGACTGCTCCCCCAGCAGCGGCCGCCGCTACTTCTTCATCGGCCGGGCCAGCACTGCAGCAGTTAACTTCCCTGTGCTGGCCCGACCGTGTCACTGCTAGGAGACACGGCCCTGTGCGCGGCCGTGTCTCCTAGCTGTGACGTCACGCAGTGCGCCCCGGCCTGCAGTGCTGCACCGGAAAAGAGACAGAGCAGGCAGGAGGAATGGAGCCGGGGGATGGTGAGTGTGTGTGTATGTGTGTGTGTGTGTGGGCAGATGTGTGTGTGGGCAGGTGTGTGTGTGTTTGTGGGCAGGTGTCTGCGTGGACAGGTGTGTGTGTGTGTGGGCAGGTGTGTGTGTGTGTATATGTGTGTGTGTGTATATGTGTGTGTGTGTGTGGGCAGGTGTGTGTGTGTTTGTGGGCAGGTGTCTGTGTGGGCAGGTGTGTGTGTGTGTATATGTGTGTGTGTGTGGGCAGGTGTGTGTGTGTGTGGGCAGGTGTGTGTGTGTGTGGGTAGGTGTGTGTGTGTGTTTGTGGGCAGGTGTGTGTGTGGGCAGGTGTGTGTGTGTTTGTGGGCAGGTGTGTGTGTGTGTATATGTGTATGTGTATGTGTGTGTGTGTGTGGGCAGGTGTGTGTGTGTTTGTGGGCAGGTGTCTTTGTGGGCAGGTGTGTGTGTGTGTGTGTGGGTAGGTGTGTGTGGGCAGGTGTGTGTGTGTGTGAGCAGGTGTGTGTGGGCAGGTGTGTGTGTGTGTGGGCAGGTGTGTGTGTGTGTGTGTGTGGGCAGGTGTGTGTGTGGGCAGGTGTGTGTGTGAGCAGGTGTGTGTGTGTGTGTGAGCAGGTGTGTGTGTGTGGGCAGGTGTGTGTGTGTGGGCAGGTGTGTGTGTGTGGGCAGGTGTGTGGGTGTGTGTGTGTGGGCAGGTGTGTGTGTGTGTGTGGGCAGGTGTGTGTATATGTGTGTGTGTGTGGGCAGGTGTGTGTGTGTGTATATGTGTGTGTGTGGGCAGGTGTGTGTGTGGGCAGGTGTGTGTGTGTGTGTGTGTCTGTGTGGGCAGGTGTGTGTATATGTGTGTGTGTGTGTGTGTGGGCAGGTTAGAAAGTCTTGCCCTGTTGAACACTACACCTGACTTGAGGCCACCACCTCTTGGTTGTCCAATGTTCTTGCTTCTCTAGGGCTCTTCTCAGATATTCATTATACCAGCTCCCCAGAATACCAAAGCTAGGGTGGGTGACCGCGAGCCCTGGTGGTGGTCATAACTGCGGCCACCCAGGGGCAATACTCCATAACAACAATCCCCTGAGGTGGTGTAGGATGTAAGGACCTATTCACACTACATTCAGCGCTGCATTCAGGTCTTTACACAAGGCTTACAACTGAATCCCTGAAATTCATGACCGTGTACTGCCAACACGGGTTCCATGGTTCAACATGCCCCCATCTTCCAGCACTCACCTTTCCCCCACCAAATAAAAACACTGCACCTGTATTTCTTTGGATAAATTTGGCCACAGCGGCCATTTTATTAACAAACAACATTAACATATTAAAAGTGTTATAAAATAAATAAGAAGGGAGGGTTCTTGGAGTTAAAATTAGATCTGGCATAAATTAAACCGAACTCGAACCACCATATTACCCTCAGCCGTCCATCACCAGCTCAAGGGCACCAAAAGCTCCCAGGGTAAAACCCCGTCCAGAGCCCAAAACCAAATGCCAGATCACCCCGGTTAATCAAGGCACTGCCTGAGATTATCCAATATTCTTTCCACCGGCACTTCTGTGCCAACTCCAAGAACCCCACCCCCCGCCACCAACGAACAGCCCTGACCACCTCAGGCTCGTGAGCGCCCCAACACAACAAAAGCCCTTTCGATCCCCTCCTGTATGACCAATACCTATAAATCAATGCCAATATCATTCAAATGTACGCCGTCCTTTTTCCAAAAATCTCCAACTCCCACTTCCAGATCAAGATGCCGCACGCTTACTCCCCCGTTCCTGGTAACAAAAGCTGATATAGCTCTGTTCAACTTTATAAGTGCCCTATTAATTCCCTTCAATGATCTGGCCTCCCTCCATTTTCCTCTGGGCATAATGTCAGACCACACTGTCAACACCTCAGGAAAAGATGTCCATAACCTTAACAGACCGATTCGAATGTCCCTCATCAATTCCCTAACCGGCCGAGCCGTCCAAATCATTTCCCCCCATATGCACCACCAAAATATCCGGAGCCCGATCCAAACGAGCTGCTTTATGGAATTCTGGCACCACCCTTCTCCAAACCATCCCTCGAAAAACCCAACCACCGAACCACCGCTTGCTCCCTGCTAAAACCCATTTGCCTACCGTCCGGCCTCACGTCCGCCCTCAGCGCCCCCCAATTGACGAAAGAGTGTCCTAGCATCCAAACTAACAACGGGACGCCACCAGCAACAAGACAACCAAAAGGTATTCGAATCTCAAAAGGCAAATTACCTAAGACCGCATACCTAATGCCTTACATAAGACAGGTAACGATCAGAACTCCACCTCCCAATACGTTTTATCACATCCTTGCCTAACCCCAAGCCATCCGCTTCTGATGCCGCACCAATTCTGAATGAATGTGACCCGTATACCTCAGGGCTAAAGCCCAGCTCAGCAATCCCCTTTTTAAACACCGCTATGAATTGAAAACGTGCCAAAAAGTCTCCATTTTCATGACACAATAATGGGCCCTTCCGCCCTGGCCAAACCTGCCAATAAGCCAATAAACATCTCTTAGGACAAAGAAAAGATCCCATAACCTCACCCAATATTACTCGTTTACCTTTGCCCAATTGATCCATCTTCCCCCACCTAATCCAAAATTCAATACCCCCATCTCGACCACTCATATCCTCAGCAAACAAACCCCCAACCTTATTCCTGCTTGGTGCCACCAATTCACCTACTCTTAGCGCGCCAAAAAACGCCAATGAAAAAGCCAACCTAAACAGTGTGGCTTCAAAAACTGAACAACAAATCTTATCCAATACAAAACCCAAACGTTCCAAAATACTAAAGGTAACCGGCCTCCTTTTATCCAACTCTTTACCTCTTCTCCTAAAGCCCTTGAGAGCTTGCTTCACTAAAAAGGACTTCGTAACATCCTTTATCCCCTGCAATTTAAAACCAAACGCTAAACCTGCAACAAACTTGCCAACTTTTGAAACCGACCATCCGCTCTCCGCTGCCCTTCCCACGAGAAACAACACCGCCATCTCTCTATCTCCATCACTCTCCATCACACCCCACTGCATAATCCAACTTTGCCATACTCGCCACGATGCCTCGTATAATGCTCAGGTCTGTCTCGTGATGGACTCCCGTTATTAACCGTCCCGCTCTTCCATAACCAGCTGCCACAAGCACGAAGGGCATTCCTGTGCCACGTCCTCTGCCTCTGGAGCTAGCATCCGAAAACGATCCCACTGAAAACGAGACAAGGCATCTGCTATGGAATTTTGTACACGTGGAACATGTACCACTGAAATCCAAGCGTTCAGCTTAAGACAACAAAGTACTAGTTCCCTCAGTAGCCTAATCACAGGCGGAGACGAGGCCGACAAACTGTTGATGACAGACACCACTCCCATGTTATCGCAGTGAAACCGAATTCTCCTGTTGGCGAAACACTCTCCCAAATGGTAACCGCAACAACAATAGGAAACAATTCCAAAAATGCCAAGTTCCTCGTAAGACCCCACTCTTTCCACACCTTCGGCCACTCGCCAACGCTCCACCGCCCTTTCCAGTAGGCCCCCGTAACCGACACCTCCTGCCGCATCCGTAAATATCTCACAATCAAAACTGCTCAAGAACTCCTGCGGGATTACTGACCTGCAGTTATAACTTTCCAAAAACAATTTCCAAACTTTTAGATCCTCCTTGTGGTCCTTATTAAGGCGAATGAAATGATGCGGCGCGCGCACTCCTGCTGTCGCTCCTGACAACCTGCGACAAAATATTCTGCCCATTGGCATAATCCAGCAGGCAAAAATTCAAATGCCCTAACAGCGACAGTAGCTCCCTCAGGGTCACCTTGCGCAACTTCCTGATCCTATCGACCTCCTGTTTAAGCAAACTCAATTTATCATCCGGTAACCGACACTCCATTCTTTCGGTATCAATTACAATGCCCAAAAAACTTAAAATGGTGCCAGGTCCTTCCGTTTGTTCTTCTGCTAACGGCACGCCAAAATGCTCTGCTACCCACACCATAGTACCTAACAAATTCCTACACAACAACGATTGCGGGGGGCCTATAAACAAGAAGTCATCCAAATAATGAATGACCGACTTAACAGAAGCAAGGTCCTTCACTACCCATTCCAAAAAGGAGCTAAACGTTTCAAACAAAGAACACGAAATCGCACAACCCATTGGCAAACACCTATCCACATAGTACTCCCCTTCCCAAAAACAAACTAACAACGGGGTGCTATCCAGGTGAACTGGCAACAACCTAAAGGCTGACTCAATATCAGTCTTAGCTAGCAACGAGCCTGGCCCGTATCTCCGTACCCAATGCACTGCCGCATCGAATGATGTATATTCAACCGAACACAACTCCTGCGCAATACCATCATTAACCGAAAGCCCCTTCGGGTACGACAAATGCTGAATTAAACGAAACTTATTCAGCTCTTTCTTGGGCACAACCCCCAAAGGCGAGATAGTCACCTTTCTACTAGGCAATTCCTGAAACAGTCCAGCCATCCTGCCCAATTCCACCTCCTTAGCCAACTTCACACTAACCACTTCTGGATGAAGGGAAGCCAACGTCAAATTTTTAACTAAAAAGGGGGGCCTCATGATCAGGAGGAGGGATTCTAAACCCTTCCAAAAAACCATCTGCAATGACCTTAGCCTTCAATTGATCCGGATACCTACTTAGAAAGGGGGGCCATCGCGTGAACCCTCACCGGAGTCACCCCTTTAACCGGTACCCACTGTCGGCTTTCCCTTACCCTTCTTAAAGCATTTTGATGCTCCGTGCAAACTTCCGTTACAATGGGAGCACACATGTTTAAATTTACAGGAGGTCCCGAACTTGCATTGGCCGTCATTAAATTGCCAGCAAGTTCCCGCTTCCTTTTTTTTTTTTTGTGCTGTGTGCCACTTGACTACTTCCCCCGTGTCCTGCTGACTGATTCCCGCTACTGTTGCTCCCGTGAAAGGACTGCCCATACCTCAGTGGGGTCATAACCTTCAACCACAATCCAATGTCCTTTTGATCCCATCTGATCTCTGGGCGGACAGCTTTCCTCTGCCTAAATTGCTCATCATATCGTAACCACGCCTGACCCCCATAAGTACGATGAGCCTCCCCAATAGAATCAAGATAGCAAAATAAACCTGAGCAGTTATCCGGAGCTTTTTCCCCAATAACGCTAGCCAATATTGCAAAAGCCTGTAACCAATTAACAAACGTCTGAGGAATCAACCTCCACCTACGCTTCTCTTCTTCCTCTTTTTTACTATCGTCCTTTTTACCCTTATCCAGATTAAACTTTTCCAGCGGAAGAAGGGAAAAAATTTCAACATAGTCATCCCGCCAAACTTTTTCCTTTCTTCTTCTTTTTTTTTTTTTTTTTTTTTTAAGTGTGCCCCCAACGGCCCCTCAAAGCACACATATATCTCCCCTTTTGCCCTATCATCCAGCTTTACGGTATCCGCTTTGTCCTTCTCTGCCTGTACGCAAACCGATGCCCCAGAAGGTGTCCCGGCTGCATTCACCGCCGACCTGGCCGACTCGCTCCCCACCTGCGACAACACCGGTTGACTAGGTACCCACGCCGCCGCAGGTAACAAACCCCCTTGATTAACTCCACCACCGTCTATTCTAGCCAAAATTTGCAACATGCTAAACAAAATGTCCCTAAGACCCACTACATCTGACCCACGACCTCCCCTAGTATTTTCCCCGCTGGGCCCAGCCAACTGCCTATCACCTCCCCCATCAACTAATGACCCAGCGGGCGACAAACAATACATGGACACATACTCACCAAGCTGCGCAGGTGCTGTGTCCCTGCCAGCCGAACGTCCCGAGTCCTGATGAATCCTGGATTCGCTTTCATCCTTGCCACACTCTGATTCACCAGACTCCTGCTGCTGCTCAAGGCCCGCGCCCCTGGCCTCCTCGTCACCAGAGGGGACCTGAGCACGTGCCGATGTCCCCGTCAATCGTCTCCCGCCGGTCCCGGCTCCAGTCCTCCCCGCCATCCGCGGCACTCCTTGAATTCCAGACCCGGACTCCCTAGCCCGATCCGTGGTGGTCCATGGGTGACTGCCAGGTAGCCCTGTGCTGCTGCCCGCCGCTCCACTGGCATGAATTTGCTGACTCGAGCCAGGCAGCAGGACCCCGAATTGCTGCTGCCTGCCCGTGCACCTGGGCTGCTGTCTCCTTCTGCTGATGTCCCTGGCAGGCACCCCGACTGGTACATCGCCAGGTGTGCCTGCCGTGCTGGTGGTCCCTCTGGTCAACTCATCCGCTCTGGGGCTCCGATTCCTGGTGGGCAAGCGGTGCCGTGCATCAACGCCGGCTTCTGCAGCGGGGGGCGTGTCCAGGCGCCCTCCGCTCGCTTCCTGAGCACCCCTGTCACATGACTCCGGTTCCGGAAGTGACGTTTGACGCACTTCCGGTAAAACCCCGCCCACCGGAAGGTGACGCGGCTGCAGCGCGAGCCTTGCTTCCGGCGCAGCCCGGGCTCTAGTATTGCGGCGCGCCGCCGTAGCAGGCCGCACTACAGCCGAGCGGGGCGCCTTGGTCGCGGACCGCGACCCGATGCTGGAGGAGCCCGCAGGCCGGCTGGGCGGATTCCTGCCGCGGCGGGCACGCCAGCGGGGGTTTCCGCTGGCCCGCTCACCGGACGCAGGGTCCCCTGAGGGGCTCCGCAGCCTGCGCCTGCTGCCCGTGCTAACCATCTCCGGGGAGAGCCTCTCGGGGGGCCGCGTCCTCCTGCCGCTTCTTCCAGATCCCGACGGGGGTTCTTCTGCCCCGGCGTTCCCCAGCAATCCCGACAGCTGGGACTCGAGCCACCCTCCACGCCTGGATCTAGCAGCCTCCCTCAGCTTGGTGATCAGGAAATCAACGGTCTCCATAGTCCTGGTAAGTGTACCAAACAATGGGAAAGTGGCAGTTTTTTTTTTTTTTTTAAGTTCAGCAACTTTCCCCCGCTGACTTCCTTCCTGGACTGACCGTTTTCCCGCACTTTTCCTTATTATATCTCCCCCCCCCTTTCCCAATGCCCGCCCCTCCAGGCTTATAACCAATCCCGATATTGGGATTAAAATTACACCCTCGTGGCCCATCCCGGTCATGTGGGGCTTCCTTCTAGTTACACTTGCTTCCAGCCCCCTTCTGGATTGTGCTGTCTGAAATGAGACATCTGAAAGCAGAGCAAATGGAGCCTAAAAATTCAGACTTTAGCCTCGGTTTGCCTTTGTTCAAATCAATGGCTATGTCAAGGCACATCTGAATGCCATTTTTCAGGGATTTAGATAGAAGCCTGGAAAGAGGAGATGAATGCATTGCAAAATCCAGTGGGAATAGGCCCTTATATCTGGAGTCTTGATATTGATGCCACATGCATTTTACTTGTTTTTAACTTAAAAAAAAATACACACACACAGATTATACACACACACACACACACTATACACACACACACACTATACATACACACACATTATACACACTATACATACACACACTATACATACACACACACTATACATACACACACATTATACACACACACACACTATACATACACACACACAGATGTGTGTGTGGGCAGGTGTGTGTGGGCAGGTGTGTGTGTGTGTGGGCAGGTGTGTGTGTGTGGGCAGATGTGTGTGTGTGTGATGTCTGTCTGTTTGTGTGTGTGGGGGGGGCAGATGTCATTGTGTGATGTCTGTTTGTATGTATTTTTGTGTTTCAAATGTGTTTATGCGTGTCTGTATATGTTTGTGTGTGTGTATGACTGCATGCGGCCTCCTGCTGAGTATAGTTGGCGCCGTGCGGCCTCCTGATGTCTCTGGGGGGGCGCCGTGCGGCCTCCCGCTGTGTATAGATGGCTACGTGCGGCCCACCGCTGTGTATAGATGGCTACGTGCGCCCCCCCGCTGTGTATAGACGGCGCCGTGCGGCCCCCCGCTGTGTATAGATGGCTACGTGCGCCCCCCGCTGTATATATATGGCTACGTGCGGCCCCCCGCTGAGTATAGATGTCGCCGTGTGGCCTCCTGCTGTGTATAGATGGCGCTGTGTGGCCTCCTGCTGTCTCTGGGGGGAGCGCCGTGCGGCATCTATACTCAGCAGGAGGCCGCACGTAGCCATTTATACACGTATACTCAGCAGGAGGCCCCACGTAGCCATCTATACAGTGCCATCTATACACAGCGGGAGGCCGCACGGCGCCATCTATACACAGCGGGAGGCCGCACGGCGCCATCTATACACAGCGGGAGTCTCAGTGCTTTGCAAGAGCAGTCAATAAATTCTGCTTGACTAATTCTGAGCACCATAAAGTCTGGTTCGCTTCTAACCTGCTGTCTTCATTTTCAGCTTGCTGAATTCTAACTCATTTACTGTCATTCGAGACGATGCCTTTGCTGGTCTATTTCACCTTGAATACCTGTAAGTGTTCCACTTAATGTCATATTTTTGATTCTGTTCTTCTTCATCTTTTGGCATGTGCAATTGTATGAGCAAGTATTCATATGAATTTATGACCTACTTAAACCTTGGAGGACCTTAAATTTTATTCAATCAAATTTTTTTCCAGTTTAAAACTATGAGACATATATGTGCCTTGGTCCTCAAAGGGTTTTTAAAGGGGCTGCAAACATAAATACGAAAAAAATAATTCAATTAGTGCTTTTTGTGTTCATTTAATTTTTATTTGAAGTCCATTGTTTTTATATACCTTGAAATTAAGCCCTACCCCATGGAATGAAGCCCTACCTACATGACATCTGAGAGCTACATGGATCCCGCTTGTGAGGTGCCTGTCCGTCACTACTATTCAGTTTTAGGGTCCACTCACTAAGCCATATATTCTCTCATGCAAGAGAGTAGGGCCAATTATGCTAATGACACTCGGCTCAACCTCTGTCAGAGCTTCAGCTGAGTGTGATCCGATTCTCTCGCAGCACAGATATGGAGAAGATGGAGAACTTAATTTCTCCATCTTCTCCATAGTCTCTGTGAGTGTTCATCGGACTGCACTTGGATGACATCTGAGTGCAGTCCAATGTTTTACGTGCACCTGTAGACTTGTATGGGTGCACATGGTCCGAATATCGAATGAGATTATTTTCTCATGCCAATAATCGCAGATCTGCACTGTCCCATAGTATAACATAGGGCCGAGTCCTATCCGATAAAACATCACATAGCATTCGGCCGTGTTATACGACAGTGTGAGCGAGCCCTTAGAGTCAAGGAATATTTGCATGCAGATGATGATATTACTCTCCAAGTGTATATTTTTTTAGGCAAGTTCATAGTAAATGCTTTGCATTTTTGACATGTGATCAACTAAAGAACAAGAAAGATTTAGGACCTCCCCTATAGAGAAACGGAAAATAGTTTGGAGGACTTGCATGTCCTTTTTTATTTATTATGAGAAAATCATAAAAGATCCTGTTTTTTAACCATGCTGTGACTTTCTGCTGAGGGAGAGGGAGAGAGCTGCACTATTCAGAGTCTGTAATAAGACCTGCTGACAAAAGTGTTGAAGATACAGTCTAATGTGAATTAACAATGAAAAAAAGTTAATTTCACAAATGGCTTGTATTTTTTTTAATACAAACTTTTTTGTCTTTACAGCTCCTTTAAAGGGAATCTGTCATCAGGTTTTTGCCACCTAATCTGAGAGCAGCATAATGTAGGGTTAGAGGCACTGATTCCAG
Organism: Phyllobates terribilis; assembly: GCF_046119375.1. Classification (NCBI taxonomy): domain Eukaryota; kingdom Metazoa; phylum Chordata; class Amphibia; order Anura; family Dendrobatidae; genus Phyllobates; species Phyllobates terribilis. Next base: position 1,937,535 of record NW_027363045.1, on the reverse strand, counting down.
TAATGTGTCACTTACTGGGCTGCTTATTGTTGCTTTGATAAAATCTTTGATTTGTCAGCAGGTAATTATCACTAGATGACTAGTAAGTTCTGTAGGACCCCACCCCCATCACTGATCAGTAGATTTCTGTGTACACTGAGCATGGGCAGAAAGCTGCCAATCAGTGGTGTGGGTGGGGCTATACAGAGCGCAGCATTCAGAGAGCTGCTAGATCTGCAGCAGATAAAACGGTGATTTTCTCAAAATGACAACAAGCAGCTGTAAAAGTGACACATCGCTGGAATCAGGGTATCTGCACCAATATTGTGCTGCTCTCAGATGGGGCAGCACAATTAATATTGTGCCAAATTAATTTCCCGTGAACTATCACATGATCTATCACATGGGATCATGTGACATGTCACGTGATAAATCATGTGTGTGTGTGGGGGGGGGGGGCGCGCCTTCTAAACTGCCCGGGGCCCTTGCTACTCTTAATCCACCCCTGTCTGCTGATATGTTATTTTAGGAGTGTAGAAAAACACAGCGTACTACACAGGGGCGGACACAGACTGTAGTGGGCCCCTGTGCAAGAATTTTTTGGGGGCCCCTCCCGCCCTTCATAGGGGGCATGAAGGGTCCCCCCCCCGTGCATCTCTCATACCCCCGTGCATCTCTGATTCCCCCCACTCCAAGTTAATTAATTGTATGTAAAAAAAAATACAACTTGTTATACTTACCCCCAGGGCCGGCTCCAGGTTTTTGTGGGCCCTGGGCGACAGAGTTTCAGTGGGCCCCTTTAACACATACCATGATTCATGATGCACAGATACCGCAGAGAAATATATATATATAGTACAAGGCCAAGGATTTCACTTACTACATTACATGAGTGATATCTATTGTAAATTCTACAATAGCTCAGAAACCGGCGAATCCTCACAACGCACAGTGCAGACCGGACAGTATAGTCCTCCATACAGTATTATGGGCACCATATCATGCTCCATACAGGATACTGACCCCCTTATAATGCTCCATACAGGATACTGGTCCCCATATAATGCTCCATACAGGATACTGGTCCCCATATAACTCTCCATACAGAATATTGGCCCCTATGTAACGCTCCATGCAGGCTGTTCCCCCCTTATAATGCCCCATGCAGGATGACACCCCCCTTTTTATGCGCTATGCAGGATGTCACATCTACCCCCCATAAAATGCCCCATGCAGGATGTCACCTCTTCCCCCCATATAATGCCCCTTGCAGGATGTCACTTCCCCCCTTTTCAATGCCCCATGCAGCATGTCAGACCACCCCCTCCCTTATAATGCCCCATGCAGGCGGTCACCCCCCCTCCTTATAATGCCCCATGCAGTATGTCACACACCCACCCTCTATATAATGCCCCATGCAGGATGTCAATTCCCCCCTCCCCCTCTTACAATGCCCCATGCAGGATGTCACACAGCCTCCCTTATAATGCCCCATGCAGAATGTCACGCCGCCCCTCCCTTATATTGTCCCATGCAGGATGTCACTTCCCCCCTTCCCCTCTTATAATGCCCCATGCAGGATGTCACTTTCCCCCTTCCCCTCTTATAATGCCCCATGCAGGATGTCACTTCCCCCTTCCCCTCTTATAATGCCCCATGCAGGATGTCACTTCCCCCCTTCCCCTCTTATAATGCCCCATGCAGGATGTCACTTCCCCCTTCCCCTCTTATAATGCCCCATGCAGGATGTCAATTCCCCCCTCCCCCATATAATGCCCCATTCAGGATGCCAATCCCCCCCCTATATAATGCCCCATGCAGGATGTCACACCACCCCCATATAATGCCCCATGCAGGATGTCACACCCACTCTCCCCCCACCATTAAATGCCCCATGCCCCCATACATAAAAAAAAAAATAAAAATACTCACCTCACTTCTTACCTGCTGCTGATCTGGACTCCAGCTTTGCGCGCGTCTTCCCGCTCTATGATGTGACAGCTCAGGAGAGAGCGCTCGGTGTAAAGACGTCACCGCGCCCTCTGACCTGAGACGTCACAGTCAGAGGACGCGGCAGACGCTGCGGAGGCACGGGGAGGGGTAAGTATTGTGCCGGCGCCGTCACATGACCGGAGATGTCCCTGCGCTCAGCATGGGGCCCATGCTGAGCGCAGGCACATCTCTGGTCATGTGATGGCGGGGGGTCCTGCAGGGGGGGGGCCCATGAGGAGACGCACAAGAGGGGGTTCCTAGGGGGGCCCTGACCGGCTGGGCCCCATGCTGGAGTCAGGGCAGTCATGCCATGATGGCAGCCCTGCTGGAGGCTGGAGGGGCCCCCTCTCCCTCCAGGGTCCCCGTTCAATGAACCGGCTGCACGGGCGGTAGGTCCGCCCCTGGTACTACATCTCTAAAAAGGTATATCTGCTTTAAAAATAGTAATACATAAGAATAATATGTACTATGTCTGACCTCTACAAACACTCATCTGAACTGGTCCAAGTGCTGTCAGCTTTTTTCACAGGCAACACTTAGACAATACGGTCATGTGAATATAGGCTTATGATGCATCTGGTATTAAACATGTTAAGGATGGGCCGCTACTCATGGGCCACTGCTGTGTGCTTGCCCCCCAGGCTAAAATGTGCCAGCCAGCCCCTGCTGCACCGGGTGCCAGAAAACCTAGATACACCTTTGGAATAGGTATCTTGCAAAGTAAGGATGGGGTTTGGTGTTTTTAAGTGATTTTATTGACTCTGTGCATTTATATTTTGTATCAATAATATGATATGGTTATATATATATTCTGGATATCAGGAGGGCTTATCCCTGTGCATTGACTCTCTCCTTCTCCTTCGATGTCCTGTATAGGCCAAAAAAAACTACGCGTTTCGAGGACTCACAGTTCCTCTTCGTCAGCTTCTCGCTGGTAGTCAAACTGGTAACCTAATAAAGTCCAAAAGCCCCCCACAAAGATAATACAACCAAAGAAATGGAGGAAGATCCAATACTATCAAGACGGTGCAAAAGGACATATGGAGGTGCAATAGAACTAAGATAGAATTCCAATAAGAATAGACTGTGTGTGAAAAAAATAATAATAAAAAAGACTTTGTTCAAACTTTCACAATTAGTTAAAAATGAATAAAAATTATATACTTATATTTCTGATGGCTATAAAAAACAGTCTGTTAATCAGTGTATATTACCAGGATAGTATAAATTCGGCACTTAGTACCATCCAGAGATAAAAAGGAAAAAATGAAGGAGAAAAATAAAAACATTATATTGTATCTCCAATAGGGGTATCAATGTATAGAAACAAATACATATATAAAATAGGTGGATTCAAAGGAATATATCCAAAAGACATATTATATTGATAAAATATAAGGAGGTTCATAAAAGTGCAATGTAAATGTTCAATTGGTACTGGGATAAAAAATACATACAGTATATACCACTGCGAGTTGAAGGCATACAGCTGACTCTCGTGATTAAGGCCCTTCAGAGCCAAGCTATTTAATGTGAAGAACCATTTGGATTCCATCCGCGACATTAATCTCAGGTAATCACCTCCCCTCCATTTTCTGGGGACTAATCGGATCCCACAAAACTTAGTGTCCTTATAAGATTGGTTGTGGAACTTCCGGTAGTGCCGGGACAGTGGATGTCCTTCAAAACCTTCATTCATGTTGATAAAGTGTTCCTTCAGCCTTTTGATAACTTGCGCTTTGTACAGACATCTCCTCCTGCCAAGGTATAAAAAGGGCGTGGCTTGGGGTGTGGATAGGGGCGTGGTCAGACTACGCGTGCCGCATGGTTTCGCCCTCTTTCTAGTCCTCATAGGTTGGCGGTATGCTTGTACTGAGGAGATCTGGGATATCAGTGATTAGGTCCCATATTGTGCACTGTAAGGTCTGGAAAAGCTCCTTCTATCCGTCTCTGTAGCACCAGAGGAAGAACAGAGGGGAAAAGACAGGATTTTCTACATGTCGCGTTATGTAGATGTTCTGCAGATTTATCACAACCGTCCACAAGAAGAAACTGCCATCACAGAGCCGCCTTTAGCTGTTGGAAAAGTTTAAACTTAGTTTTGAATAGTTGCTATAGGCAACAAGGACTTTCTATTTACGCTGGGTCACATGATGCTGGTGCTGGGTGATGTCATGTGACGGAATGTTGTGGGTGATGATGTCACAGAGGGCGTTGTGATGTCACCCTTGGGGTATATAAGGGGGCTCCATCCACCTGGAGCTCATATCTCATTGGCCATATCTTGGTGCTGAGATACCCCCTGGAGACAATGAGGATCGCCATATTGTTTCTGTGCTGTACCCTGTTCTACCCTGTGAATTACCATAGGCTGCCGGTGAGTACCTGTCTATTATTACATATGGAGGACGTTTAGAATCAGCTGCGGCAGGGGAAGGGGATGGGGAGGGGGGTCCTGTAAGAATTTACCTGCGGGAATAAGAGGTTATGGCAGGGAAAGGAGCTTAGGAAGTGACAGTCAGAGGGGATATAAGTGTGGGGTGACCCCTCTGACTCCCACATTCCTGCCTTGTCCTTGTAGTGATTAATGACTTTGGTGTTGTCCCTTATATATCACTTTGCAGTCACCAGTGATCGCTCCGCACTGTGATCCTAAACTACAGTCTCATTTACCTTTTTGCAAACGCCCAGAAGGGGAGGAGTGACATCACACCCATGTGAGCAGATCCCGCCCACTTTTACTGCAGTCGTAATGCGAGCTAGCTGTATTCTGTTTTCATGGAAATGTCAGCAGCTGCTCCCCCTAGTGTTTACAAGATGAAAACATCAAAACTGTTAAAATATTTTTTCAGATTTTATACCATTAAAACCTTTTTAAATATATATGTGTATTTATATCTAAATATAAATACTTTACAAATTTACAATTGTAAAAAAATTGCTGACACTTTCCCTTTAAAAGATCTAAAGACGTTCTGCTTCATGTGCCATTGTGACCAATCACAGCACAGATTATATTTTTTAAACTTTTCTTGAAAAACTAAAGCTGCTCCGTGATTGGAAATCATGTGGAAGGGTTCTCTTTTAGACATTTAGTTAGGTCCAAAGTATCAGTGACATGATGGATAGAACTGTGCAATGATGTCACAGAGGGCTTTGTGATGTCACCCCTGGGTATATTAGAAGCCTCGGCCCATCTGCAGCTTGTATCTCATTGACCATACCTTGGTGCTGAGAGACCTCTGGAGATGATGAGTATCATCCTATCATTTCTGTGCTTTACGTTGCTCTACCCCCCACATTACAGTACACAGAGGGCGAGTATGTTCTCATCAATATGGAGGTCACAAGGATCAGCTAATGAGAATATCGCCTCTTGCAGGACTTCTCATACTGGACACGTGACCGTCCGTCATATGAAAGTCCAACTGTAAATAATATTCCATGGACCCTGGAGGTGAATCCCAAACTTCTTCCTGATCTTCTCAATGGGATATTTCTGAAAGTTGCTTGATAATGTATCCATCACTGTATAATAACAAGGGCTCTCTGTTTGACTGGATTGGGTATAAATATACAGGACTTTATTATGTTTTTTTTCTTTATTATAGGATGACCCACTACCCGTGGATCTCAGGAGAAGCACCTATCAAGCTTCCATCAATCTTCCTCTTTGGCTCTTCCGTGATGCAGTTTCTGTTGCGGTGATGACACTACTGACAATACTAGAGTATTTGGCCTTAAGTCTTGTCCTGAGCAAGTGGGCAATGTCTGAACCTGGTGAAACAATCAGAAAACTCCTGAGAACAAAACCATTCTGAAGGAACAAAGTGCTTGTAAGGAGCCGATTTGCATCCCTCAGATTCAGGAGCAAGACTCCAGGAGAACATCTGTCCTGCCCAATGGCAAATGTTCTACTCCATCCATGGCTCCTGCACCGCAGGATGCGAAAAAGGTTCCTAGTTGCAACTATAAAGTGGCGTTCAGTGATATTGTCTGGGTCAGAACGATCCCTCACAACAATATAGGAAGAAGAGCTCGAAGTTCCACGGAGCATAAAGAGACGTTACTGATTTTTCAGAGAAACCAACAATCCAGAATTCCAGAGCCAAGAGCACCAGAAACAAGAACACCAGAACTTACCATGTCAGAACCTAGTATGTCAGAACCTAGAATGCCAGAGCCTGAAATGCCTACAACACCTCAACCCAAAATCAAGAGGAGAAGATGTTTCCTTAGATGTCTTAGAGGCGAGGAAGATTGAGAAGGCAACTGCTTGAACTTTCCCATTGCTCGTGTTTTCATCACAGGTTAGTCCTATACATGCTGTCTGATGGGCACCATCTTACTACATACAATGCAGCATTGCACCTGAAATCGAATGGATATTTTGTCACACACTTGCACTTTAGCACCTTATCATATGGCGCATATATCTATGAACGCTTTGCTAAGTATCACTGTCTAGTATGTGCTTCTGATGAACCTATTTTAGGAAAACGTGTTGAGGTTTGGCATACTATGTACTTGAGTTTGGCGTACTATATGCTTGTTGGTAAATTCTATTGCCATCTATAATCTACTAGATATTATAATGTCTCTGGGGGGATGCCCCTTGCCGAATTGTTGATAACTGACTATGAGCATTGTCCTCTATTTCTTATCTACTATGGTTACAGGTTGATGTGAAGAGAGCTGTGCCATTGGTAGCGATATTTCTACTGATTTGTCAGTTATATTTAAGTTAGTTTAGCAAATTTCTGCTTGTAGGGTCTAATGTTTTAGCATAGTGTATGTTCTGTGAACTAAATTGTCATACTTATGCACTAGATAGATTATAAATTGTGATGCTTATGTACTAGATAATTAGTTTAATCGGTGATTTTTTAAATTATTTTTTAACATCAGGAGACTCAAGAATCGCATCTTACAGAAGACAAGAAGCCTAAATGCCGAAGTGTGATGACCTGTTGATGGCCCACAGCTGGAGGGTCATTACCTCTTGATGACACAAAACTGGACAGAAGATAAAAACATTTGATGGCACACAGCCGGAGGGTGATGACCTATTGATGGCCATAGCCAGAGGGTCATTACCTGTTGATGGCACACAGCCGGACAGAGGATCATTACCTGTTGATGGCACACAGCCGGATGGTCATTACCTGTTCATGGCACACTGCCGGATGGTCATTACCGGTTGATGGCACACAGCCGTAGGGTGATGACCTATTGATGGCCATAGCCAGAAGGTCATTGCCTGTTGATGGCGCACTGCCGGATGGTCATTACCTGTTGATGGCACACAGCTGGAGGGTGATGACCAGTTGATGTCGCACTGCCAGATGGTCATTACCTGTTGATGGCACACTGCCGGACAGAGGATCATTACCTGTTGATGGCACACAGCCGGATGGTCATTACCTGTTCATGGCGCACTGCCGCATGGTCATTACCTGTTGATGGCACACAGCCGGAGGGTGATGACCTATTGATGGCCATAGCCAGAGGGTCATTACCTGTTGATGGCGCACTGCCGGATGGTCATTACCTGTTGATGGCACACAGCTGGAGGGTGATGACCAGTTGATGTCGCACTGCCGGATGGTCATTACCTGTTGATGGCACACAGCCGGACAGAGGATCATTACCTGTTGATGGCACACAGCCGGTCAGAGGATAAGATCTTTTGATTACATACACCGGGTCCCTCCCTGATAACAAGGAACCCTGAGGAATACTGGTCATCTTGATCCCCCACTGACTATATACTTGCTCCACCTCAGCCTACACCATCATGGAGGACACTTCCACCTGTGTCCACTGTAAGGTTGGACTTTCTTTTATAATTACAGCAGATTAATAAACATCATAAAGCTGAAAAACTATCGAGTAATTTATTATAAATTATTATAAAGAAATATAAATTATAATATATAGCTATAGAGGGCACATAAGACGACTAACTATAGAAAGCATGGTATCACCTGATATATACTGTATATTCTAGATGGCGCTATTACACTAAATACATCACAACCTCCAGGGTGATATTACCGTACAATGCGAGATCACTAATAATGGCCACAGATTATGAGAAAATGACCAGCTTCATAGTCCTGGAGTTATTATAAATGTCTCTAGTGTGAGGCAGGGACTGGACGAGTGTTGGAGGGAGGTATATTCCCCCAGGACGTCCTTTATGTATCCATGCTGCAGAATCTGCCGTATACTTCTGTTCTAGCAGTCAGACATTTCACTCTGCAGATCACAGGCTCAACATTGTGTAAAACTACCACCGTATATAAGAGCACTCAGAATAAAAACTAGCGGCATGCCGTGCACTGCCCACATCATGTGTACGGGATACAGGACCTGCAGGACCTGGTACGGCCATTATAGTTGATAGATTAATGATACCTGTGCAGATGAAGGGAAAAAATATATGTGCAACAACAGGAGGAGAAAGTCTCAAAATGTAATTTGAAGAGTATAATAGAGAAATGGGAAACTTCTGGAGATGCAGATAAGTGGTACGAGGGCGAAACGTAAGTGCAGTCAGACAAGGGAAAAGTGCAAATGATCCAGCGTAAAGGTTTGTTTAGTAGAAAAAATATTAAAACTTAGATTTTATTAGCCATATAAAACACTGCTCCACAAAGAATACAGCAAATGTGCAACTATCATAGCTTACAGACCTACGCGTTTCAACAAATCATGTCTTAATTATGGCCCTATTACTAGAATGACAAAAAGGTACAGTATATATATATATATATATATCCACGTGCCTGTATGACCTCCCTACAACGCCTGGGCATGCTCCTGATGAGGTTGCGGATGGTCTCCTGTGGGATCTCCTCCCAGACCTGGACTAAAGCATCCGCCAACTCCTGGACAGTCTGTGGTGCAACGTGACGTTGGCGGATAGAGCGAGACATGATGTCCCAGATGTGCTCAATCGGATTCAGGTCTGGGGAACGGGCGGGCCAGTCCATAGCTTCAATGCCTTCATCTTGCAGGAACTGCTGACACACTCCAGCCACATGAGGTCTGGCATTGTCCTGCATTAGGAGGAACCCAGGGCCAACCGCACCAGCATATGGTCTCACAAGGGGTCTGAGGATCTCATCTCGGTATCTAATGAAAGTCAGGCTACCTCTGGCGAGCACATGGAGGGCTGTGCGGCGCTCCAAAGAAATGCCACCCCACACCATTACTCACCCACTGCCAAACCGGTCATGCTGAAGGATGTCGCTCTCCACGGCGACTCCAGACTCTGTCACGTCTGTCACATGTGCTCAGTGTGAACCTTCTTTCATCTGTGAAGAGCACAGGGCGCGAGTGGCGACTTTGCCAATCCTGGTGTTTTGTGGCAAATGCCAAGCGTCCTGCATGGTGTTGGGCTGTGAGCACAACCCCTATCTGTGGACGTCGGGTCCTCATACCACCCTCATGGAGTCGGTGTCTAACCATTTGTGCAGACACATGCACATTTGTGGCCTGCTGGAGGTCATTTTGCAGGGCTCTGGCAGTGCTCCTCCTGTTCCTCCTTGCACAAAGGCAGAGATAGCGATCCTGCTGCTGGGTTGTTGCCCTCCTACGGCCCCCTCCACATCTCCTGGTGTACGGGCCTGTCTCCTGGTAGTGCCTCCAGCCTCTGGACACAGCCAACCTTCTGGCCACAGCTCGCATTGATGTGCCATCCTGGATGAGCTGCACTATCTGAGCAACTTCTGTGGGTTGTAGAGTCTGTCTCATGCTACCGCGAGTGTGAAAGCACAACCAACATTCAAAAGTGACCAAAACATCAGCCAGAAAGCATTGGTACTGAGATGTGGTCTGTGGTCCCCACCTGCAGAACCACTCCTTTATTGAGGGTGTCTTGATAATTGCCAATAATTTCCATCTATCGTCTATTCCATTTGCACATCAGCATGTGAAATTGATTGTCAATCAGTGTTGCTTCCTAAGTGGACAGTTTGATTTCACAGAAGTTTATTTACTTGGAGTTATATTCTGTTGTTTTAAGTGTTCCCTTTATTTTTGGAGCAGTGTATATAGATACATACAGTGAGTACGGAAAGTATTCAGACTCCTTTAAATTTTTCACTCTTTGTTTCATTGCAGCCATTTGATAAATTCTAAAAAGTTCATTTTTTTTCTCATTAAAGTCCACTCTGCACCCCATCTTGACTGAAAAAAACAGCAATGTAGAATTTTTTTGCAAATTTATTAAAAAAGAAAAACTGAAATATCACATGGTTATAAGTATTCAGATCCTTTGCTCAGACACTCATATTTAAGTCACATGCTGTCCATTTCCTTGTGATCCTCCTTGAGATGGTTCTACTCCTTCAATGGAGTCCAAATGTGTTTAATTAAACTGATAGGACTTGATTTGGAAAGGCACACACCTGTCTATATAAGACTCCACAGCTCACAGTGCATGTCAGACCAAATGAGAATCATGAGCTCAAAGGAACTGCCCAAGGAGCTCAGAGACCGAATTGTGGCAAGGCACAGATCTAGCCAAGGCTATAAAAGAATTTCTGCATTACTCAAGGTTCATAAGAGCACAGTGGCCTCCATAATCCTTAAATGGAAGAAGTTTGGGGCCACCAGAAGTCTTCCTAGACCTGGCCGTCCAGCCAAACTGAGCAATCGTGGGAGAAGAGCCTTGGTGAGAGAGGTAAAGAAGAACCCCAAGATCACTGTGGCTGAGCTCCAGAGATGCAGTAGGGAGATGGGAGAAAGTTCCACAAAGTCAACAATCACTGCAGCCCTCCCCCAGTTGGGCCTTTATGGCAGAGTGGCCAGACGGAAGCCTCTCCTCATATGAAAGCCCGCATAGAGTTTGCTCAAAAACACATGAAGGACTCCCAGACTATGAGAAATAAGATTCTCTGGTCTGATGAGACGAAGATAGAACTTTTTGGTGATAATTCTAAGTGGTATGTGTGGAGAAAACCAGGCACTGCTCATCACCTGCCTAATACAATCCCAACAGTGAAACATGGTGGTGGCAGTTGTTAGAACGCTCCTGTTAGTTTTTTCTATTTTGTGGTCACGTGACCTTCTGCCTATTTATTCCAGCTCCACCCTTCAGGCTTTGCTGGACTTTAGTGTTACTTTGACTCTTAATCTAGCCAGGTGCTTTGTACCTACTGTATCTCTCTAGTTTGTTTGGTCCTTGGACCACTAAGTACTTTTGTCTGTTTGTCTTCTTCTGCTACTACTTCTGCCAGGAGGTGTCCAATTTTGTCCCAGTCCTTAGTTCTTTTAGGGACCCCTCCCTTTAATCTATAGGTCTGCGTTCAGACTAGCCGCGGACGAAGGCGGGTCTGTTCACAAGGAACAGGTTGCCCGCTGCATCGTAGGGAATCAGCTTAGTCCTATTGTATGGACAGATTTCCTCTCTTTCCTTAGTTCTTGTAGCAGATCATAACAGCAGTATCATGCTATGGGTGTGTTTTTCAGCTGCAGGGACAGGACGACTGGTTGCAATTGAAGGAAACATGAATGCGGCCAAGTACAGAGATATCCTGGATGAAAACCTCTTCCAGAGTGCTCTGCACCTCAGACTTGGCCAAAGGTTCACCTTCCAACAAGACAATGACCCTAAGCACACAGCTAAAATAACAAAGGAGTGGCTTCAGAACAACTATGTGACCATTCTTGACTGTCCCAGCCAGAGCCCTGACCTAAACCCAATTGAGCATCTTTGGAGAGACCTGAAAATGGCTGTCCACCAACGTTTACCATTCATCCTGACAGAACTGGAGAGGATCTGCAAGGAAGAATGGCAGAGGATCCCAAAATGCAGGTGTGAAAAACTTGTTGCATCATTTCCAAGAAGACTCATGGCTGTACTAGCCCAAAAGGGTGCTTCTTCTCAATACTGAGCAAAGGGTCTGAATACTTATGCCCGTGTGATATTTCAGTTTTTCTTTTTTATTAAATTTGCAAAAATTTCTACATTTCTGTTTTCTTTCAGTCAAGATGGGGTGCAGAGTGGACTTTAATGAGAAAAAAATGAACTTTTTAGAATTTACCAAATGGCTGCAATGAAACAAAGAGTGAAAAATTTAAAGGGGTCTGAATACTTTCCGTACCCAGTGTACATGCATGGAAATAAATGCAGAATTATATTTCTTAATACTGCAGTATCAGATCCTGTCTTGAATTTAACCCCTGTGGTATCCAATGTGAAAATCCACAGGGACTCCCGGTTCAGAAGTTTGCACTTATGATCCCCCCCTCGTGTGGATCTATATACCTTCTCTATCTCCATATATTTAAAGAATGAGGTGTCACCTTTAAGAACTCTCGCAAAATGCCTCGATACTGCTGATGTATTTATGGCTTCCAAATTAATGGCATCAGAAAGATGTCTTCTGATACGGACTTTCAGCGCACCTGTGGTACAACCCACATAGTGGACCTTACACAAGGTGCATTCTATAAGGTATATAACCCCTGATGAATTACAATTGAGGAAATCATGAATTTTATATTCTCTATCATTACTTAAGGACATAAAACGATCTGTTTTAACCGCATGTAGACACGCTTTGCACCGATTGGCTCCACATCTGAAGAAACCTTTTGTGCTGAGCCAATTTGGTTGTACAGTATTAGTCTCACTGGTGTATAAGCTAGGAGAAAGGATGGTTCCCAGAGCGGGCGCTTTCCTGGCTACAAAGCCGATGTCATTAGAAAGTAGGTTTTTTAGTTTCTTGTTCTGATATATAATAGGGTTATACTTTTTAATTCTAGATGTAATTTTATTATACTGAGGACTATAGGTGGTAGAAAACGTTACCCTAGTATCCAATGTGTTAATGTTATTTTTCTGTTTATTTCGGAGTATATCTTTCCGATTTATATTGGAGACAATTCTACTCGCTTTTCTTAAAGACCACTCGGGATAGCATCTATTGGATAGTCTGTTACACATTTTTTCTGATTCCTTCTGAAAAGTGATGTTATCTAAACAATTTCGTATTGTTCGTATTAGCTCACCGTACGGGATATTTCTCTTAATATGTGGAGGATGACAACATTTAGCTGATAGAATAGAATTTGAGGCTGTAGATTTTCTGTGGGGATTAATTTTGACCAATTCTTTCTCCTTGGTAGCCTCAAGTTCGAGATCCAAAAAAGTAATTTTGGATGAATGGTAGAACTAAGTGAATTTAAGATTAAAATGATTGCAGTTGATGTACTGTACAAATTGTACCACCTCCTCCTGTGTGTCCCCCACACCAGGAGGAGGTCATCAATAAATCTACCGTACCACACAATGTGTCCACTATATGTGTTATCATTATGGTAAATGAAAAGCTCCTCCACCTACACATCACTATGTTCACTAGCGAAGGAGAAAATTTACTGCCCATGCTGACTCCTCTTTTCTGTAAAAAAAAAACTTTTATCAAAGCTAAAATAATTACGCTCTAAGAGGAACTGTACTGCTATGACCAGAAATTCTTTTATTTCTATAGTGTACGAACTGTATGTGTCAAGGTGGTAGGTTAAACATGCTAAAGCAATATGGTGTGGAATTGAGGGGGTATAATGCCACCACATCACAGGACAATCATCCAAAGTTTTTTGGCCATTCAAATTTATCAAAAATGGTCACTATGAATTTTGAATCCCTAATGTAACTCGGAGTTTCCTGAACCAGAGGCTGTAGGTAAAAATACATCCAGGCACTTAATTTTTCACCATGGGAACCAATCCCCACCACTATGGGTCTTAACCCCTTTACAGCCCAGGATGTACTAATACGTACTGTACCTGCGCCCTGGGCTTTAAGAGCCAGGTACGTATTAGTACGCCCTGTTGATTTCGGCCACACACAGGCTGTGCAGGCTCGATCGCCGCCGGGTGTGAGCTGATTTTTGCTATGTGCTGGGAGCGTTCACGCACGGCTCCCGGCACATTAACCCCCGCAATGCTGCGATCGAAGTCGATCACAGCATTGCGGAGGTAAGTACTGCATACTCACCTCTTCCCCGCCATCGCGCGCTGTCTGAGGCTGGGTTCCGTGGTTGTCATGGTAACCCAGATGTCGTCATGACAACATCCGGGTCACCAGACAGCAGAAAGATACACAGTGCATGACCAAAGTATCTTCTGCATCTACAGCGCTGACAGCCTGTATAGCACAGGGATAGTGCTCCATCCCTATGTTATACAGGCGATCAGAGTATAAAAAGTGAAAGTCCCATAGTGGGACAAAGTATAAAAGTAAAAAAAAGTGGTAAAAAAATGTAAAAAAAAAATAATCCACCAAAAATAAAAATATAATGTACCCATCAATAAATATTATAATAAAAAAAAAAAAACAATAAAAGTACACATATTTGATATCGCCACGTCCGGAACGATCTGACCTATAAAACTGTCTCACAAGTTAACTCCTTTAGTGAACACGGTAAAAAATTAAAATAAAAAACAAAGCAAAAAACGATGCTTTATCATCATACCGCCAAACAAAAAATGGAATTAAACGCGATCAAAAAGATGAATATAAATAAAAATGGTACCGCTGAAAACGTCATCTTGTTCCACAAAAAACAAGCCGCCATACAGCTCCATCAGCTGAAAAATCAAAAAGTTATAGCTCTCAGAATAAAGTGATGCAAAAAAGTAATTTTTTCTAGAAAATAGCTTTTATTGTGTAGAAGCGCCAAAACATAAAAAAAGATATAAATGTGGTACCGCTGTAAATGTGCAGACCCAAAGAATAAAGCTACCTCATCATACGCGAAACAGCATAAAAAAATAAAAAAAAACAATTCCTGAAATGTTGGTTTTTGCTTATTCTGCCTCCCAAAAATCGGAATAGAAAGCGATCAAAAAATGTCACGTGTCTGAAAATGGTACCAATAAAAACGTCAACTCATCCCACAGAAAGCAAGTTGTCAGATGACTCTGTCGGCCAAAATATGGAAAAATTATAGCTCTCAAAATATGGCGATGCAAAAACTAGACTTTGCAAAAAAATGCGTCTTTTAGTGTGAGACAGCTGTCAATCATAAAAACCCGATAGGATTCTGATATTGCTGTAATCGTACCGACCCAAAGAATAAAGTCGTCTAATCACTTATACTGCACAAGGAACGGTGTAAAAAATAAACTCTAGGGCTAGGGTTGTGCTAGGGTTGGGATTTTTTTCAAAAGCAAAAAAAAAAAAAGATGACGATATGGCGACTAGTGTTGAGCACAAGTGCTCGCTACTTGAGTTTGCATCGGGTGCTCGGGTATGCATTGAGTATCGCGGGTGCTCGAGTCTCTGCCCCATATGCTTCACAGTCAAAAAAAACGTGCGGGGATTGCCTGCCATGCATCAGCAATCCCTGCATGTTTGTTTTGGGTGTCTAATAACCTTGAAACATGTGGGCAGGACTCGAGCATGTCACTCGAGCACGTGCGATACATGGTGCATACCCGAGTACACGATGCAAACTCAAGTAGCGAGCACTTGTGCTCAAGACTAATGACAACTTATTCAATATGATGACCTAATGTTATCAAATTATGTGTCGTACCGGGTTCAAAATGTTCATTATACCCCTTGATAAAATCCTTGAGGGGTGTAGTTTCCAAAATGGGGTCACTTGTGGGGGGTTTCAACTATTTAGGCACATCAGGGGCTCTTCAAACGCGACATGGCGTCCGCTATCGATTCCAGACAATTTTGCGTTCAAAAAGTCACACAGTGCTTCTTCCCTTCTGAACTCTGCCGTGCGCCCAAACACTGTATTTTCCCGAGATATGGGGTATTGGCGTACTCAGGAGAAATTGCACAAAAGTTTTTGGGGTCCATTTTCTCCTCTTACCCTTGTGAAAATAAAAAAATTGGGGCTAAAACATAATTTTTGTGGAAAAAGTTTGATTATTTATTGCCATGGCTCCATGTTTAAACTTCTGTAAAGGTTCTCTGAGGGGTCTAGTTTCCAAAATGGTGTCACTTGTGGGGGGTTTCCACTGTTTAGGCACATCATGGGCTCCCCAAACACAACATGGCGTCCGCTAATTATTCAAGCAAATTTTACTTTCAAAAAGTCAAATGGCGCTCCTTCCCTTCCGAACCCTGCCGTAACAGTGGTTTTTCCCCACATATGGGGTATCTGTGTGGTCAGGGGAAATTGAACAACAAATTTTGGGGTCCATTTTTTCCTGTTAACCCTGTGAAAATAAAAACAATTGGGTCTAAAGTAACATTTTTGTGAAAAAAGTTAAATGTTAATTTTTTTATTCCTTATTTAAAAAATTTCTGTGAAGCACTTGAAGGGTTAATAAATTTTTTGAATGTGGTTTTGAGCACCTTGGGGGTGCAGATTTTAGAGTGGTGTTACTTTTGGGTATTTTCTGTCATAAAGACCCCTCAAAGTGACTTCAAATGTGATGTGGTCCCTAAAAAAATAGTTTTGTAAATTTTGTTGGAAAAATGAGAAATGTCTGGTCAACTTTTAACCCTTATAGCTCTCTAATAGAAAAAAAAAATTCGCTCCAAAATTATGCTGATGTAAAGTAGATATGTGGTAAATGTTATTTATTAACTATTTTGTGTGACATATCTCTCTGATTTAAGGGCATAAAAATTCAAATTTTGAAAATTGCGAAATTTTCAAAAATTTTCACCAAATTTCAGTTTTTGTCACAAATAAATGCAAGTGATATCGGAGAAATTTTACCACAATCATGAAGTACAATATGTCACGAAAAAGCAATCTCAGAATCAGGGGGATCCGTTGAAGCGTTCCAGAGTAATTACGTCATAAAGTGACAGTGGTCAGAATTGTAAAAATTGGCCTGGTCATTAATGTGCAAACCACCTTGGGTAGTAAAGGGGTTAAAGGTGGTGGGAAAATATTTTTATGTATTTTTGGAGAAGAATGGTAAACTGGAACAATTGGGTGATCTACGTATAAATATTCCATTAATTTTTTTTTAGGGCCCCTCAGTGCAAACCTTCGTTTAATAGATTATACATAGCAGCATTAAACTCAACAGTAGGATCTCTAGCTAACTCCAAATAAACATCCCTATTTTCTAAATCCATCAAATTCAATTTTTTATACAATCCAGCATTCAGTACTATAGTGCCACCTTTATCCGCTGAGCGGACTAGTATGTCTGAATTATCCTTTAATTTTTTCAGAACGTCTTTTTCTCTATATGTCAGATTAGAGTCCAAATGATTAGTAGAAGATAATTCATTCTTTAATTCCACTAGTTCTTTTTCAATTAAGTCCTGGAACTGATCCAGAACCAATGGTCTGGACTGAAGTGGGTAAAAGAAAGGATTACCAGCCCGAAAGTCGTCATTTAAATTTACATTTGGAAATAAAGATTCCGTCTCGAATTGTTTTATTTGTAATAAAGACTGTTGTTCTGTGAATAATAACATGGAATCCTGGCTTGTCCTAGGAGAAACTTCTTCTGAAGTTGTATTCTGTGGATTTTTCATGTCCATAAAATGACATCGGATGGTGAGGTTACGTGCTAGTTTGTTAACATCCAGAATTGTTCTGAAAATGTCGAATTCGTTAGAAGGTGAAAAGCTCAGGCCTTTAGCTAGGAGAGAAATTTGACTCTCAGATAAGATGTAGCTAGAGAGATTCCAAACAGGTGACTCTAATAATGGCGTTTTTTGCTCTGTGTTGGGTACTTGTTTGCATTTACGCTTACGTCCCACCCTTGTGTGACCCGCCACTAGCTGTTTCAGTAGCGGCTAGCCCTCCCTGGGAAAGGGGTGTACTCGGAAGGCGGGCCCAGTTGGTAGAATGGGGATGCAGTCGCGGCCTCGGCCCGGTCCGTGCCCAGGGCGCACACATTAAAAATAGGGGCCAGTTGATGAGTGGCAATTATGAGTGGATAAACGACTACGCCACCTGTGGTGTCTGGTGATGCGCCACCAGCGCTGCTGCAGTCCTCTGAGGCGGGATGTTGTGGCAGCCGATGGTAGTACTACTCCCCACAGGCGGAGCAGGGCCTCAGGGCAGAGGAAAAAGGAGGATGAGGGGAGTCGTAGTAGGTGCAGTGGTGCGGTGTGGTGTCGCGCTGCAATAAAGGACCGGAGGAAATGGATGTAGTCTTCCAAGCTTTACTCACGTTGTTAGAGGTCAGCTGCAAGGCTTCTCCTTGCTCCTCATGGCGTGCTGTGGCCACCAGAGAAGGGGGTTCGGCACACCCCGGTAGTTCAGGTGCATCTATCAGGACCCCCAGCACCAGCGTGATCCTAGAAATCTCCCCCTTGGGCCTCTCCTGTCCGTGTGCGGTGCGTGTTGCAAGGCTCGGTCTCCCTCTGGCTATACACAGAACAAGGGCACAGGTGGCGACTCCGCTCCGTCCGTTACCCGGTGGGAACCACTTAGCCTCCGGGCTTTTCCGACTGAGACGTGAAGTAACAAAGTCAGATATCGGGGGCCAGTACCCCTCTTGCAGCAGGAGTCCCTCTGACTAGGCCAGAATGGAGAGTACAGGTGGCGTATGCCGCTCCGTCCGTATTCCCTGGGATCCTTTTGCCTGCGGAGCTCTCCTCCTCAGCTCCCCTCCTTGCCTTCTTAAGCAGGGACCTTGACCGGGTTGAGACCTCCGTTAACTCTATCCCGCTCCTCGTCTCAAGGCCAGAGCATGGGGACCGTGCATCTCCAGCACGCTGCAGGCTCCTACACAAGGCCACTGCCAGCTGTGAAGACCACAATCAAACAACCTTGAACTTAAGATGGCTGGCTATTAAATATGTACTGTATCTACAAGTGTAACCTAAAAGTGCATCCTCCACCCTCACCCACTACATGGTTCCCCCTATCTTTGGTTCCCTCATCTCCATTATCCTGCTGGGGCAGCACACTAGTGCATACTAGCCCCCCATAGGACAGGAGTGTGTAGTGTTGAGTGATGAGGTGGGGTCCTGACAGGTACTCCATCCTTACCTGGGAGAGGAGATACAACACCTCTTTCTCAAGATGCAGTACCCCACTGTGGCGACCGAACCTTCAGGGGCGCCACATTCCCCCCTGGTGAAACACCGCACGTCCGCGGGCTGCAAAGAGAGCAAAACATGGTACAGACTTTTTATATGCTTTTTCACAGCAATCAACAATCTTCCCATTATGGGAGGCTCTGATTCTTAAACGTTGCAGATAAATAGTACAAAAGTATAAAAACATCAAAGAGACATTTTGCATGTAGACAGTTTGGTAGGAAAATAGAAAAAGAGGCAGTTCAGCAGCAAGAGGGACCTGTCCCAAACCCTCAACATAGGCCCTGGGGTGGCTGCAGGGCATGGAGATCCTGTGTTGGACCTCCAGGAGAGCCACTCCAGACAGGTTTTGCTTCTGAGGTCTGAGGTAGAAGTAGAAGTGGGTTTTGTATAAAACCAATAGGGTGTACCTAAATAGATGCATAACTATATACAATAGAGTCTGTCTACAGCCAGTCCGCAGGGAGAAATGTCTCTCTAAACCGGGAGGAAAACATGGTAATAAACATAAACAATCAACAAGTCAACTCAAAGGTACAGCCTCCGGGGCCACTTAGTCCAGGTACCTCCAACTAGGGAAAGGCTCGTTCTTGCTCACGGAGCCAGACCGGTCCCCTACCGGCAGGTGCTCAGGGGCCTCACCCTGGAATACTCTATGCACATCCAGGGTGTACCACACACGCTCCCCATGGTGGCGGGTGTACGACACCAAGTCACCCGGGTAGAGATTCTGGCCAGGGTCATCCCTCCTCAGTTGTGGCTCGAAGTCTCTGTGGTTCACAAATGCGTCATGAGCAAACTGGGGACTCCTGATGAAGCCCCACCCCGCCTCCTGGTGGAAGTGGACGATCAGCCCTTCCTCCCGGGGGCTTGGATGGGCTGCCTCCTCCTGGCAGGCCTTGGACTTGGCGGCCTTAGCGCACACCTCCAGGCGCTCGCAGCGTACCCGCCTCTCCCGCCGCTCCTTGTCCAGCTGGAGGAGCTCCTTGCGGCAGAAGTCCTTACGCCTCCACGCTTCCGCCTGGGTCTCCTGGGGGAAGCCCATTAGGTCCCCCCCTGGTTGACCCAGACCATCTCCTCCACCGTCGGGCAGGTAACCAGAGGCGCTGGCAGCGGCAACAGCAGGGGTTGCTGCAGGTCCTTAGGTGACGCGGACCAGTCTGGGTTGGGGCAGGTAGTGTCCCCACTAAGCACAGGCTCTTCTAGGCCGGGAGTCGGGAGGCATTGCAGGCCTCCGGCGGAGAACGACACGTGGGCCTCCATCTCCGGAGTGAAGATCTGCTCCCAAACAACGGCGCCCAGGGACAGGGATGCCGACATTAGATCCACTAGGGCCTCCGTGCGTCTCTCACCCGGGACAGGGGTTGTATCTTACCCAGTCCTGGGCTGCACGCGGCCTCTGAGGTTTCTTCCTCCTGGGTTGCTGCTCCGCTTTCTTGGCTTGCAGCACCTTGGCGGCGGGACCGGATCTTCTGCAGCACCTCCTCTCTCCATGTCTTCATGCTGCGGACACCGCACGCTGGGCATCTGCGACCCTCCGGGTCAGGTCCTGTGACTCCACTCAGAGGAACTCTGCCTCCTCCGGGGTCAAGTGAATCCCCCGTATTCCGAGCGAGGCAGCAGTTGGTGGGGCGGCATCGGAGAATCTCTCCTGCGCTGCTTCCATCCTCGCTGCTGGGTGTGGAGTCTCTAGGATTGTTGTCGCCACACCTTGTTGTTGCTTACTCCTCCTTCTCTTGGGGCGGCTCCAGGGCGGCTGGCTGACAGGCACTCCTTGGGACGTCCCATACGTCTTGATGGACACTACCTCGCGGACAGTCTTTAATGCAAGGGGCGGTCCTAGCTGTTGGCGCCATGGGGGAAGCCAGACCCATGATGGGAGGTGCTGGGTGGTTGTCCTTTTTGCACCCAATGGCGTCCGTTCTTCTTGGGCGGGCGCCATCTTGGGTGTTAAAGACAGTCTGTTGTAAAGGTGCGCAGTACCCGCTGGCAATGGGAATCACTTCTTCCGTTGCTGCTGGCACGCAATCCTGCCGACTACACCAATGATGTTTGACCCGCCACTAGCTGTTTCAGTAGCGGCTAGCCCTCCCTGGGAAAGGGGTGTACTCGGACGGTGGGCCCAGTTGGTAGAATGGGGATGCAGTCGCGGCCTCGTCCCGGTCTGTGCCCAGGGCGTACACATTAAAAATAGGGGCTAGTTGATCAGTGGCAATTATGAGTGGATAAACGACTATGTGTCACCCAGGCCTGGATGCCACAAAATGTAATAAAGCTGTGTCTGAGAGCAAAGGTGAGGTTCTCTAGTCAGGGGAACATTAGCATGCAGTACCTCCTGTCTCAGGCCAGTAGGGGGAGCAGGCTGCCCCTATAAAAGCTGGTGCTGGGGGCAGGGTTAGGGAGAACTGGATGACCTGTCTCAGCACTGAGACGTGTCCTGGAGCAGAGCAGGGACAGAAAGTTGTATTGCACCTAAGAGGAAGTGTGGCAGGAAGAGAGCCACAAGCCAGAGACAAGAGTCGAAGTGAGCCTGTCTTGGCAGATAAAGGACTTAATTTACCAGACTTTGGTGTCTAAGGCTTGGAGGATTCCACATCCTACAGCAGATAACCAGTCCGCAGGGGACTGTATATTCCTTGGCTTAAGAAGCCTGGAGGCTCTGCCACAACAGAAGGGACCAGTAAAGCCGTACCAGGCCGGGAGCAGAAAGAAACACACGTCGCAGGCCATACAGGTGAGAGTACATGGAAAGCTCGGAAACGTGGGCTGTTACCCTATCAGGAGCAGATAGCCAGAAGGAGCGCAGAAAGCACGGTAGGCCTACACCCTCACCCTGACCAGGGCCAATTTCCCCATTGCTCTCAGACATCCAGGTCCCCTCCTAGCCGGGACTGTTTGTGGGTCAGTTTACCTGTTCTAGTAAAGACCCTGGACTGCAACCTGTTGTCTGTGTGCTCCTTGCTCCTCCAGCACTAACGGCACTGGGACTCTCATCACCATCACTCCCACCATCCATTATACTGCCCTGGGGCTGCACTCTTCCCGTGGGGAGTCACACCATCCCAGCTGCATACATCATCAGCCCCAGCGGTCTGCCTTGCAGCGGCGGTTCCTAATGACCGCAAATCCACGGGTGGCGTAGTCGGACATAATCAACAGCACATAACGGACTACCACTGGCTTGACCACCCTGAGCCACGGAACCGGGTTGCCACTACTACTCCCACCGTTTCCCTATTGCCCGGATCCGAGTGCCCCACGGCCCAGGGGGCGAGGCAGCTTTGGCGTAGTGGGCAGGATAGTAACCATCCCGCCACAAACGGGTATTGCGTGCCTGAAAAAGACTGTCATACCTGCCGTGGTGAAGGTTCCCGCCATCCGGAGCCGTTTCCCGCCATCTTCAGTCGGTTCCCGCCATCTTCAGTCAGTTCCCGCCATCTTCAGGACGCCGCGCGGGAAGAAGAGGGGCGTGGACGTCCAAACCGCGCGAGACCCGAAGCTCCGCCCCACGCACCGACGCTGCGCAAGGTCCTGGAAGGGAGAGAGAGCGACGTTGACGTCATCAGGACGCGACGCAAGGTCCTTGTCCAGAGCAGCACCAGTGGAGCCGCGGCCTACAGAAGAGGATCGTCGGAAGGTAGGCCACGCTTAACTAGGGGGGAGGAAGATGTCGGACATGGAGGCGCCCACTACCACCAACGCAGCTGCAGCAGCGGTGATGCCATTTTCCCTGCCCTACATCCCTGGAGCGGCCTGGCTGCCTAAGTACTCAGGGGAGCCCCATGCCCTAACTGACTTCAAGGAAAGGCTGTACAGTTTGTTCCAAGTCTACCCCCTGACAGAGGAACAGAAGGTCAGCATACTAACAGGGCAGTTAACTGGCGCAGCCCAAAGTGAGGTAAAATCATGGCCCACTGAGGAGAAAAGGACCGTGAAGGGTATTCGGGCCTGGCTGCGGGGTACCTTTGACACACGTACCTCCGCTGAAATTAAAATGAGGTTCTATGGATGTAAGCAGCGGGCACAGGACAGCATCAGAGACTATGCCCTAAATTTGCAGGAAGCCCTGAGGGCCATCCAACAAGCTGACCCAGGCAGCGTGCTGGATACAGATAAGCTCCTAACAGAACAGTTCATAGAAGGTCTGCTGTCTAGCGCCCACAGGACCCAGCTGCGCCTCATGTTCTTTCAGAACCCTGATCTGACCTTTGCCCAATTCAAGGACAGGGCCATAAGGGTGCTCCGTGAACCCGCAACAAGTGGCGCTATAAACCCCCGGCGCCCTGCTCTCACCTACCACCAGGAGGCGGCGCCCTCCACTATGGACTCCGTGGGGGTTGATGCACAGGCCCTGAACCAAGCCCCATCGAAAGATCTGCATCACCAAGTCCAGGAGCTGACCAGGAGCGTCGCGGCGTTGACCAGGACCGTCCAGGCAATACAAGTGGACCCGTCAAGACCCATCGAGCTGGCTTCAAGTCCGGAGGATGTCCCGTGGCATCGACAGAGGAGGATCCCGTCGTTCCGAGGGAGGCCCACAGACCGCTACGCAGAGGATGGACAGCCCATTTGCCGTCGATGCAACCAGCCCGGAAACATTTCCAGGTACTGTAATTTAAACGGGTCCAACCTGGGGCAGAGGGCCAACCCGCAGGCATAAGATCACCAGGCCCTTACAATTGGCGTAATAAGTATGTTGGGGGGCGCCCGGTTTTACCCGTGGTGCTGGACGGTATCCCCATGAGCGCCTTGCTGGATACTGGGTCGCAAGTAACCACTATCCCTTATGTACTTTTTAAGCAGTATTGGACTGATGCTGATATCACACGGTATCCAGACAGTAACTTGAGCATCATCGCCAGTAATGGCTTACCCGTGCTGCAGATGGGGTTCAAGGAGATGACCATTAAAATTGGTAAAGTTGAACTACCGGCACAGGGAGTAATTATTGTGGACATTGACCGTCGTGAGAGTCACCCTAAAATAACTGTGGGTACTAACGTGATTGAAAATTGTCTTTCAGAGGTAATTGTAATTCTACAACAGGTGGCGGTGAATGCTAGTTCCAGCCAACAGAGAGTCCTCAACAAGGAGATAAAAGCCCTGATGAGACGGCAGCAGGTAGAACTGTCTGGTGGTGAGATCGGTAGCGTAAGACTGAATGACCCATTCCCCATTTCCATGCCTCCCAAAAGTGAAATGATGATCTGGTGTCGGACTGCAATCGGGTTAAGAGGTAGAGACTACCAAGCCATGGTAGAACACGTGTACTCGGACAGCAGGCCCACCATTTTGACAGCTCGGGGGGTGGTTGATGTCCGTCATGGGAGGGTGCCCGTTCGCATTCTCAACATTGGGGAGAGAGAGGTACACTTGCCCAGGTACGCTACACTTGCCAAACTGTTTGTTGTCGAACACAAAGCTATCAGGGCCGTGGAACCCTTGCCCCCATCTCCACAGGTGGAGGGTAATGGCTCCCAGAAACAAAAGGAGGACTGGTGCCAGAAACTCCATGTGGGTGCTGACTCCACCCCCCTGCACCAAAAACAAGGAGTCTACCGGGTGGTCCAGGAGTACGAGAGAATTTTTAGTAAGCACCCGCTAGACTTCGGCAGAGTAAAAGGGATAGAACACCACATCCCCACAGGGAGCCACCCACCAATAAAAGAGAGACACAGGCCTGTACCCCCTGCACATTATCAGAACGCCAAGGGTATGCTGCGGGAAATGAAAGAAGCTGGGGTCATTAGAGATAGCTGTAGCCCCTGGGCAGCCCCCTTGGTTCTGGTAAAAAAGAAAGACGGCACCATGAGAATGTGCGTGGATTATAGACAAATCAACCGTATCACCCACAAAGACGCATATCCGCTGCCTAGAATAGAGGAGTCTTTAGCTAAAATCAGCTAACTTCTTTTCTACTTTGGACCTTACTAGCGGGTACTGGCAGGTTCCTGTGGCAGAGGCTGACAAGGAGAAGACCGCCTTCACCACCCCGATGGGACTGAGTGAGTTCAACTGTATGCCCTTCTGGCTCTGCAACGCACCAGGGACCTTCCAGCGGCTGATGGAATGCTGTCTAGGGCACCGAAACTTCGAGACGGTCCTCCTCTACCTGGACGACGTGATCGTCTATTCGAAGACCTACGAGGACCATCTAAAGCACCTGGCCGAGGTGTTCAAAGCCCTGGCAGGCTATGGTCTGAAGGTGAAACCATCGAAGTGTCACCTGTTGAAACCAAAGGTCCAGTACCTAGGGCACGTGGTAAGCGCGGAAGGAGTGGCCCCCGACCCTGACAAGGTCACGGCAATCAAGAGCTGGCCAAGCCCCTCGAACATCAAAGAGGTGAGACAGTTTCTCGGGTTGGTAGGCTACTACCGAAGGTTCATCCCCAGGTTCACTAAGATGGCAGCTCCTATGCAGGACCTCCTGATCGGACAGTCTAAGTCCAGAAGTCAAAAGCCACCCTTCAAGTGGGATAAACCGGAAGAGGAGTCCTTCCGCCAGCTAAAGATGGCCCTCACAGGGGACGAGATCCTGGCCTACCCTGATTATGGCCAGCCTTTCATTCTCCACACAGACGCCAGTAATGTGGGACTGGGAGCCGTACTCTCCCAAAACCAACAGGGCAGAGAAAGGGTGATCGCGTACGCCAGCCGGAAGCTGAGGCCCACCGAGAGGAACCCGGAGAATTACAGCTCCTTCAAGCTAGAATTCTTGGCGGTGGTGTGGGCCGTGACGGAACGCTTCAAGCATTACCAGGTCTCCGCAAAGTTCACGGTGTACACGGACAACAACCCGTTAACACACCTAGACAATGCAAGACTTGGTGCTCTGGAACAGCGGTGGATGGCCCGTCTCTCCAACTATGACTTCGTGATCAAGTACCGGGCAGGCAAAACCAATACCAACGCTAACGCCCTATCGAGAATGCCTCACTTACCTGAAGGTGACGAAGACCCAGAAGAGCTGGAGGAGGTAGAACTCCCCGCGTTTCACCGGTATGGAGCCACTCAATACTCCCACCGCGAGAAGGAGGAGGATCTAACAACCGTGATGATCAATCCCCTACCTCACCACAGCTGGGCCGAGACCCAAGATAGTGACCCTGCCATCCGCCTGGTGAAAGATCTGCTGACCCAGGAAGATGCCCGCATAGATCCGGATGCTCCAGAGGAAGCCAAGCAGCTATGGAAAGAGAAGAGCAAGCTGTTCCTCTACGAAGGCAAGCTGTGCAGAAGGATTGTCAACCACCGGACGCACGAGCTGACCTGGCAAGTCGTGGTCCCAAGGCGGGATGCAGCTATGGTCCTGGGGGCTTACCATGACAGAGCGGGGCACTTCGGTTGGAAGAAACTGGAGTTCCTGCTAAGAGGAAGGTTCTTTTGGGTCGGCATGAGAGGGGCTGTAGAGAAGTGGTGCAGAGACTGTGGCCCTTGTCACCTAAGGAGGAAGGACCGTGCCAGCCAGAAGACACCCTTGAGGCCCATCGTCACCACGCAGCCTCTTGAGCTGGTAGCTCTAGACCACGTCAAGTTGGCTCCAAGCCGGTCAGGGTACATCTACGCCCTGACAATCGTGGACCACTATTCCCGTTTTCTCGTGGTGGTCCCGGTAAAAGACTTGACAGCCCAAACGGCGGCCAGAGCCTTCCAGCAATGCTTCTGTCGTCCACACGGGTATCCGGAACAGGTCCTGACAGACCAGGGTCCAGCGTTCGAGGCTGAAATCTTCCAAGAGTTCTGCAACCTCTATGGCTGTAAGAAGATTCGGACAACGCCTTACCACCCCCAAACCAACGGGATGTGTGAGAAAATGAACAACATAGTCATTGATCTCTTAAAGATGTTGCCCCTGGAGGAATTCAGCCTGTGGCCAGAAAAACTGCCGGACATGATAGACTTATACAATCATATCCCGGTGAATGCTACAAACTGCACCCCGGCTTTCCTGATGCGAGCCAGACCAGGTAAGCTGCCCGTAGACCTGGAGATGGGAGGCCTAACACCTGAGGACACCTCCCCGAATGCGGACTGGGATACGGAAAGGCAACTGCAGTACAAGAAGGTACAGGAAAGTGTGGAGAAGAGCCTGGCCCAGGTGAGAGAGAGGCAAGAAAAGCTCTTCAACCAACACGCCCCTGCTGGTCCCCTAGAACCTGGTGAGCAGGTCCTGAAGCGAAAGAGAAGGCTTCACAAGTTGGACGACCAGTGGGAAAGGGAACCCTACACCGTACTGCAGTCTGATCACGACAACCCGAAGGTGTGCGTGATCACCAAGGACGGAGGAGAAACCACTAGTACCGTCTCCAGAGACCACCTCAAAAGGTGCCCCGAGCAACTCCGTAGTGCAGAAGAGGATCAGAGTGACCTTGAACCCGCAGAGGACAAGGAAGAAATGATCAGCACCGTTCTCGGAGAGTTCCCTCAGTCCTGGACTCGCATAAATGATGCCATAGTGGTACCTGTCCTGCATTTACAGCAACCAACTGCGCAACAACCTGCACCAGAGCCGGAAGGTGAAGAGGAGCAAGCAGTTCCAGAGGCAGAAGAGCCTGTACCAGCAGCCCAGGAGAGTCAACCCTCTGCTGACAGTGAGCCTGCCATGCCTGCGGTAAGCCAAAGGACCCGCAGACAGCTGCCTGCCCTACCTGTACACCCAGCTGGTAGCTGTACCCCTAACGCTAGTGGGGAAAGCCAGGTCGGTCCACCACCAGACAGTGGGTTCAGGAGGTCAACCAGGAGCACAAAGGGGCAGATACCCGCTCGCTGGAGAATATAGGGTGCACTAAAATTGTAAATAACCCTGTTGCCAAATGTTGAAATGTTTGCCAAGTTACCTGCGTGATTATTAATAGCGTGTTTCAGTTTCTTGCAGTCACCGTACGGACTCAAAGGTTATGGACTATTTATAACCGGAACCTTGTATGGACTGCGTTCGGAGATTAACCAAGGAATGAACTAAGACTGTAAAGGACTTGGGGTAGGACAGACCCCCACCTAGTTAAGGCTCCCCGTTGAGTTGGTGATATGGACACCCGCTCACAGACCACACTGTGACTTTAAGAACTCAATCTGTGCGTCGCTTGTATACTAATGTTTTATAGTCATGTATATTGTCTTTGTTTGCTGTTTAGTCCCGGAGTACTAAATTTTACTAGGGGGGAATGTGTCACCCTGGCCTGGATGCCACAAAATGTAATAAAGCTGTGTATGAGAGCAAAGGGGAGGTTCTCTAGTCAGGGGAACATTAGCATGCAGTACCTCCTGACTCAGGCCAGTAGGGGGAGCAGGCTGCCCCTATAAAAGCTGGTGCTGGGGGCAGGGTTAGGGAGAACTGGATGACCTGTCTCAGCACTGAGACGTGTCCCGGAGCAGAGCAGGGACAGAAAGTTGTATTGCACCTAAGAGGAAGTGTGGCAGGAGGAGAGCCACAAGCCAGAGACAAGAGGCGAAGTGAGCCTGTCTTGGCAGATAAAGGACTTAATTTACCAGACTTTGGTGTCTGAGGCTGGGAGGATTCCACATCCTACAGCAGATAACCAGTCCGCAGGGGACTGTATATTCCTTGGCCTAAGAAGCCTGGAGGCACTGCCACAACAGAAGGGACCAGTAAAGCCGTACCAGGCCGGGAGCAGAAAGGATCCCACGTCGCAGGCCATACAGGCGAGAGTACACGGAAAGCTCGGAAACGTGGGCTGTTACCCTATCAGGACGAGATAGCCAGAAGGAGCGCAGAAAGCACGGTAGGCCTACACCCTCACCCTGACCAGGGCCAATTTCCCCATTGCTCTCAGACATCCAGATCCCCTCCTAGCCGGGACTGTTTGTGGGTCAGTTTACCTGTTCTAGTAAAGACCCTGGACTGCAACCTGTTGTCTGTGTGCTCCTTGCTCCTCCAGCACTAACGGCACTGGGACTCTCACCACCATCACTCCCACCATCAATTATACTGCCCTGGGGCTGCACTCTTCCCGTGGGGAGTCACACCATCCCAGCTGCATACATCATCAGCCCCAGCGGTCTGCCTTGCAGCGGCGGTCCTAATGACCGCAAATCCACGGGTGGCGTAGTCGGACATAATCAACAGCACATAATGGACTACCACTGGCCTGACCACCCTGAGCCAAGGAACCGGGTTGCCACTACTACTCCCACCGTTTCCCTATTGCCCGGATCCGAGTGCCCCACGGCCCAGGGGGCGAGTCAACTACACCACCTGTGATGCGCTACCAGCGC
Organism: Phyllobates terribilis; assembly: GCF_046119375.1. NCBI lineage: Eukaryota > Metazoa > Chordata > Amphibia > Anura > Dendrobatidae > Phyllobates > Phyllobates terribilis. Next base: position 1,908,323 of record NW_027363045.1, on the reverse strand, counting down.
TGCTGCAGTCCTCTGAGGCGGGATGTTGTGGCAGCCGACAGTAGTACTACTCCCCACAGGCGGAGCAGGGCATCAGGGCAGAGGAAACAGGAGGATGAGGGGAGTCGTATTAGATGCAGTGGTGCGGTGTGGTGTCCCGCTGCAATAATAGACCGGAGGCAATGGATGTAGTCTTCCAAGCTTTACTCACGTTGTTAAAGGTCATCTGCAAGGCTTCTCCTTGCTCCTCACGGCGTGCTGCGGCCACCAGAGAAGGGGGTTCGGCACACCCCGGTAGTTCAGGTGCGTCTATCAGGACCCCCAGCACCAGCCTGTTATCTCCCCCTTGGGCCACTCCTGTACGTGTGCAGTGCGTGTTGCAAGGCTGGGTCTCCCTCTGGCTATACACAGAACAAGGGCATGGGTGGCGACTCCGCTCCGTCCGTTACCCGGTGGGAACCACTTAGCCTCCGGGCTTTTCCGACTGAGACGTGAAGTAACAAAGTCAGATATCGGGGGCCGGTACCCCTCTTGCAGCAGGAGTCCCTCTGACTAGGCCAGAATGGAGAGTACAGGTGGCGTATGCCGCTTCGTCCGTATTCCCTGGGATCCTTTTGCCTGCGGAGATCTCCTCCTCAGATCCCCTCCAGGCCTTCTTAAGGAGGGACCTTGACCGGGTTGAGACCTCCGTTAACTCTATCCCGCTCCTCGTCTCAAGGCCAGAGCACGGGGACCGTGCATCTCCAGCACGCTGCAGGCTCCTACACAAGGCCACTGCCAGCTGTGAAGACCACAATCAAACAACCTTGAACTTAAGATGGCTGGCTATTAAATATGTACTGTATCTACAAGTGTAACCTAAAAGTGCGTCCTCCACCCTCACCCACTACATGGTTCCCCCTATCTTTGGTTCCCTCATCTCCATTATCCTGCTGGGGCAGCACACTAGTGCATACTAGCCCCCCATAGGACAGGAGTATGTAGTCTTGAGTGATGAGGTGGGGTCCTGACAGGTACTCCATCCTTACCTGGGAGAGGAGATACAACACCTCTTTCACAAGATGCAGTACCCCCCTGTGGCGACCGAACCCTCAGGGGCGCCACACCCTCTTCCTCCGTTTTTTGTAATTGCTCCACCAGCACTAGATAATTTATTTTTGATAAAATACAATTGTTGCATTTCTCCCATTGAACTCATAGATGAATCTGAGTAATCATCAGAGGTGGCAGCAAAAGAATTATCCGTAACATCATCATGCTCCTTAAAACTCCCTCTTCCAGATCTCTGAAAACGTTTGTGGGAGCGTTTTTTTAAGATGGATGGTAATTGTTTATTCCAACTATAAATCTTGTTCTGCGCATAGTCCTCACTGTCCCTTTTGAGCTTGGATCTTTTTATATCCATAATGGTGTTCTCCAACTTGGCCACATTAGATTTCAGTTTGTCATTACAAATATTAAATTCTATTAGTTGCACATATTTCCCCAAAGACGATTGTATATTTTTAATATCCAATTTAATTTAAGTCAGTTCCACTTCCTCATGTTTGATTATGAGGTGCATAAGATTCAGTGAACATTGACTAAGAATCGCATTCTGATCTTCTTGAAAACCGTCATTGTATATAGTGGTGGCGACTTTTTTTAAACGCAGACCTCTAGGGATCATTTCCTTTTTTATATATGTGTCCAAGGTTGTGAGATCCCACTAAACATTAAGTTCTCTGGTCATTTTGTTTTCCATCTGGAACATGAGATCTTTAAATTCATCCGGTTCTGTTGTCACCACTGACGGTTTATTATCAAAAATAGATGCTAGTTTGTTCAGTCTAGCCGAACAATCCTCTGTGTCACTGAAATTCATTATGTCAAATTGAAGGGATGTGAAAATCCACAGGGACTCCCGGTTCAGAAGTGTGCACTTGCAGTCACACAAGCCAATGGCCTGGTAACAGGGGCCAAGCAGAGCGGGGTAAGTGGTAATACAAGTGGGCAGTGGAATGAGTCGAGGTTTTGGTAATCATGGTGTAACAGATCGGGCAGACTGACTGGGCAGGAGAGAATTTCATGTTTTCTTGATTATTGCATCATGCAGAGAATTCCTGCTCCTTAATATTAAAAGGGGTTGTCCGGGACTTTTTTTTTTTTTTTTTTTACCATGGACCTAAGAACTAACAGGCAAGTATTTGCTAACTATGTGCCTGTTGTGCCAGGTGCCGATATCTGCTGGTTCAGAGTGGTCACAGAGCACTCCTGACAGTGATTTTTCAGCTCCCGCTCTGATCTGTTGATGGGGTGTGACTGCCGGTGTCATGCTGATTGACAGCTGGCTCACTGCTGCCTAACTGCAGGGAGCCGTCTGTCAATCAGCATAAAGTTGGCAGTCACGCCTCTTTCACAGAGCAGTCGGGAAGAGGAAGAGCTGTTCTGTTGACGTGAAGCAGCAGAATCGCTGTTAGGAGCGGTCCAGGAGCAATCTGAGCCACCACAGGGTAGAACAAGCACGTAATAAGCAATTACCTGCCTGATAGTTCTTAGGCCCATTGCATTTTTCTATCTCACCCTGTAGGAGTCACCTTCTCCTCAACCAAAAAGAGAAGGTGCATATCCACCGACATTGTGATGCGCCAGCTTCCAGATCCAATTGCAGATAAAATTATGATTTTATTGTTAATCCATTAAAAAAAAATACACATTGCAAAAATAAAATAAATAAAGGTGGAGACCTCTGTGAAACCTACACGTTTCGAACGCCAAACGTTCTTCGTCCTGCTATAGAAATACATGTAGGGAGTTACAATTTACATGCTCGACCGCGCCATCATATGGGCGTGTTGATCGTTCCTCACGCCCAATTTTCTAAGTAAAGAAATGATAGGGTGTGGGAATAACAAAATAAAAACAAGTGATCTAATCTTGAAAAGTAGGCAGTGTGTATAAAAAATACACAAAGATGACACAAACAATATGATATATACATTAACATAAAATCAAAAAGATAATAAAAGAAAAGTGCTAAACCTGTGTCAGAGAAATAGCTCAGAGCTTAGCGCAAGGAAGCACTCCTTAGAAGAACTCCTTAGGAAAACAGATACAACTACAGCAAACTGTACCTTCGAGGGCTGACCAATGACCAAAATCCAAGCTCTGATTTAATAAGATCACGGTTACACCCACATACCTTCTATTGGTGAGCTCATATGAGGACTTGTCATAGGTATGCTAGATCTTTTAGAAGTTTATGAGATCCCCAACTTTCAAGATATCTTCGGCCATGGAGGTCTCGGGCGGGAAATATCATGGTCATGTTTTCTATCATGATTTTACCATTCTATAGAGATGAAACATGGCATGGATAGCATTATCCATCTAAACGATATTAAGTTGGGGGTGTTCGGCTGGCCTTACAATGATGTGAGTGAATGCGTTATGATCGTCCCTTTGCTACGATGTCGAAAATACATCTCCCATGAATATTGGATCGATGCAAACCCCAATATTCAGTCTTCAGAGTGTCTGAGACAAGTCCTTTGAAAAGAGGAAGCCCTTGCTTCGGAAATGTACTTATCCGCCTCTGAGTATGCAAATTCTAGACTTGTTGGCTGGTTCTCATCAGATTCTTTGTTGAATTTACCTGACCACGGCAGGAGGCCCTACGTCAATAGAGGTTGAAGTGTCAGCTCTTTCTCACTTTTCTAGTTATAATCCTATATGTTCAATGTGAGGGTGATATGTCCCCTCTCCAGAGATGTCTTTTTGGATTTTACAATTTTTCTTTACGACAGGGTGCAAAATTACCCTCCCCACCCCCAACCATGATCAAACTGGGGTGTCTGGGGCCCCAATAGGAATTGATTCTAGGGGCCCACACTACAGCTGTATATGAAAACCTGTTAGCCATTATCCTGATTATAGTGGAGCGTCGGCTGTAAAATACAGGAGGCTCCTGCACCTCTTACTGTGCGATACCATAACTGGGATGTACAATTATGGTAATTTGCAGTAAAGGACTTTGTTGGTGAAAACAAGTTATGACCATAGGATCCACAGGAGAGGTGATAACTCCATAGGATCCACAGGAGAGGTGATATCTTATTGGTCAGTGATTGATTGGTCTGACCATTTGGGACTGTACCGATTGGAAGAATGGGGAATTTTTATCCCTGACAGGGCACTTTTATTCCTATTGTAAAATGGAGCGGCAGATCGGGTGTGTCATCTTCTTTGCCAGAAAAAGCCAAGTGCAGTGCTCATATAAAATACATATAATACAGACTGTCTTTGATGTGAGCTCAGGAGCAGATGATGGGAGTGTTACAGACTCCCCTTAAAAAAGGACCTTTTGCTGACAGCCTCTTCACATGGAAGCTCTGTGCTTTGCTCCTGCTCTGCATCCTTTCATTTCCACCTATTAGCAGTGAAATATTGATTCCTTCACACCAAAGGCTGGGGGAAAGTACACAGAGAAGCTTTAAAGTGCACTCAGACATGACCAGAAGCAAGCATCAGAAGAAGCAGAGTCCAGATAGTGGGCCTTCCAACATGGCGCCTCCTCCCCCACACCAGCCAGAGTGAGAGATGCTGAGGCTGCTGCAGCAAAGCTGGGGAGATTTGCCAGACTGACCTTAGATTCTGACCCTTCAGATGATTTAAGAGAGGATGTTGAGAAGGCCGAACTTTTTAATTCCTATTTTGCATCTGTTTTCTCTCAGAAAGAAAATGTAACATCAACTGATTTTCACTGTCCTTTTAAAGGAATAGAAGAATCCAAGTTATCTGTAAACAGAAAGATTGTGAGGGAATATTTAGCTAACATAAATTAGTTCAAGTCTCCAGGTCCAGATGAATTACACCCCAGAGTACTGAAGGAGATCGTAGAAGAAATTTTAGAACCACTCTCCATAATCTTTGAAAATTCTTGGAGAACAGGAGAAGTCCCAGAAGACTGGAGAAGAGCAAATGTTGTTCCTATCTTCAAAAAGGGGAAGAAGGTGGACCCAGGGAACTATAGGCCGGTGAGTCTGACTTCTATACCAGGAAAGATCTTTGAACAAATTATTAAACATCATGTATTTAAGTACCTGGATAAGAATGAAGTGATTAACCAGAGTCAGCATGGGTTTGTAACTAACAAGTCATGTCAGACTAACTTAATTTCCTTCTATGACAGAATCACTGACTGGGTGGATCAGGGAAATGCTGTAGATATAGTATATCTTGATTTCAGCAAAGCATTTGACAAAGTATCTCACACCATCCTTATTGAAAAAATGACCAAGTATGCAATGGACCAGGCAACTGTTAGGTGGATTCATAACTGGCTTAGTGATCGGACTCAAAGGGTGGTTGTAAATGGCTTCACATCCAGCTGGATGAATGTCTCAAGTGGGATACCACAGGGCTCTGTCCTGGGACCTGTATTGTTCAACATCTTCATCAATGATTTAGATGAAGGAATTGAGGGTAAACTGATTAAATTTGCTGATGACACAAAGCTAGGAGGGATAGCTAATACTAGAGAAGAGAGAGAGAGGATTCAAAAAGACCTAAATAAACTGGAGCAGTGGGCAGCAACCAACAGAATGGTTTTTAACAGGGAAAAATGCAAAGTACTACATCTGGGCAATAAAAATGAAAAAAGCATATACAGAATGGGAGGAATAGAGCTAAGCAACAGTACATGTGAAAAAGACTTAGGTATACTAATAGATCATAGACTGAACATGAGTCAACAGTGTGATGCAGCAGCAAAAAAGGCAAATACAATTCTGGGATATATTAACAGAAGCATACAGTCTAGATCACGTGAAGTCATTATCGGTCTTTACTCCTCTTTGGTCAGACCTCATCTGGAATACTGTGTACAGTTTTGGGCACCACATTTTAAAAAAGACATAGACAAACTGGAACAAGTTCAGAGAAGAGCGACCAGAATGGTGACTGGTCTGCAAACCATGTCCTATGAGGAACGGTTGCAGGATTTGGGAATGTTTAGCTTGCAAAAAAGAAGACTGAGAGGAGACTTAATAGCTGTCTACAAATATGTCAAGGGCTGTCACATTGTAGAAGGATCATCTTTATTCTCATTTGCACAGGGAAAGACTAGAAGCAATGGGATGAAACTAAATGGGAGGAGACACAGATTAGATATTAGAAAAAACTTTTTGACAGTTAGGGTGATTAATGAGTGGAACAGGCTGCCACGAGAGGTGGTGAGTTCCCCTTCAATGGACGTCTTCAAACAGAGGCTGGACAGACATCTGTCTGAGATGATTTAGTGAATCCTGCTTTGAGCAGGGGGTTGGACCAGATGACCCAGGAGGTCCCTTCCAACTCTACCATTCTATGATTCTATGATTCTATGATTCTATGATTTACAACCTGATCAGGTATGCTCACAGAGGAAGAGAGATACAGAGACTGTGCAGGGGAGGCAATGTGGCACCACTCTCACAGCAACAGTTAAACAGAGAAGTGCAGGAAATGCAGAGCACTAACAACACCTATGGAGAAGTCAATGATTCTGGGCAAGAGCCTACATGACAAGATGTTTTCTCTGCTGGAAAATCCTGTAGCTTCTCATTAGAAATTCTCAACAAACACATGGGAGGGCTTAGAGAGGACATTAATCTCATCAGACAAAACATGAAGAAAATAAACAGCTGAGACAATGAGTTGGAGGAAAGAGTGAGTTCTGTTGCGGACCAAATGCCTACTATACATAAATATCTCAGGAGAGGTCTTCAGAATATCAATGCCCTTCTCAAGAAGGTTGATGACCTACAGAATAGGCATCGGCGAAATAACATACGTTTAGTCGGGGTTCATGAAAAAGCGGAGGGTCGTAATTCAGTTGATTTTTTTTTAATCCTGGCTGACTACAATGTTCGGCAAAGACACTCTCTCAATTTTTTGCAATTGAAAGAGCTCACAGAGTTTCTAAACGTCCTTTGCCACCGGGTGCTCCACCAAGACCTGTACTCATCAAATTACAAAATTTTAAAGAGAGAGACCTTATCCTACCAAAGGCCAGGGACCACTCTTCACTTACCCTTGATGGAAGGAAAATATCTATTTATCCTGACTTTTCAACAGAAGTTCAGAAGAAGAGGGTCAAGTTCTGGGATAGAAAAAGGAGGCTCTGTGAAAAGCAAATTTCCTATTCTATAATCTACCCTGCTCGGCTTAGGGTGGAGTTCATATGTTTGACTCCCTTCCAGATGCTTTATCATGAATGGATGCCAATAAGAGATCTCTGCGAAATGGAGCTGGATGAGAGACTTCTCCTTGAGGCGGTTTTCTCCAAGCACTTTTCATATACCATTTTGAAAAAATGCCTATCCCTGAATCTATTCCGTTATTCTATTATGAGCGGGAAATGTTGAGCTATGATGAGTTTTGTACCTGCCTTATTGTACATACAAAGTATTCTTATTTTGTGAGTGGAGCATCTGTGGAGAAAATCTCTTTTGACAGAAAACTTCATCCACTATACATTTACTTTCAATTATTTGGGTATTTTTCTTGTTTTTGGTTTCTCTTCATCCACTATAAGTTCATGCTCAAAACTTATAATTCTGCTCTCCATCCGTCTAAACAAGTCTACTTTACCACTCTCATCACATCTCTAGCCAACAATCCTAAACGACTCTTTGAAACCTTCCACTCCCTCCTGAGCTCTAAAATACAGACCCCGTCACCAACCAAGCGCTGACGATCTGGCCACTTATTTCCTACAAAAAATCAATCATATCTGTCAAGACATTTTTACACAATCCCCTCAGAGTCTGGATTCCCTTCCCTCCCGCACCTCAAGTTCACTTTCCATCTTCGAGCTGGTCACAGAAGAAGTGACCAGACTCCTCAGTTCTTCCCGCCCTACAACCTGCAACAGTGACCCTATTCCCTCACAGCTCATTCAGTTCCTTTCCCCAGCTGTCACTGTGGAGGTTTCACCAATTTAAGATACACTAGGTAACTGCTCTCCTCCTAATTAAAGATGTCCGAGTGAATGCAAATCAAGCAAATTTGCTAATATGGTTGAAAAACTTCACTCAGAGACTAAACCACGCAAAATGACATACTTTATTATGTAGACATGGGGTTATATAGTATTCTACTTCTAGGTGGGATTAGTAAAATTCATTGCTCCTTCTGATAACTTGGCACACTGCAATTTGCTCATCCATGTATCTCCTGGCCTCAAGTAACACCTTAGGAATTCTGATGGGAGGGGTGAAGTCGTCTCTCAGCGCCATCTTTGCCAACTCGACATGAATCTCTCTGTTATCAGCCATGCACATACATACGTCATTCCCAGGAAATCATTTAGTTGTTCATGTCTACAATAAGGCTGTGTGCCCACGATGCGTTTTTTAAGCGTTTCTGCAGCGGCAATTCCGCTGCAGAAACGCTTAAAAAACGCTTGGTAGAAGGCCTCCCATGTTCCCCAATGATAATCCGCATGTGCTGTGCACATGCTGCAGAAATTTCCGCTGCGGAAAAAAACGCAGCACGATCAATTATTTTGTGGAAGCGCTGCGTTTTCGCCACCATTGACTTGCATTGTAACGCATGAAATCCGCATCACGCATTCCATGCGTTTCAATGTGCGGATGGTACCCGGGTCGGGAGAAGAGGAGACTCTCCTCCTGACCCAGGTACCATAGTACCTGTAAAAAAAGAATAAAATAAAAAATAAATATTATACTTACCTTCTGATGGCCCCCGGTGTGCTTGTCTTGGCTTGCCGGCAGATCGTGGTGGACTCAAGGACCTGCGCTGACGTCATTTAGTCATGTGACGGCAGGTCCTTCAGTGTACCGCGAGCTGCCGGCAAGCTGAGACGCATCGGATAAAGACACCGGGGGCCATCAGAAGGTAAGTGTGACATTTATTTTTTATTTTTTAACATTCTTTCGGACACACTATATAAATCCATGCCGTTTGCATGGATTTATATAGTGTGACCAAGTTGTCAAGCACTTTCCAAGTGATGCTAAAATCGCTTGGAAAGCGCTTTTCAATGCACATGCGGAAATGCATGTGAAGAACGCTTCACATCCGCTTGTCCTTGGCAGGAAAAATGCATGTAAAATCCGCATGTACAATCCACATGTAAAATCCGCATGTACAATCCACATGTAAAATCCGCATGTACAATCAACATGTAAAATCCGCATGTACAATCCGCATACATTTTTTCTGCCAGGGAGATGCAGAAACGCTCAGGAAAAATCCGGAGCATTTCTGCATCGTGGGCACATAGCCTGAGAACAGAAACTGTTATATATCATTAACTATTAACATAATCAATGTGCATATACACATTTGCATAAATACATACACATAGATTATTCCATCATCTCTATATTAATTCACACTGATTAGGTAATCTATTAAAATAAACTAATTGATTTTCTATAATATATATATTTTACCTTGACATCACTACCCACCTAACTAAAATATTTGACCTCTCTCTTTCTTCAGGTATCTTTCCCTCTTCACTTAAACATGCCATCATAACCCTTTTACTGAAAAAGTCATCCCTGGACCAGAACTGCACTGCTAACTACAGACCGGTCTCTAATCTTCCCTTCATCTCTAAACTCCAGGAACGCCTGGTCCATTCCCGCCTAATCCGCTATCTCTCAGATAACTCTCTTCTCGACCCTTTATAATCCGGTTTCCGCTCCTCACACTCTACTGAAACTGCCCTCACTAAAGTCTCTAATGATCTACTAACAGCTAAATCTAATGGTCACTACTCCCTGCTGTTTCTCCTGGATCTCTCTGCCGCTTTTGACACTGTAGATCATCAGCTCCTCCTCACTATGCTCCGCTGTATAGGCCTCAAGGACACCGCTCCCTCCTGGTTCTTCTCCTACCTCTGACCGCTCCTTCACGGTATCTTTTGCCGGCTCTTCTTCCTCTAATCTTCCTCTTACTATCGGGGTTCCACAAGGATCAGTCCTAGGTCCCCTCCTCTTCTCCTTGTATACTGCTCCTATTGGACAAACCATCAGCAGATTTGATTTCCAGTACCATCTCAATGCTGATGACACCCAACTATACACCTCTTCACCTGACATCACCCCCACTCTAATACAAAATACCAGTGATTGTCTGTCTGCTGTCTCTAACATCATGTCTTCCCTCTATCTGAAACTGAATCTCTCCAAAAGTGAACTCCTTGTTTTTTCTCTCTCTACTAACCTACCTATACCTGACTTTTCAATTTTCTTGGGTTGCGCCACCATAACGCCCAAGCAGCAAGCTCGATGTCATAGAGTCATATTTGACACACAACTTTCCTTTATCCCCCATATACAATCATGTAATGCAGGTGCGGGAATGCAACGCACAGAGACACAAGGCGAGAACAGTCTGAGATGAAAATAAACAATTTTATGCAACAGGTATTCTGAACAAGGGATTAGTAACAAGGGTAATGAACAGTAATTCAATATATCAGCAAAAGGCAAAATCTCTCAAAATAAGACGCAGTCTCTCAAAGTAAGGTGAAGACTCTCAAAGTAAGGTGAAGTCTCTTAAGTAAGGTGCAGTCTCTTTAGTAGGGTGAAGTCTCTTAAGTAAGGTGAAGTCTCTTAAGTAAGGCGAAGTCTCTTAAGTAGGGTGATGCCATCAGTCATGGGAGACACCACGTAAGTTCTTTAACTGTACATTTGGCCCTAGCGGGGGTTATTCACGCTAGGCCGTGAGTCTCTTCCGCATAAATTCAATTAGATCACGTTGTGCTCTTTTAGTCCCAACCGTTCCCTCCCAACCTGATTATCTAAACCCAATTGTCCCCGGTACTGTGGGTGAACAGTGGAAGTGACGGCCCTGTTCACGTATGCAGCTCCTCCGCTGGCGTGACTTTCCTGGGGCAACCGTCTCTCAACTCCTCTCTGCTTGGCTGTTGGAGGCAGTCTCTCGAGCCTTGGATAGGGGGGTCCAGGCCTCGTCTGTCGGCAGACGACGTCGGGTTCCGCGAACTCACTCAGCACCGCAATTAGGTTCCTAGTCTCCTCAGCAGGCACAGCACTCAGGTAACATCCGCGAGATATCCGGAGCTCTTTTACCGGTGCCCGGCTGTGGCACCTCACAGGCCTCTAGCTTAGGCCTGTCTCGCGGGGTTTCTCAGGACACAGGGAACACATCTGCTCCTTTCTGCTGCTTGGCGCCAAAGACCCCTCAGGTTTGGCGCGCTGGCCTCTTATTTTCCGGAACTCCTTCCTGGAAGTCACCTGATCAGGTCCAGCATCTGAACTTGCTCTCCCTGCAACTTCCCTTGCATATCTTGGTTCCGCTTGACTGCGTCTGGCCAGTAGATGGCAGTCTCTTTCCATCCTTGAAACATCATGTAGAAGTTCTTTTACAAGCTCTCTTGACTGGGCTACAATCACTCACTCACTCATGTCACCTGCACCTTAAAAACATCTCCAGAACCCCACATTTTCTCACCTTTGATACTGAAAAAACTCTTACTGTCGCTCTTATTCACTCTCGTCTGGACTACTGCAACTCTCTTCTAATCGGTCTCCCTCTAAACAAACTCTCTCCTCTCCAATCCATTCTGAATGCAGCAGCCAGGGTCGTATTTCTATCAGGCCGCTTCACCAACGCCTCTAACCAGTGCCAGTCATTGCACTGGTTACCCATTCACCACAGAATACAATACAAACTCATCTCTCTCACTCATAAAGCCCTCCACAGTTCTGCACCACCCTATATCTCATCCCTCATTTCTGTCTATCACCCCTCCCGTGCCCTCCGTTCTGCAACTGAACTAAAACTAACATCCTCCTAAATCCCAACCTCGCAGGGGGAGGGGATTTTACCACCTACCTCCACCCTTTCTGGGATAAATTCCATACTGGAAATACTTTTCAAAATGCACAATATACATCTCTACATTATCTGCTAGAGAAGGTAGGCATAGTGGACCTATGGAGAATACGGCACCCTGATGTCAGACAATATTCCTGTTACTTCGCCTCCCATCATTCTTTGTCAAGAATAGACCAAGCTATTGGCTTTGAATCAATCATACCCTATATTAAATCTGTGAGGTATCTGCCAAGGAGTGTCTCTGACCACTCGCCTATACAGGTACAACTGCAGATGGGTGCTGTGAGGTCTCCGGAGGACTATACATGGCACATCAATCCTTTTTGGCTTCAACTAATTGGTCCTACTTTTAGCTCTAGAATCTTAGAATATTTTCGTTTTAATGATGGGTCGTCATCTACGAGATTTATATGGGATGCTATGAAAGCATATGTACGGGGAATATGCATAGGGGAGATCAATAAGATAAAATCCAAAATAAAGGAGTTAACCCAAAAATTGCAACAGAATGTTTGCGAAAAGGAGGCACAAGTAGAATGAAATGGGAAAATGCACAGAAAATATTGCCTGATCATTTGCTATCATTAGCTTCTCAGAAACAACTGTTTGTTAAGCAAAGATACTTTATAAAGCAAGGGTCTCAAACTCGGCTGGGTAGATGGGCCGCATTCTTTGCATGACAAAATGACATTTTTAGTGATATCATTTTTTTTTCTATACACCTTTTGAATTTGTCCTCATCTTGTATTAACCCCTTTACAGCCCATGACGTACTAATACGCGTCTGTACCCTGGGCTTTAAGAGCCTGACCCGTATTAGTACGTCATGGCAATCGTGCGCGCACACAGGCTGTGCGGGCGCGATCGCCGCCGGGTGTTAGCTGATTGTCACAGCTGACACCCGGTACTATGTGCAGGGAGCGGTCCCGCACTGCTCCCGGCACATTAACCCCCGCAATGCTGCGATCGAAGTCATGACCGCAGTGCATGACCGAACAATCTTCTCACTGTGCAGCGCTCCATCCCTATGCTATGCAGGCGATCAGAATAAAAAAAGTGAAAGTCCCAGAGTGGGACAAAGTAAAAAGGTGTAAAACCTCTCAGAAAGTGGAAAAAAAAAATGAAAAAAATTGTAAAAATATTAAAAAAAAAATAAAAAAAATAATCCACCAAAAATAAAAATATAATGTACCCATCAATAAATATTATTATGAAAAAAACAAACAAACAATAAAAGTACACATATTTGGTATCGCCGCGTCCGGAACGACCTGACCTATAAAACTGTCCCACTAGTTAACCCCTTCATTAAACACGGTAAAAAAAAAATAAAAAAAACGAAGCGAAAAACAATGCTTTATCATCATACCACCAAACAAAAAATGGAATAACACGCGATCAAAAAGCTGAATATAAATAAAAATGGTACCGCTGAAAACGTAATCTTGTCCCGCAAAAAACAAGCTGCCATACAGCTCCATAATCCGAAAATTCAAAAAGTTATATCTCTCAGAATAAAGCGATTCAAAAAAATATTTTTTTCTATAAAATGTCTTTTATTGTGTAAAAGCGCCAAAACATAGAAAAAAGATATAAATGTGGTACCGCTGTAAACGTACTGACCCGAAGAATAAAGCTACCTAATCAATTTTACCACACGCGGAGTAGAATAAAAAAAAAAAAAAACAATTCCTGAATTGTAGGTTTTTGTTTATTATGCCTCCCAAAAGCTGGAATAGAAAGCGATCAAAATATGCCACGTGCCTGAAAATGGCACCAATAAAAACGTCAACTTGTCCTGCAAAAAAAAATCTATCACATGACTCTGTCGGCCAAAATATGGAAAAATTATAGCTCTCAAAACATGGCGATGCAAAAACTAGATTTTACAAAATATGTGTCTTTTAGTGTGTGACAGCTGTCAATCATAAAAACCCGATATCATTCTGGTATCTCTGTAGTCACACCGACCCGAAGAATAAGGTCGTCTAATCACTTATACCGCACGAGGAACGGCGTAAAAAATAAACACTAGGGCTGGGGTTGGGGTTAGGGTTGTGCAAATGTTAGGGTTGGGGTCAGGGTTGGGCTAGGGTAGGGTTAGGGTTGGGGGTAAGGGTTGTTTTTTTTTATAAAAAAAAAAAAAAATGACGATATGGCAACTAGTGTTGAACACAAGTGCTCGCTACTTGAGTTTGCATCGGGTACTCGGGTATGCATTGAGTATCGCGGGTGCTCGAGTCTCCGCCCCATATGCTTCGCGGCCAAAATAACCTCGTGGGGATTGCCTGCCATGCTCGAGCAATCCCCGCATGTTTTTTTGGGGGTGTCTAATAACCATGAAACATGCGGGAGGGGACTCGAGCATTTCACTTGAGCACATGTGATACATGGTGCATACCTGAGTACCCGATGCAAACTCAAGTAGCGAGCACTTGCGCTCAAGACTAATGACAACTTATTCAATATGATGACCTAATGTCATCAAATTTTGTGTCGTACCTCTGGGTTCAAAATGTTCACTATACCCCTTGATAAAATCCTTGAGGGGTGTAGTTTCCAAAATGGGGTGACTTGTGGGGGGTTTCAACTATTTAGGCACATCAGGGGCTCTTCAAACACGACATGGCGTCCGCTATCGATTCCAGCCAATTTTGCGTTCAAAAAGTCACACAGTGCTCCTTCCCTTCTGAACTCTGCCATGCGCCCAAACACTGTATTTTCCCGACATATGGGATATTGGCGTACTCAGGAGAAATTGCACAAAAGTTTTTGGGATCCATTTTCTCCTCTTACCCTTGTGAAAATAAAAAAAATGGGGCTAAAACATCATTGTTGTGGAAAAAGTTAGATTTTTTTATATTCACGGCTCCATGTTATAAACTTCTGTAAAGGACTTGGGGGTTCAAGGTGCTCACCACACATCTAGGTAAGTTCCCTGAGGGGTCTAGTTTCCAAAATGGTGTCACTTGTGGGGGGTTTCTACTGTTTAGGCACATCAGGGGCACATCCGCTAATTATTCAAGCAAATTTTACAATCAAAAAGTCAAATGGCGCTCCTTCCCTTCCGAACCCTGCCACGCTCCCAAACAGTGGTTTTCCCCCACATATGGGGTATCTGCTAACTCAGGAGAAATTGACCAACAAACTGCATAGTGCAATTTCTTCTGTTACCCTTATGAAAATGAAAAAGTGGGGGCTGAAAAACATTTTTGTGGGAAAAATGTGAACATTTTATTTTTACGGCTCAATGTTATAAACTTCTGTGAAGCACCTGGGGGTTCAAGGTGCTCACCACACATCTAGATAAGTTCCCTGAGGGGTATAGTTTCCAAAATGGGGTCACATGTGGGTTTTTTTCACTGTTTAGGCACATCAGGGGCTCCCCAAATGCAATATGGCATCCGCTAATTATTCAAGCAAATTTTACATTTAAAAAGTCAAATGGCGCTCCTTCCCTTCCGAACCCTGCTGTGCGCCCAAACAGTGGTTTTCCCCCACATATGGGGTATCTGCTTGCTCAGAAGAAATTGAGCAACAAACTGCATGGTGAAATTTCTCCTGCTACCCTTATGAAAATACAAAAGTGGGGGCTGAAAAACATTTTTGTGGGAAAAATGTGAAAATTTTATTTTTACGGCTCAATGTTATAAACTTCTGTGAAGCACCTGGGGGTTCAAGGTGCTCACCACACATCTAGATAAGTTCCCTGAGGGGTCTAGTTTCCAAAATGGGGTCACTTGTGGGGGGTTTCCACTTTTTAGGCACATCAGGGGCTGCCCAAATGCAATATGGCGTCCGCTAATTATTCAAGCAAATTTTACATTTAAAAAGTCAAATGGCGCTCCTTCCCTTCCGTACCCTGCCATGCGCCCAAACAGTGGTTTTCCCCCACATATGGGGTATCTGCTTACTCAGGAGAAATTGATCAACAAATTTTGGGGTCTATTTTTTCCTGTTACCCCTGTGAAAATAAAAAAAATTGGGTCTAAAGTAACATTTTTGTGAAAAAGTTAAATGTTAATTTTTTTCTTCCACATTCCAAAAATTCCTGTGAAGCACCTGAAGGGTTAATAAAGTTCTTGAATGTGGTTTTGAGCACCTTGAGGGGTGCAGTTTTTAGAATGGTGTCACTTTTGGGCATTTTCTGTCATAAAGACCCCTCAAAGTGACTTTAAATATGATGTGGTCCCTTAAAAATTGTTTTCTAAATTTTGTTGGAAAAAGGAGAAATCGCTGGTCAACTTTTAACCCTTATAGCTCCCTAGTAAAAAAAAATTTTGGTTCCAAAATTGTGCTGATGTAAAGTAGACATGGGGGAAATGTTATTTATTAACTATTTTGTGTGACACATCTCTCTGATTTAAGGGCATAAAAATTCAAATTTTGAAAATTGCTAAATTTTCAAAATTTTTGCCAAATTTCCATTTTTTTCGCAAATAAACGCAAGTGATATCGAAGAAATTTTACCACAATCATGAAGTACAATATGTCATGAAAAAACAGTCTCAGAATCAGGGAGATCCGTTGAAGCGTTCCAGAGTAATTACCTCATAAAGTGACAGTGGTCAGAATTGTAAAAATTGGCCTGGTCATTAATGTGCAAACCACCTTGGGTTGTAAAGGGGTTAATGACTCATCCTGGTCCTCATCTTGTAGTAATGCCTCGTCTAATGCCTCATCCTGGTCCTCATCTTGTAGTAATGTCTCATCCTGGTCCTCATCTTTTAGTAATGACCCATCCTGGTCCTCATCTTGTAGTAATGCCCCATCCTGGTCCTCAACTTATAGTAATGCACCATCCTGGTCCTCATCTTGTAGTAATGCCCCATACAGGTCCCCATCTTGTCGTAATGTCCCCCATTCAGGTCCCCAACTTGTCGTAATGTCCCCCATCCAGGTCCCCATCTTGTCGTAATGTCCCCCATCTAGGTCCCCATCTTGTTATAATGTCCTCATCTTGTAGGAATGTCTCCCATCCAGGTCCTCACATTGTAGAAATATTCCTATTCAGGTCCCCACATTGTAGGAATTTCCTATCCAGGTCCCCACATTGTAGATATGTCCCAATCCAGTTCCCCATATTGTAGATATGTCCCCATCCAGGTCCCCACATTGTAGGAATGTCCCTATCCAGGTCCCCACATTGTAGATATGTCTCCATCCAGGTCCCACATTGTAGGAATGTTCCTATCCAGGTTCCCATATTGTAGGAATGTCCCCATTCAGGTCCCTATATTGTAGGAATGTCCCCATTCAGGTCCCTATATTGTAGGAATGTCCGCTGTTCCATTCTTCACATACATATATAAGAAAAGAAAAAGTCTCTTCTCACCTGTCCTCCGTTCCCTTGGTGCCCCTTTCTGCATATGCAGGCGCAGGCACCATAGACCCCTTGACGATCGCGGCCTGGTCCAGGAGCTTCCGGCAGCTGCGCTTTAGTTCAGTGTATTGCTGCACAGAGACCAATGCCTGCCACCGGCCTATCAGAGGCCAGCAGCTGACATCTACCCATGTTAGTGATGTCATGCACCGCTGCGCTGGGACGCGGATGTCCGCTGCTGGCCTCTGATAGGCCGGTGGCTGGCATTGGTATTGTATCATGCAGAGAGCCGGTCTCTGCGCAGCAATACACTGAACTAAAGTGCAGCTGTCGGCAGCTCCTGGACCGGGCCGCGATCGGGGTCTATGGTGCCTACAGGCCGCATGAACCAGTCTGAAGGGCCACATGCGGCCCGCATGTTTGAGACCCCTGGTTTAGGATGAGTCTGTCTCTCATACTCTGCTGACCTCACCCCTCCTTGGATAAACCCCCTTCCCACTGCCCCCTTTACTTTTTCCCTGCCCCTCTTCAGGGACGCCTGGAGCTGGTGCTCACACACTATCATACAGGTCACCACTCAATAAAGGTAATATGAAGCAATTAAAGTAGTGAAAGAGGTTAAAACATAACCTTTAATGAATACGTAGGTAAAAAAGATATAAGACGTCACTAGGACCTAAAATCCAGTTAATGCCTGCCAATGGTAGTAAAACAAAGCTACCTATCATAAATATGTACTCATTATAAACAGGAATTTATATGGCATGAACACCAAATGTATCCAACCTGTATATTTAACAAGACAGTGGCAAGAAAAATGATAGAGCTGTCAATAACACATCTCAATAAGCGTGCAACATATCCGACGACCAGTCCTCACACTGTACTCACACAGTGGGTCCTCACACTGTATGCAGGAGGCTGTGTGGGTCCTCACACTATATGCAGGAGTCTGTGTGGGGACTGATACTGTATATAGGAGGCTATGTGAGGGCTCATACTCATATAGGAGGTTGTGTGAGGGCTCACATTGTATATAGGAGGCTATGTGGGGCTCACACTGTACAGTATATGGAAGGCTATGTGGGGCTGTAAAAAGGAGACTATGTGGTGGCTCCTGTTCAGCAGCCACAGAATATTCATCTTAACACTGGACCACAGTTCTACAAATTGCTCGTCTCTATATACCAGTCATACTGTATATTCTCCTATATATATTGTACTGTATGTGGTATACTATGTATACTATGTGCACGGACATCAGATGAAGCACTCAACATAATTAGTGACTGCTACATCATATACTATTATGTGGAGTTGAAGTTTACAATGATGATTTCATTGATCAAGTATGTTTGAAAACATATACAAAATAATAATTCATAGGTATCTATCTAGCAGACCTGGGCTTATGTGTGACCACCTTTACTCTGCTGATATGTTATTTTAGGAGTGTAGAAAAACACAGCGTACTACCCAGGGGCGGACACAGACTGTAGTGGGCCCCTGTGCAAGAATTTTTTTGGGGCCCCCCCCCGCCCTTCATAGGGGGCATGAAGGCCCCCCCCCCCGTGCATCTCTCATCCCCCCGTGCATCTCTGATTCCCCCCACTCCAAGTTAATTAATTGTATGTAAAAAAAATACAACTTGTTATACTTAGCCCCAGGGCCGGCTCCAGGTTTTTGTGGGCCCTGGGCGACAGAGTTTCAGTGGGCACCTTTAACACATACCATGATTCATGATGCACAGATACCGCAGAGAAATATATATATATAGTACAAGGCCAAGGATTTCACTTACTACATTACATGAGCGATATCTATTGTAAATTCTACAATAGCTCAGAAACCGGCGAATCCTCACAACGCACAGTGCAGACCGGACAGTATAGTCCTCCATACAGTATTATGGGCACCATATCATGCTCCATACAGGATACTGACCCCCTTATAATGCTCCATACAGGATACTGGTCCCCATATAATGCTCCATACAGGATACTGGTCCCCATATAACACTCCATAGAGGATACTGGTCCCCATATAATACTGCATACAGAATACTGGCCCCCATATAACGCTCCCTACCGAATACTGTCCCCCATATATCGCTCCATACAGAATACTGACCCCCATATAACGCTCCATACAGAATATTGGCCCCCATATAACGCTCCATGCAGGCTGTCCCCCCCTTATAATGCCCCATTACACAAGCGATATCTATAGTAAATTCTACAATAGCTCAGAAACCGGCGAATCCTCACATCGCACAGTGCAGACCGGACAGTATAGTCCTCCATACAGTAATATGGGCACCATATAATGCTCCATACAGGATACTGACCCCCTTATAATGTTCCATACAGGATACTGGTCCCCATATAATGCTCCATACAGGATACTGGTCCCCATATAACTCTCCATACAGAATATTGGCCCCCATATAACGCTCCATGCAGGCTGTTCCCCCCTTGTAATGCCCCATTACACAAGCGATATCTATTGTAAATTCTACAATAGCTCAGAAACTGGCGAATCCTCACAGCGCACAGTGCAGACCGGACTGTATAGTCCTCCATGCAGTAATATGGGCACCATATAATGCTCCATACAGGATACTGACCCCCTTATAATGCTCCATACAGGATACTGGTCCCCATATAATGCGCCATACAGCATCCATACAGGATACTAGTCCCCATATAACTCTCCATACAGAATATTGGCCCCCATGTAACGCTCCATGCAGACTGTTCCCCCCTTATAATGCCCCATGCAGGATGACACCCGTCTTTTAATGCGCTATGCAGGATGTCACATCTACCCCCCATAAAATGCCCCATGCAGGATGTCACCTCTTCCCCCCATATAATGCCCCTTGCATGATGTCACTTCCAACCTTTTCAATGCCCCATGCAGCATGTCAGACCACCCCCTCCCTTATAATGCCCCATGCAGGAGGACACCCACCCTCTATATAATGCCCCATGCAGGATGTCAATTCCCCCCTCCCCCTCTTATAATGCCCCATGCAGTATGTCACACCACCTCACTTATAATGCCCCATGCAGAATGTCACGTCCCCCTCCCTTATAATGCCCCATGCAGGATGTCACTTCTCCCCTTACCCTCTTATAATGCCCCATGCAGGATGTCACTTCCCCCCTTCCCCTCTTTTAATGCCCCATCCAGGATGTCACTTCCCCCCTTCCCCTCTTATAATGCCCCATGCAGGATGTCACTTCCCCCCTTCCCCTCTTATAATGCCCCATGCAAGATGTCACTTCCCCCTTCCCTCTTATAATGCCCCATGCAGGATGTCACATCCCTCCCCCCCTACCCCCATATAATGCCCCCATGCAGGATGTGAATTCCCCCCTCCCCCATATAATGCCCCATTCAGGATGCCAATCCCCCCCCCTATATAATGCCCCATGCAGGATGTCACACCACCTCCCCCATATAATGCCCCATGCAGGATGTCACACCCACTGTCCCCCCACCATTAAATGCCCAATGCCCCCATACATAAAAAAAAAAAAAATCAAATACTCACCTCACTTCTTACCTGCTGCGCGCGTCTTCCCGCTCTGTGATGTGACAGCTCAGAAGAGAGCGCGCGGTGTAAAGACGTCACCGCGTCCTCTGACCTGAGACGTCACAGTCAGAGGACGCGGCAGACGCTGCGGAGGCACGGGGAGGGGTAAGTATTGTGCCGGCGCCGTCACATGACCGGAGATGTCCCTGCGCTCAGCATGGGGCCCATGCTGAGCGCAGGCACATCTCCGGTCATGTGACGGCGGGGGGTCCTGTGGGGGGGGGGCCCATGAGGAGACGCACAAGAGGGGGACTCCGAGGGGGCCCCGACCGGCCGGGCCCCATGCTGGAGTCAGGGCAGTCATGCCATGATGGCGGCCCTGCTGGAGGCTGGAGGGGCCCCCTCTCCCTCGGGGGCCCCCGTTCAATGAACCGGCTGCATGGGCGGTAGGTCCGCCCCTGGTACTACATCTCTAAAAAGGTATATCTGCTTTAAAAATAGTAATACATAAGAATAATATGTACTATGTCTGACCACTACCAACACTCATCTGAACTGGTCCAAGTGCTGTCAGCTTTTTTCACGGGCAACACTTAGACAATACGGTCATGTGAATATAGGCTTATGATGCATCTGGTAATAAACATGTTAAGGATGGGCCGCTACTCATGGACCACTGCTGTGTGCTTGCCCCCCAAGCCAAAATGTGCCTGCCAGCCCCTGCTGCACCGGGTGCCAGAAAACCTAGATACACCTTTGGAATAGGTATCTTGCAAAGTAAGGATGGGGTTTGGTGTTTTTAAGGGATTTTATTGACTCTGTGCATTTATATTTTGTATCAATAATATGATATGGTTATATATATCTTCTGGATATCAGGAGGGCTTATCCCTGTGCATTGACTCTCTTGTTCTCCTTTGATGTCCTGTATAGGCCAAAAAAAACTACGCGTTTCGAGGACTCACAGTTCCTCTTCGTAAGCTTCTTGCTGGTAGTCAAACTGGTAACCAAATAAAGTCCAAACGCCCCCCACAAAGATCATACAACCAAAGAAATGGAGGAAGATCCAATACTATCAAGACGGTGCAAAAGGACATATGGAGGTGCAATAGAACTAAGATAGAATTCCAATAAGAATAGACTATGTGTGAAAAAAATAATAATAAAAAAGACTTTGTTCAAACTTTCACAATTAGTTAAAAATGAATAAAAATTATATACTTATATTTCTGATGGCTATAAAAAACAGTCTGTTAATCAGTGTATATTACCAGGATAGTATAAATTCGGCACTTAGTACCATCAAGAGATAAAAAGGAAAAAATGAAGGAGAAAAATAAAAACATTATATTGTATCTCCAATAGGGGTATCAATGTATAGAAACAAATACATATATAAAATAGGTGGATTCAAAGGAATATATCCAAAAGACATATTATATTGATAAAATATAAGGAGGTTCATAAAAGTGCAATGTAAATGTTCAATTGGTACTGGGATAAAAAATACATACAGTATATACCGCTGCGAGTTGAAGGCATACAGCTGACTCTCGTGATTAAGGCCCTTCAGAGCCAAACTATTTAATGTGAAGAACCATTTGGATTCCATCCGCGACATTAATCTCAGGTAATCACCTCCCCTCCATTTTCTGGGGACTAATCGGATCCCACAAAACTTAGTGTCCTTATAAGATTGGTTGTGGAACTTCCGGTAGTGCCGGGACAGTGGATGCCCTTCAAAACCTTCATTCATGTTGATAAAGTGTTCCTTCAGCCTTTTGATAACTTGCGCTTTGTACAGACATCTCCTCCTGCCAAGGTATAAAAAGGGCGTGGCTTGGGGTGTGGATAGGGGCGTGGTCAGACTACGCGTGCCGCATGGTTTCGCCCTCTTTCTAGTCCTCATAGGTTGGCGGTATGCTTGTACTGAGGAGATCTGGGATATCAGTGATTAGGTCCCATATTGTGCACTGTAAGGTCTGGAAAAGCTCCTTCTATCCGTCTCTGTAGCACCAAAGGAAGAACAGAGGGGAAAAGACAGGATTTTCTACACGTCGCGTTATGTAGATGTTCTGCAGATTTATCACAACCGTCCACAAGAAGAAACTGCCATCACAGAGCCGCCTTTAGCTGTTGGAAAAGTATAAACTTAGTTTTGAATAGTTGCTATAGGCAACAAGGACTTTCTATTTATGCTGGGTCACATGATGCTGGTGCTGGGTGATGTCATGTGACGGAATGTTGTGGGTGATGATGTCACAGAGGGCGTTGTGATGTCACCCTTGGGGTATATAAGGGGGCTCCATCCACCTGGAGCTCATATCTCATTGCCCATATCTTGGTGCTGAGATACCCCCTGGAGACAATGAGGATCGCCATATTGTTTCTGTGCTGTACCCTGTTCTACCCTGTGAATTACCATAGGCTGCCGGTGAGTACCTGTCTATTATTACATATGGAGGATGTTTAGAATCAGCTGCGGCAGGGGAAGGGGATGGGGAGGGGGGTCCTGTAAGAATTTACCTGCGGGAATTAGAGGTTATGGCAGGGAAAGGAGCTTAGGAAGTGACAGTCAGAGGGGATATAAGTGTGGGGTGACCCCTCTGACTCCCACATTCCTGCTTTGTCCTTGTAGTGATTAATGACTTTGGTGTTGTCCCTTATATATCACTTTGCAGTCACCAGTGATCGCTCCGCACTGTGATCCTAAACTACAGTCTCATTTACCTTTTTGCAAACGCCCAGAAGGGGAGGAGTGACATCACACCCATGTGAGCAGATCCCGCCCACTTTTACTGCAGTCGTAATGCGAGCTAGCTGTATTCTGTTTTCATGGAAATGTCAGCAGCTGCTCCCCCTAGTGTTTACAAGATGAAAACATCAAAACAGTTTAAATATTTTTTTCAGATTTTATACCATTAAAACCTTTTAAAATATATATGTGTATTTATATATAAATATAAATACTTTACAATTTTACAATTGTAAAAAAATTGCTGACACTTTCCCTTTAAAAGATCTAAAGACGTTCTGCTTCATGTGCCATTGTGACCAATCACAGCACAGATTATATTTTTGAAACTTTTCTTGAAAAACTGAAGCTGCTCCGTGATTGGAAATCATGTGGAAGGGTTCTCTTTTAGACATTTAGTTAGGTCCAAAGTATCAGTGACATGATGGATAGAACTGTGTAATGATGTCACAGAGGGCTTTGTGATGTCACCCCTGGGTATATTAGAAGCCTCGGCCCATCTGCAGCTTGTATCTCATTGACCATACCTTGGTGCTGAGAGACCTCTGGAGATGATGAGTATCATCCTATCATTTCTGTGCTTTACGTTGCTCTACCCCCCACATTACAGTACACTGAGGGCGAGTATGTTCTCATCAATATGGAGGTCACAAGGATCAGCTAATGAGAATATCGCCTCTTGCAGGACTTCTCATACTGGACACGTGACCGTCCGTCATATGAAAGTCCAACTGTAAATAATATTCCATGGACCCTGGAGGTGAATCCCAAACTTCTTCCTGATCTTCTCAATGGGATATTTCTGAAAGTTGCTTGATAATGTATCCATCACTGTATAATAATAAGGGCTCTCTGTTTGACTGGATTGGGTATAAATATACAGGACTTTATTATGTTTTTTTTCTTTATTATAGGATGACCCACTACCCGTGGATCTCAGGAGAAGCACCTATCAAGCTTCCATCAATCTTCCTCTTTGGCTCTTCCGTGACGCAGTTTTTGTTGCGGTGATGACACTACTGACAATACTAGAGTATTTGGCCTTAAGTCTTGTCCTGAGCAAGTGGGCAATGTCTGAACCTGGTGAAACAATCAGAAAACTCCTGAGAACAAAACCATTCTGAAGGAACAAAGTGCTTGTAAGGAGCCGATTTGCATCCCTCAGATTCAGGAGCAAGAGTCCAGGAGAACACCTGTCCTGCCCAATGGCAAATGTTCTACTCCATCCATGGCTCCTGCACCGCAGGATGCGAAAAAGGTTCCTAGCTGCAACTATAAAGTGGTGTTCAGTGATATTGTCTGGGTCAGAACGATCCCTCACAACAATATAGGAAGAAGAGCTCGAAGTTCCACGGAGCATAAAGAGAGGTTACTGATTTTTCAGAAAAGCCAACAACCCAGAATTCCAGAGCCAAGAGCACCAGAACCTAGAACACCAGAACCTACCATGTCAGAACCTAGTATGTCAGAACCTAGAATGCCAGAGCCTGAAATGCTTACACCTCAACCCAAAATCAAGAGGAGAAGATGTTTCCTTAGATGTCTTAGAGGCGAGGAAGATTGAGAAGGCAACTGCTTGAACTTTCCCATTGCGCGTGTTTTCATCACAGGTTAGTCCTATACATGCTGTCTGATGGGCACCATCTTACTACATACAATGCAGCATTGCACCTGAAATCGCATGGATATTTTGTCACACACTTGCACTTTAGCACCTTATCAGATGGCGCATATATCTATGAACGCTTTGCTAAGTATCACTGTCTAGTATGTGCTTCTGATGAACATATTTTAGGAAAACGTGTCGAGGTTTGGCATACTATGTACTTGAGTTTGGCGTACTATGTGCTTGTTGGTAAATTCTATTGCCATCTATAATCTACTAGATATTATAATGTCTCTGGTGGGATGCCCCATGCCGAATTGTTGATAACTGACTATGAGCATTGTCCTCTATTTCTTATCTACTATGGTTACAGGTTGATGTGAAGAGAGCTGTGCCATTGGTAGCGATTTTTCTACTGATTTGTCAGTTATATTTATGTTAGTTTAGCAAATTTCTGCTTGTAGGGTCTAATGTTTTAGCATAGTGTATGTTCTGTGAGCTATATTGTCATACTTATGCACTAGATAGATTATAAAATGTGATGCTTATGTACAAGATAGATTATTAGTTTAATCGGTGATTTTTTAAATATTTTTTAACATCAGGAGACTCAAGAATCGCATCTTACAGAAGACAAGAAGCCTAAATGCCGAAGGGTGATGACCTGTTGATGGCCCACAGCTGGAGGGTCATTACCTCTTGATGACACAAGACTGGAAAGAAGATAAAAACATTTGATGGCACACAGCCGGAGGGTGATGACCTATTGATGGACATAGCCAGAGGGTCATTACCTGTTGATGGCACACAGCCGGACAGAGGATCATTACCTGTTGATAGCACACAGCCGGATGGTCATTACCTGTTGATGGCACACAGCTGGAGGGTGATGACCTATTGATGGACATAGCCAGAGGGTCATTACCTGTTGATGGCACACAGCCGGACAGAGGATCATTACCTGTTGATAGCACACAGCCGGATGGTCATTACCTGTTCATGGCGCACTGCCGGATGGTCATTATCTGTTCATGGCGCACTGCTGGATGGTCATTACCTGTTCATGGCACACAGCCGGAGGGTGATGACCTATTGATGGCCATAGCCAGAGGGTCATTACCTGTTGATGGCGCACTGCCGGATGGTCATTACTTGTTGATGGCACACAGCTGGAGGGTGATGACCAGTTGATGTTTCACTGCCGGATGGTCATTACCTGTTGATGGCACACAGCCGGAAAGAGGATCATTACCTGTTGATGGCACGCAGCCGGCCAGAGGATAAGATCTTTTGATTGCATACACTGGGTCCCTCCCTGATAACAAGGAACCCTGGGGAATACTGGTCATCTTGATCCCCCACTGACTATATACTTGCTCCACCTCAGCCTACACCATCATGGAGGACACTTCCACCTGTGTCCACTGTAAGGTTGGACTTTCCTTTATAATTACAGCAGATTAATAAACATCATAAAGCTGTAAAACTATCGAGTAATTTATTATAAATTATTATAAAGAAATATAAAGTATAATAGATAGCTATAGAGGGCACAGAAGACGACTAACTATAGAAAGCATGGTATCGCCTGATATATACTGTATATTCTAGATGGCGCTATTACACTAAATACATCACAACCTCCAGGGTGATATTACCGTACAATGCGAGATCACTAATAATGGCCACAGATTATGAGAAAATGACCAGCTCCATAGTCCTGGAGTTATTATAAATGTCTCTAGTGTGAGGCAGGGACTGGACGAGTGTTGGAGGGAGGTATATTCCCCCAGGACGTCCTTTATGTATCCATGCTGTAGAATCTGCCGTATACTTCTGTTCTAGCAGTCAGACATTTCACTCTGCAAATCACAGGCTCAACATTGTGTAAAACTAACACCGTATATAAGAGCACTCAGAATAAAATCTAGCGTCATGCCGTGCACTGCCCACGTCATGTGTACGGGATACAGGACCTGCAGGACCTGGTACGACCATTATTGCTGATAGATTAATGATACCTGTGCAGATGAAGGGAAAAAAAATATGTGCAACAACAGGAGGAGAAAGTCTCAAAATGTAATTTGAAGAGTATAATAGAGAAATGGGAAACTTCTGGAGATGCAGATAAGTGGTACCAGGGCGAAACGTAAGTGTAGTCAGACAAGGGAAAAGTGCAAATGATCCAGCGTAAAGGTTTGTTTAGTAGAAAAAATATTAAAACTTAGCTTTTATTAGCCATATAAAACACTGCTCCACAAAGAATACAGCAAATGTGCAACTATCATAGCTTACAGACCTACGCGTTTCAACAAATCATGTCTTAATTATGGCCCTACTAATAGAATGACAAAAAGGCATATATATATATATATATCAATGTGCCTGTATGACCTCCCTACAAAGCCTGGGCATGCTCCTGATGAGGTTGCGGATGGTCTTCTGTGGGATCTCCTCCCAGACCTGGACTAAAGCATCCGCCAACTCCTGGACAGTCTGTGGTGCAACGTGACGTTGGCGGATGGAGCGAGACATGATGTCCCAGATGTGCTCAATCGGATTCAGGTCTGGGGAACGGACGGGCCAGTCCTTAGCATCAATGCCTTCATCTTGCAGGAACTGCTGACACACTCCAGCCACATGAGGTCTGGCATTGTCCTGCATTAGGAGGAACCCAGGGCCAACCGCACCAGCATATGGTCTCACAAGGGGTCTGAGGATCTCATCTCAGTACCTAATGGAAGTCAGGCTACCTCTGGTGAGCACATGGAGGGCTGTGCGGCTCTCCAAAGAAATGCCACCCCACACCATTACTCACCCACTGCCAAACCGGTCATGCTGAAGGATGTCGCTCTCCACGGCGTCTCCAGACTCTGTTACGTCTGTCACATGTGCTCAGTGTGAACCTGCTTTCATCTGTGAAGAGCACAGGGCGCGAGTGGCGACTTTGCCGATCCTGGTGTTCTGTGGCAAATGCCAAGCGTCCTGCATGGTGTTGGGCTGTAAGCACAACCCCTATCTGAGGATGTCGGGCCCTCATACCACCCTCATGGAGTCGGTATCTAACCGTTTGTGCAGACACATGCACATTTGTGGCCTGTTGGAGGTCATTTTGCATGGCTCTGGCAGTGCGCCTCCTGTTCCTCCTTGCACAAAGGCGGAGGTAGCGGTCCTGCTGCTGGGTTGTTGCCCTCCTACGGCCCCCTCCACATCTCCTGGTGTACTGGCCTGTCTCCTGGTAGCGCCTCCAGCCTCTGGACACAGCCAACCTTCTTGCCACAGCTCGCATTGATGTGCCATCCTGGATGAGCTGCACTATCTGAGCAACTTCTGTGGGTTGTAGAGTCTGTCTCATGCTACCACGAGTGTGAAAGCGCAACCAACATTCAAAAGTGACCAAAACATCAGCCAGAAAGCATTGGTACTGAGATGTGGTCTGTGGTCCCCACCTGCAGAACCACTCCTTTATTGAGGGTGTCTTGATAATTGCCAATAATTTCCATCTATCGTCTATTCCATTTGCACATCAGCCTGTGAAATTGATTGTCAATCAGTGTGGCTTCCTAAGTTTACAGTTTGATTTCACATAAGTTTGATTTACTTGGAGTTATATTCTGTTGTTTTAAGTGTTCCCTTTATTTTTGGAGCAGTGTATATAGATACATACAGTGAGTACGGAAAGTATTCAGACTCCTTTAAATTTTTCACTCTTTATTTCATTGCAGCCATTTGATAAATTCTAAAAAGTTCATTTTTTTCTCATTAAAGTACTCTCTGCACCCCATCTTGACTGAAAAAAACAGTAATGTAGAATTTTTTTGCAAATTTATTAAAAAAGAAAAACTGAAATATCACATGGTCATAAGTATTCAGATCCTTTGCTCAGACACTCATATTTAAGTCACATGCTGTCCATTTCCTTGTGATCCTCCTTGAGATGGTTCTACTCCTTCAGTGGAGTCCAAATGTGTTTAATTAAACTGATAGGACTTGATTTGGAAAGGCACACACCTGTCTATATAAGACCCCATAGTTCACAGTGCATGTCAGACCAAATGAGAATCATGAGCTCAAAGGAACTGCCCAAGGAGCTCAGAGACAGAATTGTGGCAAGGCACACATCTAGCCAAGGTTATAAAAGAATTTCTGCATTACTCAAGGTTCATAACAGCACATTGGCCTCCATAATCCTTAAATGGAAGAAGTTTGGGACCACCAGAAGTCTTCCTAGACCTGGCCGTCCAGCCAAACTGAGCAATCATGGGAGAAGAGCCTTGGTGAGAGAGGTAAAGAAGAACCCAAAGATCACTGTGGCTGAGCTCCAGAGATGCAGTAGGGTGATGGGAGAAAGTTCCACAAAGTCAACTATCACTGCAGCCCTCCACCAGTTGGGCCTTTATGGCAGAGTGGCCAGATGGAAGCCTCTCCTCAGTGCAAGACATATGAAAGCCCGCATAGAGTTTGCTCAAAAACACATGAAGGACTCCCAGACTATGAGAAATAAGATTCTCTGGTCTGATGAGACAAAGATAGAACTTTTTGGTGATAATTCTAAGTGGTATGTGTGGAGAAAACCAGGCACTGCTCATCACCTGCCTAATACAATCCCAACAGTGAAACATGGTGGTGGCAGTTGTTAGAACCCTCCTGTTAGTTTTTTCTATTTTGTGGTCACGTGACCTTGTGCCTATTTATTCCAGCTCCGCCCTTCAGGCTTTGCTGGACTTCAGTGTTACTTTGACTCTTAATCTAGCCAGGTGCTTTGTACCTACTGTATCTCTCTAGTTTGTTTGGTCCTTGGACCACTAAGTACTTTTGTCTGTTTGTCTTCTTCTGCTACTACTTCTGCCAGGAGGTGTCCAATTTTGTCCCAGTCCTTAGTTCTTTTAGGGACCCCTCCCCTTTAATCTATAGGTCTGCGTTCAGACTAGCCGCGGACGAAGGCGGGTCTGTTCACAAGGAACAGGTTGCCCGCTGCATCATAGGGAATCAGCTTAGTCCTATTGTATTGACAGATTTCCTCTCTTTCCTTAGTTCTTGTAGCAGATCATAACAGCAGTATCATGCTATGGGTGTGTTTTTCAGCTGCAGGGACAGGACGACTGGTTGCAATTGAAGGAAACATGAATGCGGCCAAGTACAGAGATATCCTGGATGAAAACCTCTTCCAGAGTGCTCTGCACCTCAGACTTGGCCAAAGGTTCACCTTCCAACAAGACAATGACCCTAAGCACACAGCTAAAATAACAAAGGAGTGGCTTCAGAACAACTATGTGACCATTCTTGACTGGCCCAGCCAGAGCCCTGACCTAAACCCAATTGAGCATCTTTGGAGAGACCTGAAAATGGCTGTCCACCAACGTTTACCATTCATCCTGACGGAACTGGAGAGGATCTGCAAGGAAGAATGGCAGAGGATCCCAAAATGCAGGTGTGAAAAACTTGTTGCATCATTTCCAAGAAGACTCATGGCTGTACTAGCCCAAAAGGGTGCTTCTACTCAATACTGAGCAAAGGGTCTGAATACTTATGCCCGTGTGATATTTCAGTTTTTCTTTTTTATTAAATTTGCAAAAATTTCTACATTTCTGTTTTCTTTCAGTCAAGATGCGGTGCAGAGTGGACTTTAATGGGAAAAAAATGAACTTTTTAGAATTTACCAAATGGCTGCAATGAAACAAAGAGTGAAAAATGTAAAGGGGTCTGAATACTTTCCGTACCCAGTGTACATGCATGGAAATAAATGTAGAATTATATTTCTTAATACTGCAGTATCAGATCCTGTCTTGAATTTAACCCCTGTGGTATCCAATGTGAAAATCCACAGGGACTCCCGGTTCAGAAGTTTGCACTTATGATCCCCCCCTCGTGTGGATCTATATACCTTCTCTATCTCCATATATTTAAAGAATGAGGTGTCACCTTTATGAACTCTCGCAAAATGCCTCGATACTGCTGATGTATTTATGGCTTCCAAATTAATCGCATCAGAAAGATGTCTTCTGATACGGACTTTCAGCGCACCTGTGGTACAACCCACATAGTGGACCTTACACAAGGTGCATTCTATAAGGTATATAACCCCTGATGAATTACAATTGAGGAAATCATGAATTTTATATTCTCTATCATTACTTAAGGACATAAAACTATCTGTTTTAACCGCATGTAGACACGCTGTGCACCGATTGGCTCCACATCTGAAGAAACCTTTTGTGCTGAGCCAATTTGGTTGTACAGTATTAGTCTCACTGCTAGGAGAAAGGATGGTTCCCAGAGCGGGCGCTTTCCTGGCTGCAAAGCGGATGTCATTAGAAAGTAGGTTTTTTAGTTTCTTGTTCTGATATATAATAGGGTTATACTTTTTAATTCTAGATGTAATTTTATTATAGTGAGGACTATAGGTGGTAGAAAACGTTACCCTAGTATCCAATGTGTTAATGTTATTTTTCTGTTTATTTCGGAGTATATCTTTCCGATTTATATTGGAGACAATTCTACTCGCTTTTCTTAAAGACCACTCGGGATAGCACCTATTGGATAGTCTGTTACACATTTTTTCTGATTCCTTCTGAAAAGTGATGTTATCTGAACAATTTCGTATTGTTCGTATTAGCTCACCGTAAGGGATATTTCTCTTAATATGTGGCGGATGACAACATTTAGCTGATAGAATAGAATTTGAGGCTGTAGATTTTCTGTGGGGATTAATTTTGACCAATTCTTTCTCCTTGGTAGCCTCAAGTTCGAGATCCAAAAAAGTAATTTTGGATGAATGGTAGAACTAAGTGAATTTAAGATTAAAATTATTGCAGTTGATGTACTGTACAAATTGTACCACCTCCTCCTGTGTGCCCCCCACACCAGGAGGAGGTCATCAATAAATCTACCGTACCACACAATGTGTCCACTATATGTGTTATCATTATGGTAAATGAAAAGCTCCCCCCACCTACACATCACTATGTTCGCTAGCGAAGGAGAAAATTTACTGCCCTTGCTGACTCCTCTTTTCTGTAAAAAAAAAACCTTTTGTCAAAGCTAAAATAATTACGCTCTAAGAGGAACTGTACTACTATGACCAGAAATTCTTTTATTTCTATAGTGTACGAACTGTATGTGTCAAGGTGGTAGGTTAAATATGCTAAAGCAATATGGTGTGGAATTGAGGGGGTATAATGCCACCACATCACAGGACAATCATCCAAAGTTTTTTGGCCATTCAAATCTATCAAAAATGGTCACTATGAATTTTGAATCCCTAATGTAACGCAGAGTTTCCTGAACCAGAGGCTATAGGTAAAAATCCATCCAGGCACTTAATTTTTCACCATGGGAACCAATCCCCACCACTATGGGTCTTAAGGGTATCACAAGAAAGAAGACAGACATCAAGTCAGCAGGGACAAGGAGCAGCATGGCAGATGTGACAACCTACATGGTGAGCTGCAACATGTGCTACATGTTCACAGATCGACCAGAAGCTGAAACCAACTTCACCTGCCAGAAGTGTAGACTACTGGCTCTTTTAGAAGAAAAGGTGCGGGGACTGGAAGAAAGAATTGCGACATTAAAACTCATCAAGGAAAATGAAGACTTCCTGGACA
Organism: Phyllobates terribilis; assembly: GCF_046119375.1. NCBI lineage: Eukaryota > Metazoa > Chordata > Amphibia > Anura > Dendrobatidae > Phyllobates > Phyllobates terribilis. The sequence goes on along the minus strand of NW_027363045.1, from coordinate 1,875,656 downwards.
GAATAGAAGCGTCACTACTGGTCACGGAAAGTCAAGGAAGCATCAGAGAACCTCCAGAGGCAGACAAGTGGAGGCAAGTGACCAAAAGAAGCAAGAAGACCATGGAGACACCACCAACCACACAACTGAGAAACAAATTCCAAGGACTTGTGGAGGACGAAGATGGCACACCTAAGGATGAGGAACTACCAGCAAGCAAAAAAGAAAAGAGCATCCAGAAACACCCAGAAGCGACAAGAAAAAGGACAGCCAAGAAGGGAAGAAGAGTGGTGGTGGTGAGAGACTCACTACTGAGAGGAACAGAAGCAGCTATCTGCGGACCGGACATAACCGCAAGAGAAGTATGCTGCCTCCCAGGGGCGAAGATCAAGGATGTTACCGATAGGATACCGAAGCTCATCAGTTCCAAGGATGTCCACCCATTTCTTCTGATACATGTTGGCACCAATGACACGGCAAAGAAGGACCTACCGACAATCAGCAAGGACTTTGAAGCATTGGGGAAGAAAGTAAAAGAACTGGATGCGCAGGTAGTTTTTTCTTCTATCCTTCCAGTAGACGGGCATGGCGTCAGGAGATGGAACAGGATCCTTGATGTGAACAACTGGCTGAGACGATGGTGCAGACAGCAAGGATTTGGATTCCTGGACCACGGTGTGAATTACCTCTATGACGGACTCCTTGCCAGAGACGGACTACACCTCAACAAACCCGGGAAACACACATTCGCCAGGAGACTCGCAACACTCATCAGGAGGGCGTTAAACTAGAAGAAGAGGGGATGGGAAGAAAAACGCCGGACACGAACATGCAACCAGAGAACATACTAATGAAAGATATGAAGTGCGACAAAGAAGGTCCAAGACAAGATGCTTGGAAGGGAGGTAAGAAAATTTCTAATACAATCCACAGGGAGAAGACTGGAACAAAACAAAATCGTGTAAACTGCATGCTAGCAAATGCCAGGAGCCTGACAAACAAGATGGATGAACTGGAAGCAGAAATATCTACAGGTAACTATGACATAGTGGGAATAACCGAGACATGGTTAGATGAAAGCTATGACTGGGCAGTTAACTTACAGGGCTACAGTCTGTTTAGAAGGGATCGAAGAAGTCGGAAAGGGGGTGGAGTCTGTCTATATGTAAAGACGTGTCTAAAGCCTACAATATGGGAGGATGTATGGGAGGGAAATGAGGAGGTCGAGTCCTTATGGGTGGAGATACATGGGGTAAAAAACAATAATAAAATTATCATAGGAGTCTGTTATAAACCGCCAAATATAGCAGAAGCCACGGAAAGTCTATTAATGAGACAAATAGACGAAGTAGCAAAAAATAACGAGGTGATTATTATGGGGGACTTCAACTACCCCGATATAGACTGGGAAACCGAAAGCTGTAGATATCAGAAAGGAAACAGGTTTCTGTCAATTATCAAAGACAATTATTTGTCACAACTTGTGCAGGAACCAACTAGAGGGACGGCCCTTTTAGACTTAATATTAACTAACAGGCCAGACAGAATAACTGAGGTGCAGGTCGGGGGGCACCTGGGAAATAGTGACAACAACATTATACAATTCCACATGTGCTTCAGTAGGGAGCCCAGCAAGGGAGTCACAAAAACACTGAACTTCAGGAGGGCAAAGTTTGATCAGCTAAGAGATGCCCTTCACCTTATAGACTGGGATAGTATCTTCAGTAATAGGAGCACGGATAGAAAATGGGAAATTTTCAAAACAGTCCTACATAGTCACTGTAGAAGGTACATACCTTATGGGAATAAAAGGGCTAGGAATAGGAGGAAGCCAATGTGGCTAAATAAGGAAGTCAAGAGGGCAATGAAAAACAAAAAAAGGGCTTTCGGTAAACTTAAACAAGAAGGCAGCGAGGAAGCGCTAATATCTTATAGGGAAAAAAACAAAATCTGTAAGAAACAAATAAGAATAGCAAAAGAGGAGACAGAGAGACTAATTGCCAAGGAAAGTAAAACGAATCCCAAACTGTTCTATAACTATATAAACAGCAAAAGGATTAAAACTGATGGAGTTGGCCCATTGAAAAATAACCTGGGTAAAATCATAGAGGGCGATGAGGGTAAAGCAAACCTACTCAATAGCTTCTTCTCCACTGTTTTCACAAAAGAAAACAATTTATCGGAGGAAATGCAGAGTGATAAAGTAAACCCTCCGCTAAATATCACCCACCTAACCCAGGAGGAAGTTCAGAAACGCCTAAATAATATCAAAATAGACAAGTCACCAGGCCCAGATGACATACACCCCCGGGTACTAAAAGAATTAAGTAATGTGATAGACAGGCCGCTGTATCTTATATTCAAGCACTCTTTATGGACAGGGACTGTCCCACTAGACTGGCGCCATGCAAATGTGGTACCAATATTCAAAAAGGGGTCTAAAAGTGACCCTGGGAACTATAGACCAGTCAGCTTAACGTTTGTTGTGGGTAAATTGTTTGAAGGATTTCTTAGAGATGCTATTGTAGAATATCTTAATGATAATAACTGTCTAACTCAATATCAACATGGATTCATGAGGGATCGCTCCTGCCAAACAAACCTGATCGCCTTCTACGAGGAGGTGAGCTCACAGCTGGACCGGGGAGAGTCAGTGGATGTTGTATACCTTGACTTCTCCAAAGCGTTTGATACTGTGCCACACAAAAGGTTGGTCTATAAAATGAGAATGCTTGGTCTGGGGGATAATGTGTGCAAGTGGGTAAATAGCTGGCTGAGTGATAGAAAGCAGAGGGTGGTTATCAATGGAGTAAGCTCAGGGGGTGTCAGGGTTACTAGCGGGGGGCCTCAAGGGTCTGTCTTGGGCCCTATATTATTTAATATATTTATTAATGATCTAGTGGAAGGGTTGCATAGTAAAATAGCAATATTTGCAGATGATACTAAACTTTGTAAAGTAGTTAATACAGATGAGGATAGGACACAGCTACAGGAGGATTTAGATAAATTGGGGAGTTGGGCCAAAAAATGGCAAATGGGGTTCAATGCCGATAAATGTAAGGTCATGCACATGGGAAAGAAAAACAGCAGTCACCCATACATATTAAATGGGAAACCGTTGGGGAAATCTGACATGGAGAAGGACCTGGGAGTCTTGGTTAATAACCAATTAAATTGGAGTGCCCAGTGTCAGGCAGCAACTGCGAAGGCAAATAGAGTCATGGCATGCATCAGAAGAGGAATAGGGGCATATGATGAGAACATTGTTCTTCCTCTGTATAAAGCGCTGGTAAGGCCGCACTTAGAATATTGTGCACAGTTCTGGGCTCCGGTGCTCAGGAAAGACATATTGGAGCTAGAGACTGTACAAAGGAGGGCGACTAAGGTAATAAAGGGAATGGAGGGACTAGAATACCCAGAGAGGTTGGCAAAATTAGGCCTATTTACATTGGAAAAGAGAAGGCTTAGGGGAGACCTCATAAACATGTATAAATACATCAGGGGGCAGTACAGAGATCTATCCCATGACGTGTTTATACCAAGGATGGTGACAAAGACGAGGGGGCACACTATACGTCTGGAGGAAAGGAGGTTCCTGCACCAGCATAGAAGGGGATTCTTTACGGTCAGAGCCGTGAGACTCTGGAACTCTCTGGGAGAGGAAGTGGTGATGTCCAACTCACTTAATGAGTTCAAGAGAGGCCTGGAAGCCTTTCTTGAGAACAATAAAATTACATCTTATGCTTAGTTAATTAATCCAGGGATTTAATCTGACTGCCAGATTGGTGTCGGGAAGTGAATTTTTCCTCAATGATGTAAATTGGCCTATACCGCATGGTATAGGAATAGCGGAATAGCTGCAGTGCACAAGAAATAGGCTGAACTGGATGGACGCTTGTCTTTTTTCGGCCTTATAAACTATGTAACTATGTGACTTATAAACTATGTAACTATGTAACTATGTAACCCCTTTACAGCCCAGGGCGTACTAATACGTACTGTACCTGCGCCCTGGGCTTTAAGAGCCAGGTACGTATTAGTACGCTCTGTTGATTTCGGCCACACACAGGCTGTGCAGGCGCGATCGCCGCCGGGTGTGAGCTGATTTTTGCTATGTGCTGGGAGCGGTCACGCACGGCTCCCGGCACATTAACCCCCGCAATGCTGTGATCGAAGTCGATCACAGCATTGCGGAGGTAAGTACTGCATACTCACCTCTTCCCCGCCGTCGCGCGCTGACTGAGGCTGGGTTCCGTGGTTGTCATGGTAACCCAGATGTCATCATGACAACAACCGGGTCACCAGACAGCAGAAAGATACTTTGATCATGCACAGTGCATGACCAAAGTATCTTCTGCATCTACAGCGCTGACAGCCTGTATAGCACAGGGATGGTGCTCCATCTCTATGTTATACAGGCGATCAGAGTATAAAAAGTGAAAGTCCCATAGTGGGACAAAGTATAAAAGTAAAAAAAAGTGGTAAAAAAATGTAAAAAAAAAAATAATCCACCAAAAATAAAAATATAATGTACCCATCAATAAATATTATAATGAAAAAAACAAAACAAAACAATAAAAGTACACATATTTGGTATCGCCACATCCGGAACGACCTGACCTATAAAACTGTGTCACAAGTTAACTCCTTTAGTGAACACGGTAAAAAATTAAAATAAAAAACCAAGCAAAAAACGATGCTTTATCATCATACCGCCAAAAAAAAATGGAATTAAACGCGATCAAAAAGATGAATATAAATAAAAATGGTACCACTGAAAACGTCATCTTGTTCCACAAAAAACAAGCCGCCATACAGCTCCATCAGCTGAAAAATAAAAAAGTTATAGCTCTCAGAATAAAGTGATGCAAAAAAGTAATTTTTTCTAGAAAATAGCTTTTATTGTGTAGAAGCGCCAAAACATAAAAAAAGATATAAATGTGGTACCGCTGTAAACGTACAGACCCAAAGAATAAAGCTACCTCATCAATTTTACCACACGCGGAACAGCATAAAAAACTTTAAAAAAACAATTCCTGAATTGTTGGTTTTTGCTTATTCTGCCTCCCAAAAATCGGAATAAAAAGCGATCAAAAAATGTCACGTGCCTGAAAATGGTACCAATAAAAACGTCAACTCATCCTGCAAAAAACAAGTTGTCAAATGACTCTGTCGGCCAAAATATGGAAAAATTATAGCTCTCAAAATATGGCAATGCAAAAACTAGATTTTGCAAAAAAATGAGTCTTTTAGTGTGAGACAGCTGTCAATCATAAAAACCCAATAGGATTCTGATATCGCTGTAATCGCACCGACCCAAAGAATAAAGTCGTCTAATCACTTATACTGCACAAGGAACGGTGTAAAAAATAAACTCTAGGGTTAGGGTTGTGCTAGGATTGGGATTTTTTTCAAAAGCAAAAAAAAAAAAAGATGACGATATGGCGACTAGTGTTGAGCACAAGTGCTCGCTACTTGAGTTTGCATCGGGTGCTCGGGTATGCATTGAGTATCGCGGGTGCTCGAGTCTCTGCCCCATATGCTTCACAGTCAGAAAAAACGTGCGGGGATTGCCTGCCATGCACCAGCAATCCCTGCATGTTTGTTTTGGGTGTTTAATAACCGTGAAACATGTGGGCAGGACTCGAGCATGTCACTCGAGCACGTGCGATACATGGTGCATACCCGAGTACACGATGCAAACTCAAGTAGCGAGCACTTGTGCTCAAGACTAATGACAACTTATTCAATATGATGACCTAATGTTATCAAATTATGTGTCGTACCGGGTTCAAAATGTTCACTATACCCCTTGATAAAATCCTTGAGGGGTGTAGTTTCCAAAATGGGGTCACTTGTGGGGGGTTTCAACTATTTAGGCACATCAGGGGCTCTTCAAACGTGACATGGCGTCCGCCCTCAATTCCAGCCAATTTTGCGTTCAAAAAGTCACACAGTGCTCCTTCCCTTCTGAACTCTGCCATGCACCCACACACTGTATTTTCCCCACATATAGGGTATTGGCGTACTCAGGAGAAATTGCAAAAAGTTTTTGGGGTCCATTTTCTCCTCTTACCCTTGTGAAAATAAAAAAAATTGGGGCTAAAACATAATTTTTGTGGAAAAAGTTTGATTATTTATTTTCATGGCTCCATGTTTAAACTTCTGTAAAGGTTCTCTGAGGGGTCTAGTTTCCAAAATGGTGTCACTTGTGGGGGGTTTCCACTGTTTAGGCACATCAGGGGCTCCCCAAACACAACATGGTGTCCGCTAATTATTCAAGCAAATTTTACTTTCAAAAAGTCAAATGGCGCTCCTTCCCTTCCGAACCCTGCCGTACGCCTAAACTGTGTTTTTTCCCCACATATGGAGTATCTGTGTGGTCAGGGGAAATTGAACAACAAATTTTGGGGTCCATTTTATCCTGTTAACCCTGTGAAAATAAAAAAATTGGGTCTAAAGTAACATTTTTGTGAAAAAAGTTAAATGTTAATTTTTTTCTTCCACATTCCAAAAATGTCTGTGAAGCACTTGAAGGGTTAATACATTTTTTGAATGTGGTTTTGAGCACCTTAGGGTGCAGATTTTAGAGTGGTGTTACTTTTGGGTATTATCTGTCATAAAGACCCCTCAAAGTGACTTCAAATGTGATGTGGTCCCTAAAAAAATGGTTTTGTAAATTTTGTTGGAAAAATGAGAAATCTCTGGTCAACTTTTAACCCTTATAGCTCTCTAATAGAAAAAAAATTGGTTCCAAAATTGTGCTGATGTAAAGTAGATATGTGGTAAATGTTATTTATTAACTATTTTGTGTGACATATCTCTCTGATTTAAGGGCATTAAAATTCAAATTTTGAAAATTGCTAAATTTTCAAAAATTTTCACCAAATTTCAGTTTTTGTCACAAATAAATGCAAGTGATATCGGAGAAATTTTACCACAATCATGAAGTACAATATGTCACGAAAAAACAATCTCAGAATAAGGGGGATCCGTTGAAGCGTTCCAGAGTAATTACCTCATAAAGTGACAGTGGTCAGAATTGTAAAAATTGGCCTGGTCATTAATGTGCAAACCACCTTGGGTAGTAAAGGGGTTAAAGGTGGTGGGAAAATATTTTTATGTATTTTTGGAGGCGAATGGTAAACTGGAACAATTGGGTGATCTACGTATAAATATTCCATTAATTTTTTTTTTAGGGCCCCTCAGTGCAAACCTTCGTTTAATAGATTATACATAGCAGCATTAAACTCAACAGTAGGATCTCTAGCTAACTCCAAATAAACATCCCTATTTTCTAAATCCATCAAATTCAATTTTTTATACAATCCTGCATTCAGTACTATAGTGCCACCTTTATCCGCTGAGCGGACTAGTATGTCTGAATTATCCTTTAATTTTTTCAGAACGTCTTTTTCTCTATATGTCAGATTAGAGTCCAAATGATTAGTAGAAGATAATTCATTCTTTAATTCCACTAGTTCTTTTTCAATTAAGTCCTGGAACTGATCCAGAACCAATGGTCTGGACTGAAGTGGGTAAAAGAAAGGATTACCAGCCCGAAAGTCCTCATTTAAATTTACATTTGGAATTAAAGATTCCGTCTCGAATTGTTTCATTTGTAATAAAGACTGTTGTTCTGTGAATAATAACATGGAATCCTGGCTTGTCCTAGGAGAAACTTCTTCTGAAGCTGTATTCTGTGGATTTTTCATGTCCATAAAATGACATCGGATGGTGAGGTTACGTGCTAGTTTGTTAACATCCAGAATTGTTCTAAAAATGTCGAATTCGTTAGAAGGTGAAAAGCTCAGGCCTTTAGCCAGGAGAGAAATTTGACTCTCAGATAAGATGTAGCTAGAGAGATTCCAAACAGGTGACTCTAATAATGGCGTTTTTTGCTCTGTGTTGGGTACTTGTTTGCATTTGCGCTTACGTCCCGCCCTTGTGTGACCCGCCACTAGCTGTTTCAGTAGCAGCTAGCCCTCCCTGGGAAAGGGGTGTACTCGGACGGCGGGCCCAGTTGGTAGAATGGGGATGCAATCGCGGCCTCGGCCCAGTCCGTGCCCAGGGCGCACACATTAAAAATAGGGGCCAGTTGATGAGTGGCAATTATGAGTGGATAAACGACTACGCCATCTGTGGTGTCTGGTGATGCGCCACCAGCGCTGCTGCAGTCCTCTGAGGCGGGATGTTGTGGCAGCCGATGGTAGTACTACTCCCCACATGTGGAGCAGGGCCTCAGGGCAGAGGAAACAGGAGGATGAGGGGAGTCGTAGTAGGTGCAGTGGTGCGGTGTGGTGTCGCGCTGCAATAATGGACCGGAGGCAATGGATGTAGTCTTCCAAGCTTTACTCACGTTGTTAGAGGTCAGCTGCAAGGCTTCTCCTTGCTCCTCATGGCCTGCTGTGGCCACCAGAGAAGGGGGTTCGGCACACCCCGGTAGTTCAGGTGCGTCTATCAGGACCCCAAGCACCAGTGTGTTCCTAGAAATCTCCCCCTTGGGCCTCTCCTGTCCGTGTGCAGTGCGTGTTGCAAGGCTGGGTCTCCCTCTGGCTATACACAGAACAAGGGCACAGGTGGAGACTCCGCTTCGTCTGTTACCCGGTGGGAACCACTTAGCCTCCGGGCTTTTCCGACTGAGACGTGAAGTAACAAAGTCAGATATCGGGGGCCGGTACCCCTCTTGCAGCAGGAGTCCCTCTGACTAGGCCAGAATGGAGAGTACAGGTGGCGTATGCCGCTCCATCCGTATTCCCTGGGATCCTTTTGCCTGCGGAGCTCTCCTCCTCAGCTCCCCTCCAGGCCTTCTTAAGCAGGGACCTCAACCGGGTAGAGACCTCCGTTAACTCTATCCTGCTCCTCGTCTCAAGGCCAGAGCACGAGGACCGTGCATCTCCAGCACGCTGCAGGCTCCTACACAAGGCCACTGCCAGCTGTGAAGACCACAATGAAACAACCTTGAACTTAAGATGGCTGGCTATTAAATATGTATCTACAAGTGTAACCTAAAAGTGCATCCTCCACCCTCACCCACTACATGGTTCCCCCTATCTTTGGTTCCCCCATCTCCGTTATCCTGCTGGGGCAGCACCCTAGTGCATACTAGCCCCCCATAGGACAGGAGTGTGTAGTGTAGAGTGATGAGGTGGGGTCCTGACAGGTGCTCCATCCTAACCTGGGAGAGGAGATACCACACCTCTTTCACAAGATGCAGTACCCTCCTGTGGCGACCGAACCCTCAGGGGCGCCACACCCTCTTCCTCCTTTTTTTGTAATCGCTCCACCAGCACTAGATAATTTATTTTTGATAAAATACAATTGTTGCATTTCTCCCATTGAACTCATAGATGAATCTGAGTAATCATCAGAGGTGGCAGCAAAAGAATTATCCGTAACATCATCATGCTCCTTAAAACTCCCTCTTCCAGATCTCTGAAAACGTTTGTGGGAGCGTTTTTTTAAGATGGATGGTAATTGTTTATTCCAACTATAAATCTTGTTCTGCGCATAGTCCTCACTGGCCCTTTTGAACTTGGATCTTTTTATATCCATAATGGTGTTCTCCAACTTGGCCAAATTAGATTTCAGTTTGTCATTACAAATATTAAATTCTTTTAGTTGCACATATTTCCCCAAAGACGATTGTATATTTTTAATATCCAATTTAATTTAAGTCAGTTCCAGTTCCTCATGTTTGATTATGAGGTGCATAAGATTCAGTGAACATTGACTAAGAATCGCATTCTGATCTTCTTGAAAACCGTCATTGTATATAGTGGTGGCGACTTTTTTTTAAACGCAGACCTCTAGGGATCATTTCCTTTTTTATATATGTGTCCAAGGTTGTGAGATCCCACCAAACTTTAAGTTCTCTGGTCATTTTGTTTTCCATCTGGAACATGAGATCTTTAAATTCATCCGGTTCTGTTGTCACCACTGACGGTTTATTATCAAAAATAGATGCTAGTTTGTTCAGTCTAGCCGAACAATCCTCTGTGTCACTGAAATTCATTATGTCAAATTGAGGGGATGTGAAAATCCACAGGGACTCCCGGTTCAGAAGTGTGCACTTGCAGTCACACAAGCCAATAGCCTGGTAACAGGGGCCAAGCAGAGCCGGGTAAGTGGTAATACAAGTGGGCAGTGGAATGAGTCGAGGTTTTGGTAATCATGGTGTAACAGATCGGGCAGACTGACTGGGCAGGAGAGAATTTCATGTTTTCTTGATTATAGCATCATGCGGAAAATTCCTGCTCCTTAATATTAAAAGGGGTTGTCTGGGACTTTTTTTTTTTTTTTTACCATGGACCTAAGAACTAACAGACAAGTATTTGCTAACTATGTGCCTGTTGTGCCAGGCGCCGATATTTGCTGGTTCAGAGTGGTCACGGAGCGCTCCTGACAGTGATTTTTCAGCTCCCGCTCTGATCTATTGATGGGGTGTGACTGCCGGTGTCATGCTGATTAACAGCTGGCTCCCTGCTGCCTAACTGCAGGGAGAAGTCTATCAATCAGCATAAAGTTGGCAGTCACGCCTCTTTGACAGAGCAGTCGGGAAGAGAAAGAGCAGTTCTGTTGACGTGAAGCAGCAGAATCGCTGTTAGGAGCGGTCCAGGAGCAATCTTAGCCACCACAGGGTAGAACAAGCACGTAATAAGCAATTACCTGCCTGATAGTTCTTAGGCCCATTGCATTTTTCTATCTCACCCTGTAGGAGTCACCTTCTCCTCAACCAAAAAGAGAAGGTGCATATCCACCGACATTGTGGTACGCCAGCTTCCAGATCCAATTGCAGATAAAATTATGATTTTATTGTTAATCCATTAAAAAGATATGCACATTGCAAAAATAAAATAAATAAAGGTGGAGACCTCTGTGAAACCTACACGTTTCGAACGCCAAACGTTCTTCGTCCTGCTATAGAAATACATGTAGGGAGTTACAATTTACATGCTCGCTGCGCCATCATATGGGCGTGTTGATCGTTCCTCACACCCAATTTTCTAAGTAAAGAAATGATAGGGTGTGGGAATAACAGAATAAAAACAAGTGATCTAATCTTGAAAAGTAGGCAGTGTGTATAAAAAAGACACAAAGATGATACAAACAATATGATATATACATTAACATAAAATCAAAAAGATAATAAAAGAAAAGTGCTAAACCTGTGTCAGAGAAATAGCTCAGAGCTTAGCGCAAGGAAGCACTCCTTAGAAGAACTCCTTAGGAAAACAGATACAACTACAGCAAGCTGTACCTTCCAGGACTGACCAATGACCAAAATCCAAGCTCTGATTTAACAAGATCACGGTTACACCCACATACCTTCTATTGGTGAGCTCATATGAGGACTTGTCATAGGTGTGCTAGATCTTTTAGAAGTTTATGAGATCCCCAACTTTCAGGATATCTTCGCCCATGGAGGTCTCGAGCGGGAAATATCATGGTCATGTTTTCTATCATGATTTTACCTTTCTATAGAGATGAAACATGGCATGGATAGCATTATCCATCTATACGATATTAAGTTGGGGGTGTTCGGCTGGCCTTACAATGATGTGAGTGAATGCATTATGATCGTCCCTTTGCTACGATGTCGAAAATACATCTCCCATGAATATTGGATCGATGCAAACCCCAATATTCATCACTGACCACAGTCTTCAGAGTGTCTGAGACAAGTCCTTTGAAAAGAGGAAGCCCTTGCTTCGGAAATGTACTTATCCGTCTCTGAGTATGCAAATTCTAGACTTGTTGGCTGGTTCTCATCAGATTCTTTGTTGAATTTACCTGACCACGGCAGGAGGCCCTACGTCAATAGAGGTTGAAGTGTCAGCTCTCTCTCACTTTTCTAGTTATAATCCTATATGTTCAATGTGAGGGTGATATGTCCCCTCTCCAGAGATGTCTTTTTGGATTTTACAATTTTTCTTTACGACAGGGTGCAAAATTACCCTCCCCACCCCCAATCAGGATCAAACTGGGGTGTCTGGGGCCCCAATAGGAATTGATTCTAGGGGCCCACACTACAGCTGTATATGAAAACCTGTTAGCCATTATCCCATTTATAGTGGAGCGTCGGCTGTAAAATACAGGAGGCTCCTGCACCTCTTACTGAGCGATACCATAACTGGGATGTACAATTTCGGTAATTTGCAGTAAAGGACTTTGTTGGTGAAAACAAGTTATGACCATAGGATCCGCAGGAGAGGTGATAACTCCATAGGATCCACAGGAGAGGTGATATCTTATTGGTCAGTGATTGATTGGTCTGACCATTTGGGACTGTACCGATTGGAAGAATGGGGAATTTTTATCCCTGACAGGGCACTTTTATTCCTATTGTAAAATGGAGCGGCAGATCGGGTGTGTCATCTTCTCTGCCAGTAAAAGCCAAGTGCAGCGCTCATATAAAATACATATAATACAGACTGTCTTTGATGTGAGCTCAGGAGCAGATGATGGGAGTGTTACAGATTCCCCTTTAAAAAGGACCTTTTGCTGACAGCCTCTTCACATGGAAGCTCTGTGCTTAGCTCCTGCTCTGCATCCTTTCATTTCCATCTATTAGCAGTGAAATATTGATTCCCTCACACCAAAGGCTGGGGGAAAGTACACAGAGAAGCTTGATGTGCACTCAGACATGACCAGAAGCAAGCATGAGAAGGAGCAGAGTCCAGATAGTGGGCCTTCCAACATGGCGCCTCCTCCCCCACACCAGCCAGAGTGAGAGATGCTGAGGCTGCTGCAGCAAAGCTGGGGAGATTTGCCAGACTGACCTTAGATTCTGACCCTTCAGATGATTTACAACCTGATCAGGTATGCTCACAGAGGAAGAGAGATACAGAGACTGTGCAGGGGAGGCAATGTGGCACCACTCTCACAGCAACAGTTAAACAGAGAAGTGCAGGAAATGCAGAGCACTAACAACACCTATGGAGAAGTCAATGATTCTGGGCAAGAGCCTACACGACAAGATGTTTTCTCTGCTGGCAAATCTTGTAGTTTCTCATTAGAAATTCTCAACAAACACATGGGAGGGCTTAGAGAGGACATTAATCTCATCAGACAAAACATGAAGAAAATAAACAGCCGAGTCAATGAATTGGAGGAAAGAGTGAGTTCTGTTGCGGACCAAATGCCTACTATACATAAATATCTCAGGAGAGGTCTTCAGAATATCAATGCCCTTCTCAAGAAGGTTGATGACCTAGAGAACAGGCATCGGCGAAATAATATACGTTTAGTCGGGGTTCATGAAAAAGCGGAGGGTCGTAATTCAGTTGATTTTTTTTTAATCCTGGCTGACTACAATGTTCGGCAAAGACACTCTCTCTCAATTTTTTGCAATTGAAAGAGCTCACAGAGTTCCTACACGTCCTTTGCCACCGGGTGATCCACCAAGACCTGTACTCATCAAATTACAAAATTTTAAAGAGAGAGACCTTATCCTACGAAAGGCCAGGGACCACTCTTCACTTACCCTTGATGGAAGGAAAATATCTATTTATCCTGACTTTTCAACAGAAGTTCAGAAGAAGAGGGTCAAGTTCTGGGATAGAAAAAGGAGGCTCTGTGAAAAGCAAATTTCCTATTCTATAATCTACCCTGCTCGGCTCAGGTTGGAGTTCATATGTTTGACTCCCTTCTAGATGCTTTATCATGAATGGATGCCAATAAGAGATCTCTGCGAAATGGAGCTGGATGAGAGACTTCTCCTTGAGGCGGTTTTCTCCAAGCACTTTTCATATACCATTATGAAAAAATGCCTATCCCTGAATCTATTCCGTTATTCTATTATGAGCGGGAAATGTTGAGCTATGATGAGTTATGTACCTGCCTTATTGTACATACAAAGTATTCTTATTTTGTGAGTGGAGCATCTGTGGAGAAAATCTCTTTTGACAGAAAACTTCATCCACTATACATTTACTTTCAATTATTTGGGTATTTTTCTTGTTTTTGGTTTCTCTTCATCCACTATAAGTTCATGCTCAAAACTTATAATTCTGCTCTCCATCCGGCTAAACAAGTCTACTTTACCAATCTCATCACATCTCTAGCCTACAATCCTAAACGACTCTTTGAAACCTTCCACTCCCTCCTGAGCTCTAAAGTACAGACCCCCGTCACCAACCTAAGCGCTGACGATCTGGCCACTTATTTCCTACAAAAAATCAATCATATCTGTCAAGACATTTTTACACAATCCCCTCAGAGTCTGGATTCCCTTCCCTCCCGCACCTCAAGTTCACTTTCCATCTTCGAGCTGGTCACAGAAGAAGAAGTGACCAGACTCCTCACTTCTTTCCACCCTACAACCTGCAACAGTGACCCTATTCCCTCACAGCTCATTCACTTCCTTTCCCCAGCTGTCACTGTGGAGGTTTCACCAATTTAAGATACACTAGGTAACTGCTCTCCTCCTAATTAAAGATGTCCGAGTGAATGCTGCAAATCAACGAAATTTGCTAATATGGTTGAAAAACTTCACTCAGAGACTAAACCACGCAAAATGACATACTTTATTATGTAGACATGGGGTTATATAGTATTCTACTTCTAGGTGGGATTAGTAAAATTCATTGCTCCTTCTGATAACTTGGCACACTGCAATTTGCTCATCCATGTATCTCCTGGCCTCAGTAACACCTTAGGAATTCTGATGGGAGGGGTGAAGTCGTCTCTCAGCGCCATCTTTGCCAACTCGACATGAATCTCTCTGTTATCAGCCATGCACATACATGCGTCATTCCCAGGAAATCATTTAGTTGTTCATGTCTACAATAAGGCTGTGTGCCCACGATGCGTTTTTTAAGCATTTCCGCAGCGGCAATTCCGCTGCAGAAGCGCTTAAAAAACGCTTGGTAGAAGGCCTGCCATGCTCCCCAATGATAATCCGCATGTGCTATGCACATGCAGCGGAAATTTCCGCTACGTCTTATCATTGCGGAAAAAAACGGAGCATGACCAATTATTTTGCGGAAGCGCTGCGGTTTTGCCGCCATTGACTTGCATTGGAACGCATGGAATCCGCATCACTGGATCTGTACATGCGCATTCCATGCGTTTCAATGTGCGGATGGTACCCGGGTCTGGAGAAGAGGAGACTCTCCTCCGGACCCAGGTACCATAGTACCTGTAAAAAAAGAATAAAATAAAAAATAAATATTATACTTACCTTCTGATGGCCCCCGGTGTGCTTGTCTTGGCTTGCCAGCAGATCGCGGTAGACTCAAGGACCTGCGCTGACGTCATTTAGTCATGTGACGGCAGGTCCTTCAGTGTACCGCGAGCTGCCGGCAAGCTGAGACGCATTGGATAAAGACACCGGGGGCCATCAGAAGGTAAGTATGACATTTATTTTTTATTTTTTAACATTCTTTCGAACACACCGTTTGCATGGATTTATATAGTGTGACCAAGTTGTCAAGCACTTTCCAAGTGATGTTAAAATCGATTGGAAAGCGCTTTTCAACGTGCATGCGGAAATGCATGTGAAGAAAGCTTCACATCCGCTTGTCCCTGGCAGGAAAAACGCATGTAAAATCCGCATGTACAATCCACATGTAAAATCCGCATGTACAATCCGCATACATTTTTTCTGCCAGGGAGATACAGAAACGCTCAGGAAAAATCCGGAGCATTTCTGCATCGTGGGCACATAGCCTGAGAACAGAAACTGTTATATATCATTAACTATTAACATAATCAATGTGCATATACACATTTGCATACATACATACACATAGATTATTCCATCATCTCTATATTAATTCACACTGATTAGGTAATCTATTAAAATAAAATAATTGATTTTCTATAATATATATAATTTACCTTGACATCACTACCCACCTAACTGAAATATTTGACCTCTCTCTTTCTTCAGGTATCTTTCCCTCCTCACTTAAACATGCCATCATAACCCTTTTACTGAAAAAGCCATCCCTGGACCAGAACTGCACTGCTAACTACAGACCGGTCTCTAATCTTCCCTTCATCTCTAAACTCCAGGAACGCCTGGTCCATTCCCGCCTAATCCGCTATCTCTCAGATAACTCTCTTCTCAACCCTTTACAATCCGGTTTCTGCTCCTCACACTCTACTGAAACTGCCCTCACTAAAGTCTCTAATGATCTACTAACAGCTAAATCTAATGGTCACTATTCCCTGCTGTTTCTCCTGGATCTCTCTTTTGACACTGTAGATCATCAGCTCCTCCTCACTATGCTCCGCTGTATAGGCCTCAAGGACACCGTTCCCTCCTGGTTCTTCTCCTACCTCTGACCGCTCCTTCACGGTATCTTTTGCCGGCTCTTCTTCCTCTAATCTTCCTCTTACTATCGGGGTTCCACAAGGATCAGTCCTAGGTCCCCTCCTCTTCTCCTTGTATACTGCTTCTATTGGACAAACCATCAGCAGATTTGATTTCCAGAACCATCTCAATGCTGATGACACCCAACTATACACCTCTTCACCTGACATCACCCCCACTCTAATACAAAATACCAGTGATTGTCTGTCTGCTGTCTCTAACATCATGTCTTCCCTCTATCTGAAACTGAATCTCTCCAAAACTGAACTCCTTGTTTTTTCTCTCTCTACTAACCTACCTATACCTGACTTTTCAATTTTCTTGGGTTGCGCCACCATAACCCCCAAGCAGCAAGCTCGATGTCTTGGAATCATATTTGACACACAACTTTCCTTTATCCCCCATATACAATCATGTAATGCAGGTGCGGGAATGCAACGCACAAAGACACAAGGCGAGAACAGTCTGAGATGAAAATAAACAATTTTATGCAACAGGTATTCTGAACAAGGGATTAGTAACAAGGGTAATGAACAGTAATTCAATGTATCAACAAAAGGCAAAATCTCTCAAAATAAGACGCAGTCTCTCAAAGTAAGGTGAAGCCTCTCAAAGTAAGGTGAAGTCTCTTAAGTAAGGTGCAGTCTCTTTAGTACGGTGAAGTCTCTTATGTAAGGTGTAGTCTCTTAAGTAAGGCGAAGTCTCTTAAGTAGGGTGATGCCCTCAGTCATGGGAGACACCACGTAAGTTCTTTAACTGTACATTTGGCCCTAGCGGGGGTCACCGGTTATTCCCGCTAGGCCGTGAGTCTCTTCCGCATAAATTAAATTAGATCACGTTGTGCTCCTTTAGTCCCAACCGTTCCCCTCCCAACCTGAGTATCTAAACCCAATTGTCCCCGGTACCGTGGGTGAACAGTGGAAGTGACGGCCCTGTTCACGTATGCAGCTCCTCCGCTTCCGCTGGCGTGACTTTCCTGGGGCAACCGTCTCTTAACTCCTCTCTGCTTGGCTGCTGGAGGCAGTCTCTCGAGCCTTGGATAGGGGGGTCCAGGTCTCGTCTGTCGGCGGGCGACGTCGGGTTCCGCGAACTCACTCTGCACCGCAATCAGGTTCCTAGTCTCCTCAGCAGGCACAGCACTCAGGTAACATCCGCGAGATATCCGGAGCTCTTTTACCTGTGCCCGGCTGTGGCACCTCACAGGCCTCTGGCTTAGGCCTGTCACGCGGGGTTTCTTAGGATGCAGGGAACACATCTGCTCCTTTCTGCTGCTTGGCGCCAAAGACCCCTCAGGTTTGGCGCGCTGGCCTCTTATTTTCCGGAACTCCTTCCTGGAAGTCACCTGATCAGGTCCAGCATCTGAACTTGCTCTCCCTGCAACTTCCCTTGCATATCTTGGTTCCGCTTGACTGCGTCGGGCCAGTAGATGGCAGTCTCTTTCCATCCTTGAAACATCATGTAGAAGTTCTTTCACAAGCTCTCTTGACTGGGCTACATTCCTCCCTCCTTTTTGCTCGCCAGTCCTCGGGCGAGTGGGCTTCTCGCAGAACTGATGCCTCCTTCCAGGCAGTGCAAGCTCAGACAGGAGTTGGGCACACTCCTGCATTTTCTGTTGGATTTGAGACCAGATGAACTCTTCCTGAGCATACCGGTTAGGAGGGATTCCGGCAGTCAAGCTCCAGTTCAGTGATTTCTCGGCTACTTCTTCCAAACAGCAACATGTAAGGGGTGTAGCCGGTGGTCGCATGAACTCGATAATTATACACCCACACCAGCTCGGGCACATATTCGGGCCACTTCATCTTTTTGTCCGCTTCCAGCGTTCGCAACATTTGCAACAGGGTTCGGTTAAAGCGCTCGCATGCGCCGTTCCCTTGCGGGTGGTAGGGCGTTGTTCGGGAATGGTCGATTCCATAGATGCGGTACAACTCATCCATCACTCGCCCTTGGAAGCAGGCCCCCTGGTCAGAATGTATTCGCTTCGGGCACCCATAAATCCGGATGAAATCTTGACAGATGGCCTTAGCTGCGGCTTCTGCCTTCTGGTCTTTAGTAGGCGTCACTACTGCGAACTTGGTGAAGTGATCAGTCATGACCAAACAGTGTCCATAACCATTGTATGAAGTTCCTATCATCAAGTAGTCAATCATCAAGACCTCCAAGGGGGCAGAAATTCGGATGGTCTTAATGGGAGCTCTTTGTTCCGGGGGCTTATTCAACTCACACTGGCGACATGCTCGGCAGACTCCCTCGACTTCTTGCTGCAGTTGAGGCCAATACACCAGCCGTTGCAACCACCGAAAGGTCTTTTCTACTCCGAAGTGAGCACCTCTTCCATGAGCTTCTTGGGCTAGCTGTGTTACTAGCGCTCCTGGAACTACCACCTGCCAGGTAACATCAAACTCTCAAGGCAGCTGGATTCTTCGGCATAGCAAGCCGTCCTTCAGGAGAAGCCTCTCCCACTGACCTAGGATTTGTAGGATAATTGGAAGTGAAGCGGCTCTGGTTTCCTGGTCGGGTCTTTGATTAAGGGCGACCCATTCCCTCAATTTTGCTAACTCCGAATCGGATTGCTGCAGATGTATCCATTCGTCTCTTGAATGGCCCAGAATCTGAGTGGGCTTTGGCTCCTCTTTGGTCTCTTGGGCAGCGACGAACTGGCTGAAATCCAGAATCTCGTCGCCTTCGAGCTCCTCATCTCTGTCCTCCTTCGGCCCCGCATGAGTGACCCGGGACAGGGCATTGGCATGGGTGTTCAGGGCCTTGGACCGATAGGCAATCTTATACTGGTATTTGGACATCCTTGCGACCCACTGCTGTCCTAACGCGCCCAGTTTGGCATTCTCCAAGTGGGCCAAAGGGTTGTTATCTGTCCGCACTTGCACTTCTGACCCTGACAAGTACTCAGCAAATTTCTCGGTCATGGCCCACACCAGTGCTAGTAGCTCCAGCTTAAACTAACTGTAGTTCTCCGGATTCTTCTCCGTATCTTGGAGTGACCTGCTGGCATACGCGATCACTCGCTCTTTTCCTCCTTGTACTTGAGCCAGCACTGCTCCCAGTCCATGCAAGCTTCCATCGGTGTACAACACGAAAGGCTGCGAAAAGTCGGCGTAGGCCAAGATTGGGGCATCTGTTACCGCCATTTTCAATGCTCGGAAAGCCTCTTCTTGTCGTGGGCCCCACTGGATGGGTTGTCGCTTGGCCCCCCCAGCTGTTCCTCTCAGCAATTCATTGAGCGGGATCGCAATCTTAGCGAAGTCTTTAATGAATCTGCGGTAGTATCCAGCAAGCCCCAGGAACGCCCTCAGTTCCCTTAGGTTGGCGGGCGTGGGCCACTTATGCACGGCAGCTACTTTCTCTGCAATGGGTTGTACTCCTGCACTGGACACAGTGTGCCCCAGATACTCAATTTCTCGTTTGAAGAGACGACACTTTCGAGGCTTAATTTTCAGGCCGTGTCTCTGAAGCCGTTCTAACACTTGTTCCAATCGGCGGAGATGATCCTCAAACGTAGCGGAATAGATAATTATATCGTCCAGATTTATTAAAGTGGCTTCAAAGTTGAGGTCCCCCAAGCATCTCTCCATCAGCCGTTGGAAGGTCCCTGGCGCATTTGTTAGTCCGAACGGCATCCGATCGAACTCAAACAGGCCCATAGGGAGAACAAAAGCGGTCTTCGGATGATCCTTCTCAGCTACTGGGACCTGCCAATAGCCACTGGCCAGGTCGAGGGAATAGAAGAATTTGGCGCTCCCTAGTGCAGATAGAGACTCTTCAATTCGGGGGAGTGGATAGGAGTCCCGGACTGTACAGGCATTCAGCTTTCGATAGTCCACGCAAAATCTCAGGGTACCATCCTTCTTTCGGACCAGCACGATCGGAGCCGCCCAGGGGCTCTGACTTTCACGGATCCGCATAAATTCAATTAGATCACGTTGTGCTCTTTTAGTCCCAACCGTTCCCCTCCCAACCTGAGTATCTAAACCCAATTGTCCCCGGTACTGTGGGTTAACAGTGGAAGTGACGGCCCTTTTCACGTATGCAGCTCCTCCGCTTCCGCTGGCGTGACTTTCCTGGGGCAAAAGTCTCTCAACTCCTCTCTGCTTGGCTGTTGGAGGCAGTCTCTCGAGCCTTGGATAGGGGGGTCCAGGCCTCGTCTGTCGGCGGGCGACGTCGGGTTCCGCGAACTCACTCAGCACCGCAATTAGGTTCCTAGTCTCCTCAGCAGGCACAGCACTGAGGTAACATCCGCGAGATATCCAGAGCTCTTTTACCGGTGCCCGGCTGTGGCACCTCACAGGCCTCTGGCTTAGGCCTGTCACGCGGCGTTTCTCAGGATGCAGGGAACACATCTGCTCCTTTCTGCTGCTTGGCGCCAAAGACCCCTCAGGTTTGGCGCGCTGGCCTCTTATTTTCCGGAACTCCTTCCGGGAAGTCACCTGATCAGGTCCAGCGTCTGAATTTGCTCTCCCTGCAACTTCCCTTGCATATCTTGGTTCCGCTTGACTGCGTCTGGCCAGTAGATGACAGTCTCTTTCCATCATTGAAACATCATGTAGAAGTTCTTTTACAAGCTCTCTTGACTGGGCTACAATCACTCACTCACTCATGTCACCTGCACCTTAAAAACATCTCCAGAACCCCACATTTTCTCACCTTTGATACTGCAAAAACTCTTACTGTTGCTCTTATTCACTCTCGTCTGGACTACTGCAACTCTCTTCTAATCGGTGTCCCTGTAAACAAACTCTCTCCTCTCCAATCCATTCTGAATGCAGCAGCCAGGGTCGTATTTCTATCAGGCCGCTTCACCAACGCCTCTAACCTGTGCCAGTCATTGCACTGGTTACCCATTCACCACAGAATACAATACAAACTCATCTCTCTCACCCATAAAGCCCTCCACAGTTCTGAACCACCCTATATCTCATCCCTCATTTCTGTCTATCACCCCTCCCGTGCCCTCCGTTCTGCAACTGATCTAAAACTAACATCCTCCTAAATCCCAACCTCGCAGGGGGAGGGGATTTTACCACCTACCTCCACCCTTTCTGGGATAAATTCCATACTGGAAATATTTTTCCAAATGCACAATATACATCTCTACATTATCTGCTAGAGGAGGTAGGCATAGTGGACCTATGGAGAATATGGCACCTTGATGTCAGACAATATTCCTGTTACTTCGCCTCCCATCATTCTTTGTCAAGAATAGACCAAGTTATTGGCTTTGAATCAATCATACCCTATATTAAATCTGTGAGGTATCTGCCAAGGAGTGTCTCTGACCACTCGCCTATACAGGTACAACTGCAGATGGGTGCTGTGAGGTCTCCGGGGGACTATACATGGCACATCAATCCTTTTTGGCTGCAACTAATTGGTCCTACTCTTAGCTCTAGAATCTTAGAATATTTTCGTTTTAATGATGGGTCGTCATCTACGAGATTTATATGGGATGCTATGAAAGCATATGTACGGGGAATATGCATAGGGGAGATCAATAAGATAAAATCCAAAATAAAGGAGTTAACCCAAAAATTGCAACAGAATGTTTGCGAAAAGGAGTCACAAGTAGAATGAAATGGGAAAATGCACAGAAAATATTGCCTGATCATTTGCTATCATTAGCTTCTCAGAAACAACTGTTTGTTAAGCAAAGATACTTTATAAAGCAAGGGTCTCAAACTCGGCTGGGTAGATGGGCCGCATTCTTTGCAAGACAAAATGACATTTTTAGTGATATTATTTTTTTTTCTATACACCTTTTGAATTTGTCCTCATGTTGTATTAACCCCTTTATAGCCCATGACGTACTAATACGCGTCTGTGCCCTGGGCTTTAAGAGCCTGACCCGTATTAGTACGTCATGGCGATCGTGCGCGCACACAGGCTGTGCGGGCGCGATCGCCGCCGGGTGTCAGCTGATTGTCATAGCTGACACCCGGTACTATGTGCAGGGAGCGGTCCCGCACCGCTCTCGGCACATTAACCCCCGCAATGCTGCAATCGAAGTCGATCGCAGCATTGCGGTGGCAAGGGGAGGTGATCGCAATACTCACCTCCTCTTCCGGCCTCCAGCGCTGTCTGCCGCGGCTTCCCGGATGTTGCCATGATGACCTGATGTCGTCATGACAACATCCGGGTCACCAGACAGCAGGAAGATTGTTTGGTCATGCGCAGTGCATGACCGAACATTCTTCTCACTGTGCAGCGCTGACTGCCTGCATGGCTCAGGGATGGTGCTCCATCCCTATGCTATGCAGGCGATCAGAATAAAAAAAGTGAAAGTCCCAGAGTGGGACAAAGTAAAAAAGTGTTAAACCTCTCAGAAAGTGAAAAACAATTTTTTAAAAAATTGTAAAAATATAAAAAAATAAATAAAAAAAAGAATCCACCAAAAATAAAAATATAATGTACCCATCAATAAATATTATTATGAAAAAAAAACAAAACAATAAAAGTACACATATTTAGTATCGCCGCGTCCAGAATGACCTGACCTATAAAACTGTCCCACTAGTTAACCCCTTCATTGAACACGGTAAAAAAAAAAAAAAAACGAAGCAAAAAACAATGCTTTATCATCATACCGCCAAACAAAAAATGGAATAACACGCGATCAAAAAGATGAATATAAATAAAAATGGTACCGCTGAAAACGTAATCTTGTCCCGCAAAACACAAGCTGCCATACAGCTCCATAATCCGAAAATTCAAAAAGTTATATCTCTCAGAATAAAGCGATGCAAAAAAATAATTTTTTCTATAAAATGTCTTTTATTGTGTAAAAGCGCCAAAACATAGAAAAACGATATAAATGTGGTACCACTGTAAACGTACTGTCCCGAAGAATAAAGCTACCTTATCAATTTTACCACACGCTGAGTAGAATAATAAAAAAAAAAAAAAAAACAATTCCTGAATTGTAGGTTTTTGTTTATTCTGCCTCCCAAAAGCTGGAATAGAAAGCGATCAAAATATGTCACGTGCCTGAAAATGGCACCAATAAAAACGTCAGCTTGTCCCGCAAAAAAAAATCCATCATATGACTCTGTCGGCCAAAATATGGAAAAATTATAGCTCTCAAAATATGGTGATGCAAAAACTAGATTTTACAAAATATGTGTCTCTTAGTGTGTGACAGCTGTCAATCATAAAAACCCGATATCATTCTGGTATCTCTGTAGTCGCACCGACCCGAAGAATAAGGTCGTCTAATCACTTATACCGCACGAGTAACGGCGTAAAAAATTAACACTAGGGCTGGGGTTGGGGTTAGGGTTGTGCTAATATTAGGGTTGGGGTCAGGGTTGGGCTAGGGTAGGGTTAGGGTTGGGGGTAAGGGTTGTTTTTTTCTTATTAAAAAAAAAAGAAAAAAAGATGACGATATGGCAACTAGTGTTGAACACAAGTGCTCGCTACTTGAGTTTGCATCGGGTACTCGGGTATGCATTGAGTATCGCGGGTGCTCGAGTCTCCGCCCCACATGCTTCGCGGCCAAAATAACCTCGCGGGGATTGCCTGCCATGCTCGAGCGATCCCCGCATGTTTTTTTGGGGGTGTCTAATAACCGTGAAACATGCGGGAGGGGACTCGAACATTTCACTTGAGCACCTGTGATACATGGTGCATACCTGAGTACCCGATGCAAACTCAAGTAGCGAGCACTTGCGCTCAAGACTAATGACAACTTATTCAATATGATGACCTAATGTCATCAAATTTTGCGTCGTACCTCTGGGTTCAAAATGTTCACTATACCCCTTGATAAAATCCTCGAGGGGTGTAGTTTCCAAAATGGGGTCACTTGTGGGGGGTTTCAACTATTTAGGCACATCAGGGGCTCTTCAAACACGACATGGCGTCCGCTATCGATTCCAGACAATTTTGGTTTCAAAAAGTCACACAGTGCTCCTTCCCTTCTGAACTCTGCCGTGCGCCCAAACACTGTATTTTCCTGACATATGGGGTATTGGCGTACTCAGGAGAAATTGCACAAAAGTTTTTGGGGTCCATTTTCTCCTCTTACCCTTGTGAAAATAAAAAAATTGGGGCTAAAACATCATTGTTGTGGAAAAAGTTTGATTTTTTTTATATTCACGGCTCCATGTTATAAACTTCTGTAAAGGACTTGGGGGTTCAAGGTGTTCACCACACATCTAGATAAGTTCCCTGAGGGGTCTAGTTTCCAAAATGGTGTCACTTGTGGGGGGTTTCTACTGTTTAGGCACATCAGGGGCACATCCGCTAATTATTCAAGCAAATTTTACAATCAAAAAGTCAAATTTGCTCCTTCCCTTCCGAACCCTGCTGTGCGCCCAAACAGTGGTTTTCCCCCACATATGGGGTATCTGCTTGCTCAGAAGAAATTGAGCAACAAACTGTATGGTGAAATTTCTCCTGTTACCCTTATGAAAATGCAAAAGTGGGGGCTGAAAAACATTTTTTGTGGGAAAAATGTGAAAATTTTATTTTTACGGCTTAATGTTATAAACTTCTGTGAAGCACCTGGTGGTTCAAGGTGCTCACCACACATCTAGATAAGTTCCCCGAGGGGTCTAGTTTCCAAAATGGTGTCACTTATGGGGGGTTTCCACTGTTTAGGCACATCAGTGGCACATCCGCTAATTATTCAAGCAAATTTTACAATCAAAAAGTCTAATTTGCTCCTTCCCTTCCGAACCCTGCTGTGCGCCCAAACAGTGGTTTTCCCCCACATGTGGGGTATCTGCTTGCTCAGAAGAAATTGAGCAACAAACTGTATGGTGAAATTTCTCCTGTTACCCTTATGAAAATGCAAAAGTGGGGGCTGAAAAACATTTTTGTGGGAAAAATGTGAAAATTTTATTTTTACGGCTCAATGTTATAAACTTCTGTGAAGCACCTGGTGGTTCAAGGTGCTCACCACACATCTAGATAAGTTCCCTGAGGGGTCTAGTTTCCAAAATGGGGTCACTTGTGGGGGGTTTCCACTTTTTAGGCACATCAGGGGCTCCCCAAATGCAATATGGCGTCCGCTAATTATTCAAGCAAATTTTACATTTAAAAAGTCCTTCCCTTCCGTACCCTGCCGTGCGCCCAAACAGTGCTGTTCCCCCACATATGGGGTATCTGCTTACTCAGGAGAAATTGATCAACAAATTTTGGGGTCTATGTTTTCCTGTTACCCCTGCGAAAATAAAAAAAATTGGGTCTAAAGTAACATTTTTGTGAAAAAAGTTAAATGTTAATTTTTTTCTTCCACATTCCAAAAATTCCTGTGAAGCACCTGAAGGGTTAATAAAGTTCTTGAATGTGGTTTTGAGCACCTTGAGGGGTGCAGTTTTTAGAATGGTGTCACTTTTGGGTATTTTCTGTCATAAAGACCCCTCAAAGTGACTTTAAATATGACGTGGTCCCTAAAAAAATGGTTTTCTAAATTTTGTTGGAAAAATGGGAACTCGCTGGTCAACTTTTAACCCTTATAGCTCCCCAGTAAAAAAAAATGTTGGTTCCAAAATTGTGCTGATGTAAAGTAGACATGTGGTAAATGTTATTTATTAACTATTTTGTGTGACATATGTCTCTGATTTAAGGACATAAAAATGAAAATTTTGAAAATTGCTAAATTTTCAAAATTTTTGCCAAATTTCCATTTTTTTCACAAATAAGCGCAAGTGAGATTGAAGAAATTTTACGACAATCATGAAGTACAATATGTCACGAAAAAACAATCTCAGAATCAGGGAGATCCGTTGAAGCGTTCCAGAGTAATTACCTCATAAAGTGACAGTGGTCAGAATTGTAAAAATTGGCCTGGTCATTAATGTGCAAACCACCTTGGGTTGTAAAGGGGTTAATGGTGGTGGGAAAATATTTTTATGTATTTTTGGAGGCGAATGGTAAGCTGGAACAATTGGGTGATCTATGTATAAATATTCCATCCTGGTCCTCATCTTGTAGTAATGCCTCATCTAATGCCTCATCCTGGTCTTCCTCTTGTAGTAATGTCTCATCCTGGTCCTCATCTTTTAGTAATGACCCATCCTGGTCCTCATCTTGTAGTAATGCACCATCCTGGTCCTCATCTTGTAGTAATGCCCCATCCTGGTCCTCAACTTGTAGTAATGCACCATCCTGGTCCTCATCTTGTAGTAATGCCCCATCCAGGTCCCCATCTTGTCGTAATGTCCCCCATTCAGGTCTCCAACTTGTCGTAATGAACCCCATCCAGGTCCCCATCTTGTCGTAATGTCCCCCATCTAGGTCCCCATCTTGTTATAATGTCCCCATCTTGTAGGAATGTTCCCCATCCAGGTCCTCACATTGTAGAAATGTTCCTATCCAGGTCCCCACATTGTAGGAATGTTGCTATCCAGGTCCCCACATTGTAGATATGTCCCAATCCAGTTCCCCATATTGTAGATATGTCCCCATCCAGGTCCCCACATTGTAGGAATGTCCCTATCCAGGTCCCCACATTGTAGATATGTCCCCATCCAGGTCCCCATATTGCAGGAATGTCCCCATTCAGGTCCCACATTGTAGGAATGTCCCCATCCAGGTCCCACATTGTAGGAATGTCCCTATCCAGGTCCCCACATTGTAGATATGTCCCCATCCAGGTCCCCATATTGCAGGAATGTCCCCATTCAGGTCCCACATTGTAGGAATGTCCCCATCCAGGTCCCACATTGTAGGAATGTTCCTATCCAGGTCCCCATATTGTAGGAATGTCCCCATTCAGGTCCCACATTGTAGGAATGTCCCCATCCAGGTCCCACATTGTAGGAATGTTCCTATCCAAGTCCCCATATTGTAGGAATGTCCCCATTCAGGTCCCACATTGTAGGAATGTCCCCATCCAGGTCCCACATTGTAGGAATGTTCCTATCCAGGTCCCCATTTTGTAGGAATGTCTCCATTCAGGTCCCACATTGTAGGAATGTCCCCATCCAGGTCCCACATTGTAGGAATGTTCCTATCCAGGTTCCCATATTGTAGGAATGTCCCCATTCAGGTCCCTATATTGTAGGAATGTCCCCATCCAGGTCCCACATTGTAGGAATGTCCCCATCCAGGTCCCCATATTGTAGGAATGTCCCCATTCAGGTCCCACATTGTAGGAATGTCCCCATCCAGGTCCCATATTGTAGGAATGTTCCTATCCAGGTCCCCATATTGTAGATATGTCCCCATCCAGGTCTCCACATTGTAGGAATGTCCCTATCCAGGTCCCCACATTATAGATATGTCCCCATCCAGGTCCCCATATTGCAGGAATGTCCCCATTCAGGTCCCACACTGTAGGAATGTCCCCATCCAGGTCCCACATTGTAGGAATGTTCCTATCCAGGTTCCCATATTGTAGGAATGTCTCCATCCAGGTCCCACATTGTAGGAATGTCCCCATCCAGGTCCCACATTGTAGGAATGTTCCTATCCAGGTCCCACATTGTAGGAATGTTCCTATCCAGGTCCCCATATTGTAGGAATGTCCCCATTCAGGTCCCACATTGTAGGAATGTCCCCATCCAGGTCCCACATTGTAGGAATGTTCCTATCCAGGCCCCCATATTGTAGGAATGTCCCCATTCAGGTCCCACATTGTAGGAATGTCCCCATCCAGGTCCCACATTGTAGGAATGTTCCTATCCAGGTTCCCATATTGTAGGAATGTCTCCATTCAGGTCCCACATTGTAGGAATGTCCCCATCCAGGTCCCACATTGTATGAATGTTCCTATCCAGGTCCCTATATTGTAGGAATGTCCCCATTCAGGTCCCACATTGTAGGAATGTTCCTATCCAGGTTCCCATATTGTAGGAATGTCTCCATTCAGGTCCCCAACTTGTCATTATGAACCCCATCCAGGTCCCCATCTTGTCGTAATGTCCCCCATCTAGGTCCCCATCTTGTTATAATGTCCCCATCTTGTAGGAATGTCCCCCATCCAGGTCCTCACATTGTAGAAATGTTCCTATCCAGGTCCCCACATTGTAGGAATGTTCCTATCCAGGTCCCCACATTGTAGATATGTCCCAATCCAGTTCCCCATATTGTAGATATGTCCCCATCCAGGTCCCCACATTGTAGGAATGTCCCTATCCAGGTCCCCACATTGTCGATATGTCCCCATCCAGGTCCCCATATTGCAGGAATGTCCCCATTCAGGTCCCACATTGTAGGAATGTCCCCATCCAGGTCCCACATTGTAGGAATGTTCCTATCCAGGTCCCCATATTGTAGGACTGTCCCCATTCAGGTCCCCATATTGTAGGAATGTCCCCATCCAGGTCCCACATTGTAGGAATGTTCCTATCCAGGTCCCACATTGTAGGAATGTTCCTATCCAGGTTCCCACATAGTAGGAATGTCACCATTCAGGTCCCACATTGTATGAATGTTCCTATCCAGGTTCCCACATTGTAGGAATGTCCCCATTCAGGTCCCCATATTGTAGGAATGTCCCCATTCAGGTCCCTATATTGTAGGAATGTCCCCATTCAGGTCCCACATTGTATGAATGTTCCTATCCAGGTTCTCATATTGTAGGAATGTCCCCATTCAGGTCCCTATATTGTAGGAATGTCCCCATCCAGGTCCCACATTGTAGGAATCATAGAATCATAGAATGGTAGAGTTGGAAGGGACCTCCTGGGTCATCTGGTCCAACCCCCTGCTCAAAGCAGGATTCACTAGATCATCTCAGACAGATGTCTGTCCAGCCTCTGTTTGAAGACGTCCATTGAAGGGGAACTCACCACCTCTCGTGGCAGCCTGTTCCACTCATTAATCACCCTAACTGTCAAAAAGTTTTTTCTAATATCTAATCTGTGTCTCCTCCCATTTAGTTTCATCCCATTGCTTCTAGTCTTTCCTTGTGCAAATGAGAATAAAGATGATCCTTCTACAATGTGACAGCCCTTGACATATTTATAGACAGCTATTAAGTCTCCTCTCAGTCTTCTTTTTTGCAAGCTAAACATTCCCAAATCCTGCAACCGTTCCTCATAGGACATGGTTTGCAGACCAGTCACCATTCTGGTCGCTCTTCTTTGAACTTGCTCCAGTTTGTCTATGTCTTTTTTAAAATGTGGTGCCCAAAACTGTATACAGTATTCCAGATGAGGTCTGACCAAAGAGGAGTAAAGACCGATAATGACTTCACGTGATCTAGACTGTATGCTTCTGTTAATACATCCCAGAATTGTATTTGCCTTTTTTGCTGCTGCATCACACTGTTGACTCATGTTCAGTCTATGATCTATTAGTATACCTAAGTCTTTTTCACATGTACTGTTGCTTAGCTCTATTCCTCCCATTCTGTATATGCTTTTTTCATTTTTATTGCCCAGATATAGTACTTTGCATTTTTCCCTGTTAAAAACCATTCTGTTGGTTGCTGCCCACTGCTCCAGTTTATTTAGGTCTTTTTGAATCCTCTCTCTCTCTTCTCTAGTATTAGCTATCCCTCCTAGCTTTGTGTCATCAGCAAATTTAATCAGTTTATCCTCAATTCCTTCATCTAAATCATTGATAAAGATGTTGAACAATACAGGTCCCAGGACGGAGCCCTGTGGTACCCCACTTGAGACATTCATCCAGCTGGATGTGAAGCCATTTACAACCACCCTTTGAGTCCGATCACTAAGCCAGTTATGAATCCACCTAACAGTTGCCTGGTCCATTGCATACTTGGTCATTTTTTCAATAAGGATGGTGTGAGATACTTTGTCAAATGCTTTGCTGAAGTCAAGATATACTATATCTACAGCATTTCCCTGATCCACCCAGTCAGTGATTCTGTCATAGAAGGAAATTAAGTTAGTCTGACATGACTTGTTAGTTACAAACCCATGCTGACTCTGGTTAATCACTTCATTCTTATCCATGTACTTACATACATGTTGTTTAATAATTTGTTCAAAGATCTTTCCTGGTATAGAAGTCAGACTCACCGGCCTATAGTTCCCTGGGTCCACCTTCTTCCCCTTTTTGAAGATAGGAACAACATTTGCTCTTCTCCAGTCTTCTGGGACTTCTCCTGTTCTCCAAGAATTTTCAAAGATTATGGAGAGTGGTTCTAAAATTTCTTCTACGATCTCCTTCAGTACTCTGGGGTGTAATTCATCTGGACCTGGAGACTTGAACTCATTTATGTTAGCTAAATATTCCCTCACAATCTTTCTGTTTACAGATAACTTGGATTCCTCTATTCCTTTAAAAGGACAGTGAAGATCAGTTGATGTTACATTTTCTTTCTGAGAGAAAACAGATGCAAAATAGGAATTAAAAAGTTCGGCCTTCTCAACATCCTCTCTTACCATTTCTCCATTTTCATCCTGTAAAAATCCTATAGCATCTTTGACTTTTCTTTTACTTTTGACATACCCCCAAAATCCTTTTTTATTGCTTTTGACATCTCTTGCAAGCCTTAATTCATTGTCAGCTTTAGCTAACCTGATACGTGCCCTGCAGGATCTGCAGACTGCATTATAATCTTCTTTAGATATGCCTCCCTCTTTCCATTTAATAAACATTTCTTTCTTTCTTTTTAGCATGTGTTTAAGTTCTGTGTTCATCCATCCTGGTTTCCTTAAATGCTTCCCATTCTTCCTACTTTTCGGGATTGTTAACGATTGTGCTTTGAGAATCTCATTTTTAAAAATTTCCCATCCTTCCTGGACATTTTTGTCCTTAAGGACATCCAGCCATTGGATCCCTCCTATTCTCTTTCTGAGTCTCTTAAAATCTGCCTTTCTGAAATCTAACCTTGAAGTTTGAGTCTTCACATGTCTTCCTCCTCTACTTATCCAAAATTCTATAATAGCATGATCGCTGCCTCCTAGCGTCCCAGCCACCTTTACCTCCTCAACCATTTCCTCCCTGTTTATAAGGATTAGATCCAAAGTAGCAGATCCCCTTGTTTTCTCCCCTACCTTTTGGAAGATAAAGTTGTCAGCAAGAGAGGATAAGAATTTGCTTGACCTGTTAGTTTTACTTGAGAGAGATTCCCAACAAATGTCTGGATAGTTGAAATCTCCCATGACCACTACGTCATATTTTTTGGAGAACTTGGTCATTTGATACATAAAGAGTTCATCCATATCTTCAGCTTGCCCAGGTGGCCTGTAGTAAATGCCTACAATGGTGTCCTTTCCGTTGTTCTCTCCTTGAAGTTGACGCGCCCCTGGGCCTGTGTCGCGCTGCGCAGGCGAGAGCTTACCCGGAGCCGGATCTGTTGAGGGTTGTAGTCTCGTGGCGGTGACCCGGTCCGTGCCCAGGGAGTCAAACTGGACGGCAGTCTATTGGTAGAAAATGGTTGATGACTACGCCACCCGTTGAGTGCAGCCAGGGGGCTGCTGCTGCAGGGCAGACCGCTGAGGCCGGTGGAAGGATGGTGCAGCGTGATAGTATAACCCCCAACGGGAGGGGTATGGCCTCAGGGCAGCCGACGTGGATGATGGGGGTAGCAGGAACCACTCAGAGACGGTATGGTAGAGTTCAGGGTCTTTACTGGTAACAACGATAGACCCTCCCGGAGTACTTGCTAGCGAACGGGGCCTGGTCAGTCCTTGAGCAGATGGGATCTCCCCTGGCCAGGCGTAGTTGTAGGCCTCCCAAGCTGACTGTTCTCTTCTGGCTACCTTGCTAGAAGCTGATGTAAGTAGCCCACGTCCCTGAGTGTACCGTGTGGTGCTCACCCGTATGGCCGGTGACTCGGGGCCTTCTAATGGCTTCCGCTCCACGTTGGCGGTGCTGGTCCCACGCGTGTGACCGTGCCTTCGGGCTTCTGGGCCAGAGGACCTGAAATCCCCTGCCTGACGGATTCTGCTGCTGGGTAGAGATTAGCCCCCACAGCCTCGGACTCCGGGTCCGGTAAAGAATCTTCTTAGTCAGGGCGAGCTCTTTAGCTGCCAGCCCCTGACTCCTTGTGACTCTGCTGCTTCCTATGCTGCTCTTGTCTCTACTCTTCCTGGACTGACTAACCCTGCCTCAGCCCCGGGTTTATACAGGGGAAGTTCTTCCCCTCCCAAGGCTGGGCAGGAGGTGTGGCATGCACAGGATCCCTGACCAAAGGACCTCCCACCTGCTCTCAGACATAACATTACGTTACTGTGGCAACCAGACCCCTGGGGTGTCACATTCCCCCCTAGTAAAATTTAGTACTCCGGGACTAAACACAATTAGAAAAACATAACAAGGTAAAAACATTAATAATACAATAAGAAAACATAATAAGATGGTTACGGCGTGTCCGCAACCGGGTGCAGTCTCTGAAGAAAAGCAAAGGTGTCCATTTCACCAACACAGGGAGACGTAACCAGGTAGGGGTCTGTCCTACCCCGAGTCCTTAACAGTCTCTAGTCCATCCTGGGTTACGCTCCAACTATATACAAAGGATTCCCGGTAAATCCACCGAAGACTCCTAAAAACAACTAGAAACACAAAATTACACACAAGCAACAATAAACAGGTAAACATTATAAAACAACTTAAACATTTAGATCCTCCAACGTGCGGGTAACTGGCCTCTAGTGGCCCTAGTGGACCTACGGAGCTGACTGTCTGGCCCTGAACTACAGGGTGTAGGAGCTGTCAAGGGTAAACTGGGCAGCTGTCTACCGGCTCTTTGTCTCACTAGGGGTACGGCAGGCTCACTATAAGCAGAGGGTTGATTCTCCTGTTCCGCTTGGGTGGAGTCTTCTGCCTCCTGGACCGGCTGCTCTTCCAGCTCTACCCGTTGCTCCGTAGGTTCTTGGGATGATGGTTGGAGGAAGGTGAGTACGGGTACCACAACTGCACCATTGACTTGAGTCCAAGACCGAGGGAAGTCTCCGAGCACGGTACTAACCATATCTTCCCTTTCTTCCACGGGTCGATGGTCTTCCTGTTCCTCCTCAGGGTTCCTCAGTTGTTCGGGACACTTCTTCAGGTGGTCCCGGGATACAATGGCTGTGGTTTCCCCTCCGTCTTTACTGATGGTACAGACCTTCGGGTTCTCGTGGCTTGAGGGCAGTACGGTGTACGGGTCCTTCTCCCACTGGTCGTCCAACTTGTGGAGCCGTCTCTTCCTCTTCAAGACCTGCTCTCCGGGTACCAGGGGAACAGCGGGAGCATACTGGTTGTAAGTCTTCTCTTGTCTTTCCCTAGCCTGACAGAGACTTCGCTCCACGCTCTCCTGTACTTTCCGGTACTGCTGCTGCCTCTCTGTGTCCCAGTCTGTTTCTGGTGAAGTGTCCTCGGGCGTCAGGACTCCCATTTCCAGGTCAACAGGTAACTTACCAGGTCTTGCCCTCATTAGGTAAGCCGGGGTACAGTTGGTGGAACCTACCGGGATGTGGTTGTATAGGTCCACCAGATCGGGCAACTTCTCAGGCCACAGACTGCGTTCTTCCAGGGGCAACGTTTTTAGAAGATCCATTACCACCTGGTTCATTTTCTCACAAAGTCCATTAGTTTGCGGATGGTAGGGTGTCGTCCTTATCTTCCGGCAGCCATACAGATTGCAGAATTCCTGGAAGACCTCCGCTTCAAAGGCAGGTCCCTGATCCGTCAGCACTTGGTCCGGGTACCCGTGTGGATGGCAAAAGTGCTGCTGGAAGGCTCTAGCTGCTGTTTGAGCCGTTAAGTCCTTGACGGGGACGACAACCAGAAACCGGGAGTAATGATCCACGATGGTTAACGCGTAGACGTAGCCACTTCTGCTGGGGGTCAGTTTTACATGATCCAAGGCTACCAGTTCCAACGGTTGCCGGGTGACGATGGACTGCAGGGGAGTCTTCTGGCTGGCCCGGTCCTTCCTTCTCAGATTGCACGGGCCACAGTCTCTGCACCACTTCTCGATGGTTCCCCTCATGCCTACCCAGTGGAACCGCTCGCGCAGCAGGAACTCCAGCTTTTTCCACCCGAAGTGTCCAGCTCCGTCGTGGTATGCCTCCATCACCATGGCTGCGTCTCTTCGTGGCACCACTACTTGCCAGAGTAGTTCATGCGTCCTGGAGTTAACCATTCTGCGGCACAACTTCCCCTTGTAAAGGAACAGTCGACTCTTCTCTGCCCATAGTTGTTTGGCTTCCTCTGGAGCGTCTGATTCCAGGCTAGCCTCCGGGCGAGTCAGCATCTCCTTCACCAGTCGGACGGCAGGGTCGCTGTCTTGCGTTTCCGCCCAGTTCTAGTGAGGTAAGGGGTTCAACGTAGCAGCCTGCTTACTCCTTACCCGGTGGGAATATTGGATAGTCCCATGACGGTGGAACGCAGGGAGTTCAACTTCTTCCAGTCCCTCCGGATCTTCTCCTCCGTCCGGCAGGTTGGGCATCCTGGACAGGGCGTCCGCGTTGGTATTGGAGCGCCCTGCCCGGTATTTGATTGTGAACTCGTAGTTGGACAGACGGGCCATCCACCTCTGCTCCAGGGCACCGAGTCTTGCCGTGTCCAGGTGTGTCAGCGGGTTGTTATCCGTGTATACGGTGAACCGGGAAGAAGCGAGGTAATGCTTAAAGCGCTCGGTGACTGCCCATACCACGGCCAGGAACTCTAGCTTAAATGAGCTATAATTCTCGGGATTCCTTTCGGTGGGTCGCAGTTTTCGGCTGGCATAGGCGATTACTCGTTCTTTCCCCTGCTGAATCTGGGACAGTACGGCTCCTAGCCCGACGTTACTGGCGTCGGTGTAGAGGATGAAGGGCTGGCTATAGTCCGGATACGCCAAGATTTCATCCCCCGTGAGGGCCATCTTCAGCTGGCGGAAGGACTCTTCCTCTAGCTCTTCCCATTTGAAGGGCGGCTTCTGGTTCTTGGCCTTCCGGGACTGGCCTATCAGGAGGTCCTGCATAGGCGCCGCCTTTTTGGTGAAACCGGGAATAAACCTTCGGTAGTAGCCTACCAACCCTAGGAACTGCCGCACTTCTTTTACGCTGGAAGGGCTTGGCCATCCTTTGATTGCGGTGATCTTATCGGGGTCGGGAGCCACTCCGTCAGCGCTCACCACGTGTCCCAGGTATTGCACCTTTGGTTTCAGGAGGTGACACTTGGAGGGTTTCACCTTTAGGCCGTAACTCGCCAGAGCTTCGAACACCTCCGCCAGGTGTTTCAGGTGGTCCTCATAAGTTTTGGAGTATACGATGACATCGTCCAGGTACAACAGGACCGTCTCGAAGTTTCTGTGGCCCAGACAGCACTCCATTAATCGTTGGAAGGTCCCTGGGGCGTTGCAGAGTCCGAACGGCATGCAGGTGAACTCACTAAGTCCCATCGGGGTGGTGAATGCGGTCTTCTCCCGGTCCGCCTCTGCTACAGGAACCTGCCAGTACCCGCTAGTGAGATCCAGGGTAGAGAAGAAGTTAGCAGATCTTAAAGCAGCCAATGACTCCTCTATCCTTGGTAAGGGGTACGCATCCTTGTGTGTGATACGGTTGATTTTCCGGTAATCTACACACATCCTCATGGTGTTGTCTTTCTTTTTGACTAAAACTAGCGGGGCTGCCCAGGGGCTACAGCTATCCCGAATTACCCCAGCCTCCTTCATGTCTCTAAGCATCCCCTTGGCGTGTTGGTAATGTGCAGGGGGTACGGGTCGATACCTCTCTTTTATGGGAGGATGATTTCCCGTGGGGATGCGGTGTTCTACCCCCTTGACTCGCCCGAAGTCTAACGGGTGTTTACTAAACACTCTCTCATACTCCTGAACTACCCGATAGACTCCTTGTTTCTGGTGTGAAGGAGTGGAGTCAGTACCCAAATGTAGCTGCTGACACCAGTCCTCCATGTCTTTCTTAGAGCCGTTACCTTCCTCCGGGTGAGATGGAGGCAAGGGTTCCACAGATTGTATAGAATTTTGATTAGTGGTATATAATTTGGCTAGCGTGGCATACCGGGGCAGGTACACTTCCCTCTCCCCGATATTTATTATGCGAACGGGCACCCTCCCATGGCGTACATTGACCACCCCCCGTGCTGTCAAAATGGTGGGCCTACTGTCTGAGTAAACTGGTTCTACCATTGCCTGGTAATCTCTACCTCTCAGACCAATAGCTGCCCGGCACCAAATCATCATTTCACTTTTTGGGGGCATGGCAATAGGAAAAGGGTCACACATTCTTACGCTACCAATCTCACCGCCGGAGAGTTCCACTTGTTGCCGTTGCATCAGTGCCCGGATTTCTTTCTGGAGCACCCGCTGCTCGCCGGAGCTGGCATTCTTGGCAACCTGCTGTAAAAGGAAAATCACCTCTGCAAGACAATTTTCAATTACATTAGTTCCTAGGGTTATTTTTGGGTGACTCTCATGTTTGTCAATATCTACAATGATCAGTCCCTGTGCGGCCAGTTCGACTCTACCAATTTTGATGGTCACCTCTTTAAATCCGATCTGTGGCACGGGCTGACCATTGCTGGCGATGATACTCAAGTCGTCGTCAGGGTAGCGGGTAATATCCGAGTCATTCCAGTACTGCTTGAAGAGCACGTACGGGATGGTGGTGACCTGTGACCCGGTGTCCAGTAGGGCACTCATGGGAATGCCATCCAGTACCACAGGCAAGACTGGACGTCCTCCCACATATCTGTCGCGCCAGTTCGATGGGCCTGGTGATCTTTTTCCTGGGGGTTGGCCCTCTACCCCAGGTTGTGCCCGTTTAAAGAACAGTACCTTTCCATATGTCCGGGTTGATTGCAGCGGCGGCAGATGGGTCGTCCGTCCTCGCTGTATCGGTCACTGGGTCTTCCTCTGGCCGGTGGGGTCCTCCTTGGTCGACGCCACGGGATGTCCTCCGGTCCGGATGCCAGCTGGATCTTCCCTGGAGTGGAAACCTGTAAAGACTGCACAGTTCGGGTTAGCGCAGCAACGCTTTTAGCTAGCTCTTGGACCTGATGGTGTAGGTCTGGAGCCGGGTCATTGTCCAAAGCCTGCGCATCAGCTCCCACAGGCCCTGCTGACAAGGGCACCGCCTCCTGGTAGTAAGTGGTAGTGGGGCGTCTGTGGGTCACAACGCCACCTGGTGCCGGTTCTCGGAGCACCCGGATGGCTCTGTCCTTGAACTGTGCAAATTCTAGATGAGGGTCCTGTAAGGCCATTGCCCGCAACTGGGTGCGGTGGGCATTGCAATATAAACCCTCTATAAATTGTTCGGTCAACAGCCTGTCCTCGTTTCCCACTCCATTAGGGTCGGTCTGCTTAATGGCCCTCAGGGCCTCTTGTAGGTTTAGTGCATAGTCCCTTATACTCTCATGCGCTCGCTGCTTGCACCCGTAGAATCTAAGTTTAATCTCGGCTGA
This sequence comes from Phyllobates terribilis, assembly GCF_046119375.1. Taxonomy (NCBI): domain Eukaryota; kingdom Metazoa; phylum Chordata; class Amphibia; order Anura; family Dendrobatidae; genus Phyllobates; species Phyllobates terribilis. The sequence goes on along the minus strand of NW_027363045.1, from coordinate 1,838,092 downwards.
GGTGCGGGTATCAAAGGTGTCCTTCAGCCGGGTTAGTATCCCTGCGACAGTCTTCCTCCCAGGTGGCCAGGATTTTACTTCCCTTTTGGCTGCCCCGGTTAGTTGGGCCACCAGGATGCTCACTTTTTGCTCTTCTGTGAGGGGGTACACCTGGAAGAGGCTCTCCAGCTTTTCTCTAAAGTCATGCAGGGTATGTGACTCCCCTGAGTACTGGGGTAGCCAAGCTGCTCCCGGGATATAGGGCATGGTGAAGGGCATAACTGCAACAGCGGTAGCGCTGGCGGGGGTTGAGGCAGTGGAGCTCTCCTCCGTATCCGACATCTTCCTCCCCCCTAGTGGACCGTGGCCTACCTTGCGATGATCCTGTTCCGTAGGCCGCGGCTCCGCAGTGGATCGTCAGGGTTGAGGACCTTCCGTCGCGCTCCTGTGACGTCGGCGTCTGCTGGGCTCCTTCCAGGACCTTACGCAACGTCCGGACGTGAGGCGGGGCTTCAGTTCTCGCGCGCTTTCGGAGTCCACGCCCCTCTTCTTCCCGCGCGGTGTCCTCAAGATGGCGTCCAATGGCGGGAAAACTCCACGGATGGCGGGAAGAAGGCTGAAGATGGCGCCGGATGGCGGGAAACTTCACCGATGGCGGGAAGAAGGCTGAAGATGGCGCCGGATGGCGGGAATCTTCACCGATGGCGGGAATCTTCACCACTGGTAAGTTTGAACAGTCTTTGCTTTTCAGGCACGCAGTACCCGGTGGTTGCGGGCACGTTATCCTGCCGACTACGCCAAAGTTGACGCGCCCCTGGGCCTGTGTCGCGCTGCGCAGGCGAGAGCTTACCCGGAGCCGGATCTGTTGAGGGTTGTAGTCTCGTGGCGGTGACCCGGTCCGTGCCCAGGGAGTCAAACTGGACGGCAGTCTATTGGTAGAAAATGGTTGATGACTACGCCACCCGTTGAGTGCAGCCAGGGGGCTGCTGCTGCAGGGCAGACCGCTGAGGCCGGTGGAAGGATGGTGCAGCGTGATAGTATAACCCCCAACGGGAGGGGTATGGCCTCAGGGCAGCCGACGTGGATGATGGGGGTAGCAGGAACCACTCAGAGACGGTATGGTAGAGTTCAGGGTCTTTACTGGTAACAACGATAGACCCTCCCGGAGTACTTGCTAGCGAACGGGGCCTGGTCAGTCCTTGAGCAGATGGGATCTCCCCTGGCCAGGCGTAGTTGTAGGCCTCCCAAGCTGACTGTTCTCTTCTGGCTACCTTGCTAGAAGCTGATGTAAGTAGCCCACGTCCCTGAGTGTACCGTGTGGTGCTCACCCGTATGGCCGGTGACTCGGGGCCTTCTAATGGCTTCCGCTCCACGTTGGCGGTGCTGGTCCCACGCGTGTGACCGTGCCTTCGGGCTTCTGGGCCAGAGGACCTGAAATCCCCTGCCTGACGGATTCTGCTGCTGGGCAGGAGTTAGTCCCCACAGCCTCGGACTCCGGGTCCGGTAAAGAATCTTCTTAGTCAGGGCGAGCTCTGCAGCTGCCAGCCCCTGACTCCTTGTAACTGCTGTTGCTTCCTATGCTGTCTCTACTTCTTCTCTTCTTCTACTCGCTAACCCTGCCTCAGCCCCAGGTTTATATAGGGGAAGTTCTTCCCCTCCCAAGACTGGGCAGGAGGTGTGGCATGCACAGGATCCCTGACCAAAGGACCTCCCACCTGCTCTCAGACATAACATTACGTTACTGTGGCAACCAGACCCCTGGGGTGTCACATTTTCTTACCCAAACAGTTTCCACAGAACTCCCAGTCTCTGAAGCTTCAATCTCTGTGCAGATATACGCTTTTCTAACATGCAATGCGACACCTCCTCCTCGTTTATCAAGTCTGTTTCTTGCAAATAAGTTGTATCCTTTTAGCCTTTTATTCCAATCATGTGTATCGTCCCACCAAGTTTCAGTGATTCCAATGACATCATATTCCTTTTCCTGCGTTAGTAGTTCCAATTCTCCTTGTTTGTTGCCCATGCTTTGTGCATTTGTATAAAAACATTTTAGTTTGTGATTGGTTTCTCTTCCTCCCATATTTTTATTATTTAAATTGTTTTGTCTTTGTTCTTCCTTTCCACTTCCAGTAGCAGAGATCTCAATAGTATTTGTCAGTTGTATGGCTTTTTCTGGCCTTTTGCTTCCCTTCCCACATTGTTCTAGTTTAAAGCTCTTCTGATGAGTGTAGCAAGGCGACTTCCAAATACATGTTTTCCAGTCTTCGTAAGGTGCACCCCATCTCTAGCAAGTAGTCCATCGTATAGGTAATTCATTCTGTGATCCAGAAATCCAAATCCTTGTTGACGGCACCATCGACGTAGCCAGTTGTTCACCTGTAGAATCTTATTCCACCTCATTGTTCCATGGCCATCCACTGGGAGGATGGATGAGAAGACCACCTGCGCTCCCAATTCTTTCACTTTCTTGCCTAAGTCTTCAAAGTCACTGCAGATGGTTTCCAGGTCCTTTCTTGCGGTGTCATTTGTCCCCACATGTATTAGCAGGAATGGGTAGTGATCTGTATGTCTGAAGAGTCTTGATATCCTGTCAGACACATCTTTAATTTTTGCTCCAGGAAGACAGCACATTTCTCTTGAGGTTATGTCTGGTCTGCAGATAACGGCCTCTGTTCCTCTTAACAGGGAATCCCCTATGACCACCACTCTCCGTTTTTTCTTCACAACATTCTTCTTTCTCCATCCAGGAGGATTCTGAGGGCTTACAAGGTTATTCATTGCTGGCAAAGTCTTATTTTGCTGTATTTCTTCATGGTTCTCCTGCGTGAGAGCCTGGTACTGGTTCCTGAGCAGTATGGGTGCTGACTGCCTCTCGATCCTCCTGCTTCTGTGGGTCACATGCTTCCATTCCTCTGTTTCGTCAGGTGCAGTTCGAATTTCTTCTCTTTCTGAATCATGAAGAGATAATTCTGCTCTGTCTAAGAACTCTTCACCTTCCTTAATGATTTTCTAGGTAGTTAACCTCTCTTCTAGATTTCGCAACTTTTCCTCCAACAGGGACACAAGCTTGCATTTCTGGCATGTGAAGTCTGGCTTTTCCACTGGCAAGTCTGTGAACATGTAGCAGGATATGCAGCTCACCAAATGGCTCCTGGACTCTTCCATGTTCTTACTGTTAATGTTCTGAAAACAGTGAAAAAAGCTTAAAAAAAAAGCTTCAAAATGCGCGCGCCGGCAGGCGCGTGGTTTACCGATGCCCTCTTTTCAGCTCCAACAGCCAAAATCCAGTGTTCTTTGAGCTCGCGGAGACTCTTCACTTACCCCAAAATGTAGTGGGAATATGCAAATTATCTCCTCAGGACTCCTCCCCTGGTTCCTATCCAGGTCCCCACATTGTAGGAATGTCCCCATCCAGGTTCCACATTGTATGAATGTTCCTATCCAGGTTCTCATATTGTAGGAATGTCCCCATTCAGGTCCCTATATTGTAGGAATGTCCCCATCCAGGTCCCACATTGTAGGAATGTTCCTATCCAGGTCCCCATATTGTAGGAATGTCCCCATCCAGGTTCCACATTGTAGGAATGTTCCTATCCAGGTCCTCATATTGTAGGAATGTCCCCATTCAGGTCACTATATTGTAGGAATGTCCGCTGTTCCATTCTTCACATACATATATAAGAAAAGAAAAAGTCTCTTCTCACCTGTCCTCCGTTCCCTCGGTGTCCTTTCTGCATATGCGGGCGCAGGCACCATAGACCCCTTGACGATCGCGGCCTTGTCCAGGAGCTTCCGGCAGCTGCACTTTAGTTCAGTGTATTGCTGCGCAGAGACCAATGCCTGCCACCGGCCTATCAGAGGCCAGCAGCTGACATCTACCCATGTTAGTGATGTCATGCACCGCTGCGCTGGGACGCGGATGTCCGCTGCTGGCCTCTGATAGGCCGGTGGCTGGCATTGGTATTGTATCATGCAGAGAGCCGGTCTCTGCGCAGCAATACACTGAACTAAAGTGCAGCTGTCGGCAGCTCCTGGACCGGGCCGCGATCGGGGTCTATGGTGCACACAGGCCGCATGAACCAGTCTGAAGGGCCACATGCGACCCATGTGTTTGAGACCCCTGGTTTAGGATGAGTCTGTCTCTCATACTCTGCTGACCTCACCCCTCCTTGGATAAACCCCCTTTCCACTGCCCCCTTTACTTTTTCCCTGCCCCTCTTCAGGGACTCCTGGAGCTGGTGCTCACACACTATCATACAGGTCACCACTCAATAAAGGTAATATGAAGCAATTAAAGTAGTGAAAGAGGTTAAAACATAACCTTTAATGAATACGTAGGTAAAAAAGATATAAAACGTCACGAGGACCTAAAATCCAGTTAATGCCTGCCAATGGTAGTAAAACAAGCTACCTATCATAAATATGTACTCGTTATAAACAGGAATTTATATGGCATGAACACCAAATGTATCCAACCTGTATATTTAACAAGACAGTGGCAAGAAAAATGATAGAGCTGTCAATAACACATCTCAATAAGCGTGCAACATATCCGACGACCAGTCCTCACACTGTACTCACACAGTGGGTCCTCACACTGTATGCAGGAGGCTGTGTGGGTCCTCACACTATATGCAGGAGGCTGTGTGGGTCCTCACACTGTATGCAGGAGGCTGTGTGGGTCCTCACACTGTATGCAGGAGGCTGTGTTGGTCCTCACACTATATGCAGGAGGCTGTGTGGGTCCTCACTAGAGATGAGCGTTGTTCTACTCGAACTGTTCGCCAATCTCAAATTCGAGCTGTTTTGGGCGGTGTTCGAGCCGTTCGGCGAACACGAACAATTTGAGAAAAATTTGGCTGTTCGAGGTTATGTTCGATAACTGTTCGTGCACCAAAATCATATCTGGATTTTTTCTCAGTAATGATGAAAATTAATGTTAATACGCAGTTTGAGTGTACAGCGGGGTGGGGGGAGGGGCAGGGGATGGATCTCTGCAGGAACAATGAAGATCTCCATTTTTTTTTCTCTTTCCCGCATTTGCAGTGGGGAGGTGCAATCTGTCAGCCTATCAGCAGCGCACACACGGAGCGAAGTGCTTTTTTTCACACAAGCAAGGGCATGTGTCATTGGCAGTGTATGTCACATGTCCTTGCCCTATAAGACCAAGCCATTTTCCCCGTTGCCACCATTTTCTCACTGCTGCAGCTGCGTGTTAGACGGCACCGCTGTTGCTGTGTGCGCTATACCTTGTAAATTTCAAGCCAATTTTCGCACAAATCTACAGATAGCTTGGGAGTAGGGAATAGTCGTGATTGCAGTCCTTTTAAGGACTAGGTTACAGCATTTCCTACGACTTTTATCAGGGAGGTCTGTGCTCTTAAATAGATAGATTGTGGGAGTAAAGACTAATTGTAATTGGAGTCCTTTTCAGGACTAGGTTACATCAGTTCCTATCAGTTTTTGCCAGGCAGGTCTGTGCCAGTGCTGTGCAAGTTTTTTTCACAGCATTTGGCTGAATCTAGCAAAGCTAATCCTTTTTGGCCTATTGCAGAATGTGTTAGTCAGTGGAGTAGCCTATCTGTGTTGCAAGATATACCACCTGTGTATAGAATACCAATTTTTTTACTGCACCTAGTGAAGTAAAATCTTTTGGGCATAGCATCATTCTATTAGTCCATCTATACTGACCTCCATCAGGTTGCAAACTGAATATAATTTTTTTCTGCATCTAGCTCTGAAAAAATATTTGGCCTTCTAGCAGTGTGTCGGACTTTCTCTATTAGTCCATCTATACTGACCTCCATCAGGTTGCAAATTAAAAATAATTTTTATCTGCATCTACAGTACCTCTGAAAAAATATTTGGGCTTCTAGCTGTGTGTGGGACTTGTTGTATTAGTCCATCTATACTGACCTCCATCAGGTTGCAAACTGAATATATTTTTTTCTGCATCTACCTCTGAAAAAATATTGGGCTTCTAGCTGTGTGTGGGACTTGTTGTATTAGTCCATCTATACTGACCTCCATCAGGTTGCAAACTGAATATATTTTTTTCTGCATCTACCTCTGAAAAAATATTTGGGCTTCTAGCTGTGTGTGGGACTTTTTGTATTAGTCCATCTATACTGACCTCCATCAGGTTGCAAACTGAATATATTTTTTTCTGCATCTACCTCTGAAAAAATATTGGGCTTCTAGCTGTGTGTGGGACTTGTTGTATTAGTCCATCTATACTGACCTCCATCAGGTTGCAAACTGAATATATTTTTTTCTGCATCTACCTCTGAAAAAATATTGGGCTTCTAGCTGTGTGTGGGACTTGTTGTATTAGTCCATCTATACTGACCTCCATCAGGTTGCAAACTTAATATATTTTTTTCTGCATCTACCTCTGAAAAAATATTGGGCTTCTAGCTGTGTGTGGGTCTTGTTCTATTAATCCATCTATACAGACCTCCATCAGGTTGCAAACTGAATATATTTTTTTCTGCATCTACCTCTGAAAAAATATTGGGCTTCTAGCTGTGTGTGGGTCTTGTTCTATTAATCCATCTATACAGACCTCCATCAGGTTGCAAACTGAATATAATTTTTTTCTGCATCTACCTCTGAAAAAATATTGGGCTTCTAGCTGTGTGTGGGACTTGTTGTATTAGTCCATCTATACTGACCTCCATCAGGTTGCAAATTGAATATAATTTTTTTCTGCATCTAACCCAGCCAATAGTTTTGGCCTAATACCACAGTTTGGCCACTCAGCTCTGCTCGGTTACCATCCATTGTTTTTTTGTGCAAACAACTCCAGAGTTGTGAATTAGTTAACCACCAAAATGAGTGGAAAAAGGCCTGCTGCTGGTGGAAAGGGGAATAGGCGTGTTGGGAAGGGGAAAAAAGGTTGTGTCCGTGGGGTAGGTGTTAAAGCAACAGTAACATCTGCAGAAGAAAGACCATCTTCCAGCCAAACTAAAATGTCTACTTCTTTTAGCGGACAATGTGATAAGATCCCTTTCTTACGGCCACGCCAATCGCTACAAATTCCAGATGAGGCACAAAAACAGCAGGTGCTTCAACGGATATCAAGTGCTCCTTTAAGTGGGCTCTCCTCCACATCAACTTCAACATCACAAATACTCCAGTCCTCAAAGGTGTCACCCCAATCGCACTTGCTTCCTCACAGCTCCCAAATCTCCAGCTGCCCGTCTGAGTATGAGGTAGAACAGATGGTTGAGTCTGCAGAGCTGTTTACTCATACTATAGCCTGGGAATCAGAGGTCGACTCCAGTGCTTCTGTGAATCCAGACGAGGAAATGATCTGCACTGATGCCCAGAATCTTTATGAGTCGGATCCAGGACCAGACGCAGAAGGTTCTGACCATAATGTAGACCCTCATTCCCAAACTGTAACTCCTGTTGGTGGAGACAATGAGGAAGACGATGATAAGACTCAAATACCTGATTGGAGCGACAACTTTAGTTTTTTGTCAGGGCAGGAACAGGTTGGCTCTGAGGACGACGGGTGTGATAACGCACAGGGTGATGATGATGAGGTTGGAGATCCCACTTACTGTCAACCCACAGTCAGCCAAGAGATGAGGTCAGCAGAGGAGGTGGAGGAAGATGCTAGTGACGACGAGGTCAGGTTGCGCCTTCCTGGACAGAGACGTAGTACTGGAAGCACGTCAACAACTGCATCCTCAAACACAACTCTGCCTCTCACCACAAGTCGTGGTGGCTCTTCAGGTCTCATGGGTGCTAAGCCTTGCATAGCCTGGGCATTTTTTCAGATCGATAAAGATGACCCAACTCGTGTTATCTGTAACATTTGTCAGCAAAAGCTAAGTAGAGGCCAAAAAATACATAGTTTGAGTACTTCATGCATGAACCGGCACATGGACATGAAGCATAAGTTGCAGTGGGAAGCTCAGTGTGCTACAATGCGGCCTAGCCGGCCGGGCCAACCACCGTCTGCCATATCTTGTGCATCCGCGGCCTCTTCATCCTCTGTGACTGGGGGGACAGCAGTCACACCTGTTTTGGGGCGCAGACCTGCCACCTCTTTACCCGCAACAGCCAGCGTGATTGGCAGGTCATCATTTTCTTTGGAGGTGGGAACACCAGCTGGTGTTGAGCGCTGTCCGACATCGATAGCACCACCTTTGGATCAAGGCAACCTAACATGACCGCCTGCATCTTCCTCACAGACCGGCAGTTTGCCGGGGACACCCTTATCAACCCCGTCTAAGCACAATAGCCAGCCCTCGGTCCCTCAGATGTGGACAAGTAAAAGACCATTTCCTCCTAGCCATGAGAAAGCTAAGAGGTTGAATTTCACCATCTGCAAGCTCTTGGCTACAGAAATGCTGCCTTTCCGCCTGGTGGTCACAGAGGATTTTCGAGACCTTATGTCCGTCGCAGTGCCCCAGCACCAGATGCCCAGTCGGCACTACTTCTCAAAGAAAGGTGTGCCTGCGCTCCACCAGCATGTCGCACACAACATCACCGCTTCTTTGAGAAACTCTGTGTGTGACAGGGTGCATTTCACCACAGACACTTGGACGAGTAGGCATGGACAGGGGCGTTACATGTCGCTGACTGGGCACTGGGTAACTATGGTGACAGCAGGACAAGGGGCTGCTGTCCAAGTCTTGCCGTCCCCACGAGTTGTGCGTCAATCCTCTTTATGTCAAAGTTCCTCCACTGCTTCTGCCTCCTCAACCTCCTCTCGGTCTTCCACCTGCACCCAAAGCCTGTCTGGTCATGCCACAAGCTTTCTAACTGCGCAGAAGGGATCCTGCACACCTCCTTACTATGCTGGCAGTAGGGCTCAACGTCATCAGGCAGTTTTTACATTGAAATGTCTGGGAAATGTGAGTCACACAGCTGAGGAGTTGTGGTCAGCTCTGGAGAACCAATTTCATGAATGGTTGTCTCCACTGGACCTGAAACCAGGGAAGGCCGTGTGCGACAATGCTGCAAACCTGGGTGCGGCCCTTCGCCGGGGCAATGTCACACACGTGCCTTGTATGGCTCACGTGTTGAACCTGGTTGTCCAGCAATTTTTAGCCCACTATCCCAGACTAGGTGGCCTTCTGCAGAGGGCACGGTCGCTGTGTGCTCACTTCCGCCGTTCGCATCCCGTAGCTCAGCGACTTACATCTCTACAGAAGTCGTTGGGCCTGCCACTTCACCGGCTAAAATGCGATGTGCCTACCCAGTGGAATTCAACTCTGCACATGTTGCAGCGACTGTGGCAGCACCGACAAGCCCTGGTGCAATACGTTCTGACGTATAGCCTGGGCCAACGAGATTCAGAGGTGGGGCAAATCACGCTGGAGGAGTGGTCTCAGATCAGGGACCTATGCACCCTTCTGCACAGTTTTGAAATGGCGACGAAGATGTTTAGTGCTGACGATGCCATTATCAGCATGACTATTCCGGTGATTTACATGCTGGAGCACATGTTAAACAGAATTCGGAGTCAGGTGGTGGCACAAGAGGAGGTGGAGGAAGTAGAGGAGGAGGAGTTGTATGCGGAAGGGCTAACATCTGCAAGGTCCAGACGGTCGGCAGCACCAAGGCGGCAGGCATGTGAGGGTGGGGGAGATGGTTTTACCAGGGCGCATGGTAGCAGCCAAACTAGTGAGGAAGGTGCAGGAGCCCAGGAAGAAGTGGAGGACGAACTGATGGAAGACTCATCAGATGAGGGAGACCTTGATCACATTTCTGTTGTGCGAGGTTGGGGGGAGAGGACAGAGGAAGGAAGCATGATTGTTACCTCGCCACCAACACAACAGGGACTTGGTGCTCCTGGATGCGCAACACACATGAGTGCCTTCTTGCTGCACTACCTGCAACATGACCCTCGAATTGTGAGAATTAGAAATAATCCTGACTACTGGGTTGCCACACTGTTAGATCCCCGGTACAAAAGTAAATTTGCAGAAATTATTCCTGCCATAGAAAGGGATGCACACATGCAGGAGTATCAGCAGAGACTGTTGCAGAATCTTACATGTGCTTTTCCACAAAATACCAGTGGTGCACGTAGTGAATCTCACAGTTCCAACTTGCCAACCGTGGGACCGTCAAGTGTTCAGCACTCAAACCGTAACAGAACCACAGTATCTGCTGGTAACATCAATTTTGCGGAATCATTTCACCACTTTTTTAGCCCATCCTTTGCAAGGCCACAGGAGACAAGAAGTCTGACACATAGTCAACGCCTAGAGACGATGGTACAGGAGTATCTCCAAGTAAACATTGAAGCCACGACTGTGTCACTGGACCCTTGCTCTTTTTGGGCTTCCAATCTGGATAAATGCCCGGAGCTAGCCACTTACGCCTTGGAGATCTTGTCATGCCCCGCAGCCAGCGTTCTGTCTGAACGTGTGTTCAGCGCTGCTGATGGTGTGCTGACAGATAAGCGCACGCGGCTCTCCACTGATAACGTAGACAGACTCACGTTCATAAAGATGAGCAAATCATGGATCCGAAACGACTTTTCTACCCCTGTGTCATCCTGGGGAGAGTAAAAGCTTGATGATTGGTTAAAATCACCCTACCAACCGTTTTAAGCTTTCAAATTACTAATCATGTTTATCTGTATCTTGACTGGAAAATAATTTGGGCTTTGTAGCAGTGTGCAGCACTGATCCTATTAGGCTATCTATACTAAAGCTTCACCAGATTTAAAATTAAAAATAATTTTTAGCTGCATCTAGCCCGGAAAATAATTTTGGGGCTCCGAGATGCGCAAGACACATAAGTGCCTTCTTGCTGCACTACCTGCAGCATGACCCTCATATTGTCAGAATTCGAAGTAATCATGACTACTGGGTTGCCACACTCTTAGATCCCCCAAACTTTTCGATCAACCTTTTCATTTTAATAAAGACCAAAAAAATGGTCATTTTTGAAATTATAAGCATTAGCAGGATGTTAGAAACTGAAATCAAACAGTTTTCAACTCAAAACTTTATTCTAGGTGATGTTACATTTTCACATAGGACCCCTTGTTCGAAAGGAGCTTCTGAGCTCTCTCGTCCATTGAATTTGTCAGGTTTTGGATGGTTTCTGCTTCAATTGTTTTGCATGAGGACAGAATACCCTCCCAGAGCTGTTGCTTAGATGTGAACTGCCTCCCGCCATCATAGACACTCCTTTTAATGATGCTCCAAAGGTTCTGAATGGGGTAGAGGTCAGGGGAGCATGGGGGTCACACCATAAGTTTGTCCCCTTTTATGCCCATATCAGCCAGAGATGCAGATGTTTTATGTGCAGCATGAGATGGTGCATTATCATGCAGAAAAATGATCTTGCTGTGAAATACACGGTTCTTCTTCTTGAACCATGGCAGGAAGTGCTGTTTGAGAAAATCCACATACATTATGGAGTTCATCTTTAGCGCCTTCAGGGATCCTAAAGGGGCCGACAATCTCTCTCCCCATGATTCCAGCCCAAAACATTACTCCACCTCCTCCTTGTTGGCGCTGTAGCCGTGTTTGCGTGGGGTGTCCATCAACCAGCCACCCTCCACTCCATCCATCTGGACCATCGAGCGCTGCACAGCACTCATCCGTGAACAAAACTGTTTTGAAATCAGTCTTCATGTAATGTTTGGCCCACTGGAGCCGTTTCTGCTTGTGTGAAGTGGATAGAGGAGGTCGACAGGATGGCGTATGCACAGCTGCAAACCTCTGAAGGACCCTGCATCTTGTTGTTCGGGGGACGTTGGAGGCACAAGCAGCTTCAAAAACTTGTCTGCTGCTATGACAAGGCTTTTTTGCCGCTGCTCTTTCAACCTGACTTAATTGCCTGTAGGAAAGAGTCCTCAATTTGCCCTTATCAGCACGCCCACGTGTGTACTGTGAATCAGCTACATACTTCTTGATTGCCAAGACACTTCATCCTGATCATCGCACAATGTTGATTGTAGTCATGCCTTGACCTAAACACTCCACAATTTGTTGCTTCTCAGCAGCCGACACATCCTTTTTCTTTCCCATTTTGGCAGAAAATGTAGGCTGCTTAATAATGTGAGAGAGCCTTCTTAAGTAGTCTTGCCTTTCATTGGACACACCTGCCAAACTAATTAGCACAGGTGTCTGCAATTGCTTACAGTGATATAAAGAGCCCTGACACACATCACCATCAATGAGTTTAACTGACAAACAAACAAATTCTTCCCTTATCACTCCTAAACACTTTTTGCATAATAATTTGGAACGCAGTGTACATGTGCTTTTCCACAAAACACCAGTGGTTCACGTAGTGAATCTTACAGTTCTAACTTGCCAACCGTGGTCTGTATGGAGTTGTTCAATAAAGGGCCCAAAATTAAGATAACATAGATGGGAGAGGTCTCTATGAATAGGAATTCCTAAGTATTTGATACCCTGTGAGGGCCAGGCAAAGGGAAAGTTGGACTGGATGGAATCCTATATGGATTTGGGGAGGGAGACATCGAGGGCCTCAGACTTCGCTGCATTGATTTTAAAATTTGACCATGTAACAAAGTGATCTATTTCAGCCATAACAGCATGGATGGATATATGTGATTGAGTGATATATACTAGGACATCATCAGCAAATAGAGAGCACTTGTACTCGGTGCCTCCCACCTCAATCCACCTAATATTGGGGTTATGGCGAATTGATGAGAGCAGGTGCTCCGTCACTAGGATGTATAAGAGAGGGGACAGAGGACATCCCTGCCTTGTCCCATTGGTGATTGTGAAAGGTGATGAAAATGTTCTGACGCACCCCCTGGGCCTTGGGACACCCGGAGCCGGACCCTTTTTGGTGGATGCTGGTGGTTGTAGTCTTCGTGGCGGCGACCCGGTTCCGTGGCTCAGGGCGGTCAAACCAGTGGCGGAACTATTTATGTGGTTTTGATGTTTAAATGTACGACTACGCCACCCGTGGATTGCGGTCAGAGTGAACCGCCGCTACAGGGCAGACCGCTGAGGCTGGTGTTGTGGGTGCAGCAGAGCGTAGCATAACTCCCCACGGGAGGAGTATAGCCTCAGGGCAGTGTATACGGAGGATGGGGGTGATGGTGCAGGGCAGCAGCAGTAACGACACGGAGTCAGTGATGCAGTTCAGGGCCTTTACTCACAGTTCTTATTATCCAGACCACGTCTGCAGGTAACGGCTGCCCACGTCGTACTGTGCTCACCAGGTGAGGGGCTCAGACAACTCCCAGATAACTTTGGAGCACTTCACAGGACCCCCTTTGTGTGTCCTTTGTCTGGCCTTTCTTACCAACACTTCTGTCCGGCTGCCTCGGGCCTCCTCTTGGTAAACTTGGCGCCAGTTTCCCTGACCCTATGTGGTGCCTTCCTAGCGGGTGTAGCGAGGGGCTGCGCCACATAAAATGTCAGAGCCTCCGGTTTCTAGCTGAGGGTTGTTTCCTGCCTCCACTAGTTCGGGGACCGGTCTCCCCCTTTGGCCTGACCCCTCCACGCAGGTGGATTCGGGCGTGCGGTGGCGACTCGCCCGTCCGCACCCCTGGGATCCCTTCATTCCTCGTTCCTGGAGCCTTCTCGGCTCCTCTTCCTTCCTTCTCCCTCTTCCAGGCCTGGGCCTCTGTTACTAGGCCCGCCTCCGGAGCAGAGCTCATGCAGAGCCCCTGCTCCCTGCCACTTCTGCTCAGACTTCTCTGCACTGAACTAAGATGGTGCCCACCTTTTATACTCCCTTCTCAATGCACCCAGGAACTGCTTCCTCCCTGCTCCTGCACTACAGGGTACCCCTTCCTCAGTGTTCCCTCCCCCCACTCCAGCCAGGGACAGGGACTGTCGTGCCCATCTCAGGGGCATATTGGTCGCCCTGCCCCACGGCAATGTGGTGTAATGCATGCAGGTGTCGGGTCCTGATCCACACTCCATCCTTACCTGAGAGTGAGATATCACACCTCTGGGTGAGGTGCAATACGTCTGTAGCAACCGAGCCCTCAGGGTGCTACAGTTCCATTTATCTTCAGCCTAGGTGACGTATTGTGATACAGGGCCGTGATTTTGGCTATAAAAGGGTCCCCTAGACCCCTACCCCAAGCTTTTTAAGAGAATCATATATGGCGTGCCAGGAGACTCTATGGAATGCTTTCTCAGCATCCAACGAGAGTATCTAATTACAAATTTTTAACTGCATCTAGCCCAGGAAATACTTTGTGCCTAGTAGCAGTGTCTGCTAGTCAGCGGATTATCCCGGCTGTTAAGCAAGCTACACCACCTGTAGTTTAGACACTTAATTTTTTCAAAGGAAATGCTTCGGGACCATGGGATACTTAGTGAAGAGCATCAGGAGGCACCCCAAGGCATAGGGGCTGGGACTGGCAGTAGGATGCCTTGCGGTGGACAGCCGAGCTCGATCCTTATAAAAGCTTTTTAACTGCAGCAGCTTTAGTGGACGCTACTGGAGCTGGAATTACGCGGCTGCTGGCATGAGACTTGCCCTCCAATAGATCCTTGTAAATGGATTTAAAGTGTATTCATTCAAATTAGAGAGACAATTTAAATTAAAAAGCTTAGAGCTGCCTCCACCACAGGGGGGCTCGCTCGACCCACCAGCGGACAGGCACCAGTATTGGGAGAGGGGGGCTGGCCATCAGGGTTCACCGCGGCTCTGGCACAAACCCGGCGACACGGAGGTGGCACGGGCAGGAGTGGACTGGCCGTGTCGGCTTCTCACTTTTTGGATTTTAGAAGGGCATGACATGCCTATATCTGTGTCTCCCCCTCCTTTTACTCCTCCACCTCTTTTATTTTCGCATGACTATATGTACTTGTCACTTTTCCATGTGTTAGTTATGTCTTCTGAGCAGTTTGTCAGCTTTTGGACACCTTTGAAGGTGTTTTCTATGTGTTTCTATGTGTTTTTGTTTGCCTACCATTGGTTTTAACGGTGTTCGAAGGTGTTCGACGAACAGTTCGACGAACAGTTCGGCGAACACACGGGTGTTCGACGAACCGAACCGAACTCGAACACTACGGGGGTGGCTCAACACTAGTCCTCACACTATATGCAGGAGGCTGTGTGGGGACTGATACTGTATATAGGAGGCTATGTGAGGGCTCATACTCATATAGGAGGTTGTGTGAGGGCTCACATTGTATATAGGAGGCTATGTGGGGCTCACACTGTACAGTATATGGAAGGCTATGTGGGGCTGTAAAAAGGAGACTATGTGGTGGCTCCTGTTCAGCAGCCACATAATATTCATCTGACCACTGGACCACGGTTCTACAAATTGCTCATCTCTATATACCAGTCATACTGTGTATTCTCCTATATATATTGTACTGTATGTGGTATACTATGTATACTATGTGCACGGACATCAGATGAAGCACTCAAGATAATTAGTGACTGCTACATCATATACTATTATGTGGAGTTGAAGTTTACAATGATGATTTGATTGATCAAGTATGTTTGAAAACATATAAAAAATAATAATTCATAGGTATCTATCTAGCAGACCTGGGCTTATGTGTGACCACCTTTACTCTGCTGACATAGGCGGATTATAATGAGGGCAATCCGGGCGAGCGCCCGGGGCCCCGAGCCGGCACGGGGCCCGCGGCTCCAGGCGGGGTGTCTAATGCCCGATTGCCCTCATTATATGTGCGGGCCGCCGCGGCACATAGCGGTAGCAGTGGCGGGAAGGGGGGGGCCCGGACCGCTCCCCCAGCAGCGGCCGCCGCTACTTCTTCATCGGCCGGGCCAGCACTGCAGCAGTTAACTTCCCTGTGCTGGCCCAACCGTGTCACTGCTAGGAGACACGGCCCTGTGCGCGGCCGTGTCTCCTAGCTGTGACGTCACGCAGTGCGCCCCGGCCTGCAGTGCTGCACCGGAAAAGAGACAGAGCAGGCAGGAGGAATGGAGCCGGGGGATGGTGAGTGTGTGTGTATGTGTGTGTGTGTGTGGGCAGATGTGTGTGTGGGCAGGTGTGTGTGTGTTTGTGGGCAGGTGTCTGCGTGGACAGGTGTGTGTGTGTGTGGGCAGGTGTGTGTGTGTGTATATGTGTGTGTGTGTATATGTGTGTGTGTGTGTGTGGGCAGGTGTGTGTGTGGGCAGGTGTGTGTGTGTTTGTGGGCAGGTGTCTGTGTGGGCAGGTGTGTGTGTGTGTATATGTGTGTGTGTGTGGGCAGGTGTGTGTGTGTGTGGGCAGGTGTGTGTGTGTGTGGGTAGGTGTGTGTGTGTGTTTGTGGGCAGGTGTGTGTGGGCAGGTGTGTGTGTGTTTGTGGGCAGGTGTGTGTGTGTATATGTGTATGTGTGTGTGTGTGTGGGCAGGTGTGTGTGTGTTTGTGGGCAGGTGTCTTTGTGGGCAGGTGTGTGTGTGTGTGTGTGGGTAGGTGTGTGTGGGCAGGTGTGTGTGTGTGTGAGCAGGTGTGTGTGGGCAGGTGTGTGTGTGTGTGGGCAGGTGTGTGTGTGTGTGTGTGGGCAGGTGTGTGTGTGGGCAGGTGTGTGTGTGGGCAGGTGTGTGTGTGAGCAGGTGTGTGTGTGTGTGAGCAGGTGTGTGTGTGTGGGCAGGTGTGTGTGTGTGGGCAGGTGTGTGTGTGTGGGCAGGTGTGTGGGTGTGTGTGTGTGGGCAGGTGTGTGTGTGTGTGAGTGGGCAGGTGTGTGTGTGTGTGTGGGCAGGTGTGTGTGTGTGTGGGCAGGTGTGTGTGTGTGTGTGGGCACGTGTGTGTATATGTGTGTGTGTGTGGGCAGGTGTGTGTGTGTGTATATGTGGGTGTGTGGGCAGGTGTGTGTGTGGGCAGGTGTGTGTGTGTGTGTGTCTGTGTGGGCAGGTGTGTGTATATGTGTGTGTGTGTGTGTGTGGGCAGGTTAGAAAGTCTTGCCCTGTTGAACACTACACCTGACTTGAGGCCACCACCTCTTGGTTGTCCAATGTTCTTGCTTCTCTAGGGCTCTTCTCAGATATTCATTATACCAGCTCCCCAGAATACCAAAGCTAGGGTGGGTGACCGCGAGCCCTGGTGGTGGTCATAACTGCGGCCACCCAGGGGCAATACTCCATAACAACAATCCCCTGAGGTGGTGTAGGATGTAAGGACCTATTCACACTACATTCAGCGCTGCATTCAGGTCTTTACACAAGGCTTACAACTGAATCCCTGAAATTCATGACCGTGTACTGCCAACACGGGTTCCATGGTTCAACATGCCCCCATCTTCCAGCACTCACCTTTCCCCCACCAAATAAAAACACTGCACCTGTATTTCTTTGGATAAATTTGGCCACAGCGGCCATTTTATTATCAAACAACATTAACATATTAAAAGTGTTATAAAATAAATAAGAAGGGAGGGTTCTTGGAGTTAAAATTAGATCTGGCATAAATTAAACCGAACTCGAACCACCATATTACCCTCAGCCGTCCATCACCAGCTCAAGGGCACCAAAAGCTCCCAGGGTAAAACCCCGTCCAGAGCCCAAAACCAAATGCCAGATCACCCCGGTTAATCAAGGCACTGCCTGTGATTATCCAATATTCTTTCCACCGGCACTTCTGTGCCAACTCCAAGAACCCCACCCCCCGCCAAGCCACTGCGACAAACCCTCATAAAACTTTACATGTCCTTTTTTAATATAACCCATCGATAATACACAATATCAATAACTCCTTTATCTCCTCCTCAGTAAAACCACCCTTTCACCATTAACTTCACAGAATACCAACAGAAAGAAGGGGTGGGTGGGTGGGAACTTTCCCCGCTGACTTCCTTCCTGGACTGACCGTTTTCCCGCACTTTTCCTTATTATATCTCCCCCCCCTTTCCCAATGCCCGCCCCTCCAGGCTTATAACCAATCCCGATATTGGGATTAAAATTACACCCTCATGGCCCATCCCGGTCATGTGGGGCTTCCTTCTAGTTACACTTGCTTCCAGCCCCCTTCTTGACTGTGTACTGCCAACACGGGTTCCATGGTTCAACATGCCCCCATCTTCCAGCACTCACCTTTCCCCCACCAAATAAAAACACTGCACCTGTATTTCTTTGGATAAATTTGGCCACAGCGGCCATTTTATTAACAAACAACATTAACATATTAACAGTGTTATAAAATAAATAAGAAGGGAGGGTTCTTGGAGTTAAAATTAGATCTGGCATAAATTAAACCGAACTCGAACCACCATATTACCCTCAGCCGTCCATCACCAGCTCAAGGGCACCAAAAGCTCCCAGGGTAAAACCCCGTCCAGAGCCCAAAACCAAATGCCAGATCACCCCGGTTAATCAAGGCACTGCCTGTGATTATCCAATATTCTTTCCACCGGCACTTCTGTGCCAACTCCAAGACCCCCCCCCCCTCCACCAACGAACAGTCCTGACCACCTCAGGCTCGTGAGCGCCCCAACACAACAAAAGCCCTTTCGATCCCCTCCTGTATGACCAATGCCCATAAATCAATGCCAATATCATTCAAATGTACGCCGTCCTTTTTCCAAAAATCTCCAACTCCCACTTCCAGATCAAGATGCCGCACGCTTACTCCCCCGTTCCTGGCAACAAAAGCTGATATAGCTCTGTTCAACTTTATAAGTGCCCTATTAATTCCCTTCAATGATCTGGCCTCCCTCCATTTTCCTCTGGGCACAATGTCAGACCACACTGTCAACACCTCAGGAAAAGATGTCCATAACCTTAACAGACCGATTTGAATGTCCCTCATCAATTCCCTAACCGGCCGAGCCGTCCAAATCATTTCCCCCCATATGCACCACCAAAATATCCGGAGCCCGATCCAAACGAGCTGCTTTATGGAATTCTGGCACCACCCTTCTCCAAACCATCCCTCGAAAAACCCAACCACCGAACCACCGCTTGCTCCCTGCTAAAACCCATTTGCCTACCGTCCGGCCTCACGTCCGCCCTCAGCGCCCCCAAATTGACGAAAGAGTGTCCTAGCATCCAAACTAACAACGGGACGCCACCAGCAACAAGACAACCAAAAGGTATTCGAATCTCAAAAGGCAAATTACCTAAGACCGCATACCTAATGCCTTACATAAGACAGGTAACGATCAGAACTCCACCTCCCAATACGTTTTATCACATCCTTGCCTAACCCCAAGCCATCCGCTTCTGATGCCGCACCAATTCTGAATGAATGTGACCCGTATACCTCAGGGCTAAGGCCCAGCTCAGCAATCCCCTTTTTAAACACCGCTATGAATTGAAAACGTGACAAAAAGTCTCCATTTTCATGACACAATAATGGGCCCTTCCGCCCTGGCCAAACCTGCCAATAAGCCAATAAACATCTCTTAGGACAAAGAAAAGATCCCATAACCTCACCCAATATTACCTTTGCCCAATTGATCCGTCTTCCCCCACCTAATCCAAAATTCAATACCCCCATCTCGACCACTCATATCCTCAGCAAACAAACCCCCAACCTTATTCCTGCTTGGTGCCACCAATTCACCTACTCTTAGCGCGCCAAAAAACGCCAATGAAAAAGCCAACCTAAACAGTGTGGCTTCAAAAACTGAACAACAAATCTTATCCAATACAAAACCCAAACGTTCCAAATACTAAAGGTAACCGGCCTCCTTTTATCCAACTCTTTACCTCTTCTCCTAAAGCCCTTGAGAGCTTGCTTCACTAAAAAGGACTTCGTAACATCCTTTATCCCCTGCAATTTAAAACCAAACGCTAAACCTGCAACAAACTTGCCAACTTTTGAAACCGACCATCCGCTCTCCGCTGCCCTTCCCACGAGAAACAACACCGCCATCTCTCTATCTCCATCACTCTCCATCACACCCCACTGCATAATCCAACTTTGCCATACTCGCCACGATGCCTCGTATAATGCCCAGGTCTGTCTCGTGATGGACTCCCGTTATTAACCGTCCCGCTCTTCCATAACCAGCTGCCACAAGCGCGAAGGGCATTCCTGTCCCACGTCCTCTGCCTCTGGAGCTAGCGTCCGAAAACGATCCCACTGAAAACGAGACAAGGCATCTGCTATGGAATTTTGTACACGTGGAACATGTACCACTGAAATCCAAGCGTTCAGCTTAAGACAACAAAGTACTAGTTCCCTCAGTAGCCTAATCACAGGCGGAGACGAGGCCGACAAACTGTTGATGACAGACACCACTCCCATGTTATCGCAGTGAAACCGATTTCTCCTGTTGGCGAAACACTCTCCCAAATGGTAACCGCAACAACAATAGGAAACAATTCCAAAAATGCCAAGTTCCTCATAAGACCCCACTCTTTCCACACTTTCGGCCACTCGCCAACGCTCCACCGCCCTTTCTAGTAGGCCCCCGTAACCGACACCTCCTGCCGCATCCGTAAATATCTCACAATCAAAACTGCTCAAGAACTCCTGCGGGATTACTGACCTGCAGTTATAACTTTCCAAAAACAATTTCCAAACTTTTAGATTCTCCTTGTGGTCCTTATTAAGGCGAATGAAATGATGCGGCGCGCGCACTCCTGCTGTCGCTCCTGACAACCTGCGACAAAATATTCTGCCCATTGGCATAATCCAGCAGGCAAAAATTCAAATGCCCTAACAGCGACAGTAGCTCCCTCAGGGTCACCTTGCGCAACTTCCTGATCCTATCGACCTCCTGTTTAAGCAAACTCAATTTATCATCCGGTAACCGACACTCCATTCTTTCGGTATCAATTACAATGCCCAAAAAACTTAAAATGGTGCCAGGTCCTTCCGTTTGTTCTTCTGCTAACGGCACGCCAAAATGCTCTGCTACCCACACCATAGTACCTAACAAATTCCTACACAACAACGATTGCGGGGGGCCTATAAACAAGAAGTCATCCAAATAATGAATGACCGACTTAACAGAAGCCAGGTCCTTCACTACCCATTCCAAAAAGGAGCTAAACGTTTCAAACAAAGAACACGAAATCGCACAACCCATTGGCAAACACCTATCCACATAGTACTCCCCTTCCCAAAAACAAACTAACAACGGGATGCTATCCGGGTGAACTGGCAACAACCTAAAGGCTGACTCGATATCAGTCTTAGCTAGCAACGAGCCTGGCCCGTATCTCCGTACCCAATGCACTGCCGCATCGAATGATGTATATTCAACCGAACACAACTCCTGCGCAATACCATCATTAACCGAAAGCCCCTTCGGGTACGACAAATGCTGAATTAAACGAAACTTATTCAGCTCTTTCTTGGGCACAACCCCCAAAGGCGAGATAATCAACTTTCTACTAGGCAATTCCTGAAACAGTCCAGCCATCCTGCCCAATTCCACCTCCTTAGCCAACTTCACACTAACCACTTCCGGATGAAGGGAAGCCGACGTCAAATTTTTAACTAAAAAGGGGGGCCTCATGATCAGGAGGAGGGATTCCAAACCCTTCCAAAAAACCATCTGCAATGACCTTAGCCTTCAATTGATCCGGATACCTACTTAGAAAGGGGGGCCATCGCGTGAACCCTCACCGGAGTCACCCCTTTAACCGGTACCCACTGTCGGCTTTCCCTTACCCTTCTTAAAGCATTTTGATGCTCCGTGCAAACTTCCGTTACAATGGGAGCACACATGTTTAAATTTACAGGAGGTCCCGAACTTGCATTGGCCGTCATTAAATTGCCAGCAAGTTCCCGCTTCCTTTTTTTTTTTTTGTGCTGTGTGCCCCTTGACTACTTCCCCCGTGTCCTGCTGACTGATTCCCGCTACTGTTGCTCCCGTGAAAGGACTGCCCATACCTCAGTGGGGCCATAACCTTCAACCACAACCCAATGTCCTTTTGATCCCATCTGATCTCTGGGTGGACAGCTTTCCTCTGCCTAAATTGCTCGTCATATCGTAACCACGCCTGACCCCCATAAGTACGATGAGCCTCCCCAATAGAATCAAGATAGCAAAATAAACCTGAGCAATTATCCGGAGCTTTTTCCCCAATAACGCTAGCCAATATTGCAAAAGCCTGTAACCAATTAACAAACGTCTGAGGAATCAACCTCCACCTACGCTTCTCTTCTTACTCTTTTTTACTATCGTCCTTTTTACCCTTATCCAGATTAAACTTTTCCAGCGGAAGAAGGGAAAAAATTTCAACATAGTCATCCCACCAAACTTTTTCCTTTCTTCTTCTTTTTTTTTTTTTTTTTTTTTAAGTGTGCCCACAACGGCCCCTCAAAGCACACATATATCTCCCCTTTTGCCCTATCATCCTGCTTTACGGTATCCGCTTTGTCCTTCTCTGCCTGTACGCAAACCGATGCCCCAGAAGGTGTCCCGGCTGCATTCACCGCCGACCTGGCCGACTCGCTCCCCACCTGCGACAACACCGGTTGACTAGGTACCTACGCCGCCGCAGGTAACAAACCCCCTTGATTAACTCCACCACCGTCTATTCTAGCCAAAATTTGCGACATGCTAAACAAAATGTCCCTAAGACCCACTACATCTGACCCACGACCTCCCCTAATATTTTCCCCGCTGGGCCCAGCCAACTGCCTATCACCTCCCCCATCCACTAATGACCCAGCGGGCGACAAACAATACATGGACGCATACTCACCAAGCTGCGCAGGTGCTGTGTCCCTGCCAGCCGAACGTCCCAAGTCCTGATGAATCCTGGATTCGCTTTGATCCTTGCCACACTCTGATTCGCCAGACTCCTGCTGCTGCTCAAGGCCCGCGCCCCTGGCCTCCTCGTCACCAGAGGGGACCTGAGCACGTGCCGATGTCCCCGTCAATCGTCTCCCGCCGGTCCCAGCTCCGGTCCTCCCCGCCATCCGCGGCACTACTCGAATTCCAGACCCGTACTCCCTAGCCCGATCCGTGGTGGTCCATGGGTGACTGCCAGGTAGCCCTGTGCTGCTGCCCGCCGCTCCACTGGCATGAATTTGCTGACTCGAGCCAGGCAGCAGGACCCTGAATTGCTGCTGCCTGCCCGTGCACCTGGGCTGCTATCTCCTTCTGCTGATGTCCCTGGCAGGCACCCCGACTGGTACATCGCCAGGTGTGCCTGCCGTGCTGGTGGTCCCTCTGGTCCGCTCATCCGCTCTGGGGCTCCGATTCCTGGTGGGCAAGCGGTGCCGTGCATCAACGCCGGCTCCTGCAGCGGGGGGTGTGTCCAGGCGCCCTCCGCTCGCTTCCTGAGCACCCCTGTCACATGACTCCGGTTCCGGAAGTGACGTTTGACGCACTTCCGGTAAAACCCCGCCCACCGGAAGGTGACGCGGCTGCAGCGCGGGCCTTGCTTCCGGCGTAGCCCGGGCTCTAGTATTGCGGCGCGCCGCCGTAGCAGGCCGCACTACAGCGGAGCGGGGCGCCTTGGTCGCGGACCGCGACCCAATGCTGGAGGAGCCCGCAAGCCGGCTGGGCGGATTCCTGCCGCGGCGGGCGCGCCAGCGGGGGTTTCCGCTGGCCCGCTCACCGGACGCAGGGTCCCCTGAGGGGCTCCGCAGCCTGCGCCTGCTGCCCGTGCTAACCATCTCCGGGGAGAGCCTCTCGGGGGGCCGCGTCCTCCTGCCGCTTCTTCCAGATCCCGACGGGGGTTCTTCTGCCCCGGCGTTCCCCAGCAATCCCGACAGCTGGGACTCGAGCCACCCTCCATGCCTGGATCTAGCAGCCTCCCTCAGCTTGGTGATCAGGGAATCAACGGTCTCCATAGTCCTGGTAAGTGTACCAAACAATGGGAAAGTGGCAGTTTTTTTTTTTTTTTTTTTTTTAAGTTCAGCAACTTTCCCCGCTGACTTCCTTCCTGGACTGACCGTTTTCCCGCACTTTTCCTTATTATATCCCCCCCCCCCTTTCCCAATGCCCGCCCCTCCAGGCTTATAACCAATCCTGATATTGGGATTAAAATTACACCCTCGTGGCCCATCCCGGTCATGTGGGGCTTCCTTCTAGTTACACTTGCTTCCAGCCCCCTTCTTTCTGTTGGCTGCTGCAAAGTGTTACCAAGAGGTAAACAGTGTCACCAAGGACGGATAGCAGCGGGGGCGTTGTTAGGGTCTTAAAAGATCAGGTCCCAAACACCAAGGCATGTCCACCCTCTCCTCAGTATAGATAGATACAGGAGAATACAGCCGCCCCTGTAAGTGCTGCAAACATTGAATATATGACATTTGAACCGCATTACTGCTATATAGAATTTACTTATAAAAATTACAGTATTTAGCACATAAATTGGCAAATTCAGGAGAGCCCACTAGCCGCGACAAGGTGACCTTTCTTTGATGGGATCCTAATCCTAATATTTATCAGTCATGCCTCTCCCGGGCTATAAGCGTAAAAATGTAAAGGGCAGGTAGGATCCAGCATTAATTAAAAGCCTTAGGCACCTTCATAAATTCATATAAAACCGTTACCGGAAAAACACCATCTATAATATAACACTGCAAGCGTGTCTCTGTCTGAAGCCTCGATAGACTGCGCATGCGCGACGCGCAGTCTGGCTCCAGACAGAATCACCCATCCAGCCGTTACAGGTAAGAGGAGTGTATGGCGCCGGAGATCGTGGTATGCGTAGGCACTGAACGCATACCGCGATCTCCGACGCCATACTTATATACTTACCTGACCGGGAGGAGCGTTGCCGCAGCGCCTCTCTTCGCCGGAGACCGTGGCAGGAGTGGGGCGGCGGATCCGCGCATGCACATAGCGCTATCTTGCGCCATTTTACTGAAGACACATTTGCAGTGTGTCTTCAGCAAAATTGCGCCGGACAGCGCGGTGCTCCGTCGCCACACTCCTCCCCCGGCCTCCGGCAGAACAGGATGCAGCAGCGCTGGAGCACAGAGAAGAAAGGTGAGTATAACTGTTTATTTTTTTGTATGTGTGCACAGTGTGAAAGGGATGAGGGGGCCACACATACCAGAATTGTGGGGTGAGGGGACCATGCATACCAGGATTGTGGGGTGAGGGGATCAAGCATACCAGGATGAGGGGTACCACGCATACCAGGATTGGGGGGTGATGGGACCATGCATACCAGGATTGGGGGGTGAGGGGTACCACACATGCCAGGATTGGGGGTGAGGGGACCATGCATACCAGGATTGGGGGGTGAGGGGACTATGCATACTAGGATTGGGGGGTGAGGGGACCATGCATACCAGGATTGGGGGGTGAGGGGACCATGCATACCAGGATTCGGGGGTGAGGGGACCATGCATATCAGGATTGGGGTGTGAGGGGTGCCATGTATAACAGAATAGGGATGTGAGGGGTGCCATGCATATCAGAATAGGGATGAGGGGTACCATACATACCAGGATAGGAATGCGGGGTACCATGCATGCCAGGATGAGGGGTACCATACATACCATGATAGGGATGAGGGGTACCATGTATGCCAGGATTGGGGATGAGGGGTACTATGTATACCAGTATTGGGGATGAGGGGCCCATGCATACCAGGATAGGGATGAGGAGTGCCATGCATACCAGGATGGGGATGAGGGGTGCCATGCATACCAGGATGAGGGTGAGCAGCCCATGCATACCAGGATCTGGGATACCATACATACCAGGATAGGGATGAGGGATGGGGTACCACACATACCAGGATTGGGGGTGAGGGGTGCCATGCATACCAAGATTGGGGGTGAGGGGTGCCATGCATACCAGGATTGGGGGTGAGGGGTGCCATGCATACCAGGATTGGGGGTGAGGGGTGCCTTGCATGCCAGGATTGGGGGTGAGAGGTGCCATGCATACCAGGATTGGGGATGAGGGGTGCCTTGCATACCAGGATTGGGGGTGAGAGGTGCCATGCATACCAGTATGGGATGGTGGGGACAGGATGGGGGCAGCACAAATACCAGGAGGGGGGCAGCACATACCAGCATGGGAGACCATATACCAATAAAAATGCTCGCCACCCGGGCATAGAACGGGTTGAATAGCTAGTAGGTTATAATGGGCACGTGTGGTATCCATGGAAAAAACGGATGCCACACGTAAAGCAGACACGTACATGTGAAGGGGGTCTTAGGCTGATCAGAGGAGTGCACAGTCAGAAAAGGAGGCTGTCACAACCTCCAAAAGTAAACTATAAAAAAAACTTGACCAGCACCTCCGAACAGAATAAAGCAAGTGTGAACAGGTGCAAGCTGCCTTAAGCTACAATACTGCAGTCACTTTATGTGACTGCAGACTTGTGAATCCTCACATTGCACGCCCTGCTCTCAGTGAGGATTTTCAGGTGTCGGGTGTGTGACCACAAGCATGTGATACGCATACTTCTACTTCTGGCCACATTCTGACTAGACTGTGTTCGGCTGCACTCAATTCACATCGGGCACCGACACCTGAGAATCCTCACAGCGCACACAGAGAAATTGCAGGCTTGTAGCCTAAAGCTGGACAACCCCTTTAAGGTTGTTTTTCTTTTTCTTAAAACAAACCCTGTCCCCTGTAAAATTTTCAAGAAGGTTGGAAATTCTCTTTAAAGGAATTTTCCTTTAAATGTATGTTATTTACATACTTGCAGTCATGTGCGGACGAGACTTGTCTTGCTCCACTCAATATAAGAGAATTGAAAGAATCTGGATGAGACTAGTCGGCATGTGACTGCAAGTATGTAAATCGCATACATGAGGTCAAGTGACCGCCCTCCCGCATTAAAATACAGGAAAATCGAGACAGTGTGCGCAAATCGTGACAGTGTGATAATTCAGCTTTCTGCAGTCAGAGTAACTGCAGACTTTTCTCTTGTGACCAGAAAACAACTATAAGAGAGTAAAGGATATTTCCGGGCATATGGGATTGATGACCTCCCTACATATACAGGATAGGTCATGAAAAGCAGATAGGTGGGGTCTGACAGCTGGTGCCCCCATCGGTCAGCTGTTACAAGCTCCGGAGCAAGCGCAGCTCTATCCAGAGTGTATTGGCCTCTGCCAGTCGCTGCTGGTACTGTAGTCACTACTATTCAAATGAACAGGAGCTGAGCTGCAGAACCAGCAGCAGCCGCTCAGTAATGCCTCCTGAGCAACCTGCTGCTCTTGGGGGCGCCAGGTGTCGGACCCCCACTGATCTGCTATTGATGACCTATCCTGTAGATGTAGATAGGTCATCAATACTGTATGCCCGGACATCCCTTTATATCTTATAGGGTTTTCTGCTTGCAAAAGAAAAGTCTGCAGTCTCTCTCTGTGACAGCTGAATTATGACGCAGTGCGATATGGCAATACTGTATGCCCAGACATCACTTTATATTTTGTCAAACTCAAATACCCGGAGGGCCAAAATGAAAAGCTTGGACAAAGTTGCAAGACAACCGTGATATTTATTTAAAAAATGTCTACAATTGAGGAAGTTTTCCCTTATCAAATATAACATTGAATAGACCTCCATACAGTATAATGGCCCCGCATAGTCCTTCATACAGTATAATGGCCCCGCATAGTCCTCCATGCAGAATAATGGCCCACATAGTCATCCATACAGTATAATGGCCCTACATAATCCTCCATACAGTATAATGGCCCCACATAGTCCTCCATACAGTATAATGTGTCCCACATAGACCTCCATGCAGAATAATGGCCCCACATAGTACTCCATACAGTATAATGGGTCCCACATAGTCCTCCATGCAGAATAATGGCCCCACATATTCCTCCATGCATAATAATGGCCCCACATAGTCCTCCATGCAGAATAATGGCCCCACATAGTCCTCCATACAATATAATGGGTCCAACATAGTCCTCCATGCAGAATAATGGCCCCACATAGTCCTTCCTCCATGCAGAATAATGGCCTCACATAGTCCTCCATACAGTATAATGGCCCCACATAGTCCTCCATACAGAATAATGGCCCCACATAGTCCTCCATACTGAATAATGGGCCCCACATAGCCCTCTATATCAGAATAATGGGTCCCACATAGTTCTCCATACAGTATAATGGGCCCCACATAGTATTCCATACAGTATAGTGGGCCCCACATAGTGCTCCATACAGTATAATGGGCCCCACATAGTACTCCATACAGTATACTGGCTCCACATAGTGCTCCTTCAGTATAATGGCCACACATAATCCTCCATACAGTATAATGGGCCCCACACAGTGCTCCATACAGTATAATTGGCCCCGCACAGTGCTCCATACAGTATAATGTGGCGCCCCTGAGGGTTCAGTCGCCACAGGGGTACTGCACCTCAGACCGAGGTGTGGTATCTCCTCTCCAAGGTAAGGATGGAGTACTACACAGGACCCCTGCCACGGACTCAACACTACACCACTCCAGTTCAGGACGGGGATCTAAAGCACCATAGTGCAGCCCTGGGTCTGAATGGAGGAGTTGGGGGGAACCAAAGTAAGGGGGAACCAAGTAGTGAGTGAGGGTGGAGGAAGCACTTTATAACACACCTTAATAGAATCATATATAAACAGAGGCCATCTTTAGTACCGGGTCTTTGGTCGCAGTTCCCTGGAGTGGTTAGTCAGTACAAGCTGCAGCTGTTCTAGGATTCTGTGATTCCCGGTCTCAGGCCTCGAGACTGGGGATTGGGGCAGAGTTGAGTTATAGCCAGCTCTGTTCCTGGTCTTAGTCCACAAAAGAAGGCAAAAGAGGGGAGCAGAGGAGATAGGCTACACAGGCGAAAGGATCTCAGGGGGTGCGGATGGAGCGGAGTCGCCACCTGCATGCCTCATTCTGGCTTAGTCAGAGAGACCCTGTCGCAAGAGGGGGTACCGGTCCCCGATTATCTGACCTTGCACTTCACATCTCTGTCAGAAAAGTCCGGAGGCTTATGTGGATCCCAGGGGGATACAGACGGAGCGGAGTCGCCACCTGTATCCTCTAATCTGCGTTTATCCAGAGGGACCCGGCCTTACACCAAGTTCTCACCACCAGTCACCAATAAGGGCACCCAGTTGGTCCGGGGGCTACACGCCACCTGTAAAGGGCATTGCAGTACCCGTACGGGACTCAGTGGGGAACACAAGGAGGGAGAAGGAGAATTAAGAGAAGAGAGGAACACACTAGAGCTTGGGGTCCTGTCAAGTGCACCTGAAGTACTTGGAGTGTGCTGAACCCTGTGGCGCCCAGGGGATGGGGACTACTCGGCGCCCGGGCCTTAATGCCTGTTCTTGGGGGATGTCGGGGTGGTCGGCCCGTACCCTGGGGTCACTCTTAAAAAGGGAAAAATGAAATGTCAAAGTTCGTGACGCCACCTATGGTGTCTGGTGAGGATCACCAGCGCTGCGGCCGTCCACTGAGGCCGGTGTTGTGGCAGCTTAGATGGAATCACTCCCCACAGGCGGATCGGGGCTTCAGGGCAGCGTAGGAGTTGGGAATGCAGGACAGAGGGGACCCAGCCAGGTCAGAGCAAGAAGGGGAAGCACACACAAAAGTCACTTCTGTACCTTTACTGGAAATAGTTCAGGAACACTCCGAAGCGCTGTAGGGTGAGGGGTGCACGTCCGGATTCTCCCCAGTGAGCGGGTGTACGGCCTCCTGTTTCTTGCCTCTCTGTAGTAAGTTTCTGACCTGCCTAGAGCTAGGCCTAACTTATTTTCTGTCCTGCATCGGCTGATCCTGTGGTAGGGCCTTCTGTTAGAGTACACACCCCCTGGTATATGGGGCCTCGGTAACTCCTGACCCTGGTATAACAGTCAGCGTTTGGTATTCCTGAGACATGTAGTTCACCAGGGGTTCTGGTTGTCCTCTGCTGGGTGTAAAGAATCCCTGCAGACTTGGACCCGTTGTCCGGTATATGGTTTCTGGGGTGAGCTGGTAAAGCCCCTCTGCCCCCAATACTACTCGCTCCTCTAGCCTTTGGCCTACTCGGGCCCTCACTAGGCTATACACACTGGCAGTTAGCTGGCTGCCTCTTCTACTGCTCTCTGAGTGTCAGCAACGCTCCTAGCTCACTTAACTCGAGATGCTTGAGTCTGACTCAGCTCCACTGCAGACTGACCTGTTTCTCTGTGTCTCACTCTGCAGGAACTGGCTGTGGACTCCAGACTGTTCTGTCTCCACTGACTTCCTGAGGAGAACTAACTCACAGACCGCCTCTGCCTAGCTCCACCCTCCGTATTTATATCCCTATCCGGACTCCCTCTGGTGGACTGAGGTAGGGTGGAGGTGTGTGTATGCTCCGAGGGCCTCTTGTGGAGAAATCCTTTAATACACCCCTCCAGGATCTGTGGCTCCATGCACAGCAGGGCGTCACATTCCCCCTAGTTGAATTCAGCACTCCCGGGCTGAAGCACATTTTATAACAACAACAATAACAAGCTTCCCTTTATGGGAGGTTAGGACACTTGAACGTTGCATAACCAGAACATGGATAAATATACATATATAGTTCAATAAACAGTAGGCAATGAGCAACCAGAAAGTCCAAGTCACTTCCGGAGAGGTTGCGCAAAGGGGCACTCAGGGAGTGCAAATATGTACAAATAAAGTCTTTGGGCTGCACATAGTCCTCAGCCACAGAGTTCTTAGATACCCAAGCGGGTAATGGGAAGCAAATAAGTAAAGTGTCTGTTTCACTTGGATTGTCCATTAGAGGGGCAAAATATAAGTTAAAGGCCTGTAAAAGGCAATAAATACATAGCAATACATACACAGGATAATGCAATAATATACAGTATTATACAATACAATACCATACCCCAGGGATAACTATCTACATCTATCGGGGTTTAGCTATTTTACTTAGTGTACGTGACAAGGAGTTGACCTTTCATGCTACGTGTAGATCTGCGTAGTGCGGTGGTCTGTGTAGTGTCAGTGTTTCTCTCAGCTACCCTGTTTGTTCTACTAGTGATGGTATTGAAAAACTGCCTTAACCTCGCTAATGGGCTGGCAAGTTCACCATTGGCTGGGCCTTCTTGCTCTGTTTCTGCTGTGGATCCTTCTTCCGGGGATTCTTCCTGAGCAGGCTTTTCTGTGGCACTAGGCTCTTCTGCAGCACTTACAGGTTCAACTTGCTGTGGATGGTCTTCTGGCTGCTGGAAGAATTGGAGTACTGGAATTATGACTGCTCCTCCGATTTGAGGCCAATCTGCCGGGAAGTCTCCTAAATCAGTATGTATTACTGCTTCATCAGGTTCCTCCGGGAAAATGAGAGGCACTTCTTCTTGGGGTTTTAGCAGATCTGGACACAACTTCAGGTGGACCCTAGATACTGTTGCAGTTGTTCTTCCTCCATCTTTGCTGATCAGACATGTCTTCCTGTTGTCAAACCTTGAATTCAACACAGTGTAGGGTTCTCTCTCCCACTGGTCATCAAGCTTGTGGTTCCTCCGCTTCCTTTTCAATACCACTTCTCCTGGTGTGAATGGTTCTGCTGGTGCACTTCTGTTGTATTGTGCTTCTTGTTTATCCCTCACCCAAGTGAGACTGTCTTCGACACATGCTTGTACTCTTCTGTACTGCTCCTGTCTGGTCGTGTCCCAGTCTTCAGTGGTCACATCTGCTTCTGGTTCTACAACACCAAGCTCCAGGTCCATGGGCAGCTTTCCAGGTCTTGCCCCATGAGATATGCCAGAGTGCAATTGGTGGAAGTTACTGGTATGTGATTATACAGAGCCACTAGGTCAGGTAGTAGGTCTGGCCACTGGTTTCTCTCTTCTAGTGGTATAGTCTTCAGTAGATCGATGATGATGTTATTCATCTTTTCAAAGAGACCGTTAGTTTGGGGGTGGTACGGTGTAGTCCTGATCTTTTTACACCCGTACAGATGGCAGAACTCTTTGAACAATTCAGCCTCAAAGGCCGGGCCTTGGTCAATCAGTACCTGCTCAGGGTATCCATGGGGTCTGCAGAAGTACGCTTGGAACGTCTTCGCTGCTGTCTCTGCTGTCAGGTCTTTGACAGGGGCGACCACCAGGAACCTGGAGTAGTGATATACCATGGTCAGGGCTTAGGCATATCCTGACCGGCTGGGTGACAACTTGACATGGTCCAGGGCCACGATCTCCAGGGGTCGAGTCGTCTTGATGGGCTGCAGGGGTGCCTTCTGGCTGCTGTCGTCTTTTCTTCTGAGGCTACAGGGTCTACAGTCTCTGCACCACCTCTCAATGGAGCTGCGCATTCCCACCCAGTAGAATCGACACTTCAACAGGGTCTCTAGCTTTTTCCAGCTTAAGTGCCCCGCCTGATCGTGGTAGGCCTCCAACACCATCTGGATGTCCGTCTTGGGGACCACTATCTGCCATACCATCTCATGGGTTTTTGGATTGACGTACCTCCGGCACAGCTTCTCACGGTAGATAAACAGCCGGCTTCTCTCATTCCACAACTGTTTTGCTTGAAGAGACGCATCCTTCTCCAGGGAGGAACCTTCTTGGGTTATCAGCTCTTTGATACGGCTGACAACCGGGTCACTGTCCTGGGTCTCTTTCCAGCTGTTATCAAAGGGTTTAACGTCTTACCACGCTGCCTCCTGGAGGCTTGTTGCTCGTGGATCATCCCATTCCGATAAAAGGCAGGTAGCTCAATCTCTTCCAGGTCATCCACTTCTTCTTCTGTGTCTGACTTGTGAGGCATCCTGGACAAGGCATCAGCGTTGGCGTTCTTGTGGCCAGTACTTTATTGTGAATTGGTAGTTTGACAGCCGAGCCATTCATCGTTCCATGGCTACCAGCTTGGCTGTTTCAAGATGAGTTAAGGGGTTATTGTCAGTGTAGGCAGTGAACTTGCTGGAGGCTAAGTAGTGCTTGAACCTTTCTGTGATGGCCCAGACCAAGGCCAGGAACTCTAACTTAAAGCTGCTATAGTTCTCTGGGTTCCTCTCAGTCGAGCGGTGCTTCCTGCTTGCATATGCGATGACTTTCTCCTGGCCATTCTGCTTCTGACTTAGGACAGCTCCCAATCCTTCATTGCTGGCATCAGTATACAGCAGGAACGGTTGGCTGTAGTCAGGGTAGGCTAGGATCTCATCACCTGTCAGGATCTCCTTCATTTCTTGAAATGATTCAGCCTGTTCTTTACTCCAGTGGAATGGGGGATTTCTGCCCTTGGGGGACTGTCCTACCAGGAGGTCTTGCAGAGGCGCTGCTTTCTTAGTGTAGTCTTGTACAAACCTCCGGTAGTATCCTATCGGTCCCAAGAACTGACGCACCTCTTTGAGGTTCTTCGGCTCTGGCCATTTCTGTATGGCAGTGACCTTCTCCGGGTCTGGTGCTACCCCTTCTGGGCTGACAATGTGCCCCAGTTATTGTACCTTTCTCTTGAGCAGGTGGCACTTTGAGGGTTTCAACTTCATCCCATACTGGGACAGTGACTCAAATACCTCTGCCAGGTGCTTCAAGTGGTCCTCATACGTCTTGGAGTACACTATCACGTCATCCAGGTATAGCAACACAGTCTCGAAGTTGCGGTGTCCCAGGCAGCTCTCCATCAATCTCTGGAACTTTCCAGGGGCATTGCAGAGTCCAAACGGCATACTGTTGAACTCGCAGAGTCCCATTGGGGTGGTGAAGGCCGTCTTCTCCCGATCCTCCTCAGCCACAGCTACTTGCCAGTACCCACTAGTAAGGTCAAGGGTGGAAAAGTAATTTGCAGACTTTAAGGCAGCCAGGGATTCCTCAATACAGGGTAAAGGGTATGCATCTTTATGTGTAATGCGATTTACTTGTCTGTAATCTACACACATTCTCATGCTTCCATCCTTCTTCCTGACTAGAACTAGGGGAGCTGCCCAGGGACTACACCTATCCCTTACTACCCCTGCCTTCTTCATGTCATGCAGCATCTCCTTGGCTTTCTGGTAGTGTGCTGGAA
Organism: Phyllobates terribilis; assembly: GCF_046119375.1. Lineage (NCBI taxonomy): Eukaryota > Metazoa > Chordata > Amphibia > Anura > Dendrobatidae > Phyllobates > Phyllobates terribilis. The sequence continues at coordinate 1,804,383 of NW_027363045.1, read as the reverse complement.
GTATAGGCCTGTACCGTTCCTTGATGGGGGGATGGTTGCCTGTGGGGATGTGATGTTGTACCCCCTTAATCCTCCCAAAGTCAAGTGGGTGTTTGCTGAATACCTGCGCGTATTCCTGAACCACCCGGTGTACTCCCTGTTTCTGGTGGGCAGGAGTGGTGTCTGTCCCAACGTGTAGCTGTTGACACCAATCCTCAACCTGTGTTGTAGGATCATTATCCTCCACTTGGTCTGGGGAGGTTAAGGACTCCGCCGTGTGAATAGAGTTATTATTTACAGTGTAAAGTTTGGCCACAGTGGCATAACGTGGTAATCTGACCTCGTCTTCCCCATAGTTGAGAAGACGGACGGGCACCCTCCCATTGCGTACATCTACTACCCCCCTGGCAGTTAAGAGTGTAGGTCTGTGTTCTGAGCTAAGGGGTTCTACTACTGCCTGGTAGCTATGTCCTTTAAGACCTATTGCTGCTTTACACCAGATAAGCATTTCACTCATTGGGGGAATCACAATGGGTACGGGGTCTGTTACCCGCACCACCGGTTAGCTTTACTTGCTGCTGGTACATCAGGGCTCGAATCTCCCTCTGGAGTGCTCTCCGCTGCCCCGGTCTGGCGGTGTCAGCAAGCTGTTGGAGTAAAAACACAACCTCCTCCAAACAGTTACCCACAATGTTAGTGTCTAGTACTACATTCAGTCCATTTTCCTCATTGACAGTCTTCACTACAATGAGCCCCTGGTCCTTTAACTCCACTCTCCCCACTTTTACTGCTACATTCTTAACCCCAAGTAGGTCAAGAGGGAGGACGTTAGAGGCATAAACTGAAAAGTCTGGGTTTGGGGGTTGGAGAGTGTCCATGGACCAGTATTTGCTATAGAGGATATCAGGTATGATTGTTACCTGGGATCCGGTGTCCAGCAGGGCAGGTATCGCAATGCCGTCCAGTATGATGGATAGGAAAGGTCTTCCTCCCACGAACCTGTGGTGCCAGTCTGAGGGGCCTGCTGAGTCTATTCCTGAGTGTTGGCCCTTGGACCCAGGGTTTGCTTGTTTAAAGGACACTGGTGTACTGTGTGACCTGCCTTCTGGCAGCGGTGGCAGACGAACTCTTGGTGAGGATGGCGCTGGTTGTTGGTCCTTCCTGGGGGCGGCGTTGTCCTCCTCCGGGTTGGCGATGTCCTCGTCCGGGGTGGTGACGTTCTCCTTCTCCTCCGGTTCATCCAGGGGACATCCTCAGGGCAGTCGGCTAGCAGGATATTTCCCTCCGTCTCTGGCTCCGTCCGTAGTTGCAGGGCACTCATTACAGTGGCCAGGTTTTTGGTCAGCTGGCACACTTCTGAGCGCAGACAGTCCAGCTCAGTAGGGGGCGCTGCCTGCACTTTGGCTTCAGCAGCCAGCGGGGAAAAGGTGGGTGCTGCTGGTGTTGGAGTGGCCCCACCCTGGTAACTTTGGATTGCAGAATCTGCAGTCTCCAGGGGTTGCAGTCCCTTTATAGCCATATCCTTAAGGGTGTCAAAGGTAGCATCTGGATGATCCAAGGACCACCAACGCACAGTCCTGCTCTCTGCTTGGGACCTCAGCCCCTGGACAAATTGTTCTTTTAGCAGTTTACTCTCATTTGTTATGCTAATTGGACTAACCTGTTTTAGAGCTCGCAGGGCCCCTTGTAAACGGCAGGCATAGTCCCGAACGCTGTCCTCCGGTTTCTGAGAGCATTGGTAGAACCTCATCTGGAGGTCTGCTTCAGTGCGGTCCTCAAAGGCAGTCTGTAATTTTTTGAAAATTGCGGACACTGACTCCTGGTCTGCGGCCGACCAGGTCTCTACTTCTCTCTCCGCAACACCAGTCAATTGTCCCACAACAACTGCAGCTCTTTGTTTGCCCGTCATAGAATACATGTCCAGGATACTGCATATTTTGCGCTTGAATCCAGACAGGGTGTCTGGCTTGCCGCTGTACTGGGGGAGCCACTTTGCTCCAGGCATGTATGGTAAAGTCAATGGTACGATAGGGGCTACAGGCCCTGGTGATGGAGCGTCTGCTCAGTCTTGCGCGGCGGCGGCCGCGGGTGCATCACCGGGGCTGTCAGCCTGGGCCGCGACATCGGGTTGTTGCTGCAACATCTTGGCACCCCCCTAGTGAACAGTGGCCTACCTTCCTTCTGTAGGCCGCAGCTCCGCAAGTGACGGTCTTCTGGTAGGACCTTGCTTGCGTCCGACGTCAGGGTGTCCTCTGGCTCCTTCCAGGACCTGACGCCTCCTGATTCGACGTCAGGGGCGGGGCGTGTCCTCGACTTTGCGCGCTTCCAGCGGTTACGCCCTTCTTCTTCCCGCACGGTGACGGGAAAGATGGCGGCCAGTGGCCGGAAACTCCAGAAAATGGCGGGAAAAGCTTCACCACTGTGAGTTTTACAGTTTCTTAAGCCGCACAGTACCCGGTGGCAATGGGCACGCAATCCTGTTCGTGACGCCAGTTAGAGAGATGTGGCGCCCAGGGGATGGGAACTACTCGGCGCCCGGGCCTTAATGCCTGTTCTTGGGGGATGTCGCGGTGGTCGGCTCCCGGGCCCGTACCCTGGGGTCTCTCTTAAAAAGGGGAAAATTAAATGTCAAAGTTCGTGACGCCACCTGTGGTGTCTGGTGAGGATCACCAGCGCTGCGGCCGTCCACTGAGGCCGGTGTTGTGGCAGCTTAGATGGAATCGCTCCCCACAGGCGGAGCGAGGCCTCAGGGCAGCGTAGGAGTTGGGGATGCAGGACAGAGGGGACCCAGCCAGGTCAGAGCAAGAAGGAGAAGCACACACAAAAGTCACTTCTGTACCTTTACTGGAAATAGTTCAGGAACACCCCAGAGTGCTGTAGGGTGAGGGGTGCACGTCCGGATTCTCCCGAGTGAGCGGGTGTACGGCCTCCTGTCTCTTGCCTCTCTGTAGTAAGTTTCTGACCTGCATGTGTGTCACCCTGGCCTGGATGCCACAAAATGTAATAAAGCTGTGTCTGAGAGCAAGGGGGAGGTTCTCTAGTCAGGGGAACATTAGCATGCAGTACCTCCTGTCTCAGGCCAGTAGGGGGAGCAGGCTGCCCCTATAAAAGCTGGTGCTGGAGGCAGGGTTAGAGAGAACTGGATGACCTGTCTCAGTACTGAGACGTGTCCCGGAGCAGAGCAGGGACAGAAAGTTGTATTGCACCTAAGAGGAAGTGTGGCAGGAGGAGAGCCACAAGCCAGAGACAAGAGGCGAAGTGAGCCTGTCTTGGCAGATAAAGGACTTAATTTACCAGACTTTGGTGTCTGAGGCTGGGAGGATTCCACATCCTACAGCAGATAACCAGTCCGCAGGGGACTGTATATTCCTTGGCCTAAGAAGCCTGGAGGCTCTGCCACAACAGAAGGGACCAGTAAAGCCGTACCAGGCCGGGAGCAGAAAGGAACCCACGTCGCAGGCCATACAGGCGAGAGTACACGGAAAGCTCGGAAACGTGGGCTGTTACCCTATCAGGAGGAGATAGCCAGAAGGAGCGCAGAAAGCATGGTAGGCCTACACCCTCACCCTGACCAGGGCCAATTTCCCCATTGCTCTCAGACATCCAGGTCCCCTCCTAGCCGGGACTGTTTATGGGTCAGTTTACCTGTTTTAGTAAAGACCCTGGACCCTGGACTGCAACCTGTTGTCTGTGTGCTCCTTCGCGCCTCCAGCACTACCGGTACTGGGACTCTCACCACCATCACTCCCACCATCCATTATACTGCCCTGGGGCCGCACTCTTCCCGTGGGGAGTCACACTACCCTAGCTGCACACCTCATCAGCCCCAGCCCGCAAATCCACGGGTGGCGTAGTCGGACGTAATCAACAGCACATAACGGACTACCACTGGCCTGACCACCCTGAGCCATGGAACCGGGTTGCCACTACTACTCCCATCGTTCCCCTATTGCCCGGATCCGAGTGCCCCACGGCCCGGGGGGGCGAGTCAGCTTTGTCGTAGTCGGCAGGATAGTAACCAACCCGCCACAAACGGGTATTGCGTGCCTGAAAAAAAGACTTTGCACTTACCTGAAAAGAGGTTTCCCGCCGTCCGGAGCCGTTTCCCGCCATTTTCAGCCGTCTCCCGCCATCTTCCATCGGTTCCCGCCATCTTCAGCCGTTTTCCCGCCATCGGACGCCATCTTCAGGATGCCGCGCGGGAAAAAGAGGGGCGTGGACGTCCAAACCGCGCGAGACCCGACGCTCCGCCCCACGCACCGACGCTGCGCAAGGTCCTGGAAGGGAGAGAGAGCGACGCTGATTTCACCAGGACGCGACGCAAGGTCCTCGTCCAGAGCAGCAGCAGCGGAGCCGCGGCCTACAGAAGAGGATCGTCGGAAGGTAGGCCACGCTTAACTAGGGGGGAGGAAGATGTCGGATACAGAGGCGCCCACTACCACCAACGCAGCTGCAGCAGCGGTGATGCCATTTTCCCTGCCTTACATCCCTGGAGCGGCCTGGCTGCCCAAGTACTCAGGGGAGCCCCATGCCCTAACTGACTTTAAGGAAAGGCTGTACAGTTTGTTCCAAGTCTACCCCCTGACAGAGGAACAGAAGGTCAGCATATTAACAGGGCAGTTAACTGGCGCAGCCCAAAGGGAGGTAAAATCATGGCCCACTGAGCAGAAAAGGACCGTGAAGGGTATTCTGGCCCGGCTGCGGGGTACCTTTGACACACGTACCACCGCTGAAATTAAAATTAGGTTCTATGGATGTAAGCAGCGGGCACAGGACAGCATCAGAGACTATGCCCTAAATTTGCAGGAAGCCTTGAGGGCCATCCAACAAGCTGACCCTGGCAGCGTGCAGGAAACGGATAAGCTACTAACAGAACAGTTTATAGAAGGTCTGCTGTCTAGCGCTCACAGGACCCAGCTGCGCCTCATGTTCTTTCAGAACCCTGATCTGACCTTTGCCCAATTCAAGGACAGGGCCATAAGGGTGCTCCGTGAACCCGCAACCAGTGGCGCTATAAACCCCCAACGTCCTGCTCTAACCTACCACCAGGAGGCAGCGCCCTCCCCTATGGACTCTGTGGGGACTGATGCACAGGCCCTGAACCAAGCCCCGTCGAAAGATCTGCATCACCAAGTCCAGGAGCTGACCAGGAGCGTCGCGGCGTTGACCAGGACCGTCCAGGCGTTACAAGTGGACCCGTCAAGACCCATCGAGCTGGCTTCAAGTCCGAAGGATGTCCCGTGGCGTCGACAGAGGAGGATCCCGTCGTTCCGAGGGAGGCCCACAGACCGCTACGCAGAGGATGGACAGCCCATTTGCCGTCGATGCAACCAGCCCGGACACATTTCCAGGTACTGTAATTTAAACGGGTCCAACCTGGGGCAGAGGGCCAACCCCCAGGCATAAGATCACCAGGCCCTTATAATTGGCGTGATAAGTACATTGGGGGGCGCCCGGTTTTACCCGTGGTGCTGGACGGTATCCCCATGAGCGCCTTGCTGCATACTGGGTCGCAAGTATCCACTATCCCTTATGTACTTTTTAAGCAATATTGGACTGATGCTGATATCACACGGTATCCAGACAGTAACTTGAGCATTATCGCCAGTAATGGCTTACCCGTGCCGCAGATGGGGTTCAAGGAGATGACCATTAAGATTGGTAAAGTTGAACTGCCGGCACAGGGAGTAATTATTGTGGACCGTCGTGAAAGTCACCCTAAAATAACTGTGGGTACTAACGTGATTGAAAATTGTCTTTCAGAGGTAATTGTAATTCTACAACAGGTGGCGGTGAATGCTAGTTCCAGCCAACAGAGAGTCCTCAACAAGGAGATAAAAGCCCTGATGAGACGGCAGCAGGTAGAACTGTCTGGTGGTGAGATCGGTAGCGTAAGACTGAGTGACCCATTCCCCATTTCCATGCCTCCCAAAAGTGAAATGATGATCTGGTGTCGGACTGCAATCGGGTTGAGAGGTAGAGACTACCAAGCCATGGTAGAACCCGTGTACTCAGACAGCAGGCCCACCATTTTGACAGCCCGGGGGGTGGTTGATGTCCGTCATGGGAGGGTGCCCGTCCGCATCCTCAACATTGGGGAGAGGGAAGTACACTTACCCAGGTACGCTACACTCGCCAAACTGTTTGTTGTCGAACACAAAGCTATCAGGGCCGTGGAACCCTTGCCTCCATCTCCACAGGCGGAGGGTAATGGCTCCCAGAAACAAAAGGAGGACTGGTGCCAGAAACTCCATGTGGGTGCTGACTCCACTCCCCTGCACCAAAAACAAGGAGTCTACCGGGTGGTCCAGGAGTACGAGAGAATTTTTAGTAAGCACCCGCTAGACTTCGGCAGAGTAAAGGGGATAGAACACCACATCCCCACAGGGAGCCACCCACCGATAAAAGAAAGACACAGACCTGTACCCCCTGCACATTATCAGAACGCAAAGGGCATGCTAAAAGAAATGAAAGAAGCTGGGGTCATTCGAGATAGCTGTAGCCCCTGGGCAGCCCCCTTGGTTCTGGTGAAAAAGAAAGACGGCACCATGAGAATGTGCGTAGACTATAGACAAATCAACCGTATCACCCATAAAGACGCATACCCGCTGCCTAGAATAGAGGAGTCTTTAGCCGCACTAAAATCAGCTAACTTCTTTTCTACTTTGGACCTTACTAGCGGGTACTGGCAGGTTCCTGTGGCAGAGGCTGACAAGGAGAAGACCGCCTTCACCACCCCGATGGGACTGAGCGAGTTCAACTGTATGCCTTTCGGGCTCTGCAACGCACCAGGGACCTTCCAGCGGTTGATGGAATGCTGTCTAGGGCAGCGAAACTTCGAGACGGTCCTCCTTTACCTGGACGACGTGATCGTCTATTCGAAGACCTACGAGGACCATCTCAAGCACCTGGCCGAGGTGTTCGAAGCCCTGGCAGGCTATGGCCTGAAGGTGAAACCATCGAAGTGTCACCTGTTGAAACCAAAGGTCCAGTACCTAGGGCACGTAGTAAGAGCGGAAGGAGTGGCCCCCGACCCTGACAAGGTCACGGCAATCAAGAGCTGGCCAAGCCCCTCGAACATCAAAGAGGTGAGACAGTTTCTCGGGTTGGTAGGCTACTACCGAAGGTTCATCCCCGGGTTCACTAAGATGGCAGCTCCTATGCAGAACCTCCTGATCGGACAGTCTAAGTCCAGAAGTCAAAAGCCACCCTTCAAGTGGGATAAACCGGAAGAGGAGTCCTTCCGCCAGTTGAAGATGGCCCTCACGGGGGACGAGATCCTGGCCTACCCTGATTATGGCCAGCCTTTTATCCTTCACACAGATGCCAGTAATGTGGGACTGGGAGCCGTACTGTCCCAAAACCAACAGGGCAGAGAACGGGTGATCGCATGCGCCAGCCGGAAGCTGAGGCCCACCGAGAGGAACCCGGAGAATTACAGCTCCTTCAAGCTAGAATTCTTGGCGGTGGTGTGGGCCGTGACGGAACGCTTCAAGCATTACCTGGCCTCCGCAAAGTTCACCGTGTACACGGACAACAACCCGTTGACACACCTGGACAATGCAAGACTGGGTGCCCTGGAACAGCGGTGGATGGCCCGTCTCTCCAATTATGACTTCGTGATCAAGTACCGGGCAGGCAAAACCAATGCCAACGCTGATGCCCTATCGAGAATGCCTCACTTACCTGAAGGTGACGAAGACCCAGAAGAGCTGGAGGAGGTAGAACTCCCCGCGTTTCACCGGTATGGAGCCGCTCAATACTCCCACCGCGTGAAGGAGGAGGATCTAACAACCGTGATGATCAATCCCCTACCTCACCACAGCTGGGCCGAGACCCAAGATAGTGACCCTGCCATCCGCCTGGTGAAAGATCTGCTGACCCAGGAAGATGCCCGCATAGATCCGGATGCTCCAGAGGAAGCCAAGCAGCTATGGAAAGAGAAGAGCAAGCTGTTCCTCTACGAAGGCAAGCTGTGCAGAAGGATTGTCAACCACCGGACGCACGAGCTGACCTGGCAAGTCGTGGTCCCAAGGCGGGATGCAGCTATGGTCCTGGGGGCTTACCATGACAGAGCGTGGCACTTCGGTTGGAAGAAACTGGAGTTCCTGCTGAGAGGACGGTTCTTTTGGGTCGGCATGAGAGGGGCTGTAGAGAAGTGGTGCAGAGACTGTGGCCCTTGTCACCTAAGGAGAAAGGACCGTGCCAGCCAGAAGACACCCTTGAGGCCCATCGTCACCACGCAGCCTCTTGAGCTGGTAGCTCTGGACCACGTCAAATTGGCTCCAAGCCAGTCAGGATACATCTACGCCCTGACAATCGTGGACCACTATTCCCGTTTTCTAGTGGTGGTCCCGGTGAAAGATTTGACAGCCCAAACGGCGGCCAGAGCCTTCCAGCAATACTTCTGCCGTCCACACAGGTATCCGGAACAGGTCCTGACGGACCAGGGTCCAGCGTTCGAGGCTGAAATCTTCCAAGAGTTCTGCAACCTCTATGGCTGTAAGAAGATTCGGACAACGCCTTACCACCCACAAACCAACGGGATGTGTGAGAAAATGAACAACATAGTCACTGATCTCCTAAAGACGTTGCCCCTGGAGGAACGCAGCCTGTGGCCAGAAAAACTGCCGGATCTGATAGACTTATACAATCATATCCCGGTGAATGCTACAAACTGCACCCCGGCTTACCTGATGCGAGCCAGACCAGGTAAGCTGCCCGTAGATCTGGAGATGGGAGTCCTAACACCTGAGGACACCTCCCCGGATGCGGATTGGGATACGGAAAGGCAACTGCAGTACAAGAAGGTACAGGAGAGTGTGGAGAGGAGCCTGGCCCAGATGAGAGAGAGGCAGGAAAAACTCTTCAACCAACACACCCCTGCTGGTCCCCTGGAACCTGGTGAGCAGGTCCTGAAGTGGAAGAGAAGGCTACATAAGTTGGACGACCAGTGGGAAAGGGAACCCTACACCATACTGCAGTCTGACCACGACAACCCGAAGGTGTGCGTGATCACCAAGGACGGAGGAGAAACCACTAGTACCGTCTCCAGAGACCACCTCAAAAGGTGCCCCGAGCAACTCCATAGTGCAGAAGAGGATCAGAGTGACCTTGAACCCGCAGAGGACAAGGAAGAAATGATCAGCACCATTCTCGGAGAGTTCCCTCAGTCCTGGACTCGAATAAATGATGCCATAGTGGTACCCATCCTGCATTTCCTGCAACCGGCACAGCAACAACCAACACCAGAGCCGGAAGGTGAAGAGGAGCAAGCGGTTCCAGAGGCAGAAGAGCCTGTATCAGCAGTCCAGGAGAGTCAACCCTCTGCTGACTGTGAGCCTGCCATGCCTGCGGTAAGCCAAAGAACCCGCAGACAGCTGCCTGACCTACCTGTACACCCAGCTGGTAGCTGTACCCCTAACGCTAGTGGGGAAAGCCAGGTCAGTCCACCACCAGACAGTGGGTTAAGGAGATCAACCAAGAGCACAAAGGGGCAGATACCCGCTCGCTGGAAAAATATAGGGTGCACTAATTGTAAATAACCCTGTTGCCAAATGTTGAAATGTTTGCCAAGTTACATGCATTTTTGGTAATTTTGTGTTTCAGTTTCTTGCAGCTACCGTAAGGACTCAAAGGTTATGGACTTTTTATAACCAGGACCTTGTATGGACTGCGTTCGGAGCCTAACCCAGGAATGAACTAATACTGTAAAGGACTTGGGGTAGGACAGACCCCCACCTGGTTAAGGCTCCCCGTTGTATTGGGGATATGGACACCCGATCACAGACCACACTGTGACCTTAAGAACTCAATCTGTGCGTCGTCTGTCTGTTAATGTTTTATGGTTATGCATATTGTCTTTGTTTATTGTTTAGTCCCGGAGTACTAAATTTCACTAGAAGGGAATGTGTCACCCTGGCCTGGATGCCACAAAATGTAATAAAGCTGTGTCTGAGAGCAAGGGGGAGGTTCTCTAGTCAGGGGAACATTAGCATGCAGTACCTCCTGTCTCAGGCCAGTAGGGGGAGCAGGCTGCCCCTATAAAAGCTGGTGCTGGGGGCAGGGTTAGAGAGAACAGGATGACCTGTCTCAGTACTGAGACGTGTCCCGGAGCAGAGCAGGGACAGAAAGTTGTATTGCACCTAAGAGGAAGTGTGGCAGGAGGAGAGCCACAAGCCAGAGACAAGAGGCGAAGTGAGCCTGTCATGGCAGATAAAGGACTTAATTTACCAGACTTTGGTTGGGAGGATTCCACATCCTACAGTAGATAACCAGTCAGCAGTATATTCCTTGGCCTAAGAAGCCTGGAGGCTCTGCCACAACAGAAGGGACCAGTAAAGCCGTACCAGGCCGGGAGCAGAAAGGAACCCACGTCGCAGGCCATACAGGCGAGAGTACACGGAAAGCTCGGAAACGTGGGCTGTTACCCTATCAGGAGGAGATAGCCAGAAGGAGCGCAGAAAGCATGGTAGGCCTACACCCTCACCCTGACCAGGGCCAATTTCCCCATTGCTCTCAGACATCCAGGTCCCCTCCTAGCCGGGACTGTTTATGGGTCAGTTTACCTGTTTTAGTAAAGACCCTGGACTGCAACCTGTTGTCTGTGTGCTCCTTCGCGCCTCCAGCACTACCGGTATACCATCCATTATACTGCCCTGGGGCCGCACTCTTCCCGTGGGGAGTCACACTACCCTAGCTGCACACCTCATCAGCCCCAGCGGTCTGCATGCAGCGGCGGTTCCTAATAACCGCAAATCCACGGGTGGCGTAGTCGGACGTAATCAACAGCACATAACGGACTACCACTGGCCTGACCACCCTGAGCCACGGAACCGGTTTGCCACTGCTACTCCCATCGTTCCCCTATTGCCCGGATCCGAGTGCCCCATGGCCCGGGGGGGCGAGTCACATGGAGCTAGGCCTAACTTGGTTTCTGTCCTGCATCGGCTGATCCTGTGGTAGGGCCTTCTGTTGGAGTACACACCCCCTGGTATATGGGGCCTCGGTAACTCCTGACCCTGGTATAACAGTCAGCGTTTGGTATTCCTGGGACATGTAGTTCGCCAGGGGTTCCGGTTGTCCTCTGCTGGGTGTAAAGAATCCCTGCGGACTCGGACCCGTTGTCCGGTATATGGTTTCTGGGGTGAGCTGGTAAAGTCCCTCTGCCCCCAATGCTACTCGCTCCTCTAGCCTTCGGCCTACTCAGGCCCTCACTAGGTTATACACACTGGCAGTTAGCTGCTGCCTCTTCTGCTGCTCTCTGAGCGTCAGCAACGCTCCTAGCTCACTTAACTCGAGCTGCTTGAGTCTGACTGAGCTCCACTGCAGACTGACCTGTTTTTCTGTGTCTCACTCTGCAGGAACTGGCTGTTGACTCCAGACTGTTCTGTCTCCACTCACTTCCTGAGGAGAACAAACTCACAGACCGCCTCTGCCTAGCTCCACCCACCGTATTTATATCCCTATCCGGGCTCCCTCTGGTGGACTGAGGTAGGGTGGAGGTGTGTGTATGCTCCGAGGGCATCTTGTGGAGAAATCATTATAATACACCCCTCCAGGATCTGTGGCTCCATGCACAGCAGGGCTCCACAAACCCCATCCTGGCAACACGCCGTGTGACAGCAGAGAGAAGCTTTGAGCTGAACCACTACACCTGTGAGTAAAGACTTGGATGACTTTAACCTTTGTCTCTGTCTGTTCTGCCACAGCGCTGGTGACCCTCACCAGAAACCGCAGGTGGCGTAGTCAAACAACTACTCATCCAGAAGCCCATAATTTTTTATGTGACAGCCCTGGGCACGGACCAGGCCAAGGCCACGACGACATCTCCCACAACTACAGGCCCGCCGTCCGAGTTCACCTTCCCAGGGAGGGCTAGAGCGTCACAACTTGGTGTAGTCGGCAGGATTTCGTGCACATGGCAACGGCAGAAGTCTATACCCATTGCCAACGGGTACTGTGCGCCTTTCTACAGAGTGTATTTCCACATTCCATATGGCGCCCGCCCAAGAAGAATGGACGCCATTATGTGCAGGGAAAACAACAACCTCTTAAGACCTCCCATCGTGGGCAAGGTTCACAAATGGCGCCAAAAATACAGACCGCCCCTTGCTACAGAGACTGTCCGCATGGATGTGTCCGTCAAAAAAGATGGGACATCCCAGGGAATGCCCGTCTGCAAGCAGCCCTGAAAGAGGAGGAGAGAGAGAGGGAGACAAGGCGTGGTTCGAGCAAGTCTAGACAGACCACACCTGGAGGCCGCAATGGAAGGAGACCAGGAATCACCCTCCGCCGCTGGCCCACCGCCAACCACCTCCCTCACCCTGGAGGGATATGACGCGCCCCCTGGGACATATTCCTTTTGAGGGGAATACCCGGCACCGGATCAGATGGGGGTTGTAGTCTCCGAGCGGCTGTGACCCGGCCCGTGCCCAGGGCGTCAAACTCAGTGTTATGTGGCAGTCCTACAGATGTTGTAAAGTTCTTCATGTCGACTACGCCACCCGTTGTGTTGCGGTCACGGTGGCCGCCGCTGCAGCAGGGTCCACTGAGGCTGATGGTGTGGTGCAGCTTGGTAGGATAACCCCCAACGGGAGGGGTATTGCCTCAGGGGGACAGGTGTAGAGGATGGGGGTTGCGGTGGTGAAGTGCAGACGGCAATTAGAGACGGAGTCGGGTTGTGCAGTTTAGGGAGTTTACTCACTGCTGATGTTCCCGGTCACTCCAGCTTCGAGTGACCACCCGAGCCGTGCTGCGTCCACCAGGTCCTGGATCCGGCCAACCCCCAAACAAGTCCGGAGCGTGGCCCTGAGCTCTCCCTCTGTCCTTTCTTCAGCCGTCCCCACCAGTGATCCACCTAAATCCAGCTCCCTCGGGCCTTCTGTTGGGACACCCTTGGCCTTGGGTTCCCTAACCCTCCACGTGGTATGCCTTCAGGGTGGATGTAGTGGGTGGCCGTGGCAGATGCTGCCCACGGCCTCCGGTCTCTGGCTAGGGAATGTCTTTGCCCCCACCAGTTTGGGTTCCGGTACCCTTTTGCTGACTCCTCACCCGGTGCTTTAATTTGGGTTCTTGGGTCCTCTCTGTTTTCCCCTCTGGGTACTCCTTCTCTGCTCCTCTCTCACTCTTCAGGCTCAGGTCTGCTCTGCTCTTCTGCTCTGCTCCACTGCTCTGCAAAAGGCTGACTCACTGACTTGCTCTCTGCCACTGACCCTGATCCTAGTTGGTGCCCACCTTATATATCCCTCTATGTGTGAGCTCAGGTGACCAGCACCCAATGAGCTCCTACCACTACCCAGACTGCTCCCCCTATCTGCCCCTACACTACATGGGATGTTCCAACCCCCTCCCACTCCAGCCAAGGACAGACTCGGTCGTACCTGCACATTTCTAAGTGGGAGTACCGTTGGTCTGCCCTCCGGAAATGGGATGTGTGTAGTGCATGCAGTCTATCTGAGCTCAGTTCCACTCTCCATCCTTGCCCGGGAGTGGAATATCACACCTCTGGGTTGAGGTGCAATACTCCTGTAGCAGCCGAATCCTCAGGGTGCTACATTCCCCCCTGGTAAATCACAGCACGTCCTCGGGCTGTAAGACAAAAACACCAAAACATACATTTTTTTTTTCATAATAACAAAACATATAAAACTTTTCATATATATTTATCAGCATCATATAAATAACATTCTCGTAGTTCTTGCTTCTCCTCCGGTCACTTGTGCAACTGTTGACCGGTCAAAGTGCGACAGTTCTTCTCTAAAGATGGTTTCCAGTAAAACCAGTAGGGGGCGCCTTAGGAAGCGCAACTATATACAGGGATGAGGGTGGCCGCTCTCAGTCCTCGGCCAGGTAAAGGGAAGGGAATGGCTGCTCACAGTCCTCAGCCTGTGGGATTAAGGGTAAAACGGGTGAACAGTTCACATCAGCTGGTCCCAACGGGGACTATATTTGCAGTAACAGTTTCTTTGTACCCCGACGGGCAACTATTTACAGTCTCTCCTCTACCGTACTCAACGACGGCGTCCTCCTGCTCTTTCTTGGTGATACGGTGTTGCTTCAGACCCGTCCGGGCCCTCTGGCTCCTCCTCCCCGTACCGCAACTCCTCCTCCGTCAAGCGGTGTACGTGGAGGGCGTAAGGTCCTTTGGCACACTTGTGCCGGGTGAAAGTGACCTCGTCTCCAACGTAGAGGTCACGGCCTTTATGACCCTCCGGCAGGTGGGACTCGACGTCTCTGCGGGTCACAAAAACGTCACCGAGATTGTTACGGTCCCGAATAAAGCCCCACCCATGCTGCTGGTTGAACTTTATCACCGTCCCGATGGTGCGGGGACAATGCGCTGCACGGGGGTCCCTCCTGGTCCGGCTCTTCTGCTCCGCGCTCCGGATTTGGGCCTGTTGTTCTCTGACCCGCCTCTCCTCCCGTTCTCTCGCAAACTCTGCTAGCTGCTGACGGCAACACTCAGTACGCTCAGCTGCGGCTGCCCGAGTTTCTCCGGTGAACCCCATCAAATCTCCCCCCGTGGGGTCCCACGCGAATTGGGCTTCTTCTAGGGGAGGCGAGACCCGAGTCACGGGCTTCGGAGCCGGGATCAGGGGCTCACACAAGGGCCCTAGTCTCTGTTGCCGCTCCAGCTCACAAAACTCTTCGGGCCAGATAAAGGGCCGCCCGTCCGGCCATGTGAGCTGGCTGAAGAGGTCCTTTCCCAAACTCGGCACCCTTGGTTTTGCGGGTGCGGGCGCGGTGGTAGTGGCGCCCAGGTCGCCCAGGCCTTGCGGCCAGGCCTGGGGCACTTGGAACGTAAAGGGCACCGTTAATACGGCGGCGCCCTGTGCTACCTGGCCTTGCGACCAGGCCGGAGGTTCCGCGGAGGTAGGGGGCGCTGTTGGTGATGCGGGGCCCGGGGGTACTGGGCCTTGCGACCAGGCCGGAGGCTCTTCCTGCTTGGTCACGCTCCGGGTCGGTGCGTGTGACGTCACAGGGGTCGCGGCGGCGGCTTCCGGTCGGGGCCTAGTCCTTAGCGGTGACATGGCGGTTACGGGCACGGACGGGGGACTTTCGGGCTCTGCGACGGGGAGCTGGGGCAGGTGGGCGGTCTCTCGGTATGGGGTATAGGCGTCCCCTTTACCTGCCTCCATGCGTTTGGCTCCCTTTTCAGCGCCGTCTCCGGCCTTGGGTCCTTCCGCGTCATCCTCAGAGGCAGTTGGTGTCCTCCTCCAGGGAAGCGTGCTCCGTCGACGGGTTCCAGTTTGCTGGGCCATCTCCCGGCTCCACTCCGCCAGTATTTCGCGCTGTACCCGGGCCATCCTCCTTGCGAGGCCCTCCAGGGCCGTTTGTGCACACTCCCGGTCTCGGGGGAGCTGCGCTAAGATCTCCGCTAGACCTAGCGGGGTTGTGGACTCTAGCAGGCTCCTGACCATCGGGTCGGTGCTGCTCTGCTCTTCTTCCGGCAGGCTCCTGGCCAGCGGGCCGGTGCTGCTCTGCCCTCCTTCTCCTTCTGTCTCTAGCAGACTCCTGGCCAGCGGGCCGGTGCTGTTCTGCTTTCTCTCCATCTCCGGGTAAGCTCCTCCGCTACTCTTCTCCAGGCTTCTTGCCTCCGGGTGCGCTCGCTCCAGACTGCTCCAGGCGGCACCCATCTTTGCTCTTTTCTTTCGTCTCTTCCCACTTCGAGGGCGGTCCCGGGGCAACTCGGTGACTGTCAGCTCCAGGGGCAGTTCTTTCACGCTGACAGACACCTCTAGCATCACAGTCTCTGTTGGTGGGGGCGGTTTCCACTTTTGGCGCCATTTTCTGTCCTGGCCCACGATGGGAGGCGGCCTCTTGCCCTCCTTTGGCACGCCCATAATGGCGTCCGCTGCTCTTCCAAGGCGGGAAAAAGCTGGAAATGGCGGGAATCGCTTCCCAGTGGCGGGAAACTCGGCAGATGGCGGGAACAAGCTGGAAATGGCGGACAATCGGCGGGAAACGACTGGTGATGGAGTCCGATGGCGTGGACCCTCCGGAACCGGCGGGAGACTTCTTTCTGAGGTAAACTTGCACTTTTCTTCAGGCACGCAGTACCCGGGTGTTGCGGGCACGTAATCCTGCCGACTACGCCAAAGTTGACGCGCCCCCTGGGACATATTCCTTTTGAGGGGAATACCCGGCACCGGATCAGATGGGGGTTGTAGTCTCCGAGCGGCTGTGACCCGGCCCGTGCCCAGGGCGTCAAACTCAGTGTTATGTGGCAGTCCTACAGATGTTGTAAAGTTCTTCATGTCGACTACGCCACCCGTTGTGTTGCGGTCACGGTGGCCGCCGCTGCAGCAGGGTCCACTGAGGCTGATGGTGTGGTGCAGCTTGGTAGGATAACCCCCAACGGGAGGGGTATTGCCTCAGGGGGACAGGTGTAGAGGATGGGGGTTGCGGTGGTGAAGTGCAGACGGCAATTAGAGACGGAGTCGGGTTGTGCAGTTTAGGGAGTTTACTCACTGCTGATGTTCCCGGTCACTCCAGCTTCGAGTGACCACCCGAGCCGTGCTGCGTCCACCAGGTCCTGGATCCGGCCAACCCCCAAACAAGTCCGGAGCGTGGCCCTGAGCTCTCCCTCTGTCCTTTCTTCAGCCGTCCCCACCAGTGATCCACCTAAATCCAGCTCCCTCGGGCCTTCTGTTGGGACACCCTTGGCCTTGGGTTCCCTGACCCTCCACGTGGTATGCCTTCAGGGTGGATGTAGTGGGTGGCCGTGGCAGATGCTGCCCACGGCCTCCGGTCTCTGGCTAGGGAATGTCTTTGCCCCCACCAGTTTGGGTTCCGGTACCCTTTTGCTGACTCCTCACCCGGTGCTTTAATTTGGGTTCTTGGGTCCTCTCTGTTTTCCCCTCTGAGTACTCCTTCTCTGCTCCTCTCTCACTCTTCAGGCTCAGGTCTGCTCTGCTCTTCTGCTCTGCTCCACTGCTCTGCAAAAGGCTGACTCACTGACTTGCTCTCTGCCACTGACCCTGATCCTAGTTGGTGCCCACCTTATATATCCCTCTATGTGTGAGCTCAGGTGACCAGCACCCAATGAGCTCCTACCACTACCCAGACTGCTCCCCCTATCTGCCCCTACACTACATGGGATGTTCCAACCCCCTCCCACTCCAGCCAAGGACAGACTCGGTCGTACCTGCACATTTCTAAGTGGGAGTACCGTTGGTCTGCCCTCCGGAAATGGGATGTGTGTAGTGCATGCAGTCTATCTGAGCTCAGTTCCACTCTCCATCCTTGCCCGGGAGTGGAATATCACACCTCTGGGTTGAGGTGCAATACTCCTGTAGCAGCCGAATCCTCAGGGTGCTACAGATACAGCATTCGATTAGCACCGGAGGAGGCCGAGTTCCTCCGCAGCGAGACGCAGAACTTGACCCGGAGAGTGGAAGAGGCCCAGCGGAGAGCAGTCGAGGAATGGAGGAAGGAGATGTGGGAGAAGCTTGCAGCCCGACACCCGGAGGTTCGGCGCCCTGTCAGCGATACTCCAGCCCCGGTGGAAATGGAACAAGACCAGGAGGCCGCATCCAGCCCAGGAGCGGGTAAGGAAACAACCCCTGCCCCGGGCGCCAAATGCGTCAACCTCCTCCTAGACTTCCTGCCGCCACCTCCATCCCCGGGCGCTACCGTTTGGGAGCAGCTACTAACCCCGGACCCTGAGGCCCAAACTGTCGCAGCCTCCGGAAGCCTGCTGCCCCTCACACTCCCGGAGCCGTCACCACCTGCTCTCGCCTGGGTGTACTCACACACCAACCCGGACTGGTCCGCCAAGATGGAGGACCAACAGCGGCCCCCGCTAACACCGTTACCAGCACCCCCGGTTACAAGCCCAAAGAGAGAGGAGTTTAGATGGGACAACCGGGGGGGGGGGGGGATCTAATGAGGTTTCCCCGGGAGACCCAAGCTGAGGCTCAACAGCGGGAGGAGTATTGCCGGCATGAGCTCCTCCAGCTAGAGCGAGAACGGCATGCACGGAGGGTCCGCTGCGAGCAGCTGGAGGTGCGGTCAAAAGCCGCTAAGGCCCAAGCCCGCCAGGCGCAGGCCTCCCACTTCAGCCCCCGGGAGGAAGGACTCATAGTCAGATTCCACCAGGAGGCGGGATGGGACTTTATCCGCAGCCCCCAGCTCGCTCAAGACGTGTTTGTAAATAGGCGGGACGTGGAGCCCCATTTGGAGGAAGGAGACCCTGACCGCAACCTATACCCGGGAGACTTGGTCTCCTACACCCGCCACCACGGGGTGCGCGGGTGGTACGCCCTGGAGGTACGTCGGGTGTTTAAGGAAGACGCCTCTCCGCGCGTTCCCACAAGTGACCGATCAGGATCAGTGGGAAAGCATGAGCCGTACCCCCGGTAGGGATACCACCTGTAATGCGGCCCCGGAAGCTGAACTTCCTTGTTATTGTTTTTTTTTTTGTTCTCCTTGTTGCTGTTCATTTTGAAAAGACGTTATGCCAGCGGACGGTGAGCAGTCAACAGACTGGATTGTAAATAGTTTGCACCTATTCAGGTGCTCCCTATTGGTTTTATATGTGCAACAACAGACCTCAGAACAAAAACCTGTCTGGGTGGCACCATTGGAGGTGCAACTCAGGATCGCCATGCCCTGCGGCCACTCCAGGCCCTACGTGGAGGGTTTTCTTTGGACAGGTCCCTCATGCTGCTGTGCCTGCACTTGCACAAGAATTTCTACTGTTTTTCTAAATTTATATAATGTCTTAATATATATTTAATCTGCAATGTTTAAGAAAAATGCCTCCCATAATGGGAAGATTGTTTCTGTTGTTTACAAAAGCATTTAAAAATTTTTGAAGTCTGAAATATACCATGTATTTACTCTATTGCAGCCCGCGGAAATGCTGTGTTTCACCGGGGGGGAATTTGGTGCCCTTCAGGGTTCAGTCGCCACAGGGGTACTGCACCTCAGACCGAGGTGTGGTATCTCCTCTCCAAGGTAAGGATGGAGTAATACACAGGACCCCTGACACGCACTCAACACTACACCACTCCAGTTCAGGACGGGGATCTAAAGCACCATAGTGCAACCCTGGGTCTGAATGGAGGAGTTGGGGGGAACCAAAGTAAGGGGGAACCAAGTAGTGAGTGAGGGTGGAGGAAGCACTTTATAACACACCTCAATAGAATCATATATAAACAGATGTCATCTTTAATACCGGGTCTTTGGTCGCAGTTCCCTGGAGTGGTTAGTCAGTACAAGCGGCAGCTGTTCTAGGATTCTGTGATTCCCGGTTTCAGGCTTCGAGACTGGGGATTGGGGCAGAGTTGAGTTATAGCCAGCTCTGTTCCCAGTCTTAGTCCACACAAGAAGGCCCAGGAGGGGAACAGAGGAGATAGGCTCCACAGGCGAAAGGATTTCAGGGGGTGCGGACAGAGCGGAGTCACCACCTGCATGCCTCATTCTGGCCTAGTCAGAGAGACCCTGCCGCAAGAGGGGGTACTGGTACCCGATTATCTGACCTTGCACTTCACGTCTCTGTCAGAAAAGTCCGGAGGTTTATGTGGATCCCAGGGGGATACGGACGGAGCGGAGTCGCCACCTGTATCCTCTAATCTGCGTTTTTCCAGAGGGACCTGGCCTTACACCAAGTTCTCACCACAAGTCACCAATAAGGGCACCCAGTCGGTCCGGGGGCTACACGAAACCCGTAAAGGACATCGCAGTACCCGTACGGAACTCAGTGGGGAACACAAGGAGGGAGAAGGAGAAATAAGAGAAGAGATGAACACACTAGAGCTTGGGGTCCTGTCAAGTGCACCTGAAGTACTTGGAGTGTGCTGAACCCCATCCTGGTGGCCGCAACTCGCCGTGTGACAGCAGAGAGAAGCTCTGAGCTGAACCACTACACCTGTGAGTAAAGACTTGGAAGACTTCAACCTTTGTCTCTGTCTGTTCCTTACTCCGCAGCTCTGAACCCGCCAACGCTCTATTCCACGCTCTCTCTCTCTCTCTATGCTGCCCTGAGGCCTTGCTCCACCTGTGGGGAGCCGTACCATCCAAGCTGTCTGAACACCGGCCTCAGAGGACTGCTGCAGCGCTGGTGATCCTCACCAAAAACCGCAGGTGGCGTAGTCGAACAACCACTCATCCAGAAGCCCATAATTTTTTATGTGACAGCCCTGGGCACGGACCGGGCCAAGGCCACGATGACATCCCCCACAACTACAGGCCCGCCGTCCGAGTTCACCTTCCCAGGGAGGGCTAGAGCGTCACAATAACAGGGCCCTACATTGCTTATTATATACAGTATAATGGCCATACAGTGCTCCATACAGAATAATGAGCCCCACATAGTGCTCCATACAGTAAAATGGGCCCCACATAATCCTCCATACAGTATAATGGCCCCACATAATCCTCCATACAGTATAATGGGTCCCACATAATCCTCCATACAGTATAATGGCCCCACATAGTCCTCCATGCAGAATAATGGCCCCACATAGTCCTCCATACAGTATAATGGCCCCGCACAGTCCTCCATACAGTATAATGGCCCCACATAGTCCTCCATACAGTATAACGGCCCCACATAGTCCTCCATACAGTATAATGGCCCCACATAGTCCTACATACAGTATAATGGCCCCATATAATCCTCCATACAGTATAATGGCCCCACATAGTCCTCCATACAGTATAACGGCCCCACATAGTCCTCCATACAGTATAATGGCCCCACATAGTCCTACATACAGTATAATGGCCCCATATAATCCTCCATACAGTGTAATGGTCTCACATAGCCCTCCATGCAGAATAATGGGCCCCACGTAGTACTCCATACAGGATAATGGCCTCGCATAGTCCTCCATACAGTATAATGGTCTCACATAATCCTCCATACAGTATAATGGCCCCACACAGTGCTCCATAGAGTATAACAGGGCCCTACATTGCTTTCCATACAGTATAATGGCCTCACATAGTGCTCCATACAGTATAATGGCCCCACACAGTGCTCCATACAGTATAATGGGCCCCACACAGTGTTCCATACAGTATAATGGGCCCCACATAGTCCTCCATACAGTATAATGAGCCCCACATAGTGTTCCATACAGTATAATGGGCCCCACATAGTGCTCCATACAGTATAATGGGCCTCACATAGTGCTCCATACAGTATAATGGGCCCCACATAGTGCTCCATACAGTATAATGGGCCCCACATAGTGCTCCATACAGTATACTGGCCTCACATAGTGCTCCATACAGTATAATGGCCCCACACAGTGCTCCATACAGTATAATGGGCCCCACACAGTGCTCCATACAGTATAACAGGGCCCTACATTGCTTTCCATACAGTATAATGGCCATACAGTGACAGTGCTCCATACAGAATAATGAGCCCCACATAGTTCTCCATATAGTATAATGGGCCCCACATAATCCTCCATACAGTATAACAGGGCCCTACATTGCTTTTGTGGCGCCCCTGAGGGTTTAGTCGCCACAGGGGTACTGCACCTCAGAATGGGGTGTGGTATCTCCTCTCTTAGGTAAGGATGGAGTACTGCACAGGACCCCAACCACACACTCAACACTACACCACTCCAGTTCTGAAGGGGGCCTAATGCACCATAGGGCTGCCCCGGGCCTGAATGGAGGAGTTGGGGGGAACCAAAGATTAGGAGGAACCAAGTAGTGAGTGAGGGTGGAGGAAGCATTAATCTACAGCACTTAACTAGAATCATATATAATCAGAGGCCATTTTAGCATCAAGGTCTTTGGTCGTGGGACTTTCGGTTGGCAAGTCAGCACAAGGCTGCAGCTGGCTGAGGTTCCACGGTTCCCAGTCTCAGGCCTCGAGTCAGGGGGTCGGGGCAGAGTTATAACTGGCTCTGTCCCCGGTCAGGGTCCAACTAAGAAGGCCTAGGAGGGGAGCAGAGGAGACAAGCTCCACAGGCGAAAGGATCTCAGGGGGTGCGGACGGAGCGGAGTCACCACCTGCATACCTCATTCTGGCCCAGCCAGAGAGACCCTGCTGCAAGAGGGGGTACCGGTCCCCGATTATCTGACTTTGCACTTCACGTCTCTGTCAGAAAAGTCTGGAGGCTTATGTGGATCCCAGGGAGATACGGACGGAGTCGCCACCTATATTCCCTAATCTGAGTTTATCCAGAGGGACCCGGCCTTACACCACGTTCTCACCACAAGTCACCAAAAAGGGCACCCAGTCGGTCCGGGAGCTTCAAGTTACCCAAAAAGGACATTGCAGTACCCGTACCGGACTCAGTGGGGAGAAGGAGAAGTAGGAGAAGAGAGGGACACACTAGAGCGGGGGTCCTGTCAAGTGCTCCTGAACTACCTGGAGTGTGCTGAGCCCCACCCTGGCGGCCGCAGCTCGCCGTGTGACAGCAGAGAGAAGCTCTGAGCTGAACGATCAAATCTGTGAGTAAAGACTTGGATGACTGCAACTACTGTCTCTGTCTGCTCTTTCCTCCGCGGCCCTGCACCCGCCAACGCTTTACTTCACTCTCTCTTCTCTACGCTGCCCTGAGGCCCTGCTCCACCTGTGGGGAGCCGCACCAGCTAAGCTGCCTGAACACCGGCCTCAGAGGACTGCCGGAGCGCTGGTGATCCTCACCAGAAACTACAGGTGGCGTCACGAACATTCCCCTTTTTCCCACACAACTCCCCCCCCTTCTTTTTCCCTTTTTAAAGAGTGACCCCAGGGTACGGGCCCGGGAGCCGACCACCGCGACACCCCCCCCCCCCCCAAAGGTCAGGCAAACAACAACTAAGGCCCGGGCGCTGAGTCGTCCCTCCCCCAATCCCCTGGGCGCGTCATCTCCCATACAGTATAATGGCCCCACATAGTCCTCCATACAGTATAATGGCCCCACAAAGTCCTCCATACAGTTTAATGGGCCTCGCATAGCCCTCCATACAGTATAATGGCCTCACATAGTCCTCCATACAGTATAATGGCCTCGCATAGTCCTCCATACAGTATAATGGACCACACATAGTCCTCCATACAGTATAATGGTCTCACATAGTGCTCCATACTGTATAATGGGCTCCGCATAGTCCTCCATACAGTATAATGGCCCCACATAGTCCTCCATACAGTATAATGGCCCCATATAGTCCTCCATACAGTATAATGGTCTCACATAGTGCTCCATACTGTATAATGGGCCTCACATAGTCCTCCATAGAGTATAATGGGCCCCGCATAGTCCTCCATACAGTATAATGGCCCCACATAATCCTCCATACAGTATAATGGCCCCACATAGTCCTCCTACAGTATAATGGCCCCACATAGTCCTCCGTACAGTATAATGGGCCCCGCATAGCCCTCCATAGAGTATAATGGCCTCGCATAGTCTTCCATACAGTATAATGGCCTCGCATAGTGCTCCATACTGTATAATGGACCACACATAGTGCTCCATACAGAATAATGGTCTCACATAGTCCTCCATACAGTATAATGGGCCCCACATAGTCCTCCATACAGTATAATGGCCCCACATAGTCCTCCATACAGTATAATGGGCCTCAGATAGTCCTCCATACAGTATAATGGCCCCACATAGTCCTCCATACAGTATAATGGGCCCTGCATAGTCCTCCATACAGTATAATGGCCTCGCTTAGTCCTCCATACAGTATAATGGCCTCGCATAGTGCTCCATACTGTATAATGGACCACACATAGTGCTCCATACAGAATAATGGTCTCGCATAGTGCTCCATACTGTATAATGGGCCTCACATAGTGCTCCATACTGTATAATGGCACAACACAGTGCTCCATTACGGACCTCCCTTGAAATCCTGCCTATAGCCGTGCTTCAAAGGAGACTGTGATTTTCACTAACTGCAGCAATACTGTGGCATCGCTGTATATAGCACAAGCTATAAGTTAAAAGCTATTTTAAAAAGTTTTAAAAGATATTTAAAAAAAAAACATAAAAGTTCCAATCGCCCCCATTTTCCTGCATTAAAAATAAAGATATTAAAAAATTTAAAAAATACACATATGCGATATCGCTGCATTCAGAAAAGTCTGATCTATCAAAATAAAACCACAAGCAACACGATTCGTAAACACCATAAAACAGAAAAATATTCAAAAACGCCAAAATGACTATTTTCTGCAATACCCCTAAAAATGCTGTAACAAGTGATCAAAATGTCATATCCATTCCAAAATGGTATCAATAAAAAAATAGAAACGTTACGGGTCTCGGAAAATGGCGACAACCCAAAAATGGTTTTATTTCAAACTTCTGATTTATTTTCACCGGTAAAATAATGAAAGAACTGGACTTGTTTGGTGTCGCTGTAATCGTACCGATGAGCAGAATCACACTGCAAGGTCATTTTTACCACAAAATGTACACTGTAAAAATAATTTCCAAGAAACTATGTCAGATTGCGTGTATTTCTCAATTTCACCGAATTTGGAATTTTTGTTTCCTGTTTTCCAGTACAAAGTGGTAAAATCAATGGTGTCAATCAAAATTACAATTCGTCCCCCAAAAAACAAGCCCTCATATGTCTATGTGGACAGAAAAGTAAAAAAGTTATGGCTGTGGGAAGAAGGGGAGGAAAAAACTAAAGTTCAAAAGCAGAAATTGGCCCTGTCAGGAAGGGGTTAACTGCTTCTGCACTCTGGAGCCCGAGAGATTAGAGCTTTGGGTTTGGGCATATTTACGTATTTGTTGCAGCATTTCCTCGTACCAACAAAGTGAATGAGATTCCTGAGGCCTCGTGCACACGCTGCTTCTTTTTTCCTTGCAGATTAGAAGCAGTTTTATATTTGCAGCCTGTCAATCCATTCAGCGATTTTCATCAGATGCATGGGGGGGGGGATGCAAGTAAAAAATACGGTAAAAGTGTGCGAATTTATGTTATGTTGTGTTTTTCCTGCCACAAGACGTTTTTGGTGCAGAAATGCCTGCAGAAAGTACTTAACGTGTGCACATACAGTACAGACCAAAAGTTTGGACACACCTTCTCATTTAAAGATTTTCCTGTATTTTCATGACTATGAAAATTGTACATTCACACTGAAGGCATCAAAACTATGAATTAACACATGTGGAATTATATACTTATCAAAAAAGTGTGAAACAACTGAAAATATGTGAAATCGAAGAAGGAAAATTATATTATCCAAAAGATAATAGTCCTCTTAATATAGATCAGCCTGAACAATGTACGGCCATAGTCAAATTAGACGTCCTTACAAAGGGTTTTACTCTAAACATGGGAGATGTCTCAGGTAAGGGTCATGAATGTGAATGTTTATGGTGTTATCAAAAGAATGGACCACTGGAAGGTGATGTGAAGTATATCCATAAAATACACCCAGAATGTGCAAAGTATGGGGACAGATGGGAGAAAAGGTTTGGATTTGATGATAAACTTAGTTTGATGAAATGTGAAAATTTGGTGGAAGAAATAGGAAAGTGCAGTGAGAAATTAAAAAAGTCTGGACTTACAAGTGCAAATATATGGTTGTGTGAAGCCTGAAAGAGAGAAAATGGCCGACATGCAGAAAAATATTATAAAGACAAAAAGAAGGATAAAAAGGGACTGGTGTTAGTAATCCAGGATGGGTGTGATATTGTCCTCACACAGAAAGACTTGAATGAAGAACAGGGTTACAGAGGTAGGGGAGAGGTAGAGGAAGAGGTAGGGGAGTGGGCGACAAAACATCTTGTTGGCATTGCAGGAAGATTGGGCATTTTCTTCGAGAATGCCCTGACAGACAAAAAATAACCCAGATGGCACAAATGTCACAGAATATGCAGTAGTAACTCAGGATAAAGTCCTGATGGCCAAAGCACTCCGAAACACCTATCAGCACAAGCAGCCACCGCAACATACTGACATTACATGAGACTAGTCTTATTGACCTACAAATCCTCAAAGAGATGCAACAAGCATCCCCAAAATCTGAACAAACTACATGGGTAATAAAAGGTGCTATCTTCAAAGATGGCATATATGTATCTGCAGAAAACAAATATATATTGCCCAGTAACCTCTTTAGATATGCTGCAGTATTGAGCCATAGCACAGGAGAGATGGTAAAGATCATAAAGTATTTACAGCATGCGACTTTACTAACTACTCAAAGTTTTGTCTCACCTGCTTTCTTGTCCATTATTGGAAACATTGTCTGTCGTAAGTGTTGAAGTAGAATACACCTGAGTGTTATTGTCACCTGGCATGTTATATCTTATACCAAATCTCTTAAGATGCCTGATTGACTCATTTCACAAGTTATTATATAATATTGGCTAAGTGTCTGTATGTCAGTGTTCATGATAGATATTGATTTTTATAGTTGTTGGCTATATGTGTGATAGGCACCGGAGCGCAGGGCCTAGACCCTCCAGTATGCCGGGCATGGGTCGGATACTCTCTGCGGTCCCCTGGTCGCAAGGACGGTGGTGGCTGTGCCCGACGCCTGGAGCTGAGGAGTCACATTTGTAGGGAGACATGGCTGCGGGGGTTAAACGTCGTTCTCCTGTGCCTTCACAGTGGTGTACGATGTGGTTTACATTCCCTATGGTGTTTTGGTGATGGAGGGAGATAGGGTTGAGGGAGAGAAGTAGGCGAGAGGTATTGAAGCCAGGAGACTTTGGCAACGGTAAAACAGATGGTAACTTTACTCGTTCACAGCCCGAGGGGTTAAACAGCCAAAGAAGAGTATAGTACAGGCAAGCACGTGCTGGTGGTAAAACAGTTCTTTATTACAGATAAACATCCGGCAATGGAGACAGAGCAATGGGAAAACAAATGAGTAGCTTACAAGTAAGTCCCTCTATGTGTCTAATGTCTGGTGTCCAGTACTGACGCTATAGAGGTTCCTTGCCGATTCTCTATCCATATTAGGCCTCACTGTCCCATCCCCACTATCCATCATATTACATGAAGTGCAAATACAGAATGACGTTATCCCCACAGTCCTCTGTGTGTAACCACCAAAGGCCAAATGTAGCTCCTGCGTCCTGGGCACACCTGCAATAGCAGTAGACAAATGTGTGCTCTAGAGGACCAGGCAATCACTCACCCCGATTGGCAGACGTTTTGCTCCCTCATGTTTGGTCCTCAAGTTAGCTGCTCCGTTTGAAGGTTGATAGGAACAAGGGAAAGAATCCCCTACATGCTTGGCTGTGTAGTGATGCTCGCTGAGCTTCTCTTAACTCCCATTATAGACTCTGTCTTCCCCCTCTCCTCCTCAGTAGTCTACATCTTCTTCTCTCAGACCACCACTGTTCACTTGGCAACCTGCCTTGGTGAAGAGGATATTAACTGTTTCTGTACAAACTAGTATTAAAAGTGCTAAATCCCTATGACATTAATATACATTTAACGTATACAGAGTTTTCTAGGAATAATAATAATAATAATTTTTATTTATATAGCGCCAACATATTCTGCAGCACTTTACAATTAAGCGGGGACATGTACAGACAATAAATTCAATACAAGGTGAGACAGTTTAAACAGTTACATTAGGAGTGAGGTCCCTGCTCGCAAGCTTACATTCTACAAGGAAATGGGGGGACACAATAGGTGGAAAGTGCTCGTTATTTCAGGTCTGGCAATTATAATAAGTCGGGATTGTCATATAAAACTGTATCATCCGGTCATCAGCACGTATGTTCAAGTGCAATACTCAATTACCGAGTGCAGTTATTGTGTGCATGGAGGGTGTGGAGTGTAACATACCTGGCGGCGTCCTTGCATGGTGGCCCATCTCCCACTGTGCAAGAGGGCGCACTTGATCTCCTGTCCAGAATGTCTCTCTGGCTTCCCTCCATGCTGTCTGTTTGTGTCTGTGTCTGTTTCTGCTGCTTAAGGGCGGCGCCCGATCACTTCCTGCCTTTTGTACCTGCTGTGGGTCACACCCCTTGTGCGTCCTCAGCCTATCGCTGTCTGTCACTTGGTATATAGTTCAGCAGCTCCCTTCTATCCCCGCCTGTGCATATGTGTTTCTTTCAGTGTGTGCTTGCACTCTGAAGGTGCCAGGTCCCGTCTTTGTTTCCCTGTCCGCCTTTCCTGGAGGCTTATTTCCAGGCCTGTCTGAACTAAGTCCTGTATGTTTCCTGCCTTGCGGTGTCAGCTCCCGTGTCTGAACTGTGTCCTGTATGTCTCCTGCTTTACGGTATTAGTTCCCGTGTCTGAACTAAGTCCTGTATGTCTCCTGCCTTGCGGTGTCAGCTCCCGTGTCTGAACTGTGTCCTGTATGTCTCCTGCTTTACGGTATTAGTTCCCGTGTCTGAACTAAGTCCTGTATGTCTCCTGCCTTGCGGTGTCAGCTCCCGTGTCTGAACTGTGTCCTGTATGTCTCCTGCTTTACGGTATTAGTTCCCGTGTCTGAACTAAGTCCTGTATGTCTCCTGCCTTGCGGTGTCAGCTCCCGTGTCTGAACTGTGTCCTGTATGTCTCCTGCTTTACGGTATTAGTTCCCGTGTCTGAACTAAGTCCTGTATGTCTCCTGCTTTACGGTATTAGTTCCCGTGTCTGAACTAAGTCCTGTATGTCTCCTGCCTTGCGGTGTCAGCTCCCGTGTCTGAACTGTGTCCTGTATGTCTCCTGCTTTACGGTATTAGTTCCCGTGTCTGAACTAAGTCCTGTATGTCTCCTGCTTTACGGTATTATTTCCCGTGTCTGAACTCAGTCCTTTCTGTGTATTTTGTCTGACCTGTCTGAACACGCTCCTTGCCTGTTCGTTCCGCCTCTCTGGGGGCAGTATTCCCAGACCCGCTCCTGTATCCCGCTGCAGTGTCGGTCTCCTCCGTACACTCAGTTCCAGTCTGAACTCTCTCCTATCCTTTACCTGTTTTGCCTCTATGCCCGTTCCCTTCCTTTTTCTGCAGAGTCTGAACTCGTACCTAACTCCTGCCTGTTGTCTCTGTACTCCCGTTTGTGAGTTTGAGGTCCACTCGCTACTTCACTGCTAGTACCCTGTGGGTGTCTGGCTCTGCCTTTCCCTTCCTGTCTGTTCAGTGTGAACAGAGCCCTGTCCTCCCTGCTCAGCCCTGTCTGCACTTTAGCTGTGCTTGCCTGTACCTCTCTGCCTGTATTGTTCCTGAGTCCCAGTGTGTACTGGGTCCTATCCCGCCTGTGTTCCTACCTGCTAGTGCCTCCCCGTTTGCACTCTATCTGTGCTTACCTTTACCCCCCGGCCTGCATACCCGCCTGCCTGCATACCCGCCTGCCTGTATACCAGTCTGTTCCTGTATTTCCCTGTGTGGGTCAACAGCCGTGTCCGGGGTCTGTCCTGGAGTAGCACCTGGTCCCTCTGCTCGGTTCCTCCTTGGTGCACTGGCGTCGTATGCCGTCGTGCGACCCTGGTCGGATCGGGTGAATACTTAGTCACGCCCCTCCAGGCATACACTCTCCGGCACGGTCCAGTGGAATCACTACCAATCACATGCACACGCCGCTCTAGCCCGGGCGTGTGCATAACAGCATGCTCAGGCCATGGTTCCCGTTGAGCCCCACGGCCTTCGCTCTCTGAGAAGTTTTCCAGCGAATACATGCATTAAAATAAATAAATAAATTTTTTTTCCCTTAGCTGAGTTCCAGGCGAATTACGCACCGTCCAGATGGATCTATCAGCTCTCGTTCCTGCGGATCCGCCACGTTACTATGGGGATCCAAGACAGTGTCGTGCATTTGTGGAGCAATGCATGCTACACTTTAAGGCCTACCCTCTTTATTTTCCTTCCGATTGGGCTAAAGTGGCCTTTATGATGTCTTACCTGGCGGGTGATGCCTTGGAATGGATCAACCCCCTATATGAGACACAGGATCCGATCCTCCGGGACCTAATGGCCTTCCTGGTGGCCTTTCTAATGGTCTTCGATGATCCTAACCCGGAGGCTCCTGCTGAAGCTTCACTTCCCAATATCCCGGAGCAGCCCCAATGGGTAATGTGTGTGGGTAGCGCAATAGTTCTCCAGCCCAATGAGACTACTGCCCACCCAGAATCCTCACAGGGTGACTACGCTTTCCGGAATACTTCTCCCAACCTCAAGAGGCAGTCCAGACGTGCTAGACTTAGAGGCAAGCAGTCACGCCTGGGTCTGTCCTCCCTGAGACCTCCTGAACCCTTCGGGGTGCTACCTGGTAACGAAAGGACAGAGACTCTCCTATACTCTGTACCTGATACCTCGCTTGCTTCGTCCAGTGAGTCCAACCTAGTGTACTCCGAAGCAGAGGTTACTCCCGAGTCTCTACACCCCTCCGACCAGGCGGAGGACCTCCAGTTGTGTTTAGAACCCTTCGGGGTGCCACCTGGTGGTGAATGGACAGAGACTTTCCTATTTCCTGCACCTGATACCTCGCCTGCTTCCTCCAGTGAGTCCAACCTAGTGTACTCCGAAGCAGAGGTTACTCCCGAGTCTCTACACCCCTCCGACCAGGCGGAGGACCTCCAGTTGTGTTTAGAACCCTTCGGGGTGCCACCTGGTGGTGAATGGACAGAGACTTTCCTATTTCCTGCACCTGATACCTCGCCTGCTTCCTCCAGTGAGTCCGACCTAGTGAACTCTGAAGCAGATGTTTTCTCTGAGCCTCAGTACTCTTCTGACCCGGCGGAGGACCTCCAGTTGTTTCCTGAATCCTCCGGGGTACCACCAGATAACAAAGAGACAGTGACTTTTCCTCATTATGTACCTGATAACCCGTCTATTTCTTCCTGTGAGCTTGACAAGATGTACCTTGAAGCAGAGATTACCCTAAAGTCTCTGTTCCCCTCCAACCCAGTGAACGACTGGTCCTCGAATTCCCTGCGGAAGATTCTGGCAGGCCTGAAGAAGAGGGGGCGTAAGGGGGGAGGTACTGTAACATACCTGGCGGCGTCCTTGCATGGTGGCCCATCTCCCACTGTGCAAGAGGGCGCACTTGATCTCCTGTCCAGAATGTCTCTCTGGCTTCCCTCCATGCTGTCTGTTTGTGTCTGTGTCTGTTTCTGCTGCTTAAGGGCGGCGCCCGATCACTTCCTGCCTTTTGTACCTGCTGTGGGTCACACCCCTTGTGCGTCCTCAGCCTATCGCTGTCTGTCACTTGGTATATAGTTCAGCAGCTCCCTTCTATCCCCGCCTGTGCATATGTGTTTCTTTCAGTGTGTGCTTGCACTCTGAAGGTGCCAGGTCCCGTCTTTGTTTCCCTGTCCGCCTTTCCTGGAGGCTTATTTCCAGGCCTGTCTGAACTAAGTCCTGTATGTTTCCTGCCTTGCGGTGTCAGCTCCCGTGTCTGAACTGTGTCCTGTATGTCTCCTGCTTTACGGTATTAGTTCCCGTGTCTGAACTAAGTCCTGTATGTCTCCTGCCTTGCGGTGTCAGCTCCCGTGTCTGAACTGTGTCCTGTATGTCTCCTGCTTTACGGTATTAGTTCCCGTGTCTGAACTAAGTCCTGTATGTCTCCTGCCTTGCGGTGTCAGCTCCCGTGTCTGAACTGTGTCCTGTATGTCTCCTGCTTTACGGTATTAGTTCCCGTGTCTGAACTAAGTCCTGTATGTCTCCTGCCTTGCGGTGTCAGCTCCCGTGTCTGAACTGTGTCCTGTATGTCTCCTGCTTTACGGTATTAGTTCCCGTGTCTGAACTAAGTCCTGTATGTCTCCTGCTTTACGGTATTAGTTCCCGTGTCTGAACTAAGTCCTGTATGTCTCCTGCCTTGCGGTGTCAGCTCCCGTGTCTGAACTGTGTCCTGTATGTCTCCTGCTTTACGGTATTAGTTCCCGTGTCTGAACTAAGTCCTGTATGTCTCCTGCTTTACGGTATTATTTCCCGTGTCTGAACTCAGTCCTTTCTGTGTATTTTGTCTGACCTGTCTGAACACGCTCCTTGCCTGTTCGTTCCGCCTCTCTGGGGGCAGTATTCCCAGACCCGCTCCTGTATCCCGCTGCAGTGTCGGTCTCCTCCGTACACTCAGTTCCAGTCTGAACTCTCTCCTATCCTTTACCTGTTTTGCCTCTATGCCCGTTCCCTTCCTTTTTCTGCAGAGTCTGAACTCGTACCTAACTCCTGCCTGTTGTCTCTGTACTCCCGTTTGTGAGTTTGAGGTCCACTCGCTACTTCACTGCTAGTACCCTGTGGGTGTCTGGCTCTGCCTTTCCCTTCCTGTCTGTTCAGTGTGAACAGAGCCCTGTCCTCCCTGCTCAGCCCTGTCTGCACTTTAGCTGTGCTTGCCTGTACCTCTCTGCCTGTATTGTTCCTGAGTCCCAGTGTGTACTGGGTCCTATCCCGCCTGTGTTCCTACCTGCTAGTGCCTCCCCGTTTGCACTCTATCTGTGCTTACCTTTACCCCCCGGCCTGCATACCCGCCTGCCTGCATACCCGCCTGCCTGTATACCAGTCTGTTCCTGTATTTCCCTGTGTGGGTCAACAGCCGTGTCCGGGGTCTGTCCTGGAGTAGCACCTGGTCCCTCTGCTCGGTTCCTCCTTGGTGCACTGGCGTCGTATGCCGTCGTGCGACCCTGGTCGGATCGGGTGAATACTTAGTCACGCCCCTCCAGGCATACACTCTCCGGCACGGTCCAGTGGAATCACTACCAATCACATGCACACGCCGCTCTAGCCCGGGCGTGTGCATAACATGGAGACAGATGAAGAGAAGGGAACAGATTCTAAATAGTATTTAGGAGGGAACAGGGGAAAGTTAGTTTACTGAGTATTTGAGGTGGTAGGCTTGTTTAAAGAGATGGGTTTTTAAGAAGCGCGTGAAGACATCAGGGCTAGGCATCAATCGGATCGTCTGGGGTAGAGCATTCCAGAGAACTGACGCAGCACGAGAGAAGTCTTGGAGACGGAGGTGCGAGGTTCGGATTATGGGGGATGTTAGTCTTAGGTCATTTGTGGAACGGAGGGCACGTGTAGGACGATAGACTGAGATGAGAGAGTTGATATAAGGTGGTGCAGAACTGTGGAGAGCTTTGTGGGTGAGAGCAATGAGTTTATAGTGGACCCTGTAGCGAATGGGTAACCAGTGTAATGACTGGCACAAGGTGGAGGCATCAGTGAAGCGGCTGGACAGAAATACGACCCTGGCTGCCACATTCAGGACAGATTGGAGAGGGAAATTTTGGTAAGAGGGAGACCGATCAGAAGAAAGTTGCAGTAGTCCAGACGAGCGTGAATAAGAGCGACAGTAAGAGTTTTAATAGTTTCAAAAGTGAGAAAAGATCGGATTCTGGAGATGTTTTTAAGATGCAGGTGACAAGAGCGAGTGAGTGATCGGATATAGGGAGTAAAGGAGAGGTTAGTGTCGAATATGACCCCAAGGCAGCGGGCGTGCTGCTTGAGAGTTATGGTTAAACCCTCCAAGGTAATTTCGATGTTAGGTAGAGTTAGGTTAGTAGAGGGGGAAAACACCAGAAGTTCAGTTTTGGAGAGATTCAGTTTAAGATAGAGGGAGGACATTATGTTAGACACAGCAGACAAACAATCCTTGGTATTTTGTATTAGGGTAGGGGTGATGTCAGGGGAAGAAGTGTATAATTGGGTGTCGTCAGCATAGAGATGATACTGGAACCCAAATCACCTAACTCTGGGTTAAGTTGTCTCTGTTTCCGGATAAATAGACCCCATGTCATGATACACTCAGGTGGGACAATGTTGACTGTACTGAAGGTTTTGCTCCGATCCTACACCTATTCCAACACATTTGGTTACCTTACTTTCTGTTACCTCAGCGAAAACCCTTCAAGAGAATAGATGTGGAATCAGACTGTACATTAGCAGAATAATTGGCTAAGATAACAACACTCAAATAAGTCTCTACCCCTAATTTTTTCTCAGGAGAACTGCTACCGAAACCTGAGGTTGTGAAACGTGCTGACTGGGTCCTTGTGAAGGTGATAAAGAAGAAACACTGGCACCAGCCTAAGTGGGAAGGTCCTTACCAAGTCCTATTGACCACTCCCACTGCTGTCAAAATTGCTGAACGTACATCACGGATACATTTGTCCCACTATTAAAAGGGTTGACGGAAGTCTAGGGAAAGTTAGGCAGGGAACAAACCCAGTCTCCTGAAGCATAAACCCGGCTACAAAGGGGGGTTCTCCAAAAGGGAGAATTCATCTCAAACCGGTGAAGACACCCACTTCCCTTTTCCCGGTGGACGGAGACAGGGTAGGCAGTAGAAGAAAAAAAAGATGTACTAGGGACAGTTATTTTGGGAATCCTACACATGGCTATGGGAAATTGGAAGGGTGGGAAAGTCCAGAGGGTTGGAGAGGTTTTGGATTTAATAATTTAAATCTCACTTTTGAAGTAGGTCAGACGGTCACCTTTTTGATGGACTTCTGCCTGTTATATAAAGGACGTGAAGATGAAGAACAAGCTGCTAAACTAACTGGGTCAGAAAAATATGTTTGTGTTATAAACCGAAATAACAGGGGAGTCCGAATGTTTACTATTTGGTCCCTTGCTGGATGGACAACCAAGACTATAGGTATCAAATTTATGGCCACACAGATTTGAAATCCAGGTTCCTCATTAGGAAAAAATAAACTTCCCGTTGCACAAAAAAGGATGATTGTAGCAAAATTAGTATTAATCTTAAAAAAAACCTAAGATGAGAGACCAAAGGTTATATGGTATTGGATCTGATGCATCAGGAACAGACCCAATAGGACATTTCTACATAGAAGTTCAGAATAATACCAAAACACGCCCCAAGGAAAGTATGTCAGAAAGAACCATAATGGAGTCCATGGGTCCCACAGTTGGGTTCACTAACTTAATCTATGAAGATAAACTAGCTCTAGAGACAATCTATGAGGAGAAAAATGAATGGTTAGAATTGCTTAGATATACTGCAAAAAGCCTTAACAAACTAAACTGTGTAGCTTGAGCAACAGCCAGACCACAGCTAGGTACTGTCCCTTTTCCCCTACATGATCAGGAGGACCCAGAAGGGTTACAGTACATAATTAAACTATATGGAAAACTTCCTGTCCCCTCAGATAAGGAAAGAAAATGCAAAACATTATCACTTTTATTTCCCCCACTTAAAAAAAACAGATATCCAACAACAGGTGATTGCTTATCCTGGTAACTATACTTGTTTCAGTCTTCCTGGGAACAGACATGACGAACTCCAGGACGACTTTTGTAGAGAACTAATCAATGTTTCCCACAACACCAACTACTCAGTCATATGGTCAAAACGGACCACCCTGAGAGAAGACATATGGTGGTCATGTGGTGACAAAAGAATACCAGCCAGATTGCCGTATGGTTCTAAAAGGGATTGTGCGGTTATCCAGCTAGTCATGCCCTTCCACCTATTGTCAACAGGAACATGGTCAAAGGTATGTGGTGGGAGTAGACAGAAGCGTGACACCCCCCCGAGAATCCTTAGATTTTAGTGTATACATAGATGACATTGGAGTTCCCAGAGGAGTGCCCAACGAATACAAGGCTAGGAACCAGGTAGCAGCTGGGTGGGAGTCCATCATATGGTGGGTGACAATAAATAAAAATGTAGACTGGATAAACTACATATACTACAACCAACAGAGATTTGTTAATTACACTCGAGATGCAGCTAAAGGGATAGCTGAGCAGCTAGGACCAACTTCCCTCATGGCTTGGCAGAACAGAATGGCATTAGGCATCCTCTTAGCAGAAAGAGAAGATGTATGTAGTATGTTGGAGGATTTTGTTGCAATTTCATCCCTAATAATACTACAGCTCCTGATGGTAGCATCACCAATGCCCTTGATGGACTGACTGCCCTATCTAATAAACTGGCTGAGAACTCTGGATATGTTGACAATTTTTCTTCCTGGATTGAAGGATGGTTTGGGAAATGGTCTGGCCAGGTCACTTCCGCGCTGATATCTCTGGCCATTGTGGCCAGTGTACTCCCTGTTTGTGGCTGTTGTGCTATACTGTGCATTAGAGGACTCGCACAAAGACTTATTGACTCTGCCATAACAAAGACTATGTATGGAGGAATGGAGACTATGGAACCTGATGATAATGATTCTGAACATTATACCTTCCCCGAAAATAACCAAGACTCTGAAATCCGATGGGTCCTGTGAAAACCGTAATAAGAGAACAAAAGCCCTGATGGGTACAGAGATGTGATATTGAAATTTACAAAAGGGGGAATGTTATAATCATTTTTGTAATAACTATATAATGTGTGTATATATGTGTGTGTATATATATATATGTGTGTGTATATATATATATACAGTATATATACAGTATATATAGTGTTACTGAAAGGTCCTGGAATGAGTGGAAAGTAGACAGATGTTCTCTTTGCGGTCAGAAACAACTGACTCTGAGATGTGTAGAGACACTAATCATTTCTTTGGAGAAACAGGACGCTTAGAATATAATCTATAGTCGGC
The DNA here is from genome assembly GCF_046119375.1 of Phyllobates terribilis. NCBI lineage: Eukaryota > Metazoa > Chordata > Amphibia > Anura > Dendrobatidae > Phyllobates > Phyllobates terribilis. The sequence goes on along the minus strand of NW_027363045.1, from coordinate 1,768,016 downwards.
TGCAAGAATTCATTTTCGTTGCCTCTTATCTGATTTTGCATTATATATATACTAGAAATAGGCCGGATGCTATTGCATGGGGAGTGCGGTGAAATGAACCTCTGTGTACCCTTAGTGGTGCTAACAGGAGCAGTGGCCATGTGTCACACCATTTGCGCTTTCCAACATCCCTGTTCTATATCATCCTTCCGCATTTGTGTCTTGTATTTGTTGCATCATTTGACGTCGTTCACACCTGTGCGCTGTCTCTTCCTTGTTGTGTGCTGTATTTTGGGATCTGGTGTTGTGTTTCTTGAGTGATGGTCACTATGTGGTGTCTCCTGTGTGCGGGTTTACACTATATGGTCTCTTGGAAGCTGTTGTGACTAGAATTGGATGTGGTCCATTGTTTTGTGTAGTTTGATGTGTGTGTGATTGTCCGTTTCCAAGGTGGAGCAAAAAAACAGAAAGGAAGTGAAAGGATCCAATTTATTATCATGTCACAAATAATGGCAAAGCTTCATACTTTACATCATAGGAACAGAAAGACAATCCATAGAAATGTTATTAGATTCTATTTTATGTATTAGATAGATAGATGGAACTATGAAACTTGAAAGACATACTGATAGGATGTTTAGATTGTGAGCCCCAATGGGGACAGTGCTGCAAATGTATGTAAAGCACTATGGAATTAATAGTGCTATATAAATGAATCAATATTATTATATGATATACCGTAAATATATTATTTATGTATATATGGTGAAACTATGTAAGTATGTATCTATAATGTCTCCTCTATCTATCTATCTATCTATCTATCTATCTATCTATCTATCTATCTATCTATCTATCTATCTATCTATCTATCTATCTATCTATCTATCTATCTATCTATATATATATGTCTAAGGGGTAGCGTTTCTCCTTATGGAGAGTGACACACCGGCTCTGGCACGTCAAGGTAAGGAGGCTTATTCGACATGCAATGCTTCTCTGGGAAATTGAATATGCAAATTGCCTCTTCAGAGAAAAAGACCTCAGTCCAGAGCCTCTCACCAGCCAAATCACTTCTCATACTTTGCACTGACGAGGGCCAACAGCCCGAAACACCGTGTCTGCAAATTGAGATTCTGATTTGGCTTTTATCCTAAGTCATATTGCACGACTCGTTAAAGGGTTGATTGTGACTTGTAGGATTGCTGCTTCCAATAGGTGGCGCTATAGAGTACAAGTCCTCTTTTTCTCTGAAGAGGCAATTTGCATATATATATATATAACAACATTAACAAACATATATATGTATGTGTTTAGCTATGATGTATGTACTGTATGTACTAAAAATATAGAATTATTTAAAGTATATAATATCTATCATATATCTATGTATAATATATGTCTAAAATCTACAATTTTTTAAGATATAAATAGAGATATATATGAATATATATCTATGTAGCGATGTCTCTATCCACATGAATTAGAGCCAGAGGAGGAGATATGGTGAACAGCCGTCCCACCCATCTCTTCAGCTGTTCACAAAAAACCCAGCCCAGTGAAAAGACAAATAAGTCTCTCAGCATCTTTGACACTGTAGTTACAAATATGGGTTTCCATCACCAACTGTTTAAAGGTTTATGATACATATCTCCTCTGTGATGACCTTAAATACTTCTATATATATGTATTTACAACAAAATTAATGGTGCAAAATATATGTTATCTATATACAGTACAGACCAAAAGTTTGGACACACCTTCTCATTTAAAGATTTTTCTGTATTTTCATGACTTTGAAAATTGTACATTCACACTGAAGGCATCAAAACTATGAATTAACACATGTGGAATTATATACTTAACAAAAAAGTGTGAAACCACTGAAAATATGTCTTATATTCTAGGTTCTTCAAAGTAGCCACCTTTTTCTTTGATGACTGCTTTGCACACTCTTTGCATTCTCTTGATGAGCTTCAAGAGGTAGTCACCGGAAATGGTTTTCACTTCACAGGTGTGCCCTGTCAGGTTTAATAAGTGGGATTTCTTGCCTTATAAATGGGGTTGGGACCATCAGTTGTGTTGTGCAGAAGTCTGGTGGATACACAGCTGATATTCCTCCTGAATAGACTGTTAGAATTTGTATTATGGCAAGAAAAAAGCAGCTAATTAAAGAAAAACAAGTGGCTATCATTACGTTAAGAAATGAAGGTCAGTCAATGCGAAAAATTGAGAAAACTTTGAAAGTGTCCCCAAGTGCAGTTGCAAAAACCATAAATTGCTGCAAAGAAACTGGCTCACTTGAGGACCGCCTCAGGAAAAGAGGACCAAGAGTCACCTCTGCTTCTGAGGATAAGATTATCCGAGTCACCAGCCTCAGAAATCGCAGGTTAACAGCAGCTCAGATTAGAGACCAGGTCAATGCCACACAGAGTTCTAGCAGCAGACACATCTCTTCAACAACTGTTAAGAGGGGACTTTGTGCAGCAGGCCTTCATGGTAAAATAGCTGCTAGGAAACCACTGCTAAGGACAGGCAACAAGCAGAAGAGACTTGTTTGGGCTAAAGAACACAAGGAATGGACATTAGACCAGTGGAAATCTGTGCTTTGGTCTGATGAGTCCAAATTTGAGATCTTTGGTTCCAACCACCGTGTCTTTGTGCGACGCAGAAAAGGTGAACGGATGGACTCTACATGTCGCTTCCACCGTGAAGCATGGAGGAGCAGGTGTGATGGTGTGGGGGTGCTTTGCTGGTGACACTGTTGGGGATTTATTCAAAATTGAAGGCATACTGAACCAGCATGGCTACCACAGCATCTTGCAGCGGCATGCTATTCCATCCGGTTTGCATTTAGTTGGACCATCATTTATTTTTCAACAGGACAATGACCCCAAACACACCTCCAGGCTGTGTAAGGGCTATTTGATCAAGAAGGAGAGTGATGGGGTGCTACGCCAGATGACCTGGCCTCCACAGTCACCAGACCTGAACCCAATCGAGATGGTTTGGGGTGAGCTGGACCTCAGAGTGAAGGCAAAAGGGCCAACAAGTGCTAAGCATCTCTGGGAACTCCTTCAAGATTGTTGGAAGACCATTTCCGGTGACTACCTCTTGAAGCTCATCAAGAGAATGCCAAGAGTGTGCAAAGCAGTCATCAAAGCAAAAGGTGGCTACTTTGAAGAACCTAGAATATAAGACATATTTTCAGTGGTTTCACACTTTTTTGTTAAGTATATAATTCCACATGTGTTAATTCATAGTTTTGCTGCCTTCAGTGTGAATGTACAATTTTCATAGTCATGAAAATACAGAAAAATCTTTAAATGAGAAGGTGCGTCCAAACTTTTGGTCTGTACGTGTATATTCCATGCATTATAATCAGAGGTGTATATACCATGGTTTTTTTTTCTATATAATATTATACATTATAACCTTTTCTTTTTCTTTTGTTATTTTAATCTAAATTTTTCAATATTATTTGTTTTTATTCTGTTATTTCGACAACCTATAATTTCTTTACTTTGAAAAATTGGGCGTGAGGAACTATCAACACGCCCATATGATGGGGCAGTCGAACATATAAATTGTAACTCCCTACATGTATTTGTATACTAGGATTAAGAACTTTTGGTGTTCGATACGCGTAGGTTTCAGTGTCTCTTTTTCGTTGAAGAGAAGGTGACTCCTACAGGATGAGATAGAAAAATGCAATGTGCCTAAGAACTAACAGGCAGGTAATTGCTTACTATCTGCCTGTTCTACCCTGTGGCGGCTCTGATCACACCTGAACTGCTCCTAACAGCGATTCTGCTGCTTCACGTCAACAGAACAGCTCTTCCTCTTCCCGGCTGCTCTGTCAATGAGGCGAGACTGCCAACTTCATTCTCATTGACAGATGGCTCCCTGCAGTTAGGCAGCAGGGAGCTATCTGTCAAGTCAGCATGACATCGGCAGTCACACCCCATCAACAGAGCAGAGAGGGAGCTGCAAAATCACTGGCAGGAGCTATCCGTGACCTCTCTGAAATGGCAGAGATCGGCACCGGGCCCAACAGGCATATAGTTAGCAAATACTTACCTTTTAGTTCTTAGGCCCATGATAAAAAAAAAATAAAATAGTCGCGGACAACCCCTTTTAATAATTAGGAGCAGGAATTCTCTGAATGATGCTATAATCAAGAAAACATGAAATTCTCTCCTGCCCAGTCAGTCTGCCCGGTCTGTTACACCATGATTACCAAAACCTCGACTCAGTCCACCACCCATTTGTATTACCACATACCTGGCTCTGCTTGGCCTCTGTTACCAGGCCATTGGCTTGTCTGCCTGCACTTACGTTTCGCCCTGGTACCACTTATCTGCATAAGGAGGAATAGGAGGAGCACTGCCAGAGCCCTGCAAAATGACCTCCAGCAGGCCACAAATGTGCATGTGTCTGCACAAATGGTTAGATACCAACTCCATGAGGGTGGTATGAGGACCCGACGTCCACAGATAGGGGTTGTGCTCACAGCCCAACACCATGCAGGACGCTTGGCATTTGCCACAGAACACCAGGATTGGCAAAGTCGCCACTCGCGCCCTGTGCTCTTCACAGATGAAAGCAGGTTCACACTGAGCACATGTGACAGACGTGACAGAGTCTGGAGTCGCCGTGGAGAGCGACATCCTTCAGCATGACCGGTTTGGCAGTGGGTGAGTAATGGTGTGGGGTGGCATTTCTTTGGAGGGCCACACAGCCCTCCATGTGCTCGCCAGAGGTAGCCTGACTTCCATTAGGTACCGAGATGAGATCCTCAGACCCCTTGTGAGACCATATGCTGGTGCGGTTGGCCCTGGGTCCTCCTAATGCAGGACAATGCCAGACCTCATGTGGCTGGAGTGTGTCAGCAGTTCCTGCAAGATGAAGGCATTGAATCTATGGACTGGCCCGCCCATTCCCCAGACCTGAATCCGATTGAGCACATCTGGGACATCATGTCTCGCTCCATCCGCCAACGTCACGTTGCACCACAGACTGTCCAGGAGTTGGCGGATGCTTTAGTCCAGGTTTGGGAGGAGTTCCCACAGGAGACCATCCGCAACCTCATCAGGAGCATGCCCAGGCATTGTAGGGAGGTCATACAGGAACATGGATATATATATATATATATATATATATATATATGCCTTTTTGTCACTCTAGTAGTAGGGCCATAATTAAGACATGATTTGTTGAAACGCGTAGGTCTGTAAGCTATGATAGTTGCACATTTGCTGTATTCTTTGTGGAGCAGTGTTTTATATGGCTAATAAAAGCTAAGTTTTAATATTTTTTCTACTAAACAAACCTTTATGCTGGATCATTTGCACTTTTCCCTTGTCTGACTACACTTACGTTTCGCCCTGGTACCACTTATCTGCATCTCCAGAAGTTTCCCATTTCTCTATTATACTCTTCAAATTACATTTTGAGACTTTCTCCTCCTGTTGTTGCACATATTTTTTTTCCCTTCATCTGCACAGGTATCATTAATCTAATCTATCAACTATAATGGCCGTACCAGGTCCTGCAGGTCCTGTATCCCGTACACATGACGTGGGCAGTGCACGGCATGCCGCTAGTTTTTATTCTGAGTGCTCTTATATACGGTGGTAGTTTTACACAATGTTGAGCCTGTGATCTGCAGAGTGAAATGTCTGACTGCTAGAACAGAAGTATACGGCAGATTCTACAGCATGGATACATAAAGGACGTCGTGGGGGAATATACCTCCCTCCAACACTCGTCCAGTCCCTGCCTCACACTAGAGACATTTATAATAACTCCAGGACTATGGAGCTGGTCATTTTCTCATAACCTGTGGCCATTATTAGTGATCTCGCATTGTACGGTAATATCACCCTGGAGGTTGTGATGTATTTAGTGTAATAGCGCCATCTAGAATATACAGTATATATCAGGCGATACCATGCTTTCTATAGTTAGTCGTCTTCTGTGCCCTCTATAGCTATCTATTATACTTTATATTTCTTTATAATAATTTATAATAAATTACTCGATAATTTTACAGCTTTATGATGTTTATTAATCTGCTGTAATTATAAAAGAAAGTCCAACCTTACAGTGGACACAGGTGGAAGTGTCCTCCATGATGGTATAGGGTGAGGTGGAGCAAGTATATAGTCAGTGGGGGATCAAGATGACCAATATTTCCCAGGGTTCCTTGTTATCAGGGAGGGACCCGGTGTATGCAATCAAAAGATCTTATCCTCTGGCCGGCTGTGTGCCATCAACAGGTAATGATCCTCTGTCCGGCTGTGTGCCATCAACAGGTAATGACCATCCGGCAGTGCGACATCAACTGGTCATCACCCTCCAGCTGTGTGCCATCAACAGGTAATGACCATCCGGCAGTGCGCCATCAACAGGTAATGACCCTCTGGCTATGGCCATCAATAGGTCATCACCCTCCGGCTGTGTGCCATCAACAGGTAATGACCATCCGGCAGTGCGCCATGAACAGGTAATGACCATCCGGCTGTGTGCCATCAACAGGTAATGATCCTCTGTCCGGCTGTGTGCCATCAACAGGTAATGACCATCTGGCAGTGCGACATCAACTGGTCATCACCCTCCAGCTGTGTGCCATCAACAGGTAATGACCATCTGGCAGTGCGCCATGAACAGGTAATGACCATCCGGCTATGTGCCATCAACAGGTAATGATCCTCTGTCCGGCTGTGTGCCATCAACAGGTAATGACCCTCTGGCTATGGCCATCAATAGGTCATCACCCTCCGGCATTTAGGCTTCTTGTCTTCTGTAAGATGCGATTCTTGAGTCTCCTGATGTTAAAAAATATTTAAAAATCACCGATTAAACTAATAATCTATCTAGTACATAAGCATCACAATTTATAATCTATCTAGTGCATAAGTATGACAATTTAGCTCACAGAACATACACTATGCTAAAACATAAGACCCTACAAGCAGAAATTTGCTAAACTAACATAAATATAGCTGACAAATCAGTAGAAAAATCGCTAACAATGTCATAGCTCTCTTCACATCAACCTGTAACCATAGTAGATAAGAAATAGAGGACAATGCTCATAGTCAGTGTTCAACAATTCGGCATGGGGCATCCCACCAGAGACATTATAATATCTAGTAGATTATAGATGGCAATAGAATTTACCAACAAGCACATAGTACGCCAAACTCAAGTACATAGTATGCCAAACCTCGACACGTTTTCCTAAAATAGGTTCATCAGAAGCACATACTAGACAGTGATACTTAGCAAAGCGTTCATAGATATATGCGCCATATGATAAGGTACTAAAGTGCAAGTGTGTGACAAAATATCCATTCGATTTCAGGTGCAATGCTGCCTTGTATGTAGTAAGATGGTGCCCATCAGACAGCATGTATAGGACTAACCTGTGATGAAAACACGAGCAATGGGAAAGTTCAAGCAGTTGCCTTCTCAATCTTCCTCGCCTCTAAGACATCTAAGGAAACATCTTCTCCTCTTGATTTTGGGTTAAAGTGTTGTAGGCATTTCAGGCTCTGGCATTCTAGGTTCTGACATACTAGGTTCTGACATGGTAGGTTCTGGTGTTCTAGGTTCTGGTGCTCTTGGCTCTGGAATTCTGGGCTGTTGGCTTCTCTGAAAAATCAGTAACCTCTCTTTATGCTCCGTGGAACTTCGAGCTCTTCTTCCTATATTGTTGTGAGGGATCGTTCTGACCCAGACAATATCACTGAACGCCACTTTATAGTTACAACTAGGAACCTTTTTCGCATCCTGCGGTGCAGGAGCCATGGATGGAGTAGAACATTTGCCATTGGGCAGGACAGGTGTTCTCCTGGAGTCTTGCTCCTGAATCTGAGGGATGCAAATCGGCTCCTTACAAGCACTTTGTTCCTTCAGAATTATTTTGTTCTCATGAGTTTTCTGATTGTTTCACCAGGTTCAGACATTGCCCACTTGCTCAGGACAAGACTTAAGGCCAAATACTCTAGTATTGTCAGTAGTGTCATCACCGCAACAAAAACTGCGTCACGGAAGAGCCAAAGAGGAAGATTGATGGAAGCTTGATAGGTGCTTCTCCTGAGATCCACGGGTAGTGGGTCATCCTATAATAAAGAAAAAAAACATAATAAAGTCCTGTATATTTATACCCAATCCAGTCAAACAGAGAGCCCTTGTTATTATACAGTGATGGATACATTATCAAGCAACTTTCAGAAATATCCCATTGAGAAGATCAGGAAGAAGTTTGGGATTCACCTCCAGGGTCCATGGAATATTATTTACAGTTGGACTTTCATATGACGGACGGTCACGTGTCCAGTATGAGAAGTCCTGCAAGAGGCGATATTCTCATTAGCTGATCCTTGTGACCTCCATATTGATGAGAACATACTCGCCCTCAGTGTACTGTAATGTGGGGGGTAGAGCAACGTAAAGCACAGAAATGATAGGATGATACTCATCATCTCCAGAGGTCTCTCAGCACCAAGGTATGGTCAATGAGATACAAGCTGCAGATGGGCCGAGGCTTCTAATATACCCAGGGGTGACATCACAAAGCCCTCTGTGACATCATTGCACAGTTCTATCCATCATGTCACTGATACTTTGGACCTAACTAAATGTCTAAAAGAGAACCCTTCCACATGATTTCCAATCACGGAGCAGCTTCAGTTTTTCAAGAAAAGTTTAAAAAATATAATCTGTGCTGTGATTGGTCACAATGGCACATGAAGCAGAACGTCTTTAGATCTTTTAAAGGGAAAGTGTCAGCAATTTTTTTACAATTGTAAAATTGTAAAGTATTTATATTTATATATAAATACACATATATATTTAAAAAGGTTTTAATGGTATAAAATCTGAAAAAATATTGTAACTCTTTTGATGTTTTCATCTTGTAAACACTAGGGGCAGCAGCTGCTGACATTTCCATGAAAACAGAATACAGCTAGCTCGCATTACGACTGCAGTAAAGGTGGGCGGGATCTGCTCACATGGGTGTGATGTCACTCCTCCCCTTCTGGGCGTTTGCAAAAAGGTAAATGAGACTGTAGTTTAGGATCACAGTGTGGAGCGATCACTGGTGACTGCAAAGTGATATATAAGGGACAACACCAAAGTCATTAATCACTACAAGGACAAGGCAGGAATGTGGGAGTCAGAGGGGTCACCCCACACTTATATCCCCTCTGACTGTCACTTCCTAAGCTCCTTTCCCTGCCATAACCTCTTATTCCCGCTGGTAAATACTTACAGGACCCCCCTCCCCATCCCCTTCCCCTGCCGCAGCTGATTCTAAACGTCCTCCATATGTAATAATAGACAGGTACTCACCGGCAGCCTATGGTAATTCACAGGGTAGAACAGGGTACAGCACAGAAACAATATGGCGATCCTCATTGTCTCCAGGGGGTATCTCAGCACCAAGATATGGCCAATGAGATATGAGCTCCAGGTGGATGGAGCCCCCTTATATACCCCAAGGGTGACATCACAACGCCCTCTGTGACATCATCACCCACAACATTCCGTCACATGACATCACCCAGCACCAGCATCATGTGACCCAGCATAAATAGAAACGGTCCCTGTTGCCTATAGCAACTATTCAAAACTAAGTTTAAACTTTTCCAACAGCTAAAGGCGGCTCTGTGATGGCAGTTTCTTCTTGTGGACGGTTGTGATAAATCTGCAGAACATCTACATAACGCGACATGTAGAAAATCCTGTCTTTTCCCCTCTGTTCTTCCTCTGGTGCTACAGAGACCGATAGAAGGAGCTTTTCCAGACCTTACAGTGCACAATATGGGACCTAATCACTGATATCCCAGATCTCCTCAGTACAAGCATACCGCCAACCTATGAGGACTAGAAAGAGGGCGAAACCATGCGGCACGCGTAGTCTGACCACGCCCCTATCCACACCCCAAGCACGCCCATTTACCATGTCTTTCTCCCCCGGCAGGAAGAGTTATCAGAGGGGCGGTGGCAGTGAGGGACATTCAGCAGAAACTCGGGACTGCAGGGCATAGACCTAAATCCGGGACTGTCTGCTGTATCCAGGACGGCTGGGACTAGAGATGAGAGGATCGACTCATGGGACTCAGGTCCAGCATCCAGGTCAGTGGTAATTGGTGGCTGGACGGGAGGCCCTGTCGCGGCTTTAGATTAGCCCGGGCTGCTGCAATATCATCTGTGCGTCCTGCTCTTCTCTAGTTGGGACCTGTGGATTATTTTTTGTTCCCTCATTCACAGTCGGACCCTTCAGAACTTTCTCATCTCTGTGTAGTTTCACTATATGACATCTGGCTTTTTTGTGTCTGTAAGGCCGTGTTCACACGTAGCATAAATACTGTGCACCAATCTACACAATAACAATCTCCTCTGGTTATTGCATCTTTGGTGCACTATTTTAGGCTTTTTCCCCCTTATTTGATGCATTTTGGTGCAGATGTGAAACCGCGTTTTTAATTGTTTTTTACAGTACAGAAAAGCTTTGATTCTGCACTTAAAAAAGTATCTGCAGTTTCTTACAGACGTTTCTTTATGCTCCACATAGAAGTCTCTAGAGGAAAAAAATCACCAAAACCGCACAGGGTGGGGGCAGGGTGATGAACACTGAGGGCAGAATGGAGGCATGGGGGGTCGAATGGGAAACATGGAGGCAGAATGGGAGACATTGGGGGCAGAATGGGAGACATTGGGGGCAGAATGGAGTCACATTGGGGGAGAATGGAGTCATATTGGAGGCAGAATGGAAACACATTGAGGGCAGAATGGAGACATGGGGGGGCAGAATGGAGACGGGGCAGAATGGAGACAGGGGGGAAGAATGGAGACAGGGGGGCAGAATGGAGACGGGGCAGAATAGAGACCGGGGGCAGAATGGAGATTGGGGGCAGAATGGAGACAGGGGGCAGAATGGAGAAAGGGGGAAGAATGGAGACGGGGCAGAATAGAGACCGGGGTGCAGAATGGAGATAGGGGGCAGAATGGAGACATGGGGACAGTATGGAGACATTGGGGGCAGAATAGAAACCAGAGGGCAGTATGGATGGAGACAAGGGTGGCAGAATAGAAACATGGGGGCAGAATGGAGACAAGGGGGACAGAATGGAGACATGGAGGGAAGAATAGAAACATGGGGGGAAGAATGGAGACGGGGGCAGAATGGAGATATTGGGGGCAGAATAGAAACCAGGGGGTAGTATGGAGACAAGGGGGGCAGAATGGAGACAGGGGTGCAGAATGGAGACAGGGGGGGGCAGAATGGAGACAAGGGGGGCAGAATGGAGACATTCGTGCAGAATAGAAACATTGGGGCAGAATGGAGGCAAGGGGGGCAGGATGGAGAAAGGGGAGCGGAATGGAGACATTGGGTGCATAATAGAAACATGGAGGCAGAATAGAAACATGGTGGCAGAATGGAGACGGGGCAGAATGTAGACATCGGAGGCAGAATGGAGAGACATTGGGGGCAGAATGGAGACGGGGCAGAATTGAGACGGGGCAGAATGGATAGACATTGGAGGCAGAACGGAGAGACATTGGGGGCAGAATGGAGACGGGGCAGAATAGAGACCGGGGGGCAGAATGGAGATAGGGGTCAGAATGGAGACAGGGGGCAGAATGGAGAAAGGGGGAAGAATGGAGACGGGGCAGAATAAAGACCGGGGGGCAGAATGGAGATAGGGGGCAGAATGGAGACATGGGGACAGTATGGAGACATTGGGGGCAGAATAGAAACCAGAGGGCAGTATGGATGGAGACAAGGGTGGCAGAATAGAAACATGGGGGCAGAATGGAGACAAGGGGGACAGAATGGAGACATGGAGGGAAGAATAGAAACATGGGGGGAAGAATGGAGATGGGGGCAGAATGGAGATATTGGGGGCAGAATAGAAACCAGGGGGTAGTATGGAGACAAGGGGGGCAGAATGGAGACAGGGGGGGGCAGAATGGAGACAAGGGGGGCAGAATGGAGACATTCGTGCAGAATAGAAACATTGGGGCAGAATGGAGGCAAGGGGGGCAGGATGGAGAAAGGGGAGCGGAATGGAGACATTGGGTGCATAATAGAAACATGGAGGCAGAATAGAAACATGGTGGCAGAATGGAGACGGGGCAGAATGTAGACATCGGAGGCAGAATGGAGAGACATTGGGGGCAGAATGGAGACGGGGCAGAATTGAGACGGGGCAGAATGGATAGACATTGGAGGCAGAACGGAGAGACATTGGGGGCAGAATGGAGACATGGGGCAAAATAGACACATGGAGGCAGAATGGAGACGTGGGCAGAATGGAGAGACATTGGCAGAATGGAAAGAAATGGGGGCAGAATGGAGAGACATTGGGGCAGAATGGAAAGACATTGGGGCAGAATGGAGAGACATTGGGGCAGGATGGAGAGACACTGGGGGCAGAATGGAGAGACATTGGGGGCAGAATGGAGACATGGGGCAAAATAGACACATGGAGGCAGAATGGAGACGTGGGCAGAATGGAGAGACATTGGCAGAATGGAAAGAAATGGGGGCAGAATGGAGAGACATTGGGGCAGAATGGAAAGACATTGGGGCAGAATGGAGAGACATTGGGGGCAGGATGGAGAGACATTGGGGGCAGGATGTAGAGACATTGGGGGCAGGATGGAGACAAATGGAAACTTGGAGGCAGAATGGAGACATTGGGGGCAGGATGGAGAGACATTGGGGGCAGGATGGAGAGACATTGGCGGCAGGATAGAGACAAATGGAAACATGGGGGCAGGATGGAGACAATGGGGGCAGTATGAAGACAATGGGAGTAGGATGTGGGACATTATTACTGTAGGGGCTAATTAAAGGATATTATTACTGCTGTAATGTATTTTATTTTTGAGGATACTGTTTTCTGTGGGGGGTTCATGTTACTGTGCAGGGCGGCACTATATCACTTTTTTTCTTCATCTGGTGTAGTGTAGAAGTTGGGGAAATATTGGGGAATGTGCTCTGTAAGCTGCTCTAGATAACTGTGTTATTTTATGCAGAGACGAGTCCTGGCGAGAAGAAGTGATGGCGGTCTGCGATGGATGAAGAGGAAAAGTGGAGATGAAGGACTTCAACTAGAGACATCACCAGTGAGTCAGTGTGTTATCTGTAAACTGACACTATACACTGTATACTATACACAGAGCTCCTGTGAATAATGGCACTATTAGTAATGGTAATATTAGTATTCTGTTTTTGTATTAATGCTCAGTATGGTAGTATTCGGTCACTATGTGGTGGTAATATGTGATCTGGTCATGGTGTGGCGGTATTTGTCCCTTGTCCACTACAGGATATTGGCCCCTCATGCCGTCCACATGGAGTTTGTTTCCGTCCTCTTGAGACTGTGCTGCGAGATATAGCAAACCTTCTTGTGACGGCACGTATGGATGCCGTCCTGGCAGAGCCAGACCACCTGTACAACCTGAATGGACCGCCTCATGTTACCCACAATTACCAAGACACAACAGAAATGGAAAACTAGAGAAGTCAGGGAGGAGGAAGAGAGAGGAATTGTCTGTGGCAATGTCATGCTCCAGGATTTGATCCCTTCAGTTTGTGTTCTGTGGTCGGCTTCTCTTTCTGCCGAGCCACAGGACGCACACCTTTTCACTGGGTGTTTGGGTTCTGCTTTTCTGGCTGCAGCCTGCTTAGCTTTACACATTTGTATTTTTATTTGGATGCCTATCACATTTTGGGTGCAGCTTTATAGTCTGCGTTTCCTGCTGGTGATAGATTCATTTGGATATTCTGACATTCTGTTGATATTTGGAGCTAGGGTTTTTCGCTTTGCTGTTTATTTGCTATACTTTGCACTTTTCTTCTTTTTATCATTTGAAAATAGGCAGTATATTTGTTAACAGTACTTGCTGTATTCTTTGTTTGGTATTTTGTTTCTTACTTTACTTGCTTTGGGATTATTCCTTTGTTCAGCACACTTCTCTTCTTTTAGATAATTCACACTCTGCTCTGCCCTCTGGTTCTTTAGGAGGAACGTGAAGCAACTTGTCTGCCTTTTAGTTGCCATCTCCTAGTCTGTGGTTAGGTCTATCTCTTCACCCGCAGGTATCGATGGGGACTGTGTAGTCAAGGTATCTAGTCTGTACAGGAGCAAGCAGGGTCAGTTGTAGTTTTTAGTGTTTAACTTATTTTCCCAAGTAAGTTGCTACACATGCATAGATAAACTAGGAGTTGTTAGGAGCATTCAGGGTGAGCCACTATTGATAGGGGGCGCCATTGCGTTATCTTAGGGTGCCAACCTCCACCATCATGTAGGGACAGACCAGGGTCAGAGTAGTGCTTCTACCAGTCTGAATTTGGATCTGCCAGGTTCAGCTATTTGTTCCCCTTGTTTGTACGCTACCAATGTACATGGGCTTGTGCAGTCATAATAGGCCACTATCTGCACCATTCCCTCTTTCGGGGTGTCTCGCTGTTCCTCTCCCGGGCTCCTGTTGTCACTTTCATCTGCACCAGAAGAGGTGACATTGATTCACAATCACTTCTGCCCCTAACTAGACAGATCGATGTCCCTGACATTTAAGTGACTCGTGGTTATACAGTAAAAGTGTGTGAAGATGTCGGACACCGTCCCAGAAGACTTTTACAGTTTGTGTCATTATAACATGTATAATGGTTGAGCAATGTTTAATGCTGAATTTAATGTAATATCTCCCATCAGAGCTGTAGTAGATTGGACAACTGGGTAAGGAAGACTTAACAGTCTGCTGGCCCTACAGATGGGAGGAGTGTTTGGAAGTAAGAAGAGAGTTTCTTCCTGCTTAGAGAAGTCAGCACTGGAATGAGTAGTGAGGTGACGCCAAATACAGAGAGTGTGACAGATGAGGCCGCATAGTGAGGAGTGTGAGACTGGAAGGAAGCAGAACAGAGATAGCAAGATTCTGTAACTGGATCCAGTGGCAGAGTAATATGGCCAGAGCAGCCTGTACCCTGTGTGGTGAAGTGGACTATAGACAGAAAGAGGTCAGCTGCACTGGATACGACCAGGAGCTTAAAGAGGTAGAGCTGTGGGTTAGCGGGTAACCCTGAGACAGCACAGGCAAAGTAACATAGTAACATAGTTTTTAAGGTTGAAGGAAGACTAAGTCCATCTAGTTCAACCCATAGCCTAACATGTTGATCCAGAGGACGGCAAAAAAAATCCATGTGGCAAACACTAAGCTCCAAATTTCGGAAAAAATTCCTTCCCGACTCCATACGACAATCAGACTAGTTCCCTGGATCAATGCCCTATCAAGGAATCTAGTATATATAACCTGTAATATTATACTTTTCAAGAAAGGAATCCATGCCCTTCTTAAATTTTAACAGTGAATCACTCATTACAACATCATGCGGCAGAGAGCTCCATAGTCTCACTGCTCTTACAGTAAAGAATCCCCGTCTGTGATTATGATTAAACCTTCTTTCCTCCAGACGTAGAAGATGTCCCCTTGTCCCCGTCTCTGGCCTCAGAGTAAAAAGATCAGTAGACAGGTCTTTGTAATGTCCCCTCATATACTTGTGCATAGTAATAAGATCACCCCTAAGCCTTCATTTTTCCACAGTAAATAACCCCAAGTGTAATAACCTGTCTTGGTATTGCAGACCCCCCAGTCCTCTAATAAGCTTTGTCGCTCTTCTCTGCACCCTCTCTAGTTCAGCTATGTTTTTCTTATACGCCGGAGACCAGAAGTGAGCACAGTATTCTAAGTGTGGTTGCACTAGTGACTTGTATAGAGGTAAAATTATGTTCTCCTCATGAGCATCTACACTTCTTTTAATGCATCCCATTATTTTATTTGCCTTTGCAGCAGCTGCCTGACACTGGCCACTAAACGTGAGCTTGTCGTCCACCAATACACCCAGGTCTTTTTCAGTTACAGTTTTGCCCAGTGTTTTACAGTTAAGCATATAATTATACATTTTATTTCCTCTGCCCAAGTGCATTACCTTACATTTATCCCCATTAAAGTTCATTTGCCATTTATCAGCCCAAGCTTCTAGTTTACATAGATCCTCCTGTAATATAAAATTGTCCTCCTCTGTATTGATTACCCTGCAGAGTTTAGTGTCATCTGCAAATATTGAAATATTACTCTGTATGCCCCTACAAGGTCATTAATAAATATGTTAAAAAGAAGGGGGC
Source organism: Phyllobates terribilis (assembly GCF_046119375.1). Lineage (NCBI taxonomy): Eukaryota > Metazoa > Chordata > Amphibia > Anura > Dendrobatidae > Phyllobates > Phyllobates terribilis. Next base: position 1,751,829 of record NW_027363045.1, on the reverse strand, counting down.
CCAATACTGACCCCTGTGGTACCCGACTGTTAACTGAGACCCAGTCTGAGTGTTTTCCATTAATAACCATCCTTTGTTTCCTATCACTGAGCCAATTCTTAACCCACATACATATATTTTTCCCTATCCCCATTGTTCTCATTTTATGTATCAACCTTTTGTGTGGAACCGTATCAAAAGCTTTTGAAAATTCCATATACACAACATCCACTACATTTCCTCGGTCCAGTCCGGAACTTGCCTCCTCAGAAAAGCTGATCAGATTAGTTTGACAGAAACGGTCCCTCGTAAACCCATGTTGATATTGGATCATGAGGTTATTCTTCTTCAGATACTCTAGTATAGCATCTCTTAGGAAACCCTCCAGGATTTTACCCACAGTAGAGGTTAAGCTTACTGGCCTATAATTTCCAAGTTTAGTTTTTGTCCCCTTTTTGAATATTGGCACCACATTTGCTATACGCCAGTCCTATGGTACAGACCCTGTTATTATGGAATCTTTAAAGATTAAAAATAATGGTCTATCTATGACGTTACTTAATTCCTGCAGTACTCGCGGGTGTATCCCATTCGGGCCCGGGGATTTGTCAACTTTAGTGATTTTTAGACGCCGCTGTACTTCCTGCTGGGTTAAGCAAGTGACATTTAATGGAGAATTTTTGTTATCACAGATCATGTTTTCTGTCATGCGATTTTCTTGTGTAAATACGGTTGAAAAAAAATCGATTAGCATATTGGCTTTTTCCTCATCCTCATCCACCATTTCCCCCAGACTATTTTTAAGGGGGCCAACACTATCATTTTTTAGTTTTTTACTATTTATGTAGCTAAAGAATATTTTGGGGTTATTTTTACTTTCTCTGGCAATGATTCTCTCTGCCTCAATCTTTGCTGCCTTGATTTGGTTTTTACAGAATTTATTTAATTTTCTATATTTATTTAATGCCTCATCACTACCTACTTGCTTTAGTTCTCTAAATGCTTTCTTTTTGTCACATATTGCGCCCCTTACAGCTCTATTTAGCCATAGTGGTTTCCTCCTATTTCTAGCATGTTTATTCCCATAGGGTATATATTGTGCACAGGTCCTATTCAGGATGCTAATAAATGTCTCCCATTTGCTTTGTGTAGCTTTATGTCTCAGGATATCGTCCCAGTTTATTGCACTAAGATCATCTCTCAACCGTTGGAAATTTGCCTTCCTGAAGTTTAGTGTCCTTGAAACCTCTCTACTACACATCTTATTAAAGGTTACATGAAAATGTATTATTTTGTGATCACTATTACCCAAATGACCCCCAACTCGTATATTTGATATGCGGTCTGGCCTGTTGGTTAATATTAGGTCTTGCAGTGCCCCCCTTCTTGTTGGGTCCTGAACCAGTTGTGAAAGGTAATTGTCTCTCACAGTTGTCAAAAACCTATTACCTTTGCTTGAACTACAGGTTTCTGTCCCCCAATGTATTTCAGGGTAGTTGAAGTCCCCCATAATAATGACTTCTCCTTGAGTCGCTGCTTCATCTATTTGCTTTACGAGGATATTCTCCGCTACTTCCATTATTTTTGGAGACTTATAACAAACCCCTATCAGTAATTTATTATTTTTCCCCCCTCCCCTTATCTCCACCCACAGGGACTCTACATTTCCATTAGATTCACATATATCCTCCCGCAAGATGGGTTTTAAGGATGATTTTACATATAAACACCCCCCCCCTCGCTTGTTTGTGCGGCTTTTTCTGAACAGACTATAGCCCTGTAAATTAACTGCCCAGTCATGGTTCTCGTCCAGCCACGTCTCAGATATCCCCACCATGTCATAATTATTTACCAACAAAATTAATTCTAATTCCTCCATTTTGTTGGTGAGGCTTCTGGCATTAGTGTACATGCATTTTATGTATCTCTCTGTACCTCTATTCCTTCTTACTTTATAGACTGTTCTAACCCCACCCCCAATTTCTTTATTTGTGCCCAGGTCACTATCTGCACTATCTTCCCCACCTATAAAATGAATACCCTCCCCCCAATCCCTAGTTTAAACACTCCTCCAACCTTCTAGCCATTTTCTCCCGCAGCACCCATTGAGGTGCAGCCGGTCCCTAGCGTAGAGTCTGTAGCCAACTGAGAAGTCAGCCCAGTTCTCCAGGAACCCAAATCCCTTCTTCCTACACCAGTACTTGAGCCACTTATTTATCTTCCTAATCTCCGGTTGCCTCTCTGGCGTGGCACGTGTTACCGGTAGTATTTCAGAGAATACCACCTTGGAGGTCCTTGCTTTCAGCTTGCAGCCTAATTCCCTGAAATCATCTTCAATGACTTTCCACCTACCTCTAACTTTGTCATTTGTTCCAATGTGCACCATGACCGCTGGGTCCTCACCGGCCCCTCCCAGTAATCTGTCAACCCGATCAGCGATGTGCCGGACTCGAGCGCCAGGTAGGCAGCACACTGTTTGACGATCCCTGTCTTTGTGACAGATTGCCCTATCTGTTTCCCTAATAATTGAGTCCCCCACTACCAGCACCTGCCTGGTTTGCCCTGCTCTCCTATTTCCCTCCTTACTGGAGCTGACACTCCTCTGGCTTTCAGGGGACATGTCTTGCTGCAGCAGTGCTACCCCTGTACCGTCACCCCCCTCATATGCCAACTTTGCAAACTTATTGGGGTGTGCCAGATCAGGACTAGCTTCCCTGGTACTCTTCCCTCTACCCCCCCTAACTGTCCTGCAGCTCCCTACTACCACCCTCCCCCACATCTACCCCAGTGAGCAGCTGCTCAGTGAGCAGCAGACTCCTTTCCATATTGTCAATGGACAGTACGACTAAAGAGAAGGTAACGTGTAGGCTACACCTGGGAGTCATAGTGAGTAAATACTGGACTTTCCAGGCTGGGGCAAGGGAATTACTGGAAGAGCAGTGGTCAGTGAAGGGCAGAAAAAAAGGAATGGAGTTTTCAGGCCCAGCAACTGTACTGCTTTAAAGTCATTTACAAGTGAAGCACCACCACCAGGATATAAAATGATTCTGCCTCTATGTAAAACACATGAAGATGTGAGTAATAAGTGTTGTGGCTGCTATCTCTTGTACAGGCGTCACACCAGTTTCATCAGTGTGAGGAGCTGGCCACGGACAAAAGACTATTGGACCAATGGACGTAGAGCAGAGTGCACGTCTCTAAGGGATACAGACTTTTTCCAGCACGGAGCACTGGTTATGTCGGTCTTATTGTTGTGTTTTATTGGAGATTTGCTTGCTCATGAGATTGAGGTGCACGGGTCTCTCCTGGAGAGCGTTCAGCATTGGGAATCACTGTTTCCATTCAGTAATAGTAAGCAAAGAAAGACATGCAAGCTGGATCTTATGTATCCATAAGGCCAGACACAAAATTGGTAATCAGGTAAATCAATCATTCCATTACTCTTGTTAGTCTCTCAGAGGCCTCAATTGAGTCATTGTTTCATATGAGACTGTACGTTCACTCTTGTGGTATGTTCATTTGTAAATGCCTGCTGAGTATATATTGCATCAGCCCACGGCAGTTTACTAATTACACAATTTAGGACAAATATGCTGGTTAGTTGAACAGTGAAGTATCACCTCCCCCCAACTTCTCCAATCCTGTGGAGGAATGTCCTGAATGGGAACTGTGGGTATAAAGTCTCTGACTCCCACTCCAGAGGGTCTCTTCAGTAACAGTCCAAAACACCATGGCTCCATCTGGTGGAATACAGGTCTGCTCCTCTGCCCAACACTGAACCCACAAATAAGTTTGGAGAACCCCAGTTGAGACTGTACTATATGTTGCTGGAGTTAGATAGATGTTGTACGGTCATGGTATCTATCGTCTGTATGTGATGAACTATGTATGTGAGGACTGTAGTTGCTGACTGGATACATGTGCGATGGACGTGATATCTGTTGTCTGGACTAGCATGAACTGTAACCAGGGCCGGACTGGAGCAATGGGACATCGGACAACTCTTCGGTGGGCCCAGATCTTTGGCGTGTCCCCGAGCAGGACATAGAGTGGGCCCACTGGTTTCAACTGAATGTACATCCGAGGACACACATTCAATTGAAATGTATTGGTGTTCCATGGGGGAAACAAAAGGGAGGTCCTGTTACTGTGCAGGGCTGCACTACATCGCCTTTTTTCTTCATCTGGCGTAGTGTATAAGTCAGGGAATAAGTGTAGACCGTGCCACCTGAATAAGGCTGGTTCGAAATGTGCGTCAGGGGCGGACGCACTAATAGTTAGAGCTCCTGCATCATTGGTGTCCAAAGTATTTCATAATGCTTCTTGTTTGGTGCATTAGCATAGTTCTAGTGGGATAATTTGTCACATATACCTTGATAACGCTATTTATTGGTATAACGGCAGGATTTCTTTTTTATGACATAGTATTCCTTTATATCTGTTATGATAGTACATATGATAATGTATATGATATTTGATATATACTATTATTAATGTTCCTATATTGCGTGCCCCTTTTTTCCACAGTTTGTCTTCACACGTGGATGTGTGTCCTATTCCCCCCTGCCCTGTTCATGTATATTTTTATTCATCAATAAATTTTCTACTTTTGAACATTGAAACAAAAGAGGAAAAAAAAGTCAGCTCAACTTACTCAGACATCAGGTGCACGGAACAGCCGGCAGTGCCCCGGGAGATTAGCAGCAAAAAACAAGAAGTGATCCGGCATCCAAAAGTCTTCTTTAAAATCAATAATCCTATATTAGAAAACTATTTTAAAAATCATATGCAGAGAAGTCACAGCCCCCACAGGAGGAGGTGATGTACAGACGAGTTTCAGACCTTATGGTCCTTAATCATTGTATGATGTGACTTTTCTGCATATGATTTTTAAAATAGTTTTCCAATATAGGATTATTGATTTTAAAGAAGACTTTTGGATGCTGGATCACTCCTTGTTTTTTCCTACTTTTGTACATTACCCTGGACTATTGCTCGTCATTTTTTGTCTCCATATATATGTATTTCATGACGAGTTGTCCACCTGAGTCCTTCAATACCTGCATGTGTATTATGCCATTATATAACCTTTGATTTTTTTATACTGGCTTTAACATGCTACTATTTCCTATGAGTTATTACTAAGAACTAACAGGCAGGTAATTACTAACTACCTGCCTGTTTTAGCCGGTGGTGACTCAGATCGCTCCTGAACTGCTCCTAACAGCAATTCTGGTGTTTCACGTCAACAGGACAGCTCTTCCTTTTCCTATCTGCTCTGTCATGGAGGCATGACTGCCAACTTCATGCTGATTGGCATCCGGCTCCTTGCTGTTAGGCAGCGGGGAGCCAGCTGTCCGTCAGCATGACACCAGCAGTCATGCCCCATCAACAGAGCAGAGCGGGAGCTGGAGAATCACCAGCAGGAGCGGGCTGTGACCACTGTTAGCAGGCGGCAAAAATCGGCCTGTAAGTTCTTAGGTCCACGGTAAAAAAAAAAAATTAGTCCCGGACAACCCCTTTAAATATTAAGGAGCAGGAATTCTCCGAATGATTCTATAATCAAAAGAACATAAAATTCTCTCCTGCCCAGTCAGTCTGCCCGGTCTGTTACACCATGATTACCAAAACTTCGACTCATTTCCCTGCCCATTTATTATTACCACATACCCGGCTCTGCTTGACCCGTTTCCAGGTCATTGTGTTGTCTGACTACACTTACGTTTCTCCCTGGTACCACATATCTGCATCTTATACTCTTCAAATTACATTTTGAGACTTTCTCCTCCTGTTGTTGCACATATTTTTTTTCCCTTCATCTGCACAGGTATCATTAATCTATCAACTATAATGGCCGTACCAGGTTCCGCAGATCCTGTATCCCGTACACATGACGTGGGCAGTGCACGGCATGCCGCTAGTTTTTATTCTGAGTGCTCTTATATACGGTGGTAGTTTTACACAATGTTGAGCCTGTGATTTGCAGAGTGAAATGTCTGACTGCTAGAACAGAAGTGTACAGCAGATTCTACAGCATGGATACATAAAGGACGTCCTGGGGGAATATACCTCCCTCCAACACTCGTCCAGTCCCTGCCTCACACTAGAGACATTTATAATAACTCCAGGACTATGGAGCAGGTCATTTTCTCATAATCTGTGGCCATTATTAGTGATCTCGCATTGTACGGTAATATCACCCTGGAGGTTGTGATGTATTTAGTGTAATAGCGCCATCTAGAATATACAGTATATATCAGGCGATACTATGCTTTCTATAGTTAGTCATCTTATGTGCCCTCTATAGATATATATTATACTTTATATTTATTAATAATAAAATTGCTCGACACTTTTTCAGCTTTATGATATTTATTAATCTGCTGTAATTATAAAAGAAAGTCCAACCTTACAGTGGACACAGGTGGAAGTGTCCTCCATGATGGTATAGGGTGAGGTGGAGCAAGTATATAGTCAGTGGGGGTTCAGAATGATCAGTATTCACTAGGGTCCCTTGTAATCAGGGAGGAACCTGGATGTGTCCCATCAAAAGTTATTGACCCACTGTCCAGCTGTGTACCATCAACAGGTAATGAACCTCTGGCTGTGGGCCATCAATAGGTCATCACCCTCCAGCATTTAGCCACCCAGAAATCTGAACTTCAAGTTTATCGTCATCTGTAGGATGTGAACCACAGATGGTTACGATGCTGATGACATCAGGAGGTATCCCTCAAATCTGTGATGGATCGGGAATAGGTGAGATGCAAGCGATGGAAACTACAGGCAGATGTTTTCTCAATCTTTTTTGCCTCTTAGACATCTACAGAAAAATCTTCTCCTCTCGATTCTGTGTTGCAGTATTGTGGGCTTTCTAGGCTCCAGCATTCAAGGTTCTGAATCTCTAGGCTCTGGTATTCTTGGTACTGGTGTGCTCAACTCTGGCGTTCTCGGCTCTGAAATTCTAGGTTATTGGTTATTGGTTTCATTCAAAGATCAGAAACCTCTTTTTGCTCTGTAGAACTTCGAGCTCTTCTTCTGCTGTAATATGGTACAGTATGGACCCAGACAATATCACTAAAACCCTCTTTATAGCTGCGTCTAGGAACTTTATTCGCATCCTATGGTGCAGGAACCATGGATGGACCAGAACATTTGCCATTTGGCAGAACAGTTATTCTCCTGGAAACTTGCTCCTGAATCTGAGGGATACAAATTGGTTCCTTACAAGTACTTTGTTCTTCCAGAATGTTTTTGTTCTTAGGAGTGGGTTTTATAGTTGTTTCACCAGGTTTAGACTTTGCCTTCTTGCTCAGGACAAGCCTTAAAGCGCACATGTGAGCAGGACTGTGCTTAGTAAACTACATACACTGACCGGTGGGCGCTATTACACTGAGTAAAATGATACCTTTGTTGATGAAATCCGTCCAGAGGTTCTTTTGTAATCTTTATTTTCAGGTCTGCCATAATGATATGCTCTTGCTCTGGGGTGGGACTTTAGGGAGGGGCTGTAAGTGGTGCTCTCATTATGTATTCCTATCTCTGGCCTCTGACAGGTCACTGTGCTTCTGCTTCTATTTTAAATATTGCCTTTGTAATTTCTCTGTCAATTTGAAATTTACATCCCCCAAAATGGCCGCCGGGGCCCGCGCATGCGCAGTAGCATCTTTCGGTTGCTGGGTGCCATATTGCTGCAGGCAAGTTTCTTTTTCCTTTAGCAAAATGGCGACCGCGCGTGTGCAGTAGTATCTTTCGGCAACCGAAAGATGCTACTGCGCATGCGCGGGCCTTTGCGGCCATTTTGGGGGATGTAAATTTCAAATTGGCAGAGAAATTACAAAGGCAATATTTAAAATATTAGGCCGGCGACTGAAAGCACAGTGACCTGTCAGAGATAGGCATACATAATGAGAGCACCAGCTACAGCACCTCTCTAAAGTCCCGCCCCAGAGCACGAGTATCTCATTATGGCAAAACTGAAACTAAAGATTATAAAAGAACCTCTGGACGGATTTCATCAACAAAGCTATCATTTTACTCAGTGTAATGGCGCCCACCGGTCAGTGTATGTGGTTTACTAAGCACAATCCTGCTGACAGGTGCGCTTTAAAGCCAAGTTCTCTAGTATTGTCACAAGTGTCATCAGTGCAACAAAAACTGTGGCACGGAAGATCCAAAGAGGAAGCTTGATGGAATCTTCAGAGGAATTTTTCCAGGGAGCCACACGTAGTGGGTCATCCTGTAATAAAAAAAAAAACATTTAGAAATTCTCTTATACATAATCTAATCAACCAGAGAGCCCTTGTTATTATACAGTCATGGATAAAATATAAAGCAGCTTCATGAATATCCCATAGAGAAGATCAGGGAGAAGTTTGGGATTTACCTTGAGGGTCCATGGAATATTGTTTATGGTTGGACTTTCATATGATGGACAGTGATGTATCCAGTATGAAAAGCCCTGCAAAAGGCGATAACATTAGCTGAACCTTTGTGACCCCATATGGATGAGACCATACTCAACGTCAGTGTACTGTGAAGTAGGGAATAAAGCAACTTAAAGCTCAGAAATGGATAGTATAATACTCATCATCTTCAGAGGTCTCGCAGCAACAACTGAAAAAATGTAAAGCACTAAAGTTTTAATTTAAAAAAAAAAATCTTTTAATGGTAAAAAAATATAAAAATGGTAAAAGTTTTGATATTTTCAACTTTTAAACACTAGGGGGAGCAGCTGCAGACATCTAGTGTAGTGTTAGATTGCATTAAGACTGTAGTAAAAGTGGGCGGGATGTGCTCACATGGTGTGATGTCTCCTCCTCTCTTTTTCTGGTCCTTTGCAAAAAGATAAGTGAGAATGTAGTTTAGGGTCACAGTGCGGAGACATTCTGTTGGCTGCTGCAAAGTGATACCAAGAGGTAAACAGTGTCACCAAGGACGGATAGCAGCGGGGGCGTTGTTAGGGTCTTAAAAGATCAGGTCCCAAACACCAAGGCATGTCCACCCTCTCCTCAGTATAGATAGATACAGGAGAATACAGCCGCCCCTGTAAGTGCTGCAAACATTGAATATATGACATTTGAACCGCATTACTGCTATATAGAATTTACTTATAAAAATTACAGTATTTAGCACATAAATTGGCAAATTCAGGAGAGCCCACTAGCCGTGACAAGGTGACCTTTCTTTGATGGGATCCTAATCCTAATATTTATCAGTCATGCCTCTCCCGGGCTATAAGCGTAAAAATTTAAAGGGCAGGTAGGATCCAGCATTAATTAAAAGCCTTAGGCACCTTCATAAATTCATATAAAACCGTTACCGGAAAAACACCATCTATAATATAACACTGCAAGCGTGTCTCTGTCTGAAGCCTCGATAGACTGCGCATGCGCGACGCGCAGTCTGGCTCCAGACAGAATCACCCATCCAGCCGTTACAGGTAAGAGGAGTGTATGGCGCCGGAGATCGCGGTATGCGTAGGCACTGAACGCATACCGCGATCTCCGACGCCATACTTACATACTTACCTGACCGGGAGGAGCTTTGCCGCAGCGCCTCTCTTCGCCGGAGACCGGGGCAGGAGTGGGGCGCCGGATCGGCGCATGCACATAGCGCTATCTTGCGCCATTTTACTGAAGACCCATTTGCAGTGTGTCTTCAGCAAAATGGCGCCGGACAGCGCGGTGCTCCGTCGCCACACTCCTCCCCCGGCCTCCGGCAGAACAGGACGGAGCAACGCTGGAGCACAGAGAAGAAAGGTGAGTATAACTTTATTTTTTTGTATGTGTGTACAGTGTGAAAGGGATGAGGGGGCCACACATACCAGAATTATGGGGTGAGGGGACCATGCATACCAGGATTATGGGGTGAGTGGATCAAGCATACCAGAATGAGGGGTACCACACATACCAGGATTGGGGGGTGAGGGGACCATGCATACCCGGATTGGGGGGTGAGGGGTACCACACATAACAGGATTGGGGGGTGAGGGGTACCACACATGCCAGGATTGGGGGGTGAGGGGACCATGCATACCAGGATGAGGGGTACCACACATACCATTATTGGGTGGTGAGGGGACCACGCATACCAGGATTGGGGGTTGAGGGGATCATGTATACCAAGATTGGGGGGATGAGGAGACCATGCATACCAGGACTGAGTGTGAGGGGACCATGCATACCAGGATTGGGGGGTGAGGGGACCATACATGCCAGGGTTAAGGGGTGAGGGGACCATGCATACTAGGATTGGGGGGTGAGGGGACCGTGCATACCAGGATTGGGGGGTTAGGGTACCATGCATACCAGGATTGGGGGGTGAGGGGACCATGCATACCAGGATTGGGGGGTGAGAGGACCATGCATACCAGGATTGGGGGGTGAGGGGACCATGCATACCAGGATTGGGGTGTGAGGGGTGCCATGTATAACAGAATAGGGATGTGAGGGGTGCCATGCATACCAGAATAGGGATGAGGGGTACCATATATACCAGGATAGGAATGCGGGGTACCATGCATACCAGGATGAGGGGTACCATACATACCATGATAGGGATGAGGGGTACCATGTATGCCAGGATTGGGGATGAGGGGTACTTTGTATACCAGGATTGGGGATGAGGGGCCCATGCATACCAGGATAGGGATGAGGAGTGTCATGCATACCAGGATGGGGATGAGGGGTGCCATGCATACCAGGATCTGGGATACCATACATACCAGGATAGGGATGAGGGATGGGGTACCACACATACCAGGATTGGGGGTGAGGGGTGCCATGCATACCAAGATTGGGGGTGAGGGGTGCCATGCATACCAGGATTGGGGGTGAGGGGTGCCATGCATACCAGGATTGGGGGTGAGGGGTGCCTTGCATACCAGGATTGGGGGTGAGAGGTGCCATGCATATCAGGATGGGATGGTGGGGACAGGATGGGGGCAGCACAAATACCAGGAGGGGGCAGCACATACCAGCATGGGAGACTATATACCAATAAAAATGCTTGCCACCCGGGCGTAGAACGGGTTGAATAGCTAGTAGGTTATAATGGGCACGTGTGGTATCCATGAAAAAAAAGGATGCCACACGTAACGCAGACACGTACATGTGAAGGGGGCCTTAGGCTGATCAGAGGAGTGCACAGTCAGAAAAGGAGGCTGTCACAACCTCCAAAAGTAAACTATAAAAAAAACTTGACCAGCACCTCCGAACAGAATAAAGCAAGTGTGAACAGGTGCAAGCTGCCTTAAGCTACAAGACTGCAGTCACTTTATGTGACTGCAGACTTGTGAATCCTCACATTGCACGCCCTGCTCGCTGTGAGGATTTTCAGGTGTCGGGTGTGTGACCACAAGCATGTGATACGCATACTTCTACTTCTGGCCACATTCTGACTAGACTGTGTTCGGCTGCGCTCAATTCACATCGGGCACCGACACCTGAGAACCCTCACAGCGCGCACAGAGAAATTGCAGGCTTGTAGCCTAAAGCTGGACAACCCCTTTAAGGTTGTTTTTCTTTTTCTTAAAACAAACCCTGTCCCCTGTAAAATTTTCAAGAAGGTTGGAAATTCTCTTTAAAGGAATTTTCCTTTAAGTGTATGTTATTTACATACTTGCAGTCATGTGCGGACGAGACTCATCTCGCTCCACTCAATATAAGAGAATTGAAAGAATCTGGATGAGACTAGTCGGCATGTGACTGCAAGTATGTAAATCGCATACATGAGGTCAAGTGACCGCCCTCCCGCATTAAAATACAGGAAAATCGAGACAGTGTGCGCAAATCGTGACAGTGTGATAATTCAGCTGTCTGCAGTCAGAGTAACTGCAGACTTTTCTCTTGTGACCAGAAAACAACTATAAGAGAGTAAAGGATATTTCCGGGCATATGGGATTGATGACCTCTCTACATATACAGGATAGGTCATGAAAAGCAGATAGGTGGGGTCTGACAGCTGGTGCCCCCATCGGTCAGCTGTTACAAGCTCCGGAGCAAGCGCAGCTCTATCCAGAGTGTAGTGGCCTCTGCCAGTCGCTGCTGGTACTGTAGTCACTACTATGCAAATGAACAGGAGCTGAGCTGCAGAACCAGGAGCAGCCGCTCAGTAATGCCGCCTGAGCAAACAGCTGCTCTTGGGGGCGCCAGGTGTCGGACCCCCACTGATCTGCTATTGATGACCTATCCTGTAGATGTAGATAGGTCATCAATACTGTATGCCCGGACATCCCTTTATATCTTATAGGGTTTTCTGCTTGTAAAAGAAAAGTCTGCAGTCTCTCTCTGTGACAGCTGAATTATGACGCAGTGCGATATGGCAATACTGTATGCCCAGACATCCCTTTATATTTTGTCAAACTCAAATACCCGGAGGGCCAAAATGAAAAGCTTGGACAAAGTTGCAAGACAACCGTGATATTTATTTAAAAAATGTCTACAATTGAGGAAGTTTTCCCTTATCAAATATAACATTGAATAGTCCTCCATACAGTATAATGGCCCCGCATAGTCCTTCATACAGTATAATGGCCCCGCATAGTCCTCCATGCAGAATAATGGCCCACATAGTCATCCATACAGTATAATGGCCCTACATAGTCCTCCATACAGTATAATGGCCCCACATAGTCCTCCATACAGTATAATGTGTCCCACATAGACCTCCATGCAGAATAATGGCCCCACATAGTACTCCATACAGTATAATGGGTCCCACATAGTCCTCCATGCAGAATAATGGCCCCACATAGTCCTCCATGCATAATAATGGCCCCACATAGTCCTCCATGCAGAATAATGGCCCCACATAGTCCTCCATACAATATAATGGGTCCAACATAGTCCTCCATGCAGAATAATGGCCCCACATAGTCCTCCATGCAGAATAAAGGCCCCACTTAGTCCTCCATACAGTATAATGGCCCCACATAGTGCTCCTTCAGTATAATGGCCCCACATAATCCTCCAAACAGTATAATGGGCCCCACACAGTGCTCCGTACAGTATAATTGGCCCCACACAGTGCTCCATACTAAATAATGGGCCCCACATAGCCCTCCATATCAGAATAATGGGTCCCACATAGTTCTCCATACAGTATAATGGGCCCCACATAGTGTTCCACACAGTATAGTGGGCCCCACATAGTGCTCCATACAGTATAATGGGCCCCACATAGTACTCCATACAGTATACTGGCCCCACATAGTGCTCCTTCAGTATAATGGCCCCACATAATCCTCCAAACAGTATAATGGGCCCCACACAGTGCTCCGTACAGTATAATTGGCCCCACACAGTGCTCCATACAGTATAATGTGGCGCCCCTGAGGGTTCAGTCGCCACAGGGGTACTGCACCTCAGACCGAGGTGTGGTATCTCCTCAAGGTAAGGATGGAGTACTACACAGGACCCCTGCCACGCACTCAACACTACACCACTCCAGTTCAGGACGGGGATCTAAAGCACCATAGTGCAGCCCTGGGTCTGAATGGAGGAGTTGGGGGGAACCAAAGTAAGGGGGAACCAAGTAGTGAGTGAGGGTGGAGGAAGCACTTTATAACACACCTTAATAGAATCATATATAAACAGAGGCCATCTTTAGTACCAGGTCTTTGGTCGCAGTTCCCTGGAGTGGTTAGTCAGTACAAGCGGCAGCTGTTCTAGGATTCTGTGATTCCCGGTCTCAGGCCTCGAGACTGGGGATTGGGGCAGAGTTGAGTTATTGCCAGCTCTGTTCCTGGTCTTAGTCCACACAAGAAGGCAAAAGAGGGGAGCAGAGGAGATAGGCTCCACAGGCGAAAGGATCTCAGGGGGTGCGGACGGAGCGGAGTCGCCACCTGCATGCCTCATTCTGGCTTAGTCAGAGAGACCCTGCCGCAAGAGAGGGTACCGGTCCCCGATTATCTGACATTGCACTTCACGTCTCTGTCAGAAAAGTCCGGAGGCTTATGTGGATCCCAGGGGGATACGGACGGAGCGGAGTCGCCACCTGTATCCTCTAATCTGCGTTTATCCAGAGGGACCCGGCCTTACACCAAGTTCTCACCACCAGTCACCAATAAGGGCACCCAGTCGGTCCGGGGGCTACACGCCACCTGTAAAGGGCATCGCAGTACCCGTACGGGACTCAGTGGGGAACACAAGGAGGGAGAAGGAGAATTAAGAGAAGAGAGGAACACACTAGAGCTTGGGGTCCTGTCAAGTGCACCTGAAGTACTTGGAGTGTGCTGAACCCTGTGGCGCCCAGGGGATGGGGACTACTCGGCGCCCGGGCCTTAATGCCTGTTCTTGGGGGATGTCGCGGTGGTCGGCTCCCGGGCCCGTACACTGAGGTCTCTCTTAAAAAGGGGAAAATGAAATGTCAAAGTTCGTGACGCCACCTATGGTGTCTGGTGAGGATCACCAGCGCTGCGACCGTCCACTGAGGCCGGTGTTGTGGCAGCTTAGATGGAATCACTCCCCACAGGCGGATGGGGGCTTCAGGGCAGCGTAGGAGTTGGGAATGCAGGACAGAGGGGACCCAGCCAGGTCAGAGCAAGAAGGGGAAGCACACACAAAAGTCACTTCTGTACCTTTACTGGAAATAGTTCAGGAACACCCCGGAGCGCTGTAGGGTGAGGGGTACACGTCCGGATTCTCCCCAGTGAGCGGGTGTACGGCCTCCTGTTTCTTGCCTCTCTGCAGTAAGTTTCTGACCTGCCTGGAGCTAGGCCTAACTTATTTTCTGTCCTGCATCGGCTGATCCTGTGGTAGGGCCTTCTGTTAGAGTACACACCCCCTGGTATATGGGGCCTCGGTAACTCCCGACCCTGGTATAACAGTCAGCGTTTGGTATTCCTGAGACATGTAGTTCACCAGGGGTTCTGGTTGTCCTCTGCTGGGTGTAAAGAATCCCTGCAGACTCGGACCCATTGTCAGGTATATGGTTTCTGGGTTGAGCTGGTAAAGCCCCTCTGCCCCCAATGCTACTCGCTCCTCTAGCCTTCGGCCTATTTGGGCCCTCATTAGGCTATACACACTGGCAGTTAGCTGGCTGCCTCTGTTACTGCTCTCTGAGTGTCAGCAACGCTCCTAGCTCACTTAACTCGAGATGCTTGAGTCTGACTGAGCTCCACTGCAGACTGACCTGTTTCTCTGTGTCTCACTCTGCAGGAACTGGCTGTGGACTCCAGACTGTTCTGTCTCCACTCACTTCCTGAGGAGAGCTAACTCACAGACCGCCTCTGCCTAGCTCCACCCTCCGTATATATATTCCTATCCAGACTCCCTCTGGTGGACTGAGGTAGGGTGGAGGTGTATGTATGCTCCGAGGGCCTCTTGTGGAGAAATCCTTTAATACACCCCTCCAGGATCTGTGGCTCCATGCACAGCAGGGCGTCACATTCCCCCCTAGTTGAACTCAGCACTCTCGGGCTGAAGCACATTTTGTAACAACAACAATAACAAGCTTCCCTTTATGGGAGGTTAGGACACTTGAACATTGCATAACCAGAACATGGATAAATATACATATATAGTTCAATAAACAGTAGGCAATGAGCAACCAGAAAGTCCAAGTCACTTCCGGAGAGGTTGCGCAAAGGGGCACTCAGGGAGTGCAAATATGTACAAATAAAGTCTTTGGGCTGCACATAGTCCTCAGCCACAGAGTTCTTAGATACCCAAGCTGGTAATGGGAAGCAAATAAGTAAAGTGTCCGTTTCACTTGGATTGTCCATTAGAGGGGCAAAATATAAGTTAAAGGCCTGTAAAAGGCAATAAATACATAGCAATACATACACAGGATTATGCAATAATATACAGTATTATACAATACAATACCATACCCGAGGGATAGCTATCTACATCTGTCGAGGTTTAACTATTTTACTTAGTGTACCTGACAGGGAGTTGACCTTTCATGCTACGTGTAGATCTGCGTAGTGCGGTGGTCTGTGTAGTGTCAGTGTTTCTCTCAGCTACCATGTTTGTTCTACTAGAGATGGTACTGAAAAACTGCCTTAACCTCGCTAATGGGCTGGCAAGTTCACCATTGGCTGGGCCTTCTTGCTCTGCTTCTGCCGGGGATCCTTCTTCCAGGGATTCTTCCTGAGCAGGCTTTTCTGCGGCACTAGGCTCTTCTGCAGCACTTACAGGTTCAACTTGCTGTGGAGGGTCTTCTGGCTGTTGGAAGAACTGGAGTACTGGAATTATGACTGCTCCTCCGATTTGAGGTCAATCTGCCGGGAAGTCTCCTAAATCAGTATGTATTACTGCTTCATCAGGTTCCTCTGGGAAAATGAGAGGCACTTCTTCTTGGGGTTTTAGCAGATCTGGACACAACTTCAGGTGGTCCCTAGATACTGTTGCAGTTGTTCTTCCTCCATCTTCGCTGATCAGACATGTCTTCCTGTTGTCAAACTTTGAATTCAACACAGTGTAGGGTTCTCTCTTCCACTGGTCATCAAGCTTGTGGTTCCTCCGCTTCCTTTTCAATACCACTTCTCCAGGTGTGAATGGTTCTGCTGGTGCACTTCTGTTGTATTGTGCTTCTTGTTTATCCCTCACCCGAGTGAGACTGTCTTCGACACATGCTTGTACTCTTCTGTACTGCTCCTGTCTGGTCGTGTCCCAGTCTTCAGTGGTCACATCTGCTTCTGGTTCTACAACACCAAGCTCCAGGTCCATGGCCAGCTTTCCTGGTCTTGCCCACATGAGATATGCCGGAGTGCAATTGGTGGAACTTACTGGTATGTGATTATACAGATCCACTAGGTCAGGTAGTAGGTCTGGCCACTGGTTTCTCTCTTCTAGTGGTATAGTCTTCAGTAGATCGATGATGATGTTATTCATCTTTTCAAAGAGACCGTTAGTTTGGGGGTGGTACGGTGTAGTCCAGATCTTTTTACACCCGTACAGATGGCAGAACTCTTTGAACAATTCAGTCTCAAAGGCCGGGCCTTGGTCAATCAGTACCTGCTCAGGGTATCCACGGGGTCTGCAGAAGTACGCTTGGAACGTCTTCGCTGCTGTCTCTGCTGTCAGGTCTTTGACAGGGGCAACCACCAGGAACCTGGAGTAGTGATACACCATGGTCAGGGCATAGGCATATCCTGACCGGCTGGGTGACAACTTGACATGGTCCAGGGCCACTATCTCCAGGGGTCGAGTCGTCTTGATGGGCTGCAGGGGTGCCTTCTGGCTGCTGTAGTCTTTTCTTCTGAGGCTACAGGGTCCACAGTCTCTGCAGCGCCTCTCAATGGAGCTGCGCATTCCCACCCAGTAGAATCGACACTTCAACAGGGTCTCTAGCTTTTTCCAGCCAAAGTGCCCCGTCTGATCGTGGTAGGCCTCCAACACCATCTGGATGTCCGTCTTGGGGACCACTATCTTCCATACCATCTCATGGGTTTTTGGATTGACGTACCTCCGGCACAGCTTCTCACGGTAGATAAACAGCCGGCTTCTCTCATTCCACAGCTGTTTTGCTTGGAAAGACGCATCCTTCTCCAGGGAGGAACCTTCTTGGGTTATCAGCTCTTTGATACGGCTGACAACCGGGTCACTGTCCTGGGTCTCTTTCCAGCTGTGGTGAGGCAAAGGGTTTAACGTCTTACCACGCTGCCTCCTGGAGGCTCGTTGCTCGTGGATCATCCCATTCCGATGAAAGGCAGGTAGCTCAATCTCTTCCAGGTCATCCACTTCTTCTTCTGTGTCTGACTGGTGAGGCATCCTGGACAAGGCATCGGCATTGGCGTTCTTGCGATCCGCCCAGTACTTTATTGTGAATTGGTAGTTTGACAGGCGAGCCATTCATCGTTGTTCCATTGCTCCCAGCTTGGCTGTTTCAAGATGAGTTAAGGGGTTATTGTCAGTGTAGGCAGTGAACTTGCTGGAGGCTAAGTAGTGCTTGAACCTTTCTGTGATGGCCCAGACCAAGGCCAGGAACTCTAACTTAAAGCTGCTATAGTTCTCTGGGTTCCTCTCAGTCGAGCGGTGCTTCCTGCTTGCATATGCGATGACTTTCTCCTGGCCATTCTGCTTCTGACTTAGGACAGCTCCCAATCCTTCATTGCTGGCATCAGTATACAGCAGGAACGGTTGGCTGTAGTCAGGGTAGGCTAGGATCTCATCACCTGTCAGGATCTCCTTCATTTCTTGAAATGATTCAGCCTGTTCTTTACTCCAGTGGAATGGGGGATTTCTGCCCTTGGGGGACTGTACTACCAGGAGGTCTTGCAGAGGCGCTGCTTTCTTAGTGTAGTCTTGTACAAACCTCCGGTAGTATCCTATCAGTCCCAAGAACTGACGCACCTCTTTGAGGTTCTTCGGCTCCGGCCATTTCTGTATGGCAGTGACCTTCTCCGGGTCTGATGCTACCCCTTCTGGGCTGACAATGTGCCCCAGTTATTGTACCTTTCTCTTGAGTAGGTGGCACTTTGAGGGTTTCAACTTCATCCCATACTGGGACAGTGACTCAAATACCTCTGCCAGGTGCTTCAAGTAGTCCTTATACGTCTTGGAGTACACTATCACGTCATCCAGGTATAGCAACACAGTCTCGAAGTTGCGGTGTCCCAGGCAGCTCTCCATCAATCTCTGGAACGTTCCTTGGGCGTTGCCGAGTCCAAACGGCATACTGTTGAACTCGCAGAGTCCCATTGGGGTGGTGAAGGCCGTCTTCTCCCGATCCTCCTTAGACACAGCTACTTGCCAGTACGCACTAGTAAGGTCAAGGGTGGAAAAGTAATTTGCAGACTTTAAGGCAGCCGGGGATTCCTCAATACGGGGTAAAGGGTATGCATCTTTATGTGTAATGCGATTTACTTGTCTGTAATCTACACATTCTCATGCTTCCATCCTTCTTCCTGACTAGAACTAGGGGAGCTGCCCAGGGACTACAACTATCCCTTACTACCCCTGCCTTCTTCATGTCATGCAACATCTCCTTGGCTTTCTGGTAGTGTGCTGGAGGTATAGGCCTGTACCGTTCCTTGATGGGGGGATGGTTGCCTGTGGGGATGTGATGTTGTACCCCCTTAATCCTCCCAAAGTCAAGTGGGTGTTTGCTGAATACCTGCGCGTATTCCTGAACCACCCGGTGTACTCTGTTTCTGGTGGGCAGGAGTGGTGTCTGTCCCAACGTGGAGCTGTTGACACCAATCCTCAACCTGTGTTGTAGGATCATTATCCTCCACTTGGTCTGGGTAGGTTAAGGATTCCGCCGTGTGAATAGAGTTATTATTTACAGTGTAAAGATTGGCAACAGTGGCATAACGTGGTAATCTGACCTCGTCTTCCCCATAGTTGAGAAGACGGACGGGCACCCTCCCATTGCGTACATCTACTACCCCCCTGGCAGTTACGAGTGTAGGTCTGTGTTCTGAGCTAAGGGGTTCTACTACCGCCTGGTAGCTATGTCCTTTAAGACCTATTGCTGCTCTACACCAGATAAGCATTTCACTCATTGGGGGAATCACAATGGGTACAGGGTCTGTTACCCGCACCACCGGTTAGCTTTACTTGCTGCTGGTACATCTGGGCTCGAATCTCCCTCTGGAGTGCTCTCCGCTGCCCCGGTCTGGCGGTGTCAGCAAGCTGTTGGAGTAAAACACAACCTCCTCCAAACAGTTACCCACAATGTTAGTGCCTAGTACTACATTCAGTCCATTTTCCTCATTGACAGTCTTCACTACAATGAGCCCCTGGTCCTTTAACTCCACTCTCCCCACTTTTACTGCTACATTCTTAACCCCAAGTAGGTCAAGAGGGAGGCCGTTAGAGGCATATACTGAAAAGTCTGGGTTTGGGGGTTGGAGACTGTCCATGGACCAGTATTTGCTATAGAGGATATCAGGTATGATTGTTACCTGGGATCCGGTGTCCAGCAGGGCAGGTATCGCAATGCCGTCCAGTATGATGGATAGGAAAGGTCTTCCTCCCACGAACCTGTGGTGCCAGTCTGAGGGGCCTGCTGAGTCTATTCCTGGGTGTTGGCCCTCGGACCCAGGGTTTGCTTGTTTAAAGGACACTGGTGCACTGTGTGACCTGCCTTCTGGCAGCGGTGGCTGACGATCTCTTGGTGAGGATGGCGCTGGTTGTTGGTCCTTCCTGGGGGCGGCGTTGTCCTCCTCTGGGTTGGCGATGTCCTCCTCCGGGGTGGCGACGTTCTCCTTCTCCTCCGGTTCATCCAGGGGACATCCTCAGGGCAGTCGGCTAGCAAGATATTTCCCTCCGTCTCTGGCTCCGTTGCAGGGCACTCATTACAGTGACCAAGGTTTTTGGTCAATGGCAAACTTCTGAGCGCAGACAGTCCAGCTCAGTAGGGGGCGCTGCCTGCACTTTGGCTTCAGCAGCCAGCGGGGAAAAGGTGGGTGCTGCTGGTGTTGGAGTGGCCCCACCCTGGTAACGTTGGATTGCAGTATCTGCCGTCTCCAGGGGTTGCAGTCCCTTTATAGCCATATCCTTAAGGGTGTCAAAGGTAGCATCTGGATGATCCAAGGACCACCAACGCACAGTCCTGCTCTCCGCTTGGGACCTCAGCCCCCGGACAAATTGTTCTTTTAGCATTTTACTCTCATTTGTTATGCTAATTGGACTAACCTGTTTTAGAGCTCGCAGGGCCCCTTGTAAACGGCAGGCATAGTCCCGAACGCTGTCCTCCGCTTTCTGAGAGCATTGGTAGAACCTCATCTGGAGGTCTGCTTCAGTGCGGTCCTCAAAGGCAGTCTGTAAATTTTTGAAAATTGCGGACACTGCATCATCGGGGCTGTCAGCCTGGGCCGCGACGTCGGGTTGTTGCTGCAACATCTTGGAACACCCCTAGTGAACCGTGGCCTACCTTCCTTCTGTAGGCCACTGCTCCGCAGGTGACGGTCTTCTGGTAGGACCTTGCGTCGCTTGCGTCCGACGTCAGGGCGTCCTCTGGCTCCTTCCAGGACCTGACGCTTCCTGATTCGACGTCAGGGGCGGGGCGTGTCCTCGACTTCGCGCGCTTCCAGCGGTTTCGCCCTTCTTCTTCCCGCGCGGCGACCGGAAAGATGGCGGCCAGTGGCGGGAAACTCCAGAAAATGGCGGGAAAAGCTTCACCACTGTGAGTTTTACAGTTTCTTAAGGCGCACAGTACCCGGTGGCAACGGGCACGCAATCCTGTTCGTGACGCCAGTTAGAGAGATGTGGCGCCCAGGGGATGGGGACTACTCGGTGCCCGGGCCTTAATGCCTGTTCTTGAGGGATGTCGCGGTGGTCGGCTCCCGGGCCCGTACCCTGGGGTCTCTCTTAAAAAGGGGAAAATGAAATGTCAAAGTTCATGATGCCACCTGTGGTGTCTGGTGAGGATCACCAGCGCTGCGGCCATCCACTGAGGCCGGTGTTGTGGCAGCTTAGATGGAATCGCTCCCCACAGGCGGAGCGAGGCCTCAGGGCAGCGTAGGGGTTGGGGATGCAGGACAGAGGGGACCCTGCCAGGTCAGAGCAAGAAGGGGAAGCACACACAAAAGTCACTTCTGTACCTTTACTGGAAATAGTTCAGGAACACCCCGGAGCGCTGTAGGGTGAGGGGTGTACGTCCGGATTCTCCCGAGTGAGCGGGTGTACGGCCTCCTGTCTCTTGCCTCTCTGTAGTAAGTTTCTGACCTGCATGGAGCTAGGCCTAACTTGGTTTCTGTTCTGCACCGGCTGATCCTGTAGTAGGGCCTTCTGTTGGAGTACACACCCCCTGGTATATGGGGCCTCGGTAACTCCTGACCCTGATATAACAGTCAGCGTTTGGTATTCCTGGGACATGTAGTTCGCCAGGGGTTCCGGTTGTCCTCTGCTGGGTGTAAAGAATCCCTGCAGACTCGGACCCGTTGTCCGGTATATGGTTTCTGGGGTGAGCTGGCAAAGTCCCTCTGCCCCCAATGCTACTCGCTCCTCTAACCTTCGGCCTACTCGGGCCCTCACTAGGCTATACACACTGTCAGTTAGCTGCTGCCTCTTCTGCTGCTCTCTGAGCGTCAGCAACGCTCCTAGCTCACTTAACTCGAGCTGCTTGAGTCTGACTGAGCTCCACTGCAGACTGACCTGTTTTTCTGTGTCTTACTCTGCAGGAACTGGCTGTGGACTCCAGACTGTTCTGTCTCCACTCACTTCCTGAGGAGAACAAACTTACAGACCGCCTCTGCCTAGCTCCACCCTCCGTATTTATATCCCTATCCGGGCTCCCTCTGGTGGACTGAGGTAGGGTGGAGGTGAGTGTATGCTCCGAGGGCATCTTGTGGAGAAATCCTTTAATACAACCCTCCAGGATCTGTGGCTCCATGCACAGCAGGGCGCCACAAACCCCATCCTGGTGGCCGCAACACGCCGTGTGACAGCAGAGAGAAGCTCTGAGCTGAACCACTACACCTGTGAGTAAAGACTTGGATGACTTTAACCTTTGTCTCTGTCGGTTACTTACTCCGCGGCTCTGCACCCGCCAACGCTCTATTCCACGCTCTCTCTCTCTCTATGCTGCCCTGAGGCCTTGCTCCACCTGTGGGTAGCCGTACCATCTGAGCTGTCTGAACACCGGCCTCAGAGGACTGCCACAGGGCTGGTGACCCTCACCAGAAACCGCAGGTGGCGGAGTCAAACAACCACTCATCCAGAAGCCCATAATTTTTTATGTGACAGCCCTGGGCACGGACCGGGCCAAGGCCACGACGACATCTCCCACAACTACAGGCCCGCCGTCCGAGTTCACCTTCCCAGGGAGGGCTAGAGCGTCACAACTTGGCGTAGTCGGCAGGATTTCGTGCACGTCGCAACGGCAGAAGTCTATACCCATTGCCAACGGGTACTGTGCTCCTTTCTAAAGACTGTATTTCCACATTCCATGTGGCGCCCGCCCAAGAAGAACGGACGCCATTATGTGCAGGGAAAACAACAACCTCTTAAGACCTCCCATCGTGGGCAAGGTTCACAAATGGCGCCAAAAATACAGACCGCCCCTTGCTACAGAGACTGTCCGCATGGATGTGTCCGTCAAAACAGATGGGACGTCCCAGGGAATGCCCCTGAAAGAGGAAGAGAGAGAGAGGGAGACAAGGCGTGGTTCGAGCAAGTCTAGACAGACCTCACCTGGAGGCCGCAATGGAAAGAGACCAGGAATCACCTTCCGCCGCTGGCCCACCGCCAACCACCTCCCTCACCCTGGAGGGATACAAGGTTCGATTAGCACCGGAGGAGGCCGAGTTCCTCCGCGGCGAGACGCAGAACTTGACCCGGAGAGTGGAAGAGGCCCAGCGGAGAGCAGTCAAGGAATGGAGGAAGGAGATGTGGGAGAAGCTTGCAGCCCGACACCCGGAGGTTCCGCGCCCTGTCAGCGATACTCCAGCCCCAGCGGAAATGGAACAAGACCAGGAGGCCGCATCCCGCCCCGGAGCGGGTAAGGAAACAACCCCTGCCCCGGGCGCCAAATGCGTCAACCTCCTCCTAGACTTCCTGCCGCCACCTGCATCCCCGGGCGCTACCGTTTGGGAGCAGCTACTAACCCCGGACCCTGAGGCCTAAGCTGTCGCAGCCTCCGGAAGCCTGCTGCCCCTCACACTCCCGGAGCCGTCACCACCTGCCTTCGCCTGGGTGTACTCACACACCAACCCGGACTGGTCCGCCAAGATGGAGGACCAACAGCGGCCCCCGCTAACACCGTTACCAGCACCCCCGGTTATAAGCCCAAAGGGAGAGGAGTTTAGATTGGACAACCGGGGGGGGGGTCTAATGAGGTTTCCCCGGGAGACCCAAGCTGAGGCTCAACAGCGGGAGGAGTATTGCCGGCATGAGCTCCTCCAGCTAGAGCGAGAACGGCATGCGCGGAGGGTCCGCTGCGAGCAGCTGGAGGTGCGGTCAAAAGCCGGTAAGGCCCAAGCCCGCCAGGCGCAGGCCTCCTGCTTCAGCCCCCGGGAGGAAGGACTCATAGTCAGATTCCACCAGGAGGCGGGATGGGATTTTATCCGCAGCCCCCAGTTCGCTCAAGACGTGTTTGTAAATAGGCGGGACGTGGAGCCCCATCTGGAGGAAGGAGACCCTGACCGCAACCTATACCCGGGAGACATGGTCTCCTACACCCGCCACCACGGGGTGCGCGGGTGGTACGCCCTGGAGGTACGCCGGGTGTTTAAGGAAGACGCCTCTCCGCACGTTCCCACAAGTGACTGGTCAGGATCAGTGGGAAAGCATGAGCCGTACCCCCGGTGGGGATACCACCTGTAATGCGGCCCCGGCGGCTGAACTTCCTTGTTATTTTTTTTTTTTTTCTCCTTGTTGCCGTTCATTTTGAAAAGATGTTATGCCAGCGGACGGTGGGCAGTCAACAGACTGGATTGTAAATAGTTTGCACCTATTCAGGTGCTCCCTATTGGTTTTATATGTGCAACAACAGACCTCAGAACAAAAACCTGTCTGGGTGGCACCATTGGAGGTCCAACTCAGGATCGCCATGCCCTGCGGCCACTCCAGGCCCTACGGGGAGGGTTTTCTTTGGACAGGTCCCTCATGCTGCTGAGCCTGCACTTGCACAAGAATTTCTACTGTTTTGCTATATTTATATAATGTCTTAATATATATTTAACCTACAACGTTTAAGAAAAATGGCTCCCATAATGGGAAGATTGTTTCTGTTGTTTACAAAAGCATTTAAAAATTTTTGAAGTCTGAAATATACCATGTATTTACTCTATTGCAGCCCGCGGACATGCTGTGTTTCACCGGGGGAGAATTTGGCGCCTCAGGGGTACTGCACCTCAGACCGAGGTGTGGTATCTCCTCTCCAAGGTAAGGATGGAGTACTACACAGGACCCCTGCCACGCACTCAACACTACACCACTCCAGTTCAGGACGGGGATCTAAAGCACCATAGTGCAACCCTGGGTCTGAATGGAGGAGTTGGGGGGAACCAAAGTAAGGGGGAACCAAGTAGTGAGTGAGGGTGGAGGAAGCACTTTATAACACACCTTAATAGAATCATATATAAACAGATGCCATCTTTAATACCGGGTCTTTGGTCGCAGTTCCCTGGAGTGGTTAGTCAGTACAAGCGGCATCAGTTCTAGGATTCTGTGATTCCCGGTCTCAGGCTTCGAGACTGAGGATTGGGGCAGAGTTGAGTTATAGCCAGCTCTGTTCCCAGTCTTAGTCCACACAAGAAGGACCAGGAGGGGAACAGAGGAGATAGGCTCCACAGGCGAAAGGATCTCAGGGGGTGCAGACAGAGCGGAGTCGCCACCTTCATGCCTCATTCTGGCCTAGTCAGAGAGACCCTGCCGCAAGAGGGGGTACCGGTACCCGATTATCTGACCTTGCACTTCACGTCTCTGTCAGAAAAGTCCGGAGGTTTATGTGGCTCCCAGGGGGATACGGACGGAGCGGAGTCGCCACCTGTATCCTCTAATCTGCATTTTTCCAGAGGGACCTGGCCTTACACCAAGTTCACACCACCAGTCACCAATAAGGGCACCCAGTCGGTCCGGGGGCTACACGAAACCCGTAAAGGACATCGCAGTACCCGTACGGAACTCAGTGGGGAACACAAGGAGGGAGAAGGAGAAGTAAGAGAAGAGATGAACACACTAGAGCTTGGGGTCCTGTCAAGTGCACCTGAAGTACTTGGAGTGTGCTGAACCCCATCCTGGTGGCCGCAACATGCCGTGTGACAGCAGAGAGAAGCTCTGAGCTGAACCACTACACCTGTGAGTAAAGACTTGGATGACTTCAACCTTTGTCTCTGTTCCTTACTCCGCAGCTCTGAACCCGCCAACGGTCTATTCCACGCTCTCTCTCTCTCTCTATGCTGCCCTGAGGCCTTGCTCCGAGCAGTCTGAACACCGGCCTCAGAGGACTTCTGCAGCGCTGGTGACCCTCACCAAAAACCGCAGGTGGCGTAGTCGAACAACCACTCATTCAGAAGCCCATAATTTTTTATGTGACAGCCCTGGGCACGGACCGGGCCAAGGCCACGATGACATCCCCCACAACTACAGGCCCGCCGTCCGAATTCACCTTCCCAGGGAGGATTAGAGCGTCACAATAACAGGGCCCTACATTGCGTATTATATACAGTATAATGGCCACACAGTGCTCCATACAGAATAATGAGCCCCACATAGTGCTCCATACAGTAAAATGGGCCCCACATAATCCTCCATACAGTATAATGGCCCCACATAATCCATCATACAGTATAATGGGTCCCACATAATCCTCCATACAGTATAATGGCCCCACATAGTCCTCCATGCAGAATAATGGCCCCACATAGTCCTCCATACAGTATAATGGCCCCACATAGTCCTCCATACAGTATAATGGCCCCACATAGTCCTCCATACAGTATAAAGGCCCCACATAGTCCTACATACAGTATAATGGCCCCATATAATCCTCCATACAGTGTAATGGTCTCACATAGCCCTCCATACAGAATAATGGGCCCCACATAGTACTCCATACAGGATAATGGCCTCGCATAGTCCTCCATACAGTATAATGGCCCCACATAATCCTCCATACAGTATAATGGCCCCACACAGTGCTCCATAGAGTATAACAGGGCCCTACATTGCTTTCCATACAGTATAATGGCCCCACATTGTGCTCCATACAGTATAATGGCCCCACACAGTGCTCCATACAGTATAATGGGCCCCACACAGTGTTCCATACAGTATAATGGGCCCCACATAGTCCTCCATACAGTATAATGAGCCCCACATAGTGCTCCATACAGTATAATGGGCCCCACATAGTGCTCTCTACAGTATAATTGGCCCCACATAGTGCTCCATACAGTATAATGGGCCCCACATAGTGCTCCATACAGTATAATGGGTCCCACATAGTGCTCCATACAGTATACTGGCCCCACATAGTGCTCCATACAGTAAAATGGCCCCACACAGTGCTCCATACGGTATAATGGGCCCCACACAGTGCTCCATACTGTATAACAGGGCCCTACATTGTTTTCCATATAGTATAATGGGCCCCACATAATCCTCCATACAGTATAACAGGGCCCTACATTGCTTTTGTGGCGCCCCTGAGGGTTCAGTCGCCACAGGGGTACTGCACCTAAGAATGAGGTGTGGTATCTCCTCTCTTAGATAAGGATGGAGTACTGCACAGGACCCCAACCACACACTCAACACTATACCACTCCAGTTCTGAAGGGGGCCTAATGCACCATAGTGCTGCCCCGGGCCTGAATGGAGGAGTTGGGGGGAACCAAAGATTAGGGGGAACCAAGTAGTGAGTGAGGGTGGAGGAAGCATTAATCTACAGCACTTAACTAGAATCATATATAATCAGAGGCCATTTTAGCAACAAGGTCTTTGGTCGTGGGTCTTTCGGTCGGCAAGTCAGCACAAGGCTGCGGCTGGCTGAGGGTCCACGGTTCCCAGTCTCAGGCCTCGAGACGGGGGGTCAGGGCAGAGTTATAACTGGCTCTGTCCCCGGTCAGGGTCCAACTAAGAAGGCCTAGGAGGGGAGCAGAGGAGACAAGCTCCACAGGCGAAAGGATCTCAGGGGGTGCGGACGGAGTGGAGTCGCCACCTGCATACCTCATTCTGGCCCAGCCAGAGAGACCCTGCCGCAAGAGGGGGTACCGGTCCCCGATTATCTGACTTTGCACTTCACGTCTCTGTCGGAAAAGTCTGGAGGCTTATGTGGATCCCAGGGGGATATGGACGGAGTCGCCACCTGTATTCCCTAATCTGAGTTTATCCAGAGGGACCCGGCCTTACACCACGTTCTCACCACAAGTCACCAAAAAGGGCACCCAGTCGGTCCGGGAGCTTCAAGTTACCCAAAAAGGACATTGCAGTACCCGTACGGGACTCAGTGGGGAGAAGGAGAGAGAAGGAGAAGTAGGAGAACAGAGGGACATACTAGAGCGGGGGTCCTGTCAAGTGCTCCTGAACTACCTGGAGTGTGCTGAGCCCCACCCTGGCGGCCGCAGCTCACCGTGTGACAGCAGAGAGAAGCACTGAGCTGAACGATCAAATCTGTGAGTAAAGACTTGGATGACTGCAACTACTGTCTCTGTCTGCTCTTTCCTCCGCGGCCCTGCACCCACCTACGCTTTACTTCACTCTCTCTTCTCTATGCTGCCCTGAGGCCCTGCTCCACCTGTGGGGAGCCGCACCAGCTAAGCTGCCTGAACACCGGCCTCAGAGGACTGCCGGAGCGCTGGTGATCCTCACCAGAAACTACAGGTGGCGTCGCGAACATTCCCCTTTTTCCCACACAAACACCCCCCCCCTTCTTTTTCCCTTTTTAAAGAGTGACCCCAGGGTACGGGCCCGGGAGCCGACCACCGCGACATCCCCCCCCCAAGGTCAGGCAAACAACAACTAAGGCCCGGGCGCTGAGTCGTCCCTCCCCCAATCCCCTGGGCGTGTCATCTCCCATACAGTATAATGGCCCCACATAGTCCTCCATACAGTATAATGGCCCCACATAGTCCTGCATACAGTTTAATGGGCCCCGCATGGTCCTCCATACAGTATAATGGCCTCGCATAGTCCTCCATACAGTATAATGGACCACACATAGTCCTCCATACAGTATAATGGTCTCACATAGTGCTCCATACTGTATAATGGGCTCCGCATAGTCCTCCATACAGTATAATGGGCCCACATAGTCCTCCATACAGTATAATGGCCCCATATAGTCCTCCATACAGTATAATGGTCTCACATAGTGCTCCATACTGTATAATGGGCCTCACATAGTCCTCCATAGAGTATAATGGGCCCCACATAGTCCTCCATACAGTATAATGGCCCCACATAATCCTCCATACAGTATAATGGCCCCACATAGTCCTCCTACAGTATTATGGCCACACATAGTCCTCCATACAGTATAATGGGCCCCGCATAGTCCTCCTTTCAGTGTAATGGGCCCCGCATAGTCCTCCATACAGTATAATGGCCTCACATAGTCCTCCATACAGTATAATGGGCCCCGCATAGTCCTCCATACAGTATAATGGCCTCGCATAGTCCTCCATACAGTATAATGGCCTCGCATAGTGCTCCATACTGTATGATGGACCACACATAGTGCTCCATACAGAATAATGGTCTCGCATAGTGCTCCATACTGTATAATGGCACAACACAGTGCTCCATTACGGACCTCCCTTGAAATCCTGCCTATAGCTGTGCTTCAAAGAAGACCGTGATTTTCACTAACTGCAGCAATACTGTGGCATCGCTGTATATAGCACAAGCTATAAGTTAAAAGCTATTTTAAAAAGTTTTAAAAGATATTTTTTTAAAAAAAACATAAAAGTTCCAATCGCCCCCATTTTCCTGCATTAAAAATAAAGATATTAAAAAATTTAAAAAATACACATATGAGATATCGCTGCATTCAGAAAAGTCTGATCTATCAAAATAAAACCACAAGCAACACGATTCGTAAACACCATAAAACAGAAAAATATTCAAAAACGCCAAAATGACATTATTTTCTGCAATACCCCTAAAAATGCTGTAACAAGTGATCAAAATGTCATATCCATTCCAAAATGGTATCAATAAAAATATAGAAACGTTACGGGTCTCGGAAAATGGCGACAACCCAAAAATGGTTTTATTTCAAACTTCTGATTTATTTTCACCAGTAAAATAATGAAAGAACTGGACTTGTTTGGTGTCGCTGTAATCGTACCGATGAGCAGAATCACACTGCAAGGTCATTTTTACCACAAAATGTACACTGTAAAAATAATTTCCAAGAAACTATGTCAGATTGCGTGTATTTCTCAATTTCACCGACCTTGGAATTTTTGTTTCCTGTTTCTCAGTACAAAGTGGTAAAATCAATGGTGTCAATCAAAATTAAAATTCGTCCCCCAAAAAACAGCCCTCATATGTCTATGTGGACAGAAAAGTAAAAAAGTTATGGCTGTGGGAAGAAGGGGAGGAAAAAACTAAAGTTCAAAAACAGAAATTGTACATTCACACTGAAGGCATCAAAACTATGAATTAACACATGTGGAGTTATCTACTTAACAAAAAAGTGTGAAACAACTGAAAATATGTGAAATCGAAGAAGGAAAATTATATTATCCAAAAGATAATAGTCCTCTTAATATAGATCAGCCTGAACAATGTACGGCCATAGTCAAATTAGACGTCCTTACAAAGGGTTTTACTCTAAACATGGGAGATGTCTCAGGTAAGGGTCATGAATGTGAATGTTTATGGTGTTATCAAAAGAATGGACCACTGGAAGGCGATGTGAAGTATATCCATAAAATACACCCAGAATGTGCAAAGTATGGTGACAGATGGTAGAAAAGGTTTGGATTTGATGATAAACTTAGTTTGATGAAATGTGAAAATTTGGTGGAAGAAATAGGAAAGTGCAGTGAGAAATTAAAAAAGTCTGGACTTACAAGTGCAAATATATGGTTGTGTGAAGCCTGAAAGAGAGAAAATGGCCGACATGCAGAAAAATATTATAAAGACAAAAAGAAGGATAAAAAGGGACTGGTGTTAGTAATCCAGGATGGGTGTGATATTGTCCTCACACAGAAAGACTTGAATGAAGAACAGGGTTACAGAGGTAGGGGAGAGGTAGAGGAAGAGGTAGGGGAGTGGGCGACAAAACATCTTGTTGGCATTGCAGGAAGATTGGGCATTTTCTTCGAGAATGCCCTGACAGACAAAAAATAACCCAGATGGCACAAATGCCACAGAATATGCAGTAGTAACTCAGGATAAAGTCCTGATGGCCAAAGCACTCCGAAACACCTATCAGCACAAGCAGCCACCGCAACATACTGACATTACATGAGACTAGTCTTATTGACCTACAAATCCTCAAAGAGATGCAACAAGCATCCCCAAAATCTGAACAAACTACATGGGTAATAAAAGGTGCTATCTTCAAAGATGGCATATATGTATCTGCAGAAAACAAATATATATTGCCCAGTAACCTCTTTAGATATGCTGCAGTATTGAGCCATAGCGCAGGAGACATGGTAAAGATCATAAAGTGTTTACAGCATGCGACTTTACTCACCTGCTTTCTTGTCCATTATTGGAAACATTGTCTGTCGTAAGTGTTGAAGTAGAATACACCTGAGTGTTATTGTCACCTGGCATGTTATATCTTATACCAAATCTCTTAAGATGCCTGATTGACTCATTTCACAAGTTATTATATAATATTGGCTAAGTGTCTGTATGTCAGTGTTCATGATAGATATTGATTTTTATAGTTGTTGGCTATATGTGTGATAGGCACCGGAGCGCAGGGCCTAGACCCTCCAGTATGCCGGGCATGGGTCGGATACTCTCTGCGGTCCCCTGGTCGCAAGGACGGTGGTGGCTGTGCCCGACGCCTGGAGCTGTGGAGTCACATTTGTAGGGAGACATGGCTGCGGGGGTTAAACGTCGTTCTCCTGTGCCTTCACAGTGGTGTACGATGTGGTTTACATTCCCTATGGTGTTTTGGTGATGGAGGGAGACAGGGTTGAGGGAGAGAAGTAGGCGAGAGGTATTGAAGCCAGGAGACTTTGGCAACGGTAAAACAGATGGTAACTTTACTCGTTCACAGCCGAGGGGTTAAACAGCCAAAGAAGAGTATAGTACAGGCAAGCACGTGCTGGTGGTAAAACAGTTCTTTATTACAGATAAACATCCGGCAATGGAGACAGAGCAATGGGAAAACAAATGAGTAGCTTACAAGTAAATCCCTCTATGTGTCTAATGTCTGGTGTCCAGTACTGACGCTATAGAGGTTCCCTGCCGATTCTCTATCCATATTAGGCCTCACTGTCCCATCCCCACTATCCATCATATTACATGAAGTGCAAATACAGAATGACGTTATCCCCACAGTCCTCTGTGTGTAACCACCAAAGGCCAAATGTAGCTCCTGCGTCCTGGGCACACCTGCAATAGCAGTAGACAAATGTGTGCTCTAGAGGACCAGGCAATCACTCACCCCGATTGGCAGACGTTTTGCTCCCTCATGTTTGGTCCTCAAGTTAGCTGCTCCGTTTGAAGGTTGATAGGAACAAGGGAAAGAATCCCCTACATGCTTGGCTGTGTAGTGATGCTCGCTGAGCTTCTCTTAACTCCCATTATAGACTCTGTCTTCCCCCTCTCCTCCTCTGTAGTCTACATCTTCTTCTCTCAGACCACCACTGTTCACTTGCAACCTGCCTTGGTGAAGAGGATATTAACTGTTTCTGTACAAACTAGTATTAAAAGTGCTAAATCCCTATGACATTAATATACATTTAACGTATACAGAGTTTTCTAGGAATAATAATAATAATAATTTTTATTTATATAGCGCCAACATATTCTGCTGCACTTTACAATTAAGCGGGGACATGTACAGACAATAAATTCAATACAAGGTGAGACAGTTTAAACAGTTACATTAGGAGTGAGGTCCCTGCTCGCAAGCTTACATTCTACAAGGAAATGGGGGGACACAACAGGTGGAAAGTGCTTGTTATTTCAGGTCTGATAATTATAATAAGTCAGGATTGTCATATAAAGCTGTATGATCCGGTCATCAGCACGTATGTTCAAGTGCAATACTCAATTACCGAGTGCAGTTATCGTGTGCATGGAGGGTGTGGAGACAGATGAAGAGAAGGGAACAGATTCTGAATAGTATTTAGGAGGGAACAGGGGAAAGTTAGTTTACTGAGTATTTGAGGTGGTAGGCTTGTTTAAAGAGATGGGTTTTTAAGGCGCGTTTGAAGACATCAGGGCTAGGCATCAATCGGATCATCTGGGGTAGAGCATTCCAGAGAACTGGCGCAGCACGAGAGAAATCTTGGAGACGGAGGTGCGAGGTTCGGATTATGGGGGATGTTAGTCTTAGGTCATTTGTGGAACGGAGAGCACGTGTAGGACGATAGACTGAGATGAGAGAGTTGATATAAGGTGGTGCAGAACTGTGGAGAGCTTTGTGGGTGAGAGCAATGAGTTTATAGTGGACCCTGTAGCAAATAGGTAACCAGTGTAATGACTGACACAAGGTGGAGGCATCAGTGAAGCGGCTGGACAGAAATACGACGCTGGCTGCCGCATTCAGGACAGATTGGAGAGGGGAAATTTTGGTAAGAGGGAGACCGATCAGAAGAGAGTTGTAGTAGTCCAGACGAGAGTGAATAAGAGCGACAGTAAGAGTTTTAACAGTTTCAAAAGTGAGAAAAGATCGGATTCTGGAGATGTTTTTAAGATGCAGGTGACAAGAGCGAGTGAGTGATTGGATATAGGGAGTAAAGGAGAGGTTAGTGTCGAATATGACCCCAAGGCAGCGGGCGTGCTGCTTGAGAGTTATGGTTGAACCCTCCAAGGTAATTTCGATGTTAGGTAGAGTTAGGTTAGTAGAGGGGGAAAACACCAGAAGTTCAGTTTTGGAGAGATTCAGTTTAAGATAGAGGGAGGACATTATGTTAGACACAGCAGACAAACAATCCTTGGTATTTTGTATTAGGGTAGGGGTGATGTCAGGGGAAGAAGTGTATAATTGGGTGTCGTCAGCATAGAGATGATACTGGAACCCAAATCACCTAACTCTGGGTTAAGTTGTCTCTCTGTTTCCGGATAAATAGACCCCATGTCATGATACACTCAGGTGGGACAATGTTGACTGTACTGAAGGTTTTGCTCCGATCCTACACCTATTCCAACACATTTGGTTACCTTACTTTCTGTTACCTCAGCGAAAACCCTTCAAGAGAATAGATGTGGAATCAGACTGTACATTAGCAGAATAATTGGCTAAGATAACAACACTCAAATAAGTCTCTACCCCTAATTTTTTCTCAGGAGAACTGCTACCAAAACCTGAGGTTGTGAAACGTGCTGACTGGGTCCTTGTGAAGGTGATAAAGAAGAAACACTGGCACCAGCCTAAGTGGGAAGGTCCTTACCAAGTCCTATTGACCACTCCCACTGCTGTCAAAATTGCTGAACGTACATCACGGATACATCTGTCCCACTATTAAAAGGGTTGACGGAAGTCTAGGGAGAGTTAGGCAGGGAACAAACCCAGTCTCCTGAAGCATAAACCCGGCTACAAAGGGGGGTTCTCCAAAAGGGAGAATTCATCTCAAACCGGTGAAGACACCCACTTCCCTTTTCCCTTTTGGACGGAGACAGGGTAGGCAGTAGAAGAAAAAAAAGATGTACTAGGGACAGTTATTTTGGGAATCCTACACATGGTTATGGGAAATTGGAAGGTAATAGATCCAGCAGGGTGGGAAAGTCCAGAGGGTTGGAGAGGTTTTGGATTTAATAATTTAAATCTCACTTTTGAAGTAGGTCAGACGGTCACCTTTTTGATGGACTTCTGCCTGTTATATAAAGGACGTGAAGATGGAGAACAAGCTGCCAAACTAACTGGGTCAGAAAAATATGTTTGTGTTATAAACCAAAATAACAGGGGAGTCCGAATGTTTACTAGTTGGTCCCTTGCTGGATGGACAACCAAGACTATGGGTATAAAATTTATGGCCACACAGATTTGAAATCCAGGTTCCTCATTAGGAAAAAATAAACTTCCTGTTGCACAAACAAGGATGATTGTAGCAAAATTAGTATTAATCTTAAAAAAAACCTAAGATGAGAGACCAAAGGTTATAAGGTATTGGATCTGATGCATCAGGAACAGACCCAATAGGACATTTCTACATAGAAGTTCAGAATAATACCAAAACATGCCCCAAGGAAAGTATGTCAGAAAGAACCATAATGGAGTCCATGGGTCCCACAGTTGGCTTCGCTAACTTAATCTATGAAGATAAGCTAGCTCTAGAGACAATCTACGAGGAGAAAAATGAATGGTTAGAATTGCTTAGATATACTGCAAAAAGCCTCAACAAACTAAACTGTGTAGCTTGAGCAACAGCCAGACCACAGCTAGGTACTGTCCCTTTTCCACCACATGATCAGGAGGATCCAGAAGGGTTACAGTACATAATTAAACTATATGGAAAACTTCCTGTCCCCTCAGATAAGGAAAGAAAATGCAAAACATTATCACTTTTATTTCCCCCACTTAAAAAAAACAGATATCCAACAACAGGTGATTGCTTATCCTGGTAACTATACTTGTTTCAGTCTTCCTGGGAACGGACATGACGAACTCCAGGACGACTTTTGTAGAGAACTAATCAATGTTTCCCACAACACCAACTACTCAGTCATATGGTCAAAACGGACCACCCTGAGAGAAGACATATGGTGGTCATGTGGTGACAAAAGAATACCAGCCAGATTGCCGTATGGTTCTAAAAGGGATTGTGCGGTTATCCAGCTAGTCATGCCCTTCCACCTATTGTCAACAGGAACATGGTCAAAGGTATGTGGTGGGAGTAGACAGAAGCGTGACACCCCCCCTTAGATTTTAGTGTATACATAGATGACATTGGAGTTCCCAGAGGAGTGCCCAACGAATACAAGGATAGGAACCAGGTAGCAGCTGGGTGGGAGTCCATCATATGGTGGGTGACAATAAATAAAAATGTAGACTGGATAAGCTACATATACTACAACCAACAGAGATTTGTTAATTACACTGGAGATGCAGCTAAAGGGATAGCTGAGCAGCTAGGACCAACTTCCCTCATGGCTTGGCAGAACAGAATGGCATTAGGCATCCTCTGAGCAGAAAGAGAAGATGTATGTAGTATGTTGGAGGATTTTGTTGCAATTTCATCCCTAATAATACTACAGCTCCTGATGGTAGCATCACCAATGCCCTTGATGGACTGACTGCCCTATCTAATAAACTGGCTGAGAACTCTGGATATGTTGACAATTTTTCTTCCTGGGTTGAAGGATGGTTTGGGAAATGGTCTGGCCAGATCACTTCCGCGCTGATATCTCTGGCCATTGTGGCCAGTGGACTCCCTGTTTGTGGCTGTTGTGCTATACTGTGCATTAGAGGACTCGCACAAAGACTTATTGACTCTGCCATAACAAAGACTATGTATGGAGGAATGGAGACTATGGAACCTGATGATAATGATTCTGAACATTATACCTTCCCCGAAAATAACCAAGACTCTGAAATCCGATGGGTCCTGTGAAAACCGTAATAAGAGAACAAAAGCCCTGATGGGTACAGAGATGTGATATTGAAATTTACAAAAGGGGGGAATGTTATAATCATTTTTGTAATAACTATATAATGTGTGTATATATATGTGTGTGTATATATATATATACAGTATATATACAGTATATATAGTTTTACTGAAAGGTCCTAGAATGAGTGGAAAGTAGACAGATGTTCTCTTTGCGGTCAGAAACAACTGACTCTGAGATGTGTAGAGACACTAATCATTTCTTTGGAGAAACAGGATGCTTAGAATATAATCTATAGTCGGCTGCAAGAATTCATTTCCGTTGACTCTTATCTGATTTTGCATTATATATATACTAGAAATAGGCCCGATGCTATTGCATGGGGAGTGCGGTGAAATGAACCTCTGTGTGCCCTTAGTGGTGCTAACAGGAGCAGTGGCCATGTGTCACACCATTTGCGCTTTCCATCATCCCTGTTCTATATCATCCTTCCGCATTTGTGTCTTGTATTTGTTACATCATTTGACGTCGTTCACACCTGTGCGCTGTCTCTTCCTTGTTGTGTGCTGTAGTTTGGGATCTGGTGTTGTGTTTCTTGAGTGATGGTCACTATGTGGTGTCTCCTGTGTGCGGGTTTACACTATATGGTCTCTTGGAAGCTGTTGTGACTATAATTGGATGTGGTCCATTGTTTTGTGTAGTTTGATGTGTGTGTGATTGTCCGTTTCCAAGGTGGAGCAAAAAAACAGAAAGGAAGTGAAAGGAAACAATTTATTATCATGTCACAAATAATGGCAAAGCTTCATACTTTACATCATAGGAACAGAAAGACAATCCATAGAAATGTTATTAGATTCTATTTTATGTATTAGATAGATAGATGGAACTATGAAACTTGAAAGACATACTGATAGGATGTTTAGATTGTGAGCCCCAATGGGGACAGTGCTGCAAATGTATATAAAGCACTATGGAATTAATAGTGCTATATAAATGAATCAATATTATTATATGATATAAATATATTATTTATGTATATATGGAGAAACTATGTAAGTATGTATCTATAATGTCTCCTCAATATATATATATATATATATATATATATATATATATATATATACACAGTACAGACCAAAAGTTTGGACACACCTTCTCATTTAAAGATTTTTCTGTATTTTCATGACTATGAAAATTGTACATTCACACTGAAGGCATCAAAACTATGAATTAACACATGTGGAATTATATACTTAACAAAAAAGTGTGAAACAACTGAAAATATGTCTTATATTCTAGGTTCTTCAAAGTAGCCACCTTTTTCTTTGATGACTGCTTTGCACACTCTTGGCATTCTCTTGATTCGCTTCAAGAGGTAGTCACCAGAAATGGTTTTCACTTCACAGGTGTGCCCTGTCAGGTTTAATAAGTGGGATTTCTTGCCTTATAAATGGGGTTGGGACCATCAGTTGTGTTGTGCAGAAGTCAGGTGGATACACAGCTGATAGTCCTACTGAATAGACTGTTAGCTGCTTTTTTATTGCCATAATACAAATTCTAAGTAAAGAAAAACGAGTGGCCATCATTACTTTAAGAAATGAAGGTCAGTCAGTCCGAAAAATTGGGCACACTTTGAATGTGTCCCCAAGTGCACTTGCAAAAACCATCAAGCGCTACAAAGAAACTGGCTCAATTGAGGACCGCCCCAGGAAAGGAAGACCAAGAGTCACCTCTGCTTCTGAGGATAAGATTATCTGAGTCACCAGCCTCAGAAATCGCATGTTAACAGCTGCTCAGATTAGAGACCAGGTCAATGCCACACAGAGTTCTAGCAGCAGACACATCTCTACAACAACTGTTAAGAGGAGACTTTGTGCAGCAGGCCTTCATGGTAAAATAGCTCCTAGGAAACCACTGCTAAGGACAGGCAACAAGCAGAAGAGACTTGTTTGGGCTAAAGAACACAAGGAATGGACATTAGACCAGTGGAAATCTGTGCTTTGGTCTGATGAGTCCAAATTTGAGATCTTTGGTTCCAACCACCATGTCTTTGTGCGACGCAGAAAAGGTGAACGGATGGACTCTACATGCCTGGTTTCCACCGTGAAGCATGGAGGAGCAGGTGTGATGGTGTGGGGGTGCTTTGCTGGTGACACTGTTGGGGATTTATTCAAAATTGAAGGCATACTGAACCAGCATGGCTACCACAGCACCTTGCAGCGGTATGATATTCCATCCTGTTTGCATTTAGTTGGACCATCATTTATTTTTCAACAGGACAATGACCCCAAACAAACCTCCAGGCTGTGTAAGGGCTATTTGACCAAGAAGGAGAGTGATGGGGTGCTACGCCAAATGACCTGGCCTCCACAGTCACCAGACCTGAACCCAATTGAGATGGTTTGGGGTGAGCTGGACCTCAGAGTGAAGGCAAAAGGGCCAACAAGTGCTAAGCATCTCTAGGAACTCCTTCAAGATTGTTGGAAGACCATTTCCAGTCACTACCTCTTGAAGTTCATCAAGAGAATGCCAAGAGTGTGCAAAGCAGTCATCAAAGCAAAAGGTGGCTACTTTGAAGAACCTAGATTATAAGACATATTTTCAGTTGTTTCACATTTTTTTGTTAAGTATATAATTCCACATGTGTTAATTCATAGTTTTGATGCCTTCAGTGTGAATCTACAATTTTCAAAGTCATGAAAATACAGAAAAATATTTAAATGAGAAGGTGTGTCCAAACTTTTGGTCTGTACTGTACGTGTTAGTACGCCCTGGGCTGTAAAGGGGTTAAGACCCATAGTGGTGGGGATTGGTTCCCATGGTGAAAAATTAAGTGCCTGGATGGATTTTTACCTACAGCCTCTGGTTCAGGAAACTCCGAGTTACATTAGGGATTCAAAATTCATAGTGACCATTTTTGATAAATTTGAATGGCAAAAAAACTTTGGATGATTGTCCTGTGATGTGGTGGCATTATACCCCCTCAATTCCACACCATATTGCTTTAGCATTTTTAACCTACCACCTTGACACATACAGTTCGTACACTATAGAAATAAAAGAATTTCTGGTGATAGCAGTACAGTTCCTCTTAGAGCGTAATTATTTTAGCTTTGATAAAAGTTTTTTTTTTACAGAAAAGAGGAGTCAGCATGGGCAGTAAATTTTCTCCTTCGCTAGTGAACATAGTGATGTGTAGGTGGAAGGAGCTTTTCATTTACCATAATGATAACACATATAGTGGACACATTGTGTGGTACGGTAGATTTATTGATGACCTCCTCCTGGTGTGGGGGGGCACACAGGAGGAGGTGGTACAATTTGTACAGTACATCAACTGCAATAATTTTAATCTTAAATTCACTTAGTTCTACCATTCATCCAAAATTACTTTTTTGGATCTCGAACTTGAGGCTACCAAGGAGAAAGAATTGGTCAAAATTAATCCCCACAGAAAATCTACAGCCTCAAATTCTATTCTATCAGCTAAATGTTGTCATCCGCCACATATTAAGAGAAATATCCCTTACGGTGAGCTAATACGAGCCATACGAAATTGTTCAGATATCATCACTTTTCAGAAGGAATCAGAAAAAATGTGTAACAGACTATCCAATAGGTGCTATCCCGAGTGGTCTTTAAGAAAAGCGAGTAGAATTGTCTCCAATATAAATCGGAAAGATATACCCCGAAATAAACAGAAAAATAACATTAACACGTTGGATACTAGGGTAACGTTTTCTACCACCTATAGTCCTCAGTATAATAAAATTACATCTAGAATTAAAAAGTATAACCCTATTATATATCAGAACAAGAAACTAAAAAACCTACTTTCTAATGCCATCCGCTTTGTAGCCAGGAAAGCGCCCGCTCTGGGAACCATCCTTTCTCCTAGCTTATACACCAGTGAGACTAATACTGTACAACCAAATTGGCTCAGCACAAAAGGTTTCTTCAGATGTGGAGCCAATCGGTGCAAAGCGTGTCTACACGCGGTTAAAACAGATAGTTTTATGTCCTTAAGTAATGATAGAGAATATAAAATTCATGATTTCCTCAATTGTAATTCATCAGGGGTTATATACCTTATAGAATGCACCTTGTGTAAGGTCCACTATGTGGGTTGTACCACAGGTGCGCTGAAAGTCCGTATCAGAAGACATCTTTCTGATGCAATTAATTTGGAAGCCATAAATACATCAACAGTATCGAGGCATTTTGCGAGAGTTCATAAAGGTGACACCTCATTCTTTAAATATATGGAGATAGAGAAGGTATATAGATCCACACGAGGGGGGATCATAAGTGCAAACTTCTGAACCGGGAGTCCCTGTGGATTTTCACATTGGATACCACAGGGGTTAAATTCAAGACAGGATCTGATACTGCAGTATTAAGAAATATAATTCTGCATTTATTTCCATGCATGTACACTGGGTACGGAAAGTATTCAGACCCCTTTACATTTTTCACTCTTTGTTTCATTGCAGCCATTTGGTAAATTCTAAAAAGTTCATTTTTTTCTCATTAAAGTCCACTCTGCACCCCATCTTGACTGAAAAAAAACAGAAATGTAGAAATTTTTGCAAATTTAATAAAAAAGAAAAACTGAAATATCACACAGGCATAAGTATTCAGACCCTTTGCTCAGTATTGAGAAGAAGCACCCTTTTGGGTTAGTACAGCCATGAGTCTTCTTGGAAATGATGCCACAAGATTTTCACACCTGCATTTTGGGATCCTCTGCCATTCTTCCTTGCAGATCCTCTCCAGTTCCGTCAGGATGAATGGTAAACGTTGGTGGACAGCCATTTTCAGGTCTCTACAAAGATGCTCAATTGGGTTTAGGTCAGGGCTCTGGCTGGGCCAGTCAAGAATGGTCACATAGTTGTTCTGAAGCCACTCCTTTGTTATTTTAGCTGTGTCCTTAGGGTCATTGTCTTGTTGGAAGGTGAATCTTTGGCCAAGTCTGAGGTGCAGAGCACTCTGGAAGAGGTTTTCATCCAGGATATCTCTGTACTTGGCCGCATTCATGTTTCCTTCAATTGCAACCAGTCGTCCTGTCCCTGCAGCTGAAAAACACACCCATAGCAAGATACTGCTGTTATGATCTGCTACAAGAACTAAGGAAAGAGAGGAAATCTGTCCATACAATAGGACTAAGCTGATTCCCTACGATGCAGCGGGCAACCTGTTCCTTGTGAACAGACCCGCCTTCGTCTGCGGCTAGTCTGAACGCAGACCTATAGATTAAAGGGAGGGGTCGCTAAAAGAACTAAGGACTGGGACAAAATTGGACACCTCCTGGCAGAAGTAGTAGCAGAAGAAGACAAACAGACAAAAGTACTTAGTGGTCCAAGGACCAAACAAACTAGAGAGATACAGTAGGTATAAAGCACCTGGCTAGATTAAGAGTCAAAGTAACACTGAAGTCCAGCAAAGCCTGAAGGGGTCGGAGCTGGAATAAATAGGCAGAAGGTCACGTGACCACAAAATAGAAAAAACTAACAGGAGGGTTCTAACAACTGCCACCCCCATGTTTCACTGTTGGGATTGTATTAGGCAGGTGATGAGCAGTGCCTGGTTTTCTCCACACATACCACTTAGAATTTTCACCAAAAAGTTCTATCTTCGTCTCATCAGACCAGAGAATCTTATTTCTCATAGTCTGGGAGTCCTTCATGTGTTTTTGAGCAAACTCTATGTGGGCTTTCATATGAGGAGAGGCTTCCGTCTGGCCACTCTGCCATAAAGGCCCAACTGGGGGAGGGCAACAGTGATAGTTAACTTTGTGGAACTTTCTCCCATCTCCCTACTGCATCTCTGGAGCTCAGCAACAGTTATCTTGGGGTTCTTCTTTACCTCTCTCACCAAGGCTCTTCTCCCACGATTGCTCAGTTTGGCTGGACGGCCAGGT
Organism: Phyllobates terribilis; assembly: GCF_046119375.1. NCBI lineage: Eukaryota > Metazoa > Chordata > Amphibia > Anura > Dendrobatidae > Phyllobates > Phyllobates terribilis. The sequence goes on along the minus strand of NW_027363045.1, from coordinate 1,709,841 downwards.
CTAGGAAGACTTCTGGTGGTCCCAAACTTCTTCCATTTAAGGATTATGGAGGCCACTGTGCTCTTATGAGCCTTGAGTAATGCAGAAATTCTTTTATAACCTTGGCTAGATCTGTGCCTTGCCACAATTCGGTCTCTGAGCTCCTTGGGCAGTTCCTTTGAGCTCATGATTCTCATTTGGTCTGACATGCACTGTGAGCTGTGGGGTCTTATATAGATAGGTGTGTGCTTTTCCAAATCAAGTCCTCCATCTCAAGGAGGATCACAAGGAAATGGACAGCATGTGACTTAAATATGAGTGTCTGAGCAAAGGATCTGAATACTTATGATCATGTGATATTTCAGTTTTTCTTTTTTAATAAATTTGCAAAAAAATTCTACATTGCTGATTTTTTCAGTCAAGATGGGGTGCAGAGTGTACTTTAATGAGAAAAAAATGAACTTTTTAGAATTTATAAAATGGCTGCAATGAAACAAAGAGTGAAAAATTTAAAGGAGTCTGAATACTTTCCGTACTCACTGTATGTATCTGTAGCACCCTGAGGACTCGGCTGCTACAGGGGTATTGCACCTCAGCCAGAGGTGTGATATTCCACTCCCGGGTAAGGATGGAGTGTGGAACTGAGCTCAGATAGCTGCATGCACTACATACATCCCATTTCCGAGGGACAGACCTATGGTACTCCCACTAGGAAAATGTGCAGGTACAACCGTGTCTGTCCCTGGCTGGAGTGGGAGGGGGGTGGAACATCCCAGTAGTGTAGGGGCAGATAGGGGGAGCAGTCTGGGTAGTGCTAGGAGCTCATTGGGTGCTGGTCACCTGAGCTCACACATAGAGGGAGTATATAAGGTGGGAACCATCTTAGATCAGGGTCAGTCTGTCAGTCTTTGTAGAGGAGTCTTTGGCAGAGCAGTGGAAGAGAGCAGAGGAGCAGAGCAGCCCCAAGGCCAAGAGTGAGAGAGGAGAAAGAAGGACCCAGAGGGGGAGAAGAAGGAACTCTAAGAGCCCAAATACAACCAGAAGGGTGAAGAGCTGGCACAAGGGAACCGGATCCCAAGCTGGTGGAGGGCACTAATCCTTAGCCAGAGACCGGAGGTCGTGGGCAGGATCTGCCACGACCACCCCACTACATCCACTGCGAAGGCATACCAAGTATAGGGTCAGGGAACCCAGAGACAGAGGTTTACCCAACAAGAGGCCCAAGGGAGCTGGACTTAAGTGGATCCCTGGTGGGGAAGGCCAGAGAAGAGGACAAGTCAGAAAGGGAGCTCAGGACCACGCTCCAGAACTACTTGGGGGTTGGCCGAGTCCAGGACCTGGTGGACGCAGCACGGCTCGGGTGGTCACTCAAGGCCGGAGTGACCAGCACAACAGCAGTAAGTAAAAAAACCTGAACTGCACAACCCGACTCTGAGTCTCATTACCATCCTCACTGCACCTCCACAACCACCATCCTCTGCACCTGACCCCCTGAGGCTATACCCCTCCCGTTGGGGGTTATACTACCAGAGCTGCACAAACACCACCAGCCTCAGCGGACCCTGCTGCAGCGGCGGCCGTATTGACCGCAAATCAACGGGTGGCGTAGTCGACACTAAAGAACATCAATAACATCTGTAGGACTGCCACACACTGAGCTTGACACCCTGGGCACGGACCGGGTCACCGCCGCTCGGAGACTACAACCCCCATCTGATCCGGCTCCGGGTAATCCCCCTAAGAACATGGCCCAGGGGGCGCGTCAACTTTGGCGTAGTCGGCAGGATAACGTGCCCGCAACAACCGGGTACTGCGTGCCTGAAGAAAAGTTCACCGTTACCTCAAAAAGAAGTCTCCCGCCGGTTCCGGAGGGTCCCCGCCATCGGACTCCATCACAGGTCGATTCCCGCCGGTTGTCCGCCATTTGCAGCTTTTTCCCGCCATCTGCAGAGTTTCCCGCCACTGGTAGACGATTCCCGCCATTTCCGAGGATTTCCCGCCTTGGAAGAGCGGACGCCATTATGGGCGTGCCAGAGGATGGCAAGAGGCCGCCTCCCATCGTGGGCCAGGACGAAGAATGGCGCCAAAAGCGGAAACCGCCCCCACCAACAGAGACTGTGATGCTAGAGGTGTCCATCAGCGTGAAAGAACTGCCCCTGGAGCTGACAATCACCAAGTTGCCCCGGGACCGCCCTCGAAGTGGGAGGAGACAGAACAAAAGAACGAAGATGGGTGCCGCCTGGAGCAGTCTGGAGAGAGCGCACCCGGAGACAAGAAGCCTGGAGAAGAGTCCAGAGAAAGCCTACCCGGAGATGGAAGGCGAGACAGGCAGCACCGACCCAGTGGTCAGGAGCCTGCTGGAAGCAACAAGTCCACTAGGCTTAGTGGAGATCCTAGCACAGCTCCCCCGAGATCGGGAGTGTGCACAGACTGCGCTGGAGGGCCTCGTACGGAGGATGGCCCAGGTGCAACGGGAGACGTTGGCGGAGTGGAGCCGAGAGATGGCCCAGCAGACCGAAACCCGTCAGCGGAGCACGCCACCCAAGACGAGGAGACAGACCGCCTCTGAGGATGGCGCAGGAGGACTCAAGGCCGGAGACGGCGCCGAGAAGGGAGCCGAACGAATGGAGGCAGGTAAAGGGGACGTCTCTACCCCAAACCGGGAAACCGCGTACCTGCCCCAGCTCCCCGTCGCAGAGCCCGAAGTACCCCCTGCCGTGCCCGTCGCTGCAACGTCACCGCCGCAGACTAGGCCTCAACCGGAAGCCGCGGTCGCGACCCCTGTGACGTCACGTGCCTCGACCCCGAGCGCGGCCAAGCAGGAAACACCATCGGCCTGGTCGCAAGGCCTAGTACCCCCGGGCGCCGCAATACCAACAGCGCCCTCTTCCTCCGCGGAGCCCCCGGCCTGGTCGCAGGGCCAAGTAACACAGGGCGCCGCCGTCCTTACGGTGCCCTTTACTTTCAAGGTGCCCCAAGCCTGGTCGCAAGGCCTGGGCAACCCGGGCGCCGCTACCACCACTGCGCCCATAAGATCAAGAGTGCCGCACCTGGGTGAAGACCTGTTCGCCCAGCATACGTGCCCGGATGGGCAGCCCTTTGTCTGGCCAGAAGAATACATCCAGCTGGAGCTTCAAAAAGCGAGGGCCATGTGCGAACCCCTGATCCCGGCTCCGAAGCCCGTAAAAAGGACCCCGCCCCCACTGGAGGAGACCCAGTTTGAGTGGGACCCCACCGGAGAAGATCTCATGGGGTTCACTCAGGAGACTCGGGCAGCTGCAGCGGAGCGTGCAGAGTGCTGCCGGCAACAGCTCGAGGTCTTTGAGAGGGAGCGGAGAGAGAGGCGGGTCCGGGAACAGCAAGCCCAAATAAGGAGCGCGGAGCAGAAGAGCCGGACCAGGAGAGACCCCCGTGCAGCGCATGGTCCCCGTACCATCGGGACTGTGATAAAGTTCAACCTGCAGCATGGGTGGGGTTTCATCAGGGATCACCACACCCCCGGCGACGTCTTCGTGACCAGAAGAGACGTTGAGTCCCACCTACCGGAGGGACACAGAGGTCGTGACCTGTATGTAGGGGACGAGGTCACCTTCACCCGGCACAAGTGTGCCAAAGGACCCTACGCCCTCCATGTGCATCGCCTGACGGAGGAGGAGCTGCGGTGTGAGGAGGAGCAAGAGGACCCGGACGGGTCTGAACCTGAAACTAACCAACCGACAAGAAAGAGCAGGAGGAAGCCGTAATTGAAGTACGGTATTGTGAGACTGTAAAATAGTTACCCGTCGGGGTACCAAAAACTGTTGCTGCTATTATAGTCCCCGTTGGGACCAGCGAATTGAACTGTTACCCGTGTGTCCCCTATCCATTACCTGGCCGAGGACTGAGAGCGGCCACCTTCCCTTTGTATATAGTTGCGCTTCCTAAAGCGCCCCCTACTGGTTTTATAGGAAGCCATGTTTTCCAAGAAAAGAGACTGTCGCACTTTTTCCCGGTCACAAGTTGCACCGTGACCGGAGGAACCAGAAGCAAGAAAAGTTTACAAGAAAAGTTTTATATGAAAAGTTTTATGATGCTGCTAAAATATGATGTTTTATATGTTATGTTGTTATGCAAAAATTGTATGTTTGGTATGTTTTTATTTTTCTTACAGCCCGAGGACGTGCTGTGATTTACCAGGGGGGAATGTAGCACCCTGAGGACTCGGCTGCTACAGGGGTATTGCACCTCAGCCAGAGGTGTGATATTCCACTCCCGGGTAAGGATGGAGTGTGGAACTGAGCTCAGATAGCTGCATGCACTACATACATCCCATTTCCGAGGGACAGACCTATGGTACTCCCACTAGGAAAATGTGCAGGTACAACCGTGTCTGTCCCTGGCTGGAGTGGGAGGGGGGTGGAACATCCCAGTAGTGTAGGGGCAGATAGGGGGAGCAGTCTGGGTAGTGCTAGGAGCTCATTGGGTGCTGGTCACCTGAGCTCACACATAGAGGGAGTATATAAGGTGGGAACCATCTTAGATCAGGGTCAGTCTGTCAGTCTTTGTAGAGGAGTCTTTGGCAGAGCAGTGGAAGAGAGCAGAGGAGCAGAGCAGCCCCAAGGCCAAGAGTGAGAGAGGAGAAAGAAGGACCCAGAGGGGGAGAAGAAGGAACTCTAAGAGCCCAAATACAACCAGAAGGGTGAAGAGTTGGCACAAGGGAACCGGATCCCAAGCTGGTGGAGGGCACTAATCCTTAGCCAGAGACCGGAGGTCATGGGCAGGATCTGCCACGACCACCCCACTACATCCACTGCGAAGGCATACCAAGTATAGGGTCAGGGAACCCAGAGACAGAGGTTTACCCAACAAGAGGCCCAAGGGAGCTGGACTTAAGTGGATCCCTGGTGGGGAAGGCCAGAGAAGAGGACAAGTCAGAAAGGGAGCTCAGGACCACGCTCCAGAACTACTTGGGGGTTGGCCGAGTCCAGGACCTGGTGGACGCAGCACGGCTCGGGTGGTCACTCAAGGCCGGAGTGACCAGCACAACAGCAGTAAGTAAAAAAACCTGAACTGCACAACCCGACTCTGAGTCTCATTACCATCCTCACTGCACCTCCACAACCACCATCCTCTGCACCTGACCCCCTGAGGCTATACCCCTCCCGTTGGGGGTTATACTACCAGAGCTGCACAAACACCACCAGCCTCAGCGGACCCTGCTGCAGCGGCGGCCGTATTGACCGCAAATCAACGGGTGGCGTAGTCGACACTAAAGAACATCAATAACATCTGTAGGACTGCCATACACTGAGCTTGACACCCTGGGCACGGACCGGGTCACCGCCGCTCGGAGACTACAACCCCCATCTGATCCGGCTCCGGGTAATCCCCCTAAGAACATGGCCCAGGGGGCGCGTCATATCTATATACACTGCTCCAAAAATAAAGGGAACACTTAAAACAACAGAATATAACTCCAAGTAAATCAAACTTCTGTGAAATCAAACTGTCCACTTAGGAAGCAACACTGATTGACAATCAATTTCACATGCTGATGTGCAAATGGAATGGACGATAGATGGAAATTATTGGCAATTATTAAGACACCCTCAATAAAGGAGTGGTTCTGCAGGTGGGGACCACAGACCACATCTCAGTACCAATGCTTTCTGGCTGATGTTTTGGTCACTTTTGAATGTTGGTTGTGCTTTCACACTCGTGGTAGCATGAGACTGACTCTACAACCCACAGAAGTTGCTCAGATAGTGCAGCTCATCCAGGATGGCACATCAATGCGAGCTGTGGCAAGAAGGTTGGCTGTGTCCAGAGGCTGGAGGCGCTACCAGGAGACAGGCCAGTACACTAGGAGATGTGGAGGGGGCCGTAGGAGGGCAACAACCCAGCAGCAGGACCGCTACCTCCGCCTTTGTGCAAGGAGGAACGGGAGGAGCACTGCCAGAGCCCTGCAAAATGACCTCCAGCAGGCCACAAATGTGCATGTGTCTGCACAAACGGTTAGATACCGACTCCATGAGGGTGGTATGAGGGCCCGACGTCCACAGATAGGGGTTGTGCTCACAGCCCAACACCATGCAGGACGTTTGGCATTTGCCACAGAACACCAGGATTGGCAAAGTCGCCACTCGCGCCCCGTGCTCTTCACAGATGAAAGCAGGTTCATACTGAGCACATGTGACAGACGTGACAGAGTCTGGAGACGCCGTGGAGAGCGACATCCTTCAGCATGACCGGTTTGGCAGTGGGTGAGTAATGGTGTGGGGTGGCATTTCTTTGGAGGGCCGCACAGCCCTCCATGTGCTCACCAGAGGTAGCCTGACTTCCATTAGGTACAGAGATGAGATCCTCAGACCCCTTGTGAGACCATATGCTGGTGCGGTTGGCCCTGGGTTCCTCCTAATGCAGGACAATGCCAGACCTCATGTTGCTGGAGTGTGTCAGCAGTTCCTGCAAGATGAAGGCATTGAAGCTCTTGACAGGCCCGCCCATTCCCCAGACCTGAATCCGATTGAGCACATCTGGGACATCATGTCTCGCTCCATCCGCCAACGTCACTTTGCACCACAGACTGTCCAGGAGTTGGCGGATGCTTTAGTCCAGGTCTGGGAGGAGATCCCACAGGAGACCATCCGCAACCTCATCAGGAACATGCCCAGGCGTTGTAGGGAGGTCATACAGGCACGTGGATATATATATATATATATATATATGCCTTTTTGTCATTCTAGTAGTAGGGCCATAATTAAGACATGATTTGTTGAAATGCGTAGGTCTGTAAGCTATGATAGTTGCACATTTGCTGTATTCTTTGTGGAGCAGTGTTTTATATGGCTAATAAAAGCTAAGTTTTAATATTTTTTCTACTAAACAAACCTTTACGCTGGATCATTTGCACTTTTCCCTTGTCTGACTACACTTACGTTTCGCCCTGGTACCACTTATCTGCATCTCCAGAAGTTTCCCATTTCTCTGTTATACTTTTCAAATTACATTTTGAGACTTTCTCCTCCTGTTGCTGCACATATTTTTTTTCCCTTCATCTGCACAGGTATCATTAATCTATCAACTATAATGGCCGTACCAGGTCCTGCAGGTCCTGTATCCCGTACACATGACGTGGGCAGTGCACGGCATGCCGCTAGCTTTTATTCTGAGTGCTCTTATATACGGTGGTAGTTTTACACAATGTTGAGCCTGTGATTTGCAGAGTGAAATGTCTGACTGCTAGAACAGAAGTATACGGCAGATTCTGCAGCATGGATACATAAAGGACGTCCTGGGGGAATATACCTCCCTCCAACACTCGTCCAGTCCCTGCCTCACACTAGAGACATTTATAATAACTCCAGGACTATGGAGCTGGTCATTTTCTCATAATCTGTGGCCATTATTAGTGATCTCGCATTGTACGGTAATATCACCCTGGAGGTTGTGATGTATTTAGTGTAATAGCGCCATCTAGAATATACAGTATATATCAGGCGATACCATGCTTTCTATAGTTAGTCGTCTTATGTGCCCTCTATAGCTATCTATTATACTTTATATTTCTTTATAATAATTTATAATAAATTACTCGATAGTTTTACAGCTTTATGATGTTTATTAATCTGCTGAAATGATAAAAGAAAGTCCAACCTTACAGTGGACACAGGTGGAAGTGTCCTCCATGATGGTGTAGGCTGAGGTGAAGCAAGTATATAGTCAGTGGGGGATCAAGATGACCAGTATTCCCCAGGGTTCCTTGTTATCAGGGAGGGACCCGGTGTATGCAATCAAAAGATCTTATCCTCTGACCGGCTGTGTGCCATCAACAGGTAATGATCCTCTTTCCGACTGTGTGCCATCAACAGGTAATGACCATCCGGCAGTGCGACATCAACTGGTCATCACCCTCCAGCTGTGTGCCATCAACCGGTAATGACCATCCGCCAGTGCGCCATCAACAGGTAATGACCCTCTGGCTATGGCATCAATAGGTCATCACCCTCCGGCTGTGTGCCATCAACAGGTAATGACCATCCGGCAGTGCGCCATAAATAGGTAATGATCCTCTTTCCGGCTGTGTGCCATCAACAGGTAATGATCCTCTTTCTGGCTGTGTGCCATCAACAGGTAATGACCATCCGGCAGTGCGACATCAACTGGTCATCACCCTCCAGCTGTGTGCCATCAACAGGTAATGACCATCCGGCAGTGCGCCATCAACAGGTAATGACCCTCTGGCTATGGCCATCAATAGGTCATCACCCTCCGGCTGTGTGCCATCAACAGGTAATGACCATCCGGCAGTGCGCCATGAACAGGTAATGACCATCCGGCTGTGTGCCATCAACAGGTAATGATCCTCTGTCCAGCTGTGTGCCATCAATAGGTAATGACCATCCAGCAGTGCGCAATCAACAGGTAATTACCCTCTGGCTATCAATAGGTCATCACCCTCCGGCTGTGTGCCATCAACAGGTAATGACCCTCTGGCTATGGCCATCAATAGGTCATCACCCTCCGGCTGTGTGCCATCAACAGGTAATGACCCTCTGGCTATGGCCATCAATAGGTCATCACCCTCCGGCTGTGTGCCATCAAATGTTTTTATCTTCTGTCCAGTTTTGTGCCATCAAGAGGTAATGACCCTCCAGCTGTGGGCCATCAACAGGTCATCACCCTTCGGCATTTAGGCTTCTTGTCTTCTGTAAGATGCGATTCTTGAGTCTCCTGATGTTAAAAAATATTTAAAAAATCACCGATTAAACTAATAATCTATCTAGTATATAAGCATCACAATTTATAATCTATCTAGTGCATAAGTATGACAATTTAGCTCACAGAACATACACTATGCTAAAACATTAGACCCTACAAGCAGAAATTTGCTAAACTAACATAAATATAACTGACAAATCAGTAGAAAAATCGCTACCAATGGCACAGCTCTCTTCACATCAACCTGTAACCATAGTAGATAAGAAATAGAGGACAATGCTCATAGTCAGTTATCAACAATTCGGCATGGGGCATCCCACCAGAGACATTATAATATCTAGTAGATTATAGATGGCAATAGAATTTACCAACAAGCACATAGTACGCCAAACTCAAGTACATAGTATGCCAAACCTCGACACGTTTTCCTAAAATAGGTTCATCAGAAGCACATACTAGACAGTGATACTTAGCAAAGCGTTCATAGATATATGCGCCATATGATAAGGTGCTAAAGTGCAAGTGTGTGACGAAATATCCATTCGATTTCAGGTGCAATGCTGCCTTGTATGTAGTAAGATGGTGCCCATCAGACAGCATGTATAGGACTAACCTGTGATGAAAACACGAGCAATGGGAAAGTTCAAGCAGTTGCCTTCTCAATCTTCCTCGCCTCTAAGACATCTAAGGAAACATCTTCTCCTCTTGATTTTGGGTGGAGGTCTTGTAGGCATTTCAGGCTTTGGCATTCTAGGTTCTGACATACTAGGTTCTGACATGGTAGGTTCTGGTGTTCTAGGTTCTGGTGCTCTTGGCTCTGGAATTCTGGGTTGTTGGCTTCTCTGAAAAATCAGTAACCTCTCTTTATGCTCCGTGGAACTTCGAGCTCTTCTTCCTATATTGTTGTGAGGGATCGTTCTGAAACCAGACAATATCACTGAACGCCACTTTATAGTTGCAACTAGGAACCTTTTTCGCATCCTGCGGTGCAGGAGCCATGGATGGAGTAGAACATTTGCCATTGGGCAGGACAGGTGTTCTCCTGGAGTCTTGCTCCTGAATCTGAGGGATGCAAATCGGCTCCTTACAAGCACTTTGTTCCTTCAGAATGGTTTTGTTCTCAGGAGTTTTCTGATTGTTTCACCAGGTTCAGACATTGCCCACTTGCTCAGGACAAGACTTAAGGCCAAATACTCTAGTATTGTCAGTAGTGTCATCACCGAAACAAAAACTACGTCACGGAAGAGCCAAAGAGGAAGATTGATGGAAGCTTGATAGGTGCTTCTCCTGAGATCCACGGGTAGTGGGTCATCCTATAATAAAGAAAAAAAACATAATAAAGTCCTGTATATTTATACCCAATCCAGTCAAACAGAGAGCCCTTGTTATTATACAGTGATGGATACATTATCAAGCAACTTTCAGAAATATCCCATTGAGAAGATCAGGAAGAAGTTTGGGATTCACCTCCAGGGTCCATGGAATATTATTTACAGTTGGACTTTCATATGACGGACGGTCACGTGTCCAGTATGAGAAGTCCTGCAAGAGGCGATATTCTCATTAGCTGATCCTTGTGACCTCCATATTGATGAGAACATACTCGCCCTCAGTGTACTGTAATGTGGGGGGTAGAGCAACGTAAAGCACAGAAATGATAGGATGATACTCATCATCTCCAGAGGTCTCTCAGCACCAAGGTATGGTCAATGAGATACAAGCTGCAGATGGGCCGAGGCTTCTAATATACCCAGGGGTGACATCACAAAGCCCTCTGTGACATCATTGCACAGTTCTATCCATCATGTCACTGATACTTTGGACCTAACTAAATGTCTAAAAGAGAACCCTTCCACATGATTTCCAATCACGGAGCAGCTTCAGTTTTTCAAGAAAAGTTTAAAAAATATAATCTGTGCTGTGATTGGTCACAATGGCACATGAAGCAGAACGTCTTTAGATCTTTTAAAGGGAAAGTGTCAGCAATTTTTTTACAATTGTAAAATTGTAAAGTATTTATATTTATATATAAATACACATATATATTTAAAAAGGTTTTAATGGTATAAAATCTGAAAAAAATATTTTAACTGTTTTGATGTTTTCATCTTGTAAACACTAGGGGGAGCAGCTGCTGACATTACCATGAAAACAGAATACAGCTAGCTCGCATTACGACTGCAGTAAAAGTGGGCGGGATCTGCTCACATGGGTGTGATGTCACTCCTCCCCTTCTGGGCGTTTGCAAAAAGGTAAATGAGACTGTAGTTTAGGATCACAGTGCGGAGCGATCACTGGTGACTGCAAAGTGATATATAAGGGACAACACCAAAGTCATTAATCACTACAAGGACAAAGCAGGAATGTGGGAGTCAGAGGGGTCACCCCACACTTATATCCCCTCTGACTGTCACTTCCTAAGCTCCTTTCCCTGCCATAACCTCTTATTCCCGCAGGTAAATTCTTACAGGACCCCCCTCCCCATCCCATTCCCCTGCCGCAGCTGATTCTAAACGTCCTCCATATGTAATAATAGACAGGTACTCACCGGCAGCCTATGGTAATTCACAGGGTAGAACAGGGTACAGCACAGAAACAATATGGCGATCCTCATTGTCTCCAGGGGGTATCTCAGCACCAAGATATGGCCAATGAGATATGAGCTCCAGGTGGATGGAGCCCCCTTATATACCCCAAGGGTGACATCACAACGCCCTCTGTGACATCATCACCCACAACATTCCGTCACATGACATCACCCAGCACCAGCATCATGTGACCCAGCATAAATAGAAAGTCCTTGTTGCCTATAGCAACTATTCAAAACTAAGTTTAAACTTTTCCAACAGCTAAAGGCGGCTCTGTGATGGCAGTTTCTTCTTGTGGACGGTTGTGATAAATCTGCAGAACATCTACATAACGCGACATGTAGAAAATCCTGTCTTTTCCCCTCTGTTCTTCCTCTGGTGCTACAGAGACGGATAGAAGGAGCTTTTCCAGACCTTACAGTGCACAATATGGGACCTAATCACTGATATCCCAGATCTCCTCAGTACAAGCATACCGCCAACCTATGAGGACTAGAAAGAGGGCGAAACCATGCGGCACGCGTAGTCTGACCACGCCCCTATCTACACCCCAAGCCACGCCCATTTACCATGTCTTTCTCCCCCGGCAGGAAGAGTTATCAGAGGGGCGGTGGCAGTGAGGGACATTCAGCAGAAACTCGGGACTGCAGGGCATAGACCTAAATCCGGGACTGTCTGCTGGATCCAGGACGGCTGGGACTAGAGATGAGAGGATCGACTCATGGGACTCAGGTCCAGCATCCAGGTCAGTGGTAATTGGTGGCTGGACGGGAGGCCCTGTCGCGGCTTTAGATTAGCCCGGGCTGCTGCAATATCATCTGTGCGTCCTGCTCTTCTCTAGTTGGGACCTGTGGATTATTTTTTGTTCCCTCATTCACAGTCGGACCCTTCAGAACTTTCTCATCTCTGTGTAGTTTCACTATATGACATCCGTTTTTTTTGTGTCTGTAAGGCCGTGTTCACACGTAGCATAAATACTGTGCACCAATCTACACAATAACAATCTCCTCTGGTTATTGCATCTTTGGTGTACTATTTTAGGCTTTTTCCCCCTTATTTGATGCATTTTGGTGCAGATGTGAAACCGCGTTTTTAATTGTTTTTTACAGTACAGAAAAGCTTTGATTCTGCACTTAAAAAAGTATCTGCAGTTTCTTACAGATGTTTTTTATGCTCCACATAGAAGTCTATAGAGGAAAAAAATCACCAAAACCGCACAGGGTGGGGGCAGGGTGAGGGACACTGAGGGCAGAATGGAGGCATGGGGGGGTCGAATGGGAAACATGGAGGCAGAATGGAGTCACATTGGGGGAGAATGGAGTCACATTGGGGGAGAATGGAGTCATATTGGAGGCAGAATGGAAACACATTGAGGGCAGAATGGAGACATGGGGGGCAGAATGGAGACGGGGCAGAATGGAAACAGGGGGGAAGAATGGAGACAGGGGGGCAGAATGGAGAAGGGGCAGAATAGAGACCGGGGGGCAGAATGGAGATAGGGGGCAGAATGGAGACAGGGGGCAGAATGGAGACAGGGGGCAGAATGGAGACGGGGCAGAATAGAGACCGGGGGGCAGAATGGAGATAGGGGGCAGAATGGAGACATGGGGACAGTATGGAGACATTGGGGGCAGAATAGAAACCAGAGGGCAGTATGGCTGGAGACAAGGGTAGCAGAATAGAAACATGGGGGAAGAATGGAGACATGGGGGCAGAATGGAGATGGGGCAGAATAGAGACCGGGGGGCAGAATGGAGATAGGGGGCAGAATGGAGACAGGGGGCAGTATGGAGACATTGGGGGCAGAATAGAGTCACATTGGGGGAGAATGGAGTCATATTGGAGGCACAATGGAAACACATTGAGGGCAGAATGGAGACATGCGGGGCAGAATGGAGACGGGGCAGAATGGAGACAGGGGGGAAGAATGGAGACAGGGGGGCAGAATGGAGACAGGGCAGAATAGAGACCGGGGGGCAGAATGGAGATAGGGGGCAGAATGGAGACAGGGGGCAGAATGGAGATAGGGGGCAGAATGGAGACGGGGCAGAATAGAGACCGGGGGGCAGAATGGAGATAGGGGGCAGAATGGAGACAGGGGGCAGAATGGAGATAGGGGGCAGAATGGAGACGGGGTAGAATAGAGACCGGGGGGGCAGAATGGAGATATGGGGCTGAATGGAGACATGGGGACAGTATGGAGACATTGGGGGCAGAATAGAAACCAGAGGGCAGAATGGATGGAGACAAGGGTGGCAGAATAGAAACATGGGGGCAGAATGGAGACAAGGTTATTTAGCTAACATAAATGAGTTCAAGTCTCCAGGTCCAGATGAATTACACCCCAGAGTACTGAAGGAGATCGTAGAAGAAATTTTAGAACCACTCTCCATAATCTTTGAAAATTCTTGGAGAACAGGAAAAGTCCCAGAAGACTGGAGAAGAGCAAATGTTGTTCCTATCTTCAAAAAGGGGAAGAAGGTGGACCCAGGGAACTATAGGCCGGTGAGTCTGACTTCTATACCAGGAAAGATCTTTGAACAAATTATTAAACAACATGTATGTAAGTACATGGATAAGAATGAAGTGATTAACCAGAGTCAGCATGGGTTTGTAACTAACAAGTCATGTCAGACTAACTTAATTTCCTTCTATGACAGAATCACTGACTGGGTGGATCAGGGAAATGCTGTAGATATAGTATATCTTGACTTCAGCAAAGCATTTGACAAAGTATCTCACACCATCCTTATTGAAAAAATGACCAAGTATGCAATGGACCAGGCAACTGTTAGGTGGATTCATAACTGGCTTAGTGATCGGACTCAAAGGGTCGTTGTAAATGGCTTCACATCCAGCTGGATGAATGTCTCAAGTGGGGTACCACAGGGCTCCGTCCTGGGACCTGTATTGTTCAACATCTTTATCAATGATTTAGATGAAGGAATTGAGGGTAAACTGATTAAATTTGCTGATGACACAAAGCTAGGAGGGATAGCTAATACTAGAGAAGAGAGAGAGAGGATTCAAAAAGACCTAAATAAACTGGAGCAGTGGGCAGCAACCAACAGAATGGTTTTTAACAGGGAAAAATGCAAAGTACTACATCTGGGCAATAAAAATGAAAAAAGCATATACAGAATGGGAGGAATAGAGCTAAGCAACAGTACATGTGAAAAAGACTTAGGTATACTAATAGATCATAGACTGAACATGAGTCAACAGTGTGATGCAGCAGCAAAAAAGGCAAATACAATTCTGGGATGTATTAACAGAAGCATACAGTCTAGATCACGTGAAGTCATTATCGGTCTTTACTCCTCTTTGGTCAGACCTCATCTGGAATACTGTGTACAGTTTTGGGCACCACATTTTAAAAAAGACATAGACAAACTGGAGCAAGTTCAGAGAAGAGCGACCAGAATGGTGACTGGTCTGCAAACCATGTCCTATGAGAAACGGTTGCAGGATTTGGGAATGTTTAGCTTGCAAAAAAGAAGACTGAGAGGAGACTTAATAGCTGTCTACAAATATGTCAAGGGCTGTCACATTGTAGAAGGATCATCTTTATTCTCATTTGCACAAGGAAAGACTAGAAGCAATGGGATGAAACTAAATGGGAGGAGACACAGATTAGATATTAGAAAAAACTTTTTGACAGTTAGGGTTATTAATGAGTGGAACAGGCTGCCACGAGAGGTGGTGAGTTCCCCTTCAATGGACGTCTTCAAACAGAGGCTGGACAGACATCTGTCTGAGATGATCTAGTGAATCCTGCTTTGAGCAGGGGGTTGGACCAGATGACCCAGGAGGTCCCTTCCAACTCTACCATTCTATGATTCTATGATTCTATGATTCTAAGGTGGACAGAATGGAGACATGGAGGGAAGAATAGAAACATGGGGGGTCGAATGGAGACGGGGGCAGAATGGAGACATTGGGGGCAGAATAGAAACCAGGGGGTAGTATGGAGACAAGGGGGGCAGAATGGAGACAGGGGGGCAGAATGGAGTCACATTGGGGGAGAATGGAGTCATATTGGAGGCAGAATGGAAACACATTGAGGGCAGAATGGAGACATGGGGGGCAGAATGGAGACGGGGCAGCATGGAGACATGGGAGAAGAATGGAGACAGGGGGGCAGAATGGAGACGGGGCAGAATAGAGACCGGGGGGCAGAATGGAGATAGGGGGCAGAATGGAGACAGGGGGCAGAATGGAGACAGGGGGGCATAATGGAGACGGGGCAGAATAGAGATCGGGGGGCAGAATGGAGATAGGGGGCAGAATGGAGACATGGGGACAGTATGGAGACATTGGGGGCAGAATAGAAACCAGAGGGCAGTATGGCTGGAGACAAGGGTAGCAGAATAGAAACATGGGGGAAGAATGGAGACATGGGGGCAGAATGGAGATGGGGCAGAATAGAGACCGGGGAGGAGAATGGAGATAGGGGGTAGAATGGAGACAGGGGGCAGTATGGAGACATTGGGGGCAGAATAGAGTCACATTGGGGGAGAATGGAGTCATATTGGAGGCACAATGGAAACACATTGAGGGCAGAATGGAGACATGCGGGGCAGAATGGAGACGGGGCAGAATGGAGACAGGGGGGAAGAATGGAGATAGGGGGGCAGAATGGAGACGGGGTAGAATAGAGACCGGGGGGGCAGAATGGAGATATGGGGCTGAATGGAGACATGGGGACAGTATGGAGACATTGGGGGCAGAATAGAAACCAGAGGGCAGAATGGATGGAGACAAGGGTGGCAGAATAGAAACATGGGGGCAGAATGGAGACAAGGTTATTTAGCTAACATAAATGAGTTCAAGTCTCCAGGTCCAGATGAATTACACCCCAGAGTACTGAAGGAGATCGTAGAAGAAATTTTAGAACCACTCTCCATAATCTTTGAAAATTCTTGGAGAACAGGAGAAGTCCCAGAAGACTGGAGAAGAGCAAATGTTGTTCCTATCTTCAAAAAGGGGAAGAAGGTGGACCCAGGGAACTATAGGCCGGTGAGTCTGACTTCTATACCAGGAAAGATCTTTGAACAAATTATTAAACAACATGTATGTAAGTACATGGATAAGAATGAAGTGATTAACCAGAGTCAGCATGGGTTTGTAACTAACAAGTCATGTCAGACTAACTTAATTTCCTTCTATGACAGAATCACTGACTGGGTGGATCAGGGAAATGCTGTAGATATAGTATATCTTGACTTCAGCAAAGCATTTGACAAAGTATCTCACACCATCCTTATTGAAAAAATGACCAAGTATGCAATGGACCAGGCAACTGTTAGGTGGATTCATAACTGGCTTAGTGATCGGACTCAAAGGGTCGTTGTAAATGGCTTCACATCCAGCTGGATGAATGTCTCAAGTGGGGTACCACAGGGCTCCGTCCTGGGACCTGTATTGTTCAACATCTTTATCAATGATTTAGATGAAGGAATTGAGGGTAAACTGATTAAATTTGCTGATGACACAAAGCTAGGAGGGATAGCTAATACTAGAGAAGAGAGAGAGAGGATTCAAAAAGACCTAAATAAACTGGAGCAGTGGGCAGCAACCAACAGAATGGTTTTTAACAGGGAAAAATGCAAAGTACTACATCTGGGCAATAAAAATGAAAAAAGCATATACAGAATGGGAGGAATAGAGCTAAGCAACAGTACATGTGAAAAAGACTTAGGTATACTAATAGATCATAGACTGAACATGAGTCAACAGTGTGATGCAGCAGCAAAAAAGGCAAATACAATTCTGGGATGTATTAACAGAAGCATACAGTCTAGATCACGTGAAGTCATTATCGGTCTTTACTCCTCTTTGGTCAGACCTCATCTGGAATACTGTGTACAGTTTTGGGCACCACATTTTAAAAAAGACATAGACAAACTGGAGCAAGTTCAGAGAAGAGCGACCAGAATGGTGACTGGTCTGCAAACCATGTCCTATGAGAAACGGTTGCAGGATTTGGGAATGTTTAGCTTGCAAAAAAGAAGACTGAGAGGAGACTTAATAGCTGTCTACAAATATGTCAAGGGCTGTCACATTGTAGAAGGATCATCTTTATTCTCATTTGCACAAGGAAAGACTAGAAGCAATGGGATGAAACTAAATGGGAGGAGACACAGATTAGATATTAGAAAAAACTTTTTGACAGTTAGGGTTATTAATGAGTGGAACAGGCTGCCACGAGAGGTGGTGAGTTCCCCTTCAATGGACGTCTTCAAACAGAGGCTGGACAGACATCTGTCTGAGATGATCTAGTGAATCCTGCTTTGAGCAGGGGGTTGGACCAGATGACCCAGGAGGTCCCTTCCAACTCTACCATTCTATGATTCTATGATTCTATGATTCTAAGGTGGACAGAATGGAGACATGGAGGGAAGAATAGAAACATGGGGGGTCGAATGGAGACGGGGGCAGAATGGAGACATTGGGGGCAGAATAGAAACCAGGGGGTAGTATGGAGACAAGGGGGGCAGAATGGAGACAGGGGGGCAGAATGGAGTCACATTGGGGGAGAATGGAGTCATATTGGAGGCAGAATGGAAACACATTGAGGGCAGAATGGAGACATGGGGGGCAGAATGGAGACGGGGCAGCATGGAGACATGGGAGAAGAATGGAGACAGGGGGGCAGAATGGAGACGGGGCAGAATAGAGACCGGGGGGCAGAATGGAGATAGGGGGCAGAATGGAGACAGGGGGCAGAATGGAGACAGGGGGGCATAATGGAGACGGGGCAGAATAGAGATCGGGGGCAGAATGGAGATAGGGGGCAGAATGGAGACATGGGGACAGTATGGAGACATTGGGGGCAGAATAGAAACCAGAGGGCAGTATGGCTGGAGACAAGGGTAGCAGAATAGAAACATGGGGGAAGAATGGAGACATGGGGGCAGAATGGAGATGGGGCAGAATAGAGACCGGGGAGGAGAATGGAGATAGGGGGCAGAATGGAGACAGGGGGCAGTATGGAGACATTGGGGGCAGAATAGAGTCACATTGGGGGAGAATGGAGTCATATTGGAGGCACAATGGAAACACATTGAGGGCAGAATGGAGACATGCGGGGCAGAATGGAGACGGGGCAGAATGGAGACAGGGGGGAAGAATGGAGACAGGGGGGCAGAATGGAGACGGGGCAGAATAGAGACCGGGGGGCAGAATGGAGATAGGGGGCAGAATGGAGACAGGGGGCAGAATGGAGATAGGGGGCAGAATGGAGACGGGGCAGAATAGAGACCGGGGGGCAGAATGGAGATAGGGGGCAGAATGGAGACAGGGGGCAGAATGGAGATAGGGGCAGAATGGAGACGGGGTAGAATAGAGACCGGGGGGGCAGAATGGAGATATGGGGCTGAATGGAGACATGGGGACAGTATGGAGACATTGGGGGCAGAATAGAA
This sequence comes from Phyllobates terribilis, assembly GCF_046119375.1. Classification (NCBI taxonomy): domain Eukaryota; kingdom Metazoa; phylum Chordata; class Amphibia; order Anura; family Dendrobatidae; genus Phyllobates; species Phyllobates terribilis. The sequence goes on along the minus strand of NW_027363045.1, from coordinate 1,691,147 downwards.
ACCAGAGGGCAGTATGGATGGAGACAAGGGTGGCAGAATAGAAACATGGGGGCAGAATGGAGACAAAGGGGACAGAATGGAGACATGGAGGGAAGAATAGAAACATGGGGGGTCGAATGGAGACGGGGGCAGAATGGAGACATTGGGGGCAGAATAGAAACCAGGGGGTAGTATGGAGACAAGGGGGGCAGAATGGAGACAGGGGGGCAGAATGGAGTCACATTGGGGGAGAATGGAGTCATATTGGAGGCAGAATGGAAACACATTGAGGGCAGAATGGAGACATGGGGGGCAGAATGGAGACGGGGCAGCATGGAGACATGGGAGAAGAATGGAGACAGGGGGGCAGAATGGAGACGGGGCAGAATAGAGACCGGGGGGCAGAATGGAGATAGGGGGCAGAATGGAGACAGGGGGCAGAATGGAGACGGGGCAGAATAGAGATCGGGGGGCAGAATGGAGATAGGGGGCAGAATGGAGACATGGGGACAGTATGGAGACATTGGGGGCAGAATAGAAACCAAAGGGCAGTATGGATGGAGACAAGGGTGGCAGAATAGAAACATGGGGGAAGAATGGAGACATGGGGGCAGAATGGAGACGGGGCAGAATAGAGACCGGGGGGCAGAATGGAGATAGGGGGCAGAATGGAGACATGGGGACAGTATGGAGACATTGGGGGCAGAATAGAAACCAGAGGGCAGTATGGATGGAGACAAGGGTGGCAGAATAGAAACATGGGGGCAGAATGGAGACAAGGGGGACAAAATGGAGACATGGAGGGAAGAATAGAAACATGGGGGGCAGAATGGAGACGGGGCAGAATAGAGACATTGGGGGCAGAATAGAAACCAGGGGGTAGTATGGAGACAAGGGGGGCAGAATGGAGACAGGGGGGCCGAATGGAGACAGGGAGGGCAGGATGGAGACAAGGGGGGCAGAATGGAGACATTGGGGCAGAATAGGAACATGGTGGCAGAATGGAGACGGGGCAGAATGGAAAGACATTGGGGGCCGAATGGAGACGGGGCAGAATTGAGACAGGGCAGAATGGAGACATTGGAGGCAGAATGGAAACATGGGGCAAAATAGACACATGGAGGCAGAATGGAGACGTGGGCAGAATGGAGAGATGGCTAATAGGTTGGAGGAGTTTTTAAACTAGAGACGGGGGGGGGGACCAAGGAAATAGGTGGGATGTGAGGCAAGCAAGGGGGAAGGGGAGAAGTGAATATAATGAGGGTGGAGAGGGGGGTGGGGATAGTACAGTTAGATCGGTAGAGAAGAATAGGATGCTAAATAACCCCAAAGTTTTATCTTGCATGCTGACCAACGCAAGAAGCCTGACCAATAAGGCGGATGAGCTGCGGGCGCTTATATCGGAGGAGAGGTATGACATCGTAGGTATAACAGAGACTTGGCTAGACGATAGCTACGACTGGGCGGTAAATTTATTAGATTATAGTTTATTTAGAAGGGACCGGAAACAGGGGAAAGGCGGAGGAGTCTGCTTATATGTAAAGTCATGTCTAAAACCCAGACTAAGGGAAGATATAGGAGAGGGAGAAGAGGGGGTCGAGTCCATGTGGGTAGAGATAGAGGGGGCAAAAAATAATAATAAAATATTACTGGGGGTCTGCTATAAGCCACCAAATATAGCAGAGGAGAATGAGAATCTGCTATTAGGACAAATAGACAAAGTAGCAAAACATAATGAAGTGATTGTAATGGGGGATTTCAACTACCCGGATATTGACTGGGAAACAGAAACCTGTAGATCTCAGAAAGGAAAAAGGTTCTTGACAAATATCAAGGATAATTATCTCTCCCAACTAGTGCTGGAACCAACGAGAGGGAAGGCCGTGTTGAACTTAATATTGACTAATAGGCCTGATAGAATAACTGAGGTACAGATAGGGGGGCACCTAGGTAATAGCGATCATAATATTATCGACTTCAAAATGCCCTTCAGTAGGGTTATCAATAAGGGAACAACAAAAACATTAAACTTTAGGAGGGCGAAGTTTGATCAGCTGAAAGAAAACCTTCAACTTATAGACTGGGACAAAGTACTTAATCAAAGGAATACGAATAGTAAATGGGAAACCTTCAAAAGAATTCTGAATACTCAGTGCGAGAGGTATATACCGTATGGGAATAAAAGGGCCAGAAATAAGAGGAAACCAATATGGTTGAACAAGAACGTAAAAGGGGCATTAAATAGCAAAAAAGAGGCATTCAAGAGATTAAAACAGGAAAACAGTAAGGAGGCACTAATGTGTTACAAGGAAAAAACGAGAACCTGTAAAAAACAAATAAAAATAGCGAAGGAGGAAACAGAGAGACGTATTGCTAGGGAAAGTAGATCAAATTCCAAACTGTTCTTTACATATATAAATAGTAAAAGGATTAAATCGGATAATATTGGACCGATAAAAAGTGATGAAGGCAAAATCATAGAGAAAGATGAGGATAAAGCTAATCTATTAAATAATTTTTTTTAGACAACTTTCACAAAGGAAATAGAACTAACAGGCGAAATGAGAAGTGACAAGCTTAATCCTCCACTAAGTATGACAAATCTAACCCAAGCTGGGGTACAGAAACGCCTCAGTAACATTAAAATAAACAAATCACCAGGACCTGATGGCATACACCCACGGGTACTAAGGGAACTAAGTAATGTGATAGACAGACCGTTATATCTTATATTTAAGGACTCTGTTGAGACTGGGTCTGTACCACTTGATTGGCGACAGGCGAATGTAGTGCCAATATTCAAAAAGGGAGCGAAAAGTGACGCCGGAAACTATCGGCCGGTGAATCTGACGTCCGTTGTGGGCAAAATTTTTGAAAGCTTCATTAAAGAGGCAATTACGGAGCATCTTGATGCTAATAATCTTTTAATCCCGAACCAACATGGATTCATGAGGAATCGCTCCTGCCAAACAAACCTGATTGACTTCTACGAGGAGGTTAGCTCTCGAGTAGATCAGGGGGAACCAGTGGATGTCGTGTATCTCGACTTCTCAAAAGCGTTCGATAGCGTGCCACATAATAGGTTGGTATACAAAATGAGAATGATGGGGCTGGGGGAAAATGTCTGCAAGTGGGTAGCTAACTGGCTAAAGGATAGAAGGCAGAGGGTGGTTATAAATGGAATATACTCAGATTGGGTAAGCGTCACTAGTGGGGTACCACACGGATCTGTACTAGGCCCAATGTTATTTAATATCTTTATTAACGACATAGTCAACGGGATAAATAGTAAAATATCAATATTTGCAGATGACACAAAGTTATGTAAAGCAATTAATACAAAAGAGGACAGTGCAGACCTACAGAGGGATTTGGATAAGCTGGGTAGGTGGAGCATTAAATGGCAAATGAGGTTTAACGAGGAGAAATTTAAGGTCATACATATGGGAAGGAAAAATGGAAGTCACCAGTACTCACTGAATGGGAAATCATTGGGGAATTCAGAGATGGAGAAGGACTTGGGCATCTTGATTGATAGCAAACTAAATTGGAGTGCCCAAAGTCAGGCTGCTGCTGTAAGGGCAAACAGGGTAATGGGATGTATCAGAAGAGGTATAGCTGCAAAGGATGAGAACATTGTTCTTCCACTGTACAAAGCACTGGTCAGACCACACTTGGAATACTGTGCTCAGTTATGGGCCCCAATATATAGAAAGGATATAAATGAGCTTGAAAAGGTACAAAGGAGGGCAACAAAATTAATAAAGGGAATGGAGGGACTGCAATACCCAGAGAGGTTGGCAAAACTAGGACTATTCAGCCTGGAAAAGAGAAGGTTGAGGGGGGACATAATAAATGTGTACAAATATGTTAGGGGACAGTATAGAGATCTTGCCCGGGATTTGTTCAAAAGGAGGGATATTACGGTAACAAGAGGGCATTCACTAAGACTGGAAGAGAAAAGGTTTCAGCACCAGCATAGGAAGGGGTTCTTTACGGTAAGAGCAGTGAGAATATGGAATTCACTGAGTGAGGAGACGGTAATGTCAGATTCACTACACCAGTTCAAGCGGGGACTGGATGCATTTCTAGATACCAGGCAGATTTCAGCATATACTTAAAAATAAAATAAAATAGTAGGTTGATACAGGGATTTATTCTGACTGCTGGTTTCAGAGTCGGGAGGGAATTTTTCCTCAGGTGAAGATTGGCTAAATCATTTGGGGTTTTTGCCCTCCTCTGGATCAACTTTAGCAATTACAGAACTAACAGGTCGTACTTGATGGACGCAAGTCTTTATTCGGCTTTACAAACTATGTTACTATATGTTACTATGTTGATGCGCTTCAAGTGGTAGTCACCGGAAATGGTCTTCCAACAATCTTGAAGGAGTTCCCGGAGATGCTTAGCACTTGTTGGCCCTTTTACCTTCACTCGGCGGTCCAGCTCACCCCAAACCATCTCGATTGGGATCAGGTTTGGTGACTGTGGAGGCCAGGTCATCTGGCGTAGCACCCCATCACCCGCCTTCTTGGTCAAATAGCCCTTACACAGCCTGGAGGTGTGTTTGGGGTCATTGTCCTGTTGAAAAATAAATGATGGTCCAACTAAACGCAAACTGGATGGAATAGCATGCCGCTGCAAGATGCTGTGGTAGCCATGCTGGTTCAGTATGCCTTCAATTTTGAATAAATCTCCAACAGTGTCACCAGCAAAGCACCCCCACACCATCACTCCTCCTCCTCCATGCTTCACTGTGTGAACCAGGCATGTAGAGTCCATTCGTTCACCTTTTCTGCGTCGCACAAAGACACAGTGGTTGGAACCAAAGATCTCAAATTTGGACTCATCAGACCAAAGCACAGATTTCCACTGGTCTAATGTCCATTCCTTGTGTTCTTTAGCCCAAACAAGTCTCTTCTGCTTGTTGCCTGTCCTTAGCAGTGGTTTCCTAGCAGCTATTTTACCATGAAGGCCTGCTGCACAAAGTCTCCTCTTAACAGTTGTTGAAGAGATGTGTCTGCTGCTAGAACTCTGTGTGGCATTGACCTGGTCTCTAATCTGAGCTGCTGTTAACCTGCGATTTCTGAGGCTGGTGACTCGGATAAACTTATCCTCAGAAGCAGAGGTGACTCTTGGTCTTCCTTTCCTGGGGCAGTCCTCATGTGAGACAGTTTCTTTGTAGCGCTTGATGGTTTTTGCAACTGCACTTGGGGACACTTTCAAAGTTTTCAAAATTTTTCGGACTGACTGACCTTCATTTCTTAAAGTAATGATAGCCACTCGTTTTTCTTTACTTAGCTGCTTTTTTCTTGCCATAATACAAATTCTAACAGTCTATTCAGTAGGACTATCAGCTGTGTATCCACCAGACTTCTGCACAACACAACTGATGGTCCCAACCCCATTTATAAGGCAGGAAATCCCACTTATTAAACCTGACTGGGCACACCTGTGAAGTGAAAACCATTTCCGGTGACTACCTCTTGAAGCTCATCAAGAGAATGCCAAGAGTGTGCAAAGCAACCATCAAAGCAAAAGGTGGCTACTTTGAAGAACCTAGAATATAAGACATATTTTCAGTTGTTTCACACTTTTTTGTTAAGTATATAATTCCACATGTGTTAATTCATAGTTTTGATGCCTTCAGTGTGAATGTACAATTTTCTTAGTCATGAAAATACAGATAAATCTTTAAATGAGAAGGTGTGTCCACCTTTTGGTCTGTACTGTATATATACACTGCTCAAAAAAATAAAGGGAACACTTAAACAACAGAATATAACTCCAAGTACATCAAACTGTCCACTTAGGAAACAACACTGATTGACAATCAATTTCACATGCTGTTGTGCAAATGGAATAGACAATAGATGGAAATTATTGGCAATTATCAAGGCACCCTCAAAGGAGTGATTCTGCAGGTGGGGACCACAGACCACATCTCAGTACCAATGCTTTCTGGCAGATGTTTTGGTCACTTTTGAATGTTGGTTATGCTTTCACACTAGTGGTAGCATGAGACGGACTCTACAACCCACAGAAGTTGCTCAGGTAGTGCAGCTCATCCAGGATGGCACATCAGTGCGAGCAGTGGCAAGAAGGTTTGATGTGTCTGTCAGCGTAGTGTCCAGAGGCTGGAGGTGCTACCAGGAGACAGGCCAGTACACCAGGAGACAAGGAGGGGGCCGTAGGAGGGCAACAACCCAGCAGCAGTACCGCTACCTCCGCCTTTGTGCAAGGAGGAACAGGGGGAGCACTGACAGAGCCCTGCAAAATGACCTTCAGCAGGCCACAAATGTTCATGTGTCTGCACAAACGGTTAGAAACCGACTCCATGAGGGTGGTATGAAGGCCCGACGTCCACAGATGGGGGTTGTGATCACATCCCAACATTGTGCAGGACGCTTGGCATTTGCCACAGAACACCAGGATTGGCAAAGTTGCCACTGGCGCCCTGTGCTCTTCACAGATGAAAGCAGGTTCACACTGAGCCCATGTGACAGACATGACAGAGTCTGGAGACGCCGCGGAGAGCGATCTGCTGCCTGCAACATCCTTCAGCATGACCGGTTTGGCAGTGGGTCAGTAATGGTGTGGAGTGGCATTTCTTTGGAGGGCCGCACAGCCCTCCATGTGCTCGCCAGAAGTAGCCTGACTGCCATTAGATACCGAGATGAGATCCTCAGACCCCTTGTGAGACCATATGCTGGTGCGGTTGGCCCTCGGTTCCTCCTAATGTAGGACAATGCCAGACCTCATGTGGCTGGAGTGTGTCAGCAGTTCCTGCAAGATGAAGGCATTGAAGCTATGGACTGTCTCGCCCGTTCCCCAGACCTGAATACGATTGAGCACATCTGGGACATCATGTCTCGCTCCATCCACCAACGTCACGTTGCAGCACAGACTGTCCAGAAGTTGGCGGATGCTTTAGTCCAGGTCTGGGAGGAGATCGCACAGGAGACCATCCGGAACCTCATCAGGAGCATGCCCAGGCGTTGTAGGGAGGTCATACAGGCATGTGGAGGCCTGTATGAACCTCATTTTGACTTGTTTTAAGGACATTACATCAAAGTTGGGTCAGCCTGTAGTGTGTTTTTCCACTTTAATTTTGGGGGTGGCTCCAAATCCAGGCCTCCATTAGTTAATAAATTTGATTTCCATTGATGATTTTTATGTGATTTTGTTGTCAGCACATTCAGCTTTGTACAGAACAAAGTATTCAATGAGAATATTTCATTCATTCAGATCTAGGATGTGTTATTTGAGTGTTCCCTTTATTTTTTTGAGCAGTGTATGTATATGTGTGTGTATTTATATAATTTTTTTTAATTTTTTTCAATACATATTTCACTTTGGAGCTGACATAAGTCATGGACATGGGCTCTGTATCATGATATGTCTCCAATTTAGCAAATCTAGATCATGAAAGTAACTCTGTGACCTGCCATGTTGTCACCCTGAGTAATATGCTATAGGTATCATTACTGAGTCATATAGTGATGAAGTGATTGACAGTTGCTCCTGCTTTCTATCGAGAGTCTCTCCTGCTCTCTCTCTCGAGCATCTCTCCTGCTCTCTCTCTCGAGCATCTCTCCTGCTCTCTCTCTCGGCATCTCTCCTGCTCTCTCTCTCGAGCGTCTCTCCTGCTCTCTCTCTCGAGCATCTCTCCTGCTCTCTCTCTCGAGCATCTCTCCTGCTCTCTCTCTCGAGCATCTCTCCTGCTCTCTCTCTCTAGCTTCTCTCCTGCTCTTTCTCTCGAGCGTCTCTCCTTCTCTCTCTCTCTCGAGCGTCTCTCCTGCTTTCTCTCTCGAGCGTCTCTCCTGCTCTCTCTCTCGAGTGTCTCTCCTGCTCTCTCTCTCTCAAGCGTCTCTCCTGCTCTCTCTCTCGCGAGCGTCTCTCCTGCTCTCTCTCTCGAGCGTCTCTCCTGCTCTCTCTCTCTCGAGCGTCTCTCCTGCTCTCTCTCTCGAGCGTCTATCCTGCTCTCTCTCTCGAGCATCTCTCCTGCTCTCTCTTGAGCGTCTCTCCTGCTCTCTCTCTCGAGAGTCTCTCCTGCTCTATCTCTCGAGCTTCTCTCCTGCTCTCTCTCTCGAGCGTCTCTCTCTCTCTAGCGTCTCTCCTGCTCTCTCTCTCGAGCGTCTCTCCTGCTGTCTCTCTCGAGCGTCTCTCCTGCTCTCTCTCTCGAGCGTCTCTCCTGCTCTCTCTCGAGCGTCTCTCCTGCTCTCTCTCTCGAGCGTCTCTCCTGCTCTCTCTCTCGAGCTTCTCTCCTGCTCTCTCTCTCGAGCGTCTCTCTCTCTCTAGCGTCTCTCCTGCTCTCTCTCTCGAGCGTCTCTCCAGCTTTCTATCGAGAGTCTCTCCTGCTCTCTCTCTCGAGCGTCTCTCCTGCTCTCTCTCTCTCGAGCATCTCTCCTGCTCTCTCTCTCTCGAGCGTCTCTCCTGCTCTCTCTCGAGCGTCTCTCCTGCTCTCTCTCTGTCGAGCGTCTCTCCTGCTCTCTCTCTCGAGCGTCTCTCCTGCTCTCTCTCTCTTGAGCGTCTCTCCTGCTCTCTCTCTCGAGCGTCTCTCCTGCTCTCTCTCTCGAGCTTCTCTCCTGCTCTCTCTCTCTCGAGCATCTCTCCTGCTCTCTCTCGAGCGTCTCTCCTGCTCTCTCTCTCGAGCGTCTCTCCTGCTCTCTCTCTCAAGCGTCTCTCCTGCTCTCTCTCGAGCATCTCTCCTGTTCTCTCTCTCTCGAGCGTCTCTCCTGCTCTCTCTCTCTCTAATGTCTCTCCTGCTCTCTCTTTCTCAAGCGTCTCTCCTGCTCTCTCTCTCTCGAGCGTCTCTCCTGCTCTCTCTCTCTCGAGCGTCTCTCCTGCTCTCTCTCTCTCGAGCGTCTCTCCTGCTCTCTCTCTCTCGAGCGTCTCTCCTGCTCTCTCTCTCGAGCGTCTTTCCTGCTCTCTCTCTCGAGCGTCTCTCCTGCTCTCTCTCGAGCGTCTCTCCTGCTCTCTCTCTCGAGCGTCTCTCCTGCTCTCTCTCTCGAGCGTCTCTCCTGCTCTCTCTCTCGAGCGTCTCTCCTGCTCTCTCTCGAGCGTCTCTCCTGCTCTCTCTCGAGCGTCTCTCCTGATCTTGAGCGCCTCTCTTGCTCTCTCTCGAGCGTCTCTCCTGCTCTCACTCTCTCGAGCATCTTTCTAGCGTCTCTCCTGCTCTCTCTCTCAAGCGTCTTTCTATCGTCTCTCCTGCTCTCTCTCGAGCGTCTCTCCTGCTCTCTCTCGAGCGTCTCTCCTGCTCTCTCTCTCGAGCGTCTCTCCTGCTCTCTCTCTCGAGCGTCTCTCCTGCTCTCTCTCTCTCAAGCGTCTCTCCTGCTCTCTCTCTCTCTAGCGTCTCTCCTGCTCTCTCTCTTGAGCGTCTCTCCTGCTCTCTCTCTCTCGAGCGTCTCTCCTGTTCTCTCTCTCTCGAGCGTCTCTCCTGTTCTCTCTCTCTCGAGCGTCTCTCCTGCTCTCTCTCTCGAGCGTCTCTCCTGCTCTCTCTCTCTCGAGCGTCTTTCTAGCGTCTCTCCTGCTCTCTCTCTCGAGCGTTTCTCCTGCTCTCTCTCTCGAGCGTCTCTCCTGCTCTCTGTCTCTCTAGAGCATCTCTCCTGCTCTCTCTCGAGCGTCTCTCCTGCTCTCTCTCTCTCGAGCGTCTCTCCTGCTCTCTCTCTCTCAAGCGTCTCTCCTGCTCTCTCTCTCTCTAGCGTCTCTCCTGCTCTCTCTCTCGAGCGTCTCTCCTGCTCTCTCTATCTCGAGCGTCTCTCCTGTTCTCTCTCTCTCGAGCGTCTCTCCTGCTCTCTCTCTCTTGAGCGTCTCTCCTGCTGTCTCTCTCTCGAGCGTCTTTCTAGCGTCTCTCCTGCTCTCTCTCTCTAGCGTCTCTCCTGCTCTCACTCTCTCGAGCGTCTCTCCTGATCTTGAGCGTCTCTCCTGCTCTCTCTCTCTCTCTCGAGCGTCTCTCCTGTTCTCTCTCTCTCGAGCGTCTTTCTAGCGCCTCTCCTGCTCTCTCCAGCCCTTGTCTGCTTGATCGCTGATACTGCCATACTTTGTGGTCTGTATACACTGTGTTCCAAATTATTATGCAAATAATATTTTCTCAGATTTTCCCAAATTACCTATATGAATTGCAGTCATTGTAATTTTCCAGTCAAATAACTATTAGAGTACAATTGAAAGGTTTTTGTACAAACTACCTATGATAACAGTATATTTAAAAAAATAAAAAACTCAAACTGCACTCAAAATGCATGTTCCAAATTATTATGCACAGCAGAGTTTTCAACCTTTTCATTTTAATAAAGAACAAAAAAATGGTCTTTTTTGAAATTATAAGCATTAGCAGGTTATTACAAACTGAAATCAAACAGTTTTCAACTCAAAACTTTATTCTAGGTGATGTTAGATTTGCACATAGGACTGCTTGTTCGAAAGGAGCTTCTGAACTCTCTCGTCCATTGAATTTGTCAGGTTTTGGATGGTTTCTGCTTCAATTGTTTTGCATGAGGACAGAATACCCTCCCAGAGCTGTTGCTTAGATGTGAGCTGCCTCCCGCCATCATAGATACTCCTTTTGATGATGCTCCAGAGGTTCTCAATGGGGTTGAGGTCAGGGGAGCATGGAGGCCACACCATAAGTTTGTCCCCTTCTATGCCCATAGCAGCCAGAGATGCAGATGTGTTATGTGCAGCATGAGACGGGGCATTATCATGCATGAAAATGATCTTGCTGCGTAATGCACGGTTCTTCTTGAACCATGGAAGGAAGTGCTGTTTGAGAAACTCAACATACATTATGGAGTTCATCTTTACCCCTTCAGGGATCCTAAAAGGGCCGACAATCCCTCTCCCCATGATTCCAGCCCAGAACATTACTCCACCTCCTCCTTGTTGGCGCCGTAGCCGTGTTTGCATGGGGTGTCCATCAACCAGCCATCCTCCACTCCATCCATCTGGACCATCGAGATCATTTCATGCAGGAGACGAATGCCAAGAGTGTTCAAAGCAGTCATCAAAGCAAAAGGTGGCTACTTTGAAGAACCTAGAATATAAGACATATTTTCAGTTGTTTCACACTTTTTTATTAAGTATATAATTCCACATGTGTTAATTCATAGTTTGATGCCTTCAGTGTGAATGTACAATTTTCAAAGTCATGAAGATACAGAAAAATCTTTAAATGAGAAGGTGTGTCCAAACTTTTGGTCTGTACTGTGTGTATATATATATATATATATATATATATATATATATATATATATATATGTGCGTCTCATAAAATTAGAATATCATCAAAAAGTTTATTAATTTCAGTTCTTCAATACAAAAAGTGAAACTCATATATTATATAGAGTCATTAGAAACAGAGTGATCTATTTCATGTGGTTGTTTCTGCTAATGTTGATGATTATTACTTACAGCCAATGAAAACACAACAGTCATTGTCTCAGTAAATTAGAATAATTAAGAAAAAAACACCTGCAAAGGCTTCCTAAGTGTTTAAAAAGGCCCCTTAATCTGTTTCAGTAGGCTCCACAGTCATGGGGAAGACTGCTGACTTGACAGATGTCCAGAAGGCTGTCATTGACACAATCCACAAGGTCCCAAAGTTCTAATTTTAATTTGGGAATCAAGGTCCCAGAGTCTGGAGGAAGAGTGCAGAGGCACATAATCCAAGCTGCTTGAGGTCTAGTGTGAAGTTTCCACAATCAGTGATGGCTTGGAGAGCCATGTCATCTGCTGGTGTAGGTCCACTGTGTTTTATCAAGACCAAAGTCAGCACAGCCGTCTACCAGGAAATTTTAGAGCACTTCATGCTTTCCTCTGACGACAAGCTTTTTGGAGATGGAAATGTCATTCTCCAGCAGGACTTGGCACCTGTCCACACTGCCAAAAGTACCAATACCTGGTTTAAAAACAACAGTATCACTGTGCTTGATTGGCCAGCAAACTCGCCTGACCATAACCTCATAGAGAATCTATGGGGTATTGTCAAGAGGAAGATGAGAGACACCAGACCCAACAATGCAGAGGAGCTGAAGGCTGTTATCAAAGCAACCTGGGCTTCCATAACACCTCAGCAGTGCCACAGGCTGATCGCCTCCATGCCACATTGCCGCATTGATGCAGTAATTGATGCAAAATGAGCCCCGACCAAGTATTGAGTGCATTTACTGAACATACATTTCAGTAGCCCAACATTTCGGATTTTAAAATCATTTTTTAAGCTGTTCTAAAATATTCTAATTTACTGAGATAATGACTTTTGTGTTTTCATTGGCTGTAAGCCATAACCATCAACATTAACAGAAATAAACACTTGAAATAGATCACTCTGTTTGTAATGACTCTATATAATATATGAGTTTCACTTTTTGTATTGAAGAACTGAAATAAATTAACTTTTTGATGATATTCTAATTTTGTGAGAAGCACCTGTATATCTACACTGACCACAAAAGGTTAGGGATATGTGGCTTTCTGGTGAAATGTATGGAAAATGTAAAAAGTTCCCTCTACAGTAATATATTATAATACAAGTAGGGCGTTTAAGTAGAAGCATGTAACGGTGATTTCCTCATCTCAAACCATTTATTGAAACAAATGCCAACAACAGTGGTGGGTATACCCCAACAAAAAATGTCAATGTCTCAATAACTTGTCATGTGGCCTTGAGCAGCATCAATTACAGCTCGACAATGAATTCTCCTGCTGTTCACAAGTGGAGTTATTGTCTGCTGAGGCATGGCATCCCACTCTTCTTGGAGGGTGCAGGGCTGTGGAGTCTGAGTCGGTGTCTATTTTGGTGGAGTCGGTATAAAATGGACCCACTCCTAAAATACATAATAAATTGGGTACAGCAGTACAATACAGGATGTGCTGTAAATGTTTCCATAAGAATTTGTGAAAGTTATGAAATGTCCTATAAATGTCTGTTCTGTTCCTGATCTAAGGATCTCGGCTTTTAGTTCAGATGAATCTGTGCTGCACTCTATGTACACGCTCAGTAGTGACCAGGGCTGTGGAGTCAGAGTCGGGAGTCGGAAGTTTGGCTTACTGACACCACAGCCCTGGAAAGGGCGGTTCTCAGGTCATTGAGGTTCTGGGGTACAGAGTTACGAGCCTCTACACAGCGACTCAGCTGATCCCATAGGTTTTCTATGGGATTCAGGTCTGGAGAAAATGCAGGCCACTCCATTTGAGGTTCCCCTGTCTCCAGCAGCCATTCCCTAATGATGCAACCTCAATGAGCTGGAGCCTTGTGATCCATGAAGATGAAATTAGGCCTGTGTTGTGAATGCAGAGGGACAATGACAGGATTAATGTTGTTATTCAAGTAGTAGGGGCTGTTTAATACCAATTCTAATTGAACCCCAAATTTTATTGGGCGATACATGGATCAAACACCTGATGTGAATTTTGCCATTAAGCTCCTTGTTAGAGAACAGCAAGTTGTGCAAAAAGTACTGAAACATTGAACAGTTGGACATGTGCATTCAAAAGTTTAGAGAAGGTCACATTAAGTTCACCTGAAAAGGTTAGAGGGCATTTTAGGTTCATCCTGAAATTTCACCCAAAAGCCAAATATTCCTAACTTTTTGTGGGTAGTGTATATACACACACATACATATACATGGTGGTAAAAATAGTATTTGATACACTGCCGATTTTGCAAGTTTTCCCACCTACATAGAATGGAGAGGTCTGTAATTTTTATCGTATATCCACTTCAACTGTGAGATACAGAATCTAAAAATAAAAACCAAAAAACCACATTGTTTGATTTTCAAATCATTAAATTGCATTTTATTGCATGGAATTAGTATTTGATTTCCTACCAACCAGCAAGAATTCTGGCTCTTACAGACCTGTTAGTGTTTCTTTAAGAAGCCCTCCTACTCTGCACTCATTACCTTTTATTAATTGCACCATATAAACCTGTATAAAAGACACCTGTCCACATGCTCAATCAATCACACTCCAACCTCTCCACCATGGCCAAGATCAAAGAGCTGTCTAAGGACACCAGGGACAAAATTGTAGACCTGCACAAGGCTGACATGGGCTACAAGGCAGTAGACAAGGAGCTTGGTGAGAAGTCAACAACTGTTGGCACAATTATTAGAAAATGGAAGAAACACAAGATGACTGTCAATTCTCCTCGGTGTAAGGCTCCATGCAAGATCTCGCCTTGTGGGGTAAGCATGATTCTGAGAAAGGTCAGGAATCAGCCCATCACTACACAGGAAGACCTGGTCAACAACCTGAAGAGAGCTGGGACCACAGTCTCAAACAACAGCACATGTCCAGCCCCATTTCAAGTTTGCCAATGACCATCTGGCATGGGAGAAGGTCTTGTGGTCAGATGAGACCAAAATAGAACTTTTTGGTATCAACTCCACTCGCCGTGAGAAAGAAGGAGGATGAGTACAACCCCAAGAACACTGTCCCAACCGTGAAGCATGGTGGGGAAAATGTCATACTTTGGGGGTGCTTTTCTGCAAAGGGGACAGGATGACTGCACCATATTGAAGGGAGGATGGATGGGGTCATGTATCGCGAGATTTTGTCCAACAACTTCTATCCCTCAGTAAGAGCATTGAAGATGGGACGTGCCTGGGTCTTCCACCATGACAATGACCCGAAACACATAGCCAAGGAAACTAAGGAGTGTCTCTGTTAGAAGCATTTCAAGGTCCTGGAGTAGCCTAACCAGTCTCCAGACCTGAACCCAGTAGAAAATCTTTAGAGGGAGCTGAAACTCCAATGTTGCCCAGCGACAGCCCCGAAACCTGAAAGATCTGGAGAAGATCTGTATGGAGGAGTGGGCCAAAGTCCCTGCTGCGGTGTGTGCAAACTTGGTCAAGAACTACAGGAAACTTCTGACCTCTGTAATTGCAAACAAAGGTTTCTGTACCAAATATCACGTTCTGTTTTTCTATTGTATCACATACTTATTTCAATCAATAAAATGCTAATTAATTATGTAAAAATCATACAATGTGATTTTCTGGATTCTTCTTCTGTCTCTCACAGTTGAAGTATACCTACGATAAAAAAAAAATACAGACCTCTCCATTCTTTGTAGGTGGGAAAACTTGCAAAATCGGCAGTGTATCAAATACTTATTGTCCCCACTGGATATACACAGCGGGTGAAATACTCACACTTCACCAATTTTCTAAGTAACTATGTTACTAAAGGTGCTATAGGCATGAAATTCTCCCCAGATATCAGTAACAGACCATCCAATCCACATAGGCAAAGAAATCAAACAATAGATGTCCATAAATTAAGTTATGTGTAATAATGAGAAATTACACGGGGGAAAAGTATTGACTATGCTTACTGAAATGTATTTAATACTTCGTACACAAGCCTTTGTTGGTGATGACAGCTTCAAGATTCATCCTGTATGGAGAAACTAGTCGCATGCATTGCTCAGGTGTGATTTTGTCCCATTCTTCCACACAAACACGCTACAAATCCTGAAGATCCCTTGGGCTCCTTCTATGAACTCTGAGCTTCAGTTCCTTCTATAAATATTCTGTTGGATTCAGGTCAGGTGATTGGGTGGGCCATTTTAGCAGCTTTAATTATCTCTCTCTGAAAACAATTGAGCGTTTCCTTGGCTGTGTGTTTGGGATCATTGTCTTGCTGAAATGTCCACCCTTGTTTCATCATCATCCTGGTAGATTGCAGCCGATTTTTATCAAGAATGTCTCGTACATTTATCCATTCCTTCATTAATATGAAGATTGCCGTATGCTGAAAAACAGCCCAACACCATGATGTTACCACCTCCAAACTTCACTGTTAGTATGGTGTTTTGGGGGTGATATGCAGTGTCTTTTGGCCTCCAAACATGGTGTGTATTATGACATCCAAAGAGTTGAATTTTGGTCTCATCTGACCAGACTATATTCTCCCAGTATTTCACAGGCTTGTCTAAATATTGTTGAGCAAACGTTAAACACGCGTCAACATGCTTTTTGTTCAGCAATGGAGTCTTGCGTGCTAAGCGTGCATACAGACCATGGAGGTTGAGTGCATCACTTATAGTTTTCTTTGAAACAATTGCTGATTCCTGGTCTTTCTGTAACTCTCCACAGGTGGTCCTTGGTCATGGACAACTCTTTTGATAATTAATTTCACTCTTCTGTTTGAAATCTTGCGGGGAGCACCTGGTCGTGGCCGGTTTATTATGAAATTATGTTCTTTACATTTCTGGATTATGGCCCCAGCAGTGCTCACTGGAGCCTTCAGGAATTTAGAAATTCTTCTGTAACCAATACCGTCAGTATGTTTTGCAACAATTAGGTTGCGGAGGTCTTGAGACCGCTCACTGGTTTTACCCATCATGAGATGTTTCTTGTGTGACATCTTGCTAACAAGACACCTTTTTATAGGCCATCAGTTGAACCACCTAATATTATTTTTCACTAAGTGGCAGGATGGGTTTCTAATTACTGATAGATTTCAGCTGGTGTCATGACTATCCATGGCTTTTTGCCTCTCTCTCTCTTCATGTGTTCAGTACCTTTTTCCTGTGTCATTTCTCATTATTACACATAATTCATGGACATCTATGATTTGATTTCTTTGCCTGTGTGGACTGGATGGGTTGTTACCGACATCTGGTGAGAATTTCATGTCAATAGCACCTTTAGTAATATATTTACTTAGACAATTGGTGACATGTTCAATACTTATTTCATCCTCTGTATGTGTATATTAATATAGAATTTTTTTTTATTTTTTTAATCCAGAAAAGAATCTTCAAATTGAGCCAATTCTGGAGTCAAAACGACAAGCATTATTAGATAAGGTAAGCCACTGTGGATGGGGCTGACATGGCAGGCGCAGTCTTTACGGCAGGTTTGGTTCATTTGTGGATTGTGCTAAGGAATTCTGACGATCTCACCCTTGCTATATTGAAGTTGGTGAAATTCACATTGATAATCTGCTGTATTTTCACCCCACAATGACATGCCGGGATTTGGAACATCTTTGGCGTTCTCATTTTTCTATATGGGCAATCTTTACAGTTTGCGGATGAGATTTGTAAAGTCTCATCCACTTACCTTATAAACCTGCTCTGATCTGGCCGTAAAAGCTGCAGGAAATGCGGCAGGTGTGAATTCATCCTCATTTCCTTGTGTTTTTCTTCTCTTCCAGTATGAGCTTCTGACTCAAATGAAAACCAGCAAAGACAGCATGAGCTGAGCGAGGTAATGTGGCGGATACGGGGCTGGAGAAGATGGCGCCTGCGGGACAGTGATATCACCTCTTGTGAATGGTGGATTCTATTCTATATTGATTGTTACCTTTCATTATTATCCTGTCTGTGATGATCATGAGACTGATGCAAAGCCTTGTGAACAGAATAAGAAGTTTGAGTCTAGTATTAGGATTAATGGCCAGTTTGCATTTTTTTTTATCTAGATTGTGTTATGGAAAATCGAAAAAAAACTCAGTAGTTAAAAATAACATGTAAAGAGAAGCTGTCAGCTTTCTCATGCCTCCCGAAGCGCCACCATGGATTTATTCATCTTTTTGTACCCTGTGTAAAGAGCCCATTAATAGCGGCTTACTGATGTCTAACATTTTTATAACTGCGGCCGTGATAATAAGTAGGTGAATATTTGTGGGGGCATTGCAACGCGCCCCACCACTAGTCACCCTCTAATTAGCAAATTGCCACCACAATTATAAAATAGATTTTCGCCAAATGCAGAAATCAGAAAGCCACTAAAAGGGGTTTGTTAGGACGGGTATAAAGTGAGAAATAAATACATGGTGATGGTTTGTGATCTCGGGGGAGCTGACAGGTTACCTTTAACATAAAGTCCTGGTCATTTTCTGATGACACATTCCCTTTAATTGCAGAACTGTGCTGTCAGTAGATCTCTTTGATAAGTTAAAGGGTAATAAAAGCCCTTTATGTGTCCTGTGGAAACTGGACTTCTAATCTGCAGAAAGCCGCTGAAGCCACAAATTACATTATTGTTCAGTAGAACAAAGGGAACGTTCTGAAAGGTTTACAGTGCGGGGGGATATGGACGGCGTGCACTGTAAGGGGGCCATGCAAGAATTGGCTGAATATTGAAATATTACTATATGTATGATGTCGCTACTAGTGATGAGCGAGCGTGCTCGTTTAACCCTTAAACGAGCACGCTCGGGTACTCGCCAAGTAGTTTCGGCGTGCTGTGCATATCGGTTGCAGCCGCAGCAGCTGCATGTGTCGCGGTTGTTACACAGCTGTGACACATGCAGAGACTGGCTAACAAACAGGCAATCCCTGCATGTGTCACAGCTGTGTAACAGCCGCGATACATGCAGCCGCCCCGGCTGCAACGGAAATGCTGAACACGACGAAACTACTCAGCGAGTACCCGAGTGTGCTCGTTTAAAGGGTTAAACGAGCACGCTCGCTCATCACTAGTCACTACATGTTCCCAGATTGCCACTATAGTCCTATACAATGTTTTCAGCATCATCTCGCCCAGTTTTCCATATAATACACATTTTTATATCAGTTGATCTTTTCTACTAGACAGACGATAGGTCCAATTGTCCAGACTTGTATTTAATCCTGATGATTAGTACTGTGAGGTTACAGCATGTGAATGGTACATGACCAGATGCTTTCACAGCAGCCAACCAGAGCTTGGCTTTCATTTTTTAGGAACAGTTTGAGGAATGAAAGCTGCATTATGATTGGCTGCAATGGACGATCTGTAAATGAGCCCCATTTGCTGGGGAAACCTACTGCCGCTAGTAAAATAGGTGAGTCCCTGTGCCATATGGGATGCGGTGTAACGTCCTGCTCCTTCCCCCCTCGCAGAGCTGCAGTCTCAGCGCACTACAGGCCAGGTTAAAAGTCGCTGCCCACCAAGCTGAAGAGGACTCTGACAATTTTGCCGAAAATTTCCTTGAGGGAAAAACAGAAATAGATGATTTTTTAACTCTGTTCAAGGAAAAGAGAAGAGTAAGTGCTGTGGTATTGGTTTAATAGTGGTGCACCTTATACTGGGGAATTGCATGAATAGCAGTTCCCTAAGATATGTCTGTATACAGGGAATTGCTGCCATTAATGGTTCAGTATCTGGGCTGGTCAGCCTTGGATCCATAGAGCGAATGTTATCTGCGGTCTGGATCTGGTGGAGCAGCGGACACGGCTTGTACCGATGAGCGGGAAGCCATGGACTCCACATTGTATGTCCTCCTAGAGAGGAAAGAAGAGGTTAATCCAGCTCCCCTGCTGATGGTGCATACTCCCCCCAGCAGGGCAAAATGGCTACAAGAGGGGTGCACCCAGCACCAGGTCCAAAGAAAATCATTGTAAAAACCATTTATTGAAAAAAATGTTACAAAGAATTCATCTAATAAAAAAAGCATTTCTCCGAGGCATGCACGACTGCCGCGCTTCACACCATGTGTTCTCCTAGTATGTTCTAGCTCTCCAGCGCTAGGTGGGGGGAAATAATGAAGGTATAGGGTATCCGGTGCCTCTCCACATCAGCGCAATGGTGATGTCAGAAGCCTCGGGGTTAATGCGACTGAGAAAGTTCCTCCACCCAAGAGAGGAGGCGATGGATCACGTAGTAGAAAACATAGAGGCTTCATGGCTCCTCACATTAAAGATCAGAGAACCAGGTGGCATGCATGGTGGAACTAATTTAATGGATATTAACTAAATAAATAATCGATTGGAGAAACAAATGTCTATATATTCAGTTCAGAGAACTAATGATCTGTCTACATCATATCCTATACCTCCATTATTTAACCACGACCTAGCGCTGGAGAACTGCGCCATACTAGGATTAAGAGCGCAGAGTCTGAAGTGCGGCAGTTTTAAAAACTTTTCAATAAATGGTTGTTTTTACAATGATTTTCTTCCGATCTGGTGCTGGATACAGCCCTCTTGTATTGTATGTCCTCCTGTGTTATCTCAGTATGACTGGCAGTCACTGATGCACCTATAGTGCACCTATACAACGACTGCACGAAGAAGCCTAGGAAAGACAAAGAGAGTGACTGACACTGGCTCCATGGCCCAAGGTGGCATTGTAATTGCTCTCTAGATCATATTGTGCATCTGTGCAGAGCCGAGTCCTGTCATGTTTCACTTATGTCTCTAGAAGCCATTCACATCACTGACGATTTGTCTCCTATCTCTCAGTGCTGCCACAGTAGAGAAGCTGCAACAGTCCATATCCCTGCACAGCCAGGACCATGCACCGCTATACGTACGATAATATACCGCCATGTTGTCTGCATGTTCATATACACCATCCATACTATGCACCGCTATAGGTACGATAATATACCGCCATGTTGTCTGCATGTTCATATACACCATCCATACTATGCACCACTATAGGTACGATAATATACCGCCATGTTGTCTGCATGTTCATATACACCATCCATACTATGCACCGCTATAGGTACGATAATATACCGCCATGTTGTCTGCATGTTCATATACACCATCCATACTGTGCACCGCTATAGGTACGATAATATACTGCCATGTTGTCTGCATGTTCATATACACCATCCATACTATGCACCGCTATAGGTACGATAATATACCGCCATGTTGTCTGCATGTTCATATACACCATCCATACTATGCACCGCTATAGGTACGATAATATACCGCCATGTTGTCTGCATGTTCATATACACCATCCATACTATGCACCGCTATAGGTATGATAATATACCGCCATGTTGTCTGCATGTTCATATACACCATCCATACTATGCACCGCTATAGGTACGATAATATACCGCCATGTTGTCTGCATGTTCATATACACCATCCATACCATGCACCGCTATAGGTACGATAATATACCGCCATGTTCTCTGCATGTTTATATACACCATCCATACTGTGCACCACTATAGGTAGGATAATATACCGCCATGTTGTCTGCATGTTCATATACACCATCCATACCATGCACCGCTATAGGTACGATAATATACCGCCATGTTGTCTGCATGTTCATATACACCATCCATACTATGCACCACTATAGGTATAATAATATACCGCCATGTTGTCTGCTTGTGTATATACACCATCCATACCATGCACCGCTATAGGTATGATAATATACCGCCATGTTCTCTGCATGTTCATATACACCACCCATACTATGCACCACTATAGGTACGATAATATACCGCCATGTTGTCTGCATGTTCATATACACCATCCATACCATGCACCGCTATAGGTACGATAATATACCGCCATGTTTTCTGCATGTTCATATACACCATCCATACTATGCACCACTATAGGTATAATAATATACCGCCATGTTGTCTGCATGTTTATATACACCATCCATACCATGCACCGCTATAGGTACGATAATATACCGCCATGTTCTCTGCATGTTCATATACACCATCCATACTATGCACCACTATAGGTATAATAATATACCGCCATGTTGTCTGCATGTTTATATACACCATCCATACCATGCACCGCTATAGGTACGATAATATACCGCCATGTTGTCTGCATGTTCATATACACCATCCATACTATGCACCACTATAGGTACGATAATATACCGCCATGTTGTTGCATGTTCATATACACCATCCATACCGTGCACCGCTATAGGTAAGATAATATACCGCCATGTTGTCTGCATGTTCATATACACCATCCATACTAAGGACCACTATAGGTATAATAATATACCGCCATGTTGTCTGCATGTTTATATACACCATCCATACAATGCACCGCTATAGGTACGATAATATACCGCCATGTTCTCTGCATGTTCATATACACCATCCATACTATGCACCACTATAGGTACGATAATATACCGCCATGTTGTCTGCATGTTCATATACACCATCCATACTATGCACCACTATAGGTACGATAATATACCGCCATGTTGTCTGCATGTTCATATACACCATCCATACTATGCACCGCTATAGGTATAATAATATACCGCCATGTTGTCTGCATGTTCATATACACCATCCATACCATGCACCGCTATAGGTACGATAATATACCGCCAGGTTGTCTGCATGTTTATATACACCATCCATACCATGCACCGCTATAGGTACGATAATATACCGCCATGTTGTCTGCATGTTCATATACACCATCCATACTATGCACCGCTATAGGTACGATAATATACCGCCATGTTGTCTGCATGTTTATATACACCATCCATACTATGCACCGCTATAGGTATAATAATATACCGCCATGTTGTCTGCATGTTTATATACACCATCCATACTATACACCGCTATAGGTATAATAATATACCGCCATGTTGTCTGCATGTTCATATACACCATCCATACCATGCACCGCTATAGGTACGATAATATACCGCCATGTTGTCTGCATGTTCATATACACCATCCATACTATGCACCACTATAGGTATAATAATATACCGCCATGTTGTCTGCATGTTTATATACACCATCCATACAATGCACCGCTATAGGTACGATAATATACCGCCATGTTCTCTGCATGTTCATATACACCATCCATACTATGCACCACTATAGGTACGATAATATACCGCCATGTTGTCTGCATGTTCATATACACCATCCATACTATGCACCACTATAGGTACGATAATATACCGCCATGTTGTCTGCATGTTCATATACACCATCCATACTATGCACCGCTATAGGTACGATAATATACCGCCATGTTCTCTGCATGTTCATATACACCATCCATACTATGCACCACTATAGGTATAATAATATACCGCCATGTTGTCTGCATGTTTATATACACCATCCATACCATGCACCGCTATAGGTACGATAATATACCGCCATGTTGTCTGCATGTTTATATACACCATCCATACCATGCACCGCTATAGGTACGATAATATACCGCCATGTTGTCTGCATGTTCATATACACCATCCATACTATGCACCGCTATAGGTATAATAATATACCGCCATGTTGTCTGGATGTTCATATACACCATCCATACTATGCACTGCTATAGGTACGATAATATACCGCCATGTTGTCTGCATGTTTATATACACCATCCATGCCATGCACCGCTATAGGTACGATAACATACAGCCATGTTCTCTGCATGTTTATATACACCATCCATACTGTGCACCGCTATAGGTACGATAATATACCGCCATGTTGTCTGCATGTTTATATACACCATCCATACCATGCACCGCTATAGGTACGATAATATACCGCCATGTTGTCTGCATGTTCATATATCACCATCCATACCATGCACCACTATAGGTACGATAATATACCGCCATGTTGTCTGCATGTTCATATACACCATCCATACTATGCACCACTATAGGTATAATAATATACCGCCATGTTGTCTGCATGTTTATATACACCATCCATACCATGCACCGCTATAGGTACGATAATATACCGCCATGTTGTCTGCATGTTTATATACACCATCCATACCATGCACCGCTATAGGTACGATAATATACCGCCATGTTGTCTGCATGTTCATATACACCATCCATACTATGCACCGCTATAGGTATAATAATATACCGCCATGTTGTCTGGATGTTCATATACACCATCCATACTATGCAACGCTATAGGTGCAATAATATACCGCCATGTTGTCTGCATGTTTATATACACCATCCATGCCATGCACCGCTATAGGTACGATAATATACCGCCATGTTCTCTGCATGTTTATATACACCATCCATACTGTGCACCGCTATAGGTACGATAATATACCGCCATGTTGTCTGCATGTTTATATACACCATCCATACCATGCACCGCTATAGGTACGATAATATACCGCCATGTTGTCTGCATGTTCATATACACCATCCATACCATGCACCACTATAGGTACGATAATATACCGCCATGTTGTCTGCATGTTTTTATACACCATCCATACCATGCACCGCTATAGGAACGATAATATACCGCCATGTTGTCTGCATGTTCATATACACCATCCATACCATGCACCGCTATAGGTATAATAATATACCGCCATGTTGTCTGCATGTTTATATACACCATCCATACCATGCACCGCTATAGGTACGATAATATACCGCCATGTTCTCTGCATGTTCATATACACCATCCATACTATGCACCACTATAGGTATAATAATATACCGCCATGTTGTCTGCATGTTTATATACACCATCCATACCATGCACCGCTATAGGTACGATAATATACCGCCATGTTGTCTGCATGTTCATATACACCATCCATACTATGCACCACTATAGGTACGATAATATACCGCCATGTTGTTGCATGTTCATATACACCATCCATACCGTGCACCGCTATAGGTAAGATAATATACCGCCATGTTGTCTGCATGTTCATATACACCATCCATACTATGCACCACTATAGGTACGATAATATACCGCCATGTTGTTGCATGTTCATATACACCATCCATACCGTGCACCGCTATAGGTAAGATAATATACCGCCATGTTGTCTGCATGTTCATATACACCATCCATACTAAGGACCACTATAGGTATAATAATATACCGCCATGTTGTCTGCATGTTTATATACACCATCCATACAATGCACCGCTATAGGTACGATAATATACCGCCATGTTCTCTGCATGTTCATATACACCATCCATACTATGCACCACTATAGGTACGATAATATACCGCCATGTTGTCTGCATGTTCATATACACCATCCATACTATGCACCACTATAGGTACGATAATATACCGCCATGTTGTCTGCATGTTCATATACACCATCCATACTATGCACCGCTATAGGTATAATAATATACCGCCATGTTGTCTGCATGTTCATATACACCATCCATACCATGCACCGCTATAGGTACGATAATATACCGCCAGGTTGTCTGCATGTTTATATACACCATCCATACCATGCACCGCTATAGGTACGATAATATACCGCCATGTTGTCTGCATGTTCATATACACCATCCATACTATGCACCGCTATAGGTACGATAATATACCGCCATGTTGTCTGCATGTTTATATACACCATCCATACTATGCACCGCTATAGGTATAATAATATACCGCCATGTTGTCTGCATGTTTATATACACCATCCATACTATACACCGCTATAGGTATAATAATATACCGCCATGTTGTCTGCATGTTCATATACACCATCCATACCATGCACCGCTATAGGTACGATAATATACCGCCATGTTGTCTGCATGTTCATATACACCATCCATACTATGCACCACTATAGGTATAATAATATACCGCCATGTTGTCTGCATGTTTATATACACCATCCATACAATGCACCGCTATAGGTACGATAATATACCGCCATGTTCTCTGCATGTTCATATACACCATCCATACTATGCACCACTATAGGTACGATAATATACCGCCATGTTGTCTGCATGTTCATATACACCATCCATACTATGCACCACTATAGGTACGATAATATACCGCCATGTTGTCTGCATGTTCATATACACCATCCATACTATGCACCGCTATAGGTACGATAATATACCGCCATGTTCTCTGCATGTTCATATACACCATCCATACTATGCACCACTATAGGTATAATAATATACCGCCATGTTGTCTGCATGTTTATATACACCATCCATACCATGCACCGCTATAGGTACGATAATATACCGCCATGTTGTCTGCATGTTTATATACACCATCCATACCATGCACCGCTATAGGTACGATAATATACCGCCATGTTGTCTGCATGTTCATATACACCATCCATACCATGCACCGCTATAGGTACGATAATATACCGCCATGTTGTCTGCATGTTCATATACACCATCCATACTATGCACCACTATAGGTATAATAATATACCGCCATGTTGTCTGCATGTTTATATACACCATCCATACAATGCACCGCTATAGGTACGATAATATACCGCCATGTTCTCTGCATGTTCATATACACCATCCATACTGTGCACCGCTATAGGTACGATAATATACCGCCATGTTCTCTGCATGTTCATATACACCATCCATACTATGCACCACTATAGGTACGATAATATACCGCCATGTTGTCTGCATGTTCATATACACCATCCATACTATGCACCACTATAGGTACGATAATATACCGCCATGTTGTCTGCATGTTCATATACACCATCCATACTATGCACCGCTATAGGTACGATAATATACCGCCATGTTCTCTGCATGTTCATATACACCATCCATACTATGCACCACTATAGGTATAATAATATACCGCCATGTTGTCTGCATGTTTATATACACCATCCATACCATGCACCGCTATAGGTACGATAATATACCGCCATGTTGTCTGCATGTTTATATACACCATCCATACCATGCACCGCTATAGGTACGATAATATACCGCCATGTTGTCTGCATGTTCATATACACCATCCATACTATGCACCGCTATAGGTATAATAATATACCGCCATGTTGTCTGGATGTTCATATACACCATCCATACTATGCACCGCTATAGGTACGATAATATACCGCCATGTTGTCTCCATGTTTATATACACCATCCATGCCATGCACCGCTATAGGTACGATAACATACAGCCATGTTCTCTGCATGTTTATATACACCATCCATACTGTGCACCGCTATAGGTACGATAATATACCGCCATGTTGTCTGCATGTTTATATACACCATCCATACCGTGCACCGCTATAGGTACGATAATATACCGCCATGTTGTCTGCATGTTCATATACACCATCCATACCATGCACCACTATAGGTACGATAATATACCGCCATGTTGTCTGCATGTTCATATACACCATCCATACTATGCACCACTATAGGTATAATAATATACCGCCATGTTGTCTGCATGTTTATATACACCATCCATACCATGCACCGCTATAGGTACGATAATATACCGCCATGTTGTCTGCATGTTTATATACACCATCCATACCATGCACCGCTATAGGTACGATAATATACCGCCATGTTGTCTGCATGTTCATATACACCATCCATACTATGCACCGCTATAGGTATAATAATATACCGCCATGTTGTCTGGATGTTCATATACACCATCCATACTATGCAACGCTATAGGTACGATAATATACCGCCATGTTGTCTGCATGTTTATATAAAAATCCATGCCATGCACCGCTATAGGTACGATAATATACCGCCATGTTCTCTGCATGTTTATATACACCATCCATACTGTGCACCGCTATAGGTACGATAATATACCGCCATGTTGTCTGCATGTTTATATACACCATCCATACCATGCACCGCTATAGGTACGATAATATACCGCCATGTTGTCTGCATGTTCATATACACCATCCATACCATGCACCACTATAGGTACGATAATATACCGCCATGTTGTCTGCATGTTTTTATACACCATCCATACCATGCACCGCTATAGGAACGATAATATACCGCCATGTTGTCTGCATGTTTATATACACCATCCATACCATGCACCGCTATAGGTACGATAATATACCGCCATGTTGTTGCATGTTCATATACACCATCCATACCGTGCACCGCTATAGGTAAGATAATATACCGCCATGTTGTCTGCATGTTCATATACACCATCCATACTAAGGACCACTATAGGTATAATAATATACCGCCATGTTGTCTGCATGTTTATATACACCATCCATACAATGCACCGCTATAGGTACGATAATATACCGCCATGTTCTCTGCATGTTCATATACACCATCCATACTATGCACCGCTATAGGTACGATAATATACCGCCATGTTGTTGCATGTTCATATACACCATCCATACCGTGCACCGCTATAGGTAAGATAATATACCGCCATGTTGTCTGCATGTTCATATACACCATCCATACTAAGGACCACTATAGGTATAATAATATACCGCCATGTTGTCTGCATGTTTATATACACCATCCATACAATGCACCGCTATAGGTACGATAATATACCGCCATGTTCTCTGCATGTTCATATACACCATCCATACTATGCACCACTATAGGTACGATAATATACCGCCATGTTGTCTGCATGTTCATATACACCATCCATACTATGCACCACTATAGGTACGATAATATACCGCCATGTTGTCTGCATGTTCATATACACCATCCATACTATGCACCGCTATAGGTATAATAATATACCGCCATGTTGTCTGCATGTTCATATACACCATCCATACCATGCACCGCTATAGGTACGATAATATACCGCCAGGTTGTCTGCATGTTTATATACACCATCCATACCATGCACCGCTATAGGTACGATAATATACCGCCATGTTGTCTGCATGTTCATATACACCATCCATACTATGCACCGCTATAGGTACGATAATATACCGCCATGTTGTCTGCATGTTTATATACACCATCCATACTATGCACCGCTATAGGTATAATAATATACCGCCATGTTGTCTGCATGTTTATATACACCATCCATACTATACACCGCTATAGGTATAATAATATACCGCCATGTTGTCTGCATGTTCATATACACCATCCATACCATGCACCGCTATAGGTACGATAATATACCGCCATGTTGTCTGCATGTTCATATACACCATCCATACTATGCACCACTATAGGTATAATAATATACCGCCATGTTGTCTGCATGTTTATATACACCATCCATACAATGCACCGCTATAGGTACGATAATATACCGCCATGTTCTCTGCATGTTCATATACACCATCCATACTATGCACCACTATAGGTACGATAATATACCGCCATGTTGTCTGCATGTTCATATACACCATCCATACTATGCACCACTATAGGTACGATAATATACCGCCATGTTGTCTGCATGTTCATATACACCATCCATACTATGCACCGCTATAGGTACGATAATATACCGCCATGTTCTCTGCATGTTCATATACACCATCCATACTATGCACCACTATAGGTATAATAATATACCGCCATGTTGTCTGCATGTTTATATACACCATCCATACCATGCACCGCTATAGGTACGATAATATACCGCCATGTTGTCTGCATGTTTATATACACCATCCATACCATGCACCGCTATAGGTACGATAATATACCGCCATGTTGTCTGCATGTTCATATACACCATCCATACTATGCACCGCTATAGGTATAATAATATACCGCCATGTTGTCTGGATGTTCATATACACCATCCATACTATGCACCGCTATAGGTACGATAATATACCGCCATGTTGTCTGCATGTTTATATACACCATCCATGCCATGCACCGCTATAGGTACGATAACATACAGCCATGTTCTCTGCATGTTTATATACACCATCCATACTGTGCACCGCTATAGGTACGATAATATACCGCCATGTTGTCTGCATGTTTATATACACCATCCATACCATGCACCGCTATAGGTACGATAATATACCGCCATGTTGTCTGTATGTTCATATACACCATCCATACCATGCACCACTATAGGTACGATAATATACCGCCATGTTGTCTGCATGTTCATATACACCATCCATACTATGCACCACTATAGGTATAATAATATACCGCCATGTTGTCTGCATGTTTATATACACCATCCATACCATGCACCGCTATAGGTACGATAATATACCGCCATGTTGTCTGCATGTTTATATACACCATCCATACCATGCACCGCTATAGGTACGATAATATACCGCCATGTTGTCTGCATGTTCATATACACCATCCATACTATGCACCGCTATAGGTATAATAATATACCGCCATGTTGTCTGGATGTTCATATACACCATCCATACTATGCAACGCTATAGGTACGATAATATACCGCCATGTTGTCTGCATGTTTATATACACCATCCATGCCATGCACCGCTATAGGTACGATAATATACCGCCATGTTCTCTGCATGTTTATATACACCATCCATACTGTGCACCGCTATAGGTACGATAATATACCGCCATGTTGTCTGCATGTTTATATACACCATCCATACCATGCACCGCTATAGGTACGATAATATACCGCCATGTTGTCTGCATGTTCATATACACCATCCATACCATGCACCACTATAGGTACGATAATATACCGCCATGTTGTCTGCATGTTTTTATACACCATCCATACCATGCACCGCTATAGGAACGATAATATACCGCCATGTTGTCTGCATGTTCATATACACCATCCATACCATGCACCGCTATAGGTACGATAATATACCGCCATGTTGTCTGCATGTTCATATACACCATCCATACTATGCACCGCTATAGGTATAATAATATACCGCCATGTTGTCTGGATGTTCATATACACCATCCATACTATGCACCGCTATAGGTACGATAATATACCGCCATGTTGTCTGCATGTTTATATACACCATCCATGCCATGCTCCGCTATAGGTACGATAATATACCGCCATGTTCTCTGCATGTTTATATACACCATCCATACTGTGCACCGCTATAGGTACGATAATATACCACCATGTTGTCTGCATGTTTATATACACCATCCATATCATGCACCGCTATAGGTACGATAATATACCGCCATGTTGTCTGCATGTTCATATACACCATCCATACCATGCACCGTTATAGGTATAATAATATACCGCCATGCTGTCTGCATGTTTATATACACCATCTATACCATGCACCGCTATAGGTACGATAATATACCGCCATCTTCTCTGCTTGTTTAAATACACCATCCATACCATACCATGCACCTCTATATGTACGATAATATACCGCCATGTTGTCTGCATGTTCAAATACACCATCCATACTATGCACCACTATAGGTACGATAATATACCGCCATGTTGTCTGCATGTTCATATACACCATCCATACCATGCACCGCTATAGGTACGATAATATACCGCCATGTTGTCTGCATTTTCATATACACCATCCATACTATGCACCACTATAGGTACGATAATATACCGCCATGTTGTCTGCATTTTCATATACACCATCCATACTATGCACCGCTATAGGTACGATAATATACCGCCATGTTCTCTGCATGTTCATATACACCATCCATACTATGCACCCCTATAGGTACGATAATATACCGCCATGTTGTCTGCATGTTCATATACACCATCCATACTATGCACCACTATAGGTATAATAATATACCGCCATGTTGTCTTCATGTTCATATACACCATCCATACCATGCACCGCTATAGGTACGATAATATACCGCCATGTTGTCTGCATGTTTATATACACCATCCATACCATACCATGCACCGCTATAGGTACGATAATATACCGCCATCTTCTCTGCATGTTTATATACACCATCCATACTATGCACCGCTATAGGTACGATAATATACCGCCATGTTCTCTGCATGTTCATATACACCATCCATACTATGCACCCCTATAGGTACGATAATATACCGCCATGTTGTCTGCATGTTCATATACACCATCCATACTATGCACCACTATAGGTATAATAATATACCGCCATGTTGTCTGCATGTTCATATACACCATCCATACCATGCACCGCTATAGGTACGATAATATACCGCCATGTTCTCTGCATGTTCATATACACCATCCATACTATGCACCCCTATAGGTACGATAATATACCGCCATGTTGTCTGCATGTTCATATACACCATCCATACTATGCACCACTATAGGTATAATAATATACCGCCATGTTGTCTGCATGTTCATATACACCATCCATACCATGCACCGCTATAGGTACGATAATATACCGCCATGTTCTCTGCATGTTTATATACACCATCCATACTGTGCACCACTATAGGTAGGATAATATACCGCCATGTTGTCTGCATGTTCATATACACCATCCATACCATGCACCGCTATAGGTACGATAATATACTGCCATGTTGTCTGCATGTTTATATACACCATCCATACTATGCACCGCTATAGGTATAATAATATACCGCCATGTTGTCTGCATGTTCATATACACCATCCATACTATGCACCGCTATAGGTACGATAATATACCGCCATGTTGTCTGCATGTTCATATACACCATTCATACTATGCACCACTATAGGTACGATAATATACCGCCATGTTGTCTGCATGTTCATATACACCATCCATACCATGCACCGCTATAGGTACGATAATATACCGCCATGTTGTCTGCATGTTCATATACACCATCCATACTATGCACCACTATAGGTATAATAATATACCGCCATGTTGTCTGCATGTTTATATACACCATCCATACTGTGCACCGCTATAGGTACGATAATATACCGCCATCTTGTCTGCATGTTTATATACACCATCCAAACCATACCATACACCGCTATAGGTACGATAATATACCGCCATCTTGTCTGCATGTTTATATACACCATCCATACTATGCACCGCTATAGGTACGATAATATACCGCCATCTTGTCTGCATGTTTATATACACCATCCATACTATGCACCGCTATAGGTGTGATAATATACCGCCATGTTGTCTGCATGTTCATATACACCATCCATACCATGCACCGCTATAGGTACGATAATATACCGCCATGTTGTCTGCATGTTTATATACACCATCCATACCATACCATGCACCGCTATAGGTACGATAATATACCGCCATCTTCTCTGCATGTTTATATACACCATCCATACTATGCACCGCTATAGGTACGATAATATACCGCCATGTTCTCTGCATGTTCATATACACCATCCATACTATGCACCCCTATAGGTACGATAATATACCGCCATGTTGTCTGCATGTTCATATACACCATCCATACTATGCACCACTATAGGTATAATAATATACCGCCATGTTGTCTGCATGTTCATATACACCATCCATACCATGCACCGCTATAGGTACGATAATATACCGCCATGTTCTCTGCATGTTCATATACACCATCCATACTATGCACCCCTATAGGTACGATAATATACCGCCATGTTGTCTGCATGTTCATATACACCATCCATACTATGCACCACTATAGGTATAATAATATACCGCCATGTTGTCTGCATGTTCATATACACCATCCATACCATGCACCGCTATAGGTACGATAATATACCGCCATGTTCTCTGCATGTTTATATACACCATCCATACTGTGCACCACTATAGGTAGGATAATATACCGCCATGTTGTCTGCATGTTCATATACACCATCCATACCATGCACCGCTATAGGTACGATAATATACTGCCATGTTGTCTGCATGTTTATATACACCATCCATATCATGCACCGCTATAGGTACAATAATATACCGCCATGTTGTCTGCATGTTCATATACACCATCCATACTATGCACCGCTACAGGTACGATAATATACCGCCATGTTGTCTGCATGTTCATATACACCATCCATACTATGCACCGCTATAGGTACGATAATATACCGCCATGTTGTCTGCATGTTCATATACACCATTCATACTATGCACCACTATAGGTACGATAATATACCGCCATGTTGTCTGCATGTTCATATACACCATCCATACCATGCACCGCTATAGGTACGATAATATACCGCCATGTTGTCTGCATGTTCATATACACCATCCATACTATGCACCACTATAGGTATAATAATATACCGCCATGTTGTCTGCATGTTTATATACACCATCCATACTGTGCACCGCTATAGGTACGATAATATACCGCCATCTTGTCTGCATGTTTATATACACCATCCAAACCATACCATACACCGCTATAGGTACGATAATATACCGCCATCTTGTCTGCATGTTTATATACACCATCCATACTATGCACCGCTATAGGTACGATAATATACCGCCATCTTGTCTGCATGTTTATATACACCATCCATACTATGCACCGCTATAGGTGTGATAATATACCGCCATGTTGTCTGCATGTTCATATACACCATCCATACCATGCACCGCTATAGGTACGATAATATACCGCCATGTTGTCTGCATGTTTATATACGCCATCCATACCATGCACAGCTATAGGTACGATAATATACCGCCATGTTGTCTGCATGTTCATATACAACATCCATACTATGCACCACTATAGGTACGATAATATACCGCCATGTTGTCTGCATGTTCATATACACCATCCATACCATGCACCGCTATAGGTACGATAATATACCGCCATGTTGTCTGCATGTTCATATACACCATCCATACTATGCACCACTATAGGTATAATAATATACCGCCATGTTGTCTGCATGTTTATATAGACCATCCATACCATGCACCGCTATAGGAACGATAATATACCGCCATGTTCTCTGCATGTTCATATACACCATCCATACTATGCACCACTATAGGTACGATAATATACCGCCATGTTGTCTGCATGTTCATATACACCATCCATACTATGCACCACTATAGGTATAATAATATACCGCCATGTTGTCTGCATGTTCATATACATCATCCATACCATGCACCGCTATAGGTACGATAATATACCGCCATCTTGTCTGTATGTGTATATACACCATCCATACCATGCACCGCTATAGGTACGATAATATACCGCCATGTTGTCTGCATGTTCATATACACCATCCATACTATGCACCACTATAGGTATAATAATATACCGCCATGTTGTCTGCATGTTCATATACACCATCCATACCATGCACCGCTATAGGTACGATAATATACCGCCATGTTGTCTGCATGTTTATATACACCATCCATAGCATGCACCGCTATAGGTACGATAATATACCGCCATGTTGTCTGCATGTTCATATACACCATCCATACCATGCACCACTATAGGTACGATAATATACCGCCATGTTGTCTGCATGTTTATATACACCATCCATACCATGCACCGCTATAGGAACGATAATATACCGCCATGTTGTCTCCATGTTCATATACACCATCCATACCATGCACCGCTATAGGTATAATAATATACCGCCATGTTGTCTGCATGTTTATATACACCATCCATACCATGCACCGCTATAGGTACGATAATATACCGCCATGTTCTCTGCATGTTCATATACACCATCCATACTATGCACCACTATAGGTATAATAATATACCGCCATGTTGTCTGCATGTGTATATACACCATCCATACCATGCACCGCTATAGGTACGATAATATACCGCCATGTTCTCTGCATGTTCATATACACCATCCATACTATGCACCACTATAGGTACGATAATATACCGCCATGTTGTCTGCATGTTCATATACACCATCCATACCATGCACCGCTATAGGTACGATAATATACCGCCATGTTTTCTGCATGTTCATATACACCATCCATACTATGCACCACTATAGGTATAATAATATACCGCCATGTTGTCTGCATGTTTATATACACCATCCATACCATGCACCGCTATAGGTACGATAATATACCGCCATGTTGTCTGCATGTTCATATACACCATCCATACTATGCACCACTATAGGTACGATAATATACCGCCATGTTGTTGCATGTTCATATACACCATCCATACCGTGCACCGCTATAGGTAAGATAATATACCGCCATGTTGTCTGCATGTTCATATACACCATCCATACTAAGGACCACTATAGGTATAATAATATACCGCCATGTTGTCTGCATGTTTATATACACCATCCATACAATGCACCGCTATAGGTACGATAATATACCGCCATGTTCTCTGCATGTTCATATACACCATCCATACTATGCACCACTACAGGTACGATAATATACCGCCATGTTGTCTGCATGTTCATATACACCATCCATACTATGCACCACTATAGGTACGATAATATACCGCCATGTTGTCTGCATGTTCATATACACCATCCATACTATGCACCGCTATAGGTATAATAATATACCGCCATGTTGTCTGCATGTTCATATACACCATCCATACCATGCACCGCTATAGGTACGATAATATACCGCCAGGTTGTCTGCATGTTTATATACACCATCCATACCATGCACCGCTATAGGTACGATAATATACCGCCATGTTGTCTGCATGTTCATATACACCATCCATACTATGCACCGCTATAGGTACGATAATATACCGCCATGTTGTCTGCATGTTTATATACACCATCCATACTATGCACCGCTATAGGTATAATAATATACCGCCATGTTGTCTGCATGTTTATATACACCATCCATACTATGCACCGCTATAGGTATAATAATATACCGCCATGTTGTCTGCATGTTCATTTACACCATCCATACCATGCACCGCTATAGGTACGATAATATACCGCCATGTTGTCTGCATGTTCATATACACCATCCATACTATGCACCACTATAGGTATAATAATATACCGCCATGTTGTCTGCATGTTTATATACACCATCCATACAATGCACCGCTATAGGTACGATAATATACCGCCATGTTCTCTGCATGTTCATATACACCATCCATACTATGCACCACTATAGGTACGATAATATACCGCCATGTTGTCTGCATGTTCATATACACCATCCATACTATGCACCACTATAGGTACGATAATATACCGCCATGTTGTCTGCATGTTCATATACACCATCCATACTATGCACCGCTATAGGTACGATAATATACCGCCATGTTCTCTGCATGTTCATATACACCATCCATACTATGCACCACTATAGGTATAATAGTATACCGCCATGTTGTCTGCATGTTTATATACACCATCCATACCATGCACCGCTATAGGTACGATAATATACCGCCATGTTGTCTGCATGTTTATATACACCATCCATACCATGCACCGCTATAGGTACGATAATATACCGCCATGTTGTCTGCATGTTCATATACACCATCCATACTATGCACCGCTATAGGTATAATAATATACCGCCATGTTGTCTGGATGTTCATATACACCATCCATACTATGCACCGCTATAGGTACGATAATATACCGCCATGTTGTCTGCATGTTTATATACACCATCCATGCCATGCACCGCTATAGGTACGATAATATACCGCCATGTTCTCTGCATGTTTATATACACCATCCATACTGTGCACCGCTATAGGTACGATAATATACCGCCATGTTGTCTGCATGTTTATATACACCATCCATGCCATGCACCGCTATAGGTACGATAATATACCGCCATGTTCTCTGCATGTTTATATACACCATCCATACTGTGCACCGCTATAGGTACGATAATATACCGCCATGTTGTCTGCATGTTTATATACACCATCCATACTATGCACCGCTATAGGTACGATAATATACCGCCATGTTGTCTGCATGTTTATATACACCATCCATGCCATGCACCGCTATAGGTACGATAATATACCGCCATGTTGTCTGCATGTTTATATACACCATCCATACTGTGCACCGCTATAGGTACGATAATATACCGCCATGTTCTCTGCATGTTTATATACACCATCCATACTATGCACCGCTATAGGTACGATAATATACCGCCATGTTGTCTGCATGTTCATATACACCATCCATACCATGCAGCACTATAGGTACGATAATATACCGCCATGTTGTCTGCATGTTCATATACACCATCCATACTATGCACCACTATAGGTATAATAATATACCGCCATGTTGTCTGCATGTTTATATACACCATCCATACCATGCACCGCTATAGGTACGATAATATACCGCCATGTTGTCTGCATGTTTATATACACCATCCATACCATGCACCGCTATAGGTACGATAATATACCGCCATGTTGTCTGCATGTTCATATACACCATCCATACTATGCACCGCTATAGGTATAATAATATACCGCCATGTTGTCTGGATGTTCATATACACCATCCATACTATGCAACGCTATAGGTACGATAATATACCGCCATGTTGTCTGCATGTTTATATACACCATCCATGCCATGCACCGCTATAGGTACGATAATATACCGCCATGTTCTCTGCATGTTTATATACACCATCCATACTGTGCACCGCTATAGGTACGATAATATACCGCCATGTTGTCTGCATGTTTATATACACCATCCATACCATGCACCGCTATAGGTACGATAATATACCGCCATGTTGTCTGCATGTTCATATACACCATCCATACCATGCACCGCTATAGGTATAATAATATACCGCCATGTTGTCTGCATGTTTATATACACCATCCATACCATGCACCGCTATAGGTACGATAATATACCGCCATGTTCTCTGCATGTTCATATACACCATCCATACTATGCACCACTATAGGTATAATAATATACCGCCATGTTGTCTGCATGTTTATATACACCATCCATACCATGCACCGCTATAGGTACGATAATATACCGCCATGTTCTCTGCATGTTCATATACACCATCCATACTATGCACCGCTATAGGTACGATAATATACCGCCATGTTGTCTGCATGTTCATATACACCATCCATACCATGCACCGCTATAGGTACGATAATATACCGCCATGTTTTCTGCATGTTCATATACACCATCCATACTATGCACCACTATAGGTACGATAATATACCGCCATGTTGTCTGCATGTTCATATACACCATCCATACCATGCACCGCTATAGGTACGATAATATACCGCCATGTTTTCTGCATGTTCATATACACCATCCATACTATGCACCACTGTAGGTATAATAATATACCGCCATGTTGTCTGCATGTTTATATACACCATCCATACCATGCACCGCTATAGGTACGATAATATACCGCCATGTTGTCTGCATGTTCATATACACCATCCATACTATGCACCACTATAGGTACGATAATATACCGCCATGTTGTTGCATGTTCATATACACCATCCATACCGTGCACCGCTATAGGTAAGATAATATACCGCCATGTTGTCTGCATGTTCATATACACCATCCATACTATGCAACACTATAGGTATAATAATATACCGCCATGTTGTCTGCATGTTTATATACACCATCCATACAATGCACCGCTATAGGTACGATAATATACCGCCATGTTCTCTGCATGTTCATATACACCATCCATACCATGCACCACTATAGGTACGATAATATACCGCCATGTTGTCTGCATGTTCATATACACCATCCATACTATGCACCACTATAGGTACGATAATATACCGCCATGTTGTCTGCATGTTCATATACACCATCCATACCATGCACCGCTATAGGTACGATAATATACCGCCAGGTTGTCTGCATGTTTATATACACCATCCATACCATGCACCGCTATAGGTACGATAATATACCGCCATGTTGTCTGCATGTTCATATACACCATCCATACTATGCACCGCTATAGGTACGATAATATACCGCCATGTTGTCTGCATGTTTATATACACCATCCATACTATGCACCGCTATAGGTATAATAATATACCGCCATGTTTTCTGCATGTTTATATACACCATCCATACTATGCACCGCTATAGATATAATAATATACCGCCATGTTGTCTGCATGTTCATATACACCATCCATACCATGCACCGCTATAGGTACGATAATATACCGCCATGTTGTCTGCATGTTCATATACACCATCCATACTATGCACTACTATAGGTATAATAATATACCGCCATGTTGTCTGCATGTTTATATACACCAGCCATACAATGCACCGCTATAGGTACGATAATATACCGCCATGTTCTCTGCATGTTCATATACACCATCCATACTATGCACCACTATAGGTACGATAATATACCGCCATGTTGTCTGCATGTTCATATACACCATCCATACTATGCACCACTATAGGTACGATAATATACCGCCATGTTGTCTGCATGTTCATATACACCATCCATACCATGCACCGCTATAGGTACGATAATATACCGCCATGTTGTCTGCATGTTTATATACACCATCCATACTATGCACCGCTATAGGTATAATAATATACCGCCATGTTTTCTGCATGTTTATATACACCATCCATACTATGCACCGCTATAGGTATAATAATATACCGCCATGTTCTCTGCATGTTCATATACACTATCCATACTATGCACCGCTATAGGTATAATAATATACCGCCATGTTGTCTGGATGTTCATATACACCATCCATACTATGCACCGCTATAGGTACGATAATATACCGCCATGTTGTCTGCATGTTTATATACACCATCCATGCCATGCACCGCTATAGGTACG
This sequence comes from Phyllobates terribilis, assembly GCF_046119375.1. Taxonomy (NCBI): domain Eukaryota; kingdom Metazoa; phylum Chordata; class Amphibia; order Anura; family Dendrobatidae; genus Phyllobates; species Phyllobates terribilis. Next base: position 1,650,726 of record NW_027363045.1, on the reverse strand, counting down.
ATAATATACCGCCATGTTCTCTGCATGTTTATATACACCATCCATACTGTGCACCGCTATAGGTACGATAATATACCACCATGTTGTCTGCATGTTTATATACACCATCCATATCATGCACCGCTATAGGTACGATAATATACCGCCATGTTATCTGCATGTTCATATACACCGTCCATACTATGCACCGCTATAGGTATAATAATATACCGCCATGTTGTCTGCATGTTTATATACATCATCCATACCACGCACCGCTATAGGTACGATAATATACCGCCATCTTCTCTGCTTGTTTATATACACCATTCATACCATACAATGCACCGCTATATGTACAATAATATACCGCCATGTTGTCTGCATGTTTATATACACCATCCATACCATACCATGCACCGCTATAGGTACGATAATATACCGCCATGTTGTCTGCATGTTTATATACACCATCTATACCATGCACCGCTATAGGTACGATAATATACCGCCATGTTGTCTGCATGTTTATATACACCATCCATACCATACCATGCACCGCTATAGGTACGATAATATACCGCCATCTTCTCTGCATGTTTATATACACCATCCATGCCATACCATGCACCGCTATAGGTACGATAATATACCGCCATGTTGTCTGCATGTTCATATACACCATCTATACCATGCACCGCTATAGGTACGATAATATACCGCCATGTTCTCTGCTTGTTTATATACAGCATCCATATCATGCACCGATATAAGTACGATAATATACCGACATGTTGTCTGCATGTTTATATACACCATCTATACCATACCATGCACCGCTATAGGTACGATAATATACCGCCATCTTCTCTGCTTGTTTATATACACCATCCATACCATACCATGCACCTCTATATGTACGATAATATACCGCCATGTTGTCTGCATGTTCATATACACCATCCATACTATGCACCACTATAGGTACGATAATATACCGCCATGTTGTCTGCATGTTCATATACACCATCCATACCATGCACCGCTATAGGTACGATAATATACCGCCATGTTGTCTGCATTTTCATATACACCATCCATACTATGCACCACTATAGGTACGATAATATACCGCCATGTTGTCTGCATTTTCATATACACCATCCATACTATGCACCGCTATAGGTACGATAATATACCGCCATGTTCTCTGCATGTTCATATACACCATCCATACTATGCACCCCTATAGGTACGATAATATACCGCCATGTTGTCTGCATGTTCATATACACCATCCATACTATGCACCACTATAGGTATAATAATATACCGCCATGTTGTCTGCATGTTCATATACACCATCCATACCATGCACCGCTATAGGTACGATAATATACCGCCATGTTGTCTGCATGTTTATATACACCATGCATACCATGCACCACTATAGGTACTATAATATACCGCCATGTTGTCTGCATGTTCATATACACCATCCATACCATGCACCGCAATAGGTACAATAATATACCGCCATGTTGTCTGCATGTTTAGATACACCATCCATACCATGCACCGCTATAGGTACGATAATATACCGCCATGTTGTCTGCATGTTTATATACACCATCCATACCATGCACCGCTATAGGTACGATAATATACCGCCATGTTGTCTGCATGTTTATATACACCATCCATACCATGCACCGCCATAGGTACGATAATATACCGCCATGTTGTCTGCATGTTTATATACACTATCCATACCATGCACCGCTATACGTACGATAATATACCGCCATGTTGTCTGCATGTTCATATACACCATCCATACTATGCACCGCTATAGGTATAATAATATACCGCCATGTTGTCTGCATGTTCATATACACCATCCATACCATGCACCGTTATAGGTATAATAATATACCGCCATGTTGTCTGCATGTTCATATACACCATCCATACCATGCACCGCTATAGGTACGATAATATACCGCCATCTTGTCTGCATGTTTATATACACCATCCATACCATGCACCGCTATAGGTATAATAATATACCGCCATTTTGTCTGCATGTTTATATACACCATCCATACCATGCACCGCTATAGGTACGATAATATACAGCCATGTTGTCTGCATATTCATATACACCATCCATACTATGCACCGCTATAGGTATAATAATATACCGCCATGTTGTCTGCATGTTTATATACACCATCCATACTATGCACAGCTATAGGTACGATAATATACCACCATCTTGTCTGCATGTTTATATACACCATCCATACCATACCATGCACCGCTATAGGTATAATAATATACCGCCATGTTGTCTGCATGTTTATATACACCATCCATACTATGCACAGCTATAGGTACGATAATATACCGCCATCTTGTCTGCATGTTTATATACACCATCCATACTATGCACCGCTATAGGTACGATAATATACCGCCATGTTGTCTGCATGTTTATATACACCATCCATACTGTGCACCGCTATAGGTATAATAATATACCGCCATGTTGTCTGCATGTTTATATACACCATCCATGCCATGCACCGCTATAGGTACGATAATATACCGCCATGTTCTGTGCATGTTTATATACACCATCCATACTGTGCACCGCTATAGATATGATAATATACCGCCATGTTGTCTGCATGTTTATATACATCATCCATATCATGCACCGCTATAAGTACGATAATATACCGCCATGTTGTCTGCATGTTCATATACACCATCCATACCATGCACCGCTATAGGTACGATAATATACCGCCATGTTGTCTGCATGTTTATATACACCATCCATACCATGCACCGCCATAGGTACGATAATATACCGCCATGTTGTCTGCATGTTTATATACACTATCCATACCATGCACCGCTATAGGTACGATAATATACCGCCATGTTGTCTGCATGTTCATATACACCATCCATACTATGCACCGCTATAGGTATAATAATATACCGCCATGTTGTCTGCATGTTCATATACACCATCCATACCATGCACCGTTATAGGTATAATAATATACCGCCATGTTGTCTGCATGTTCATATACACCATCTATACCATGCACCGCTATAGGTACGATAATATACCGCCATGTTCTCTGCTTGTTTATATACAGCATCCATATCATGCACCGCTATAAGTACGATAATATACCGACATGTTGTCTGCATGTTTATATACACCATCTATACCATGCACCGCTATAGGTACGATAATATACCGCCATCTTCTCTGCTTGTTTATATACACCATCCATACCATACCATGCACCTCTATATGTACGATAATATACCGCCATGTTGTCTGCATGTTCATATACACCATCCATACTATGCACCACTATAGGTACGATAATATACCGCCATGTTGTCTGCATGTTCATATACACCATCCATACCATGCACCGCTATAGGTACGATAATATACCGCCATGTTGTCTGCATTTTCATATACACCATCCATACTATGCACCACTATAGGTACGATAATATACCGCCATGTTGTCTGCATTTTCATATACACCATCCATACTATGCACCGCTATAGGTACGATAATATACCGCCATGTTCTCTGCATGTTCATATACACCATCCATACTATGCACCCCTATAGGTACGATAATATACCGCCATGTTGTCTGCATGTTCATATACACCATCCATACTATGCACCACTATAGGTATAATAATATACCGCCATGTTGTCTGCATGTTCATATACACCATCCATACCATGCACCGCTATAGGTACGATAATATACCGCCATGTTGTCTGCATGTTTATATACACCATCCATACCATGCACCGCTATAGGTACGATAATATACCGCCATGTTGTCTACATGTTTATATACACCATCCATACCATACCATGCACCGCTATAGGTACGATAATATACCGCCATCTTCTCTGCATGTTTATATACACCATCCATACCATACCATGCACCGCTATAGGTACGATAATATACCGCCATCTTCTCTGCATGTTTATATACACCATCCATACCATACCATGCACCGCTATAGGTACGATAATATACCGCCATGTTGTCTGCATGTTCATATACACCATCTATACCATGCACCGCTATAGGTACGATAATATTCCGCCATGTTATCTGCTTTTTTATATACAGCATCCATATCATGCACCGCTATAAGTACGATAATATACTGACATGTTGTCTGCATGTTTATATACACCATCTATACCATGCACCGCTATAGGTACGATAATATACCGCCATCTTCTCTGCTTGTTTATATACACCATCCATACCATACCATGCACCTCTATATGTACGATAATATACCGCCATGTTGTCTGCATGTTCATATACACCATCCATACTATGCACCACTATAGGTACGATAATATACCGCCATGTTGTCTGCATGTTCATATACACCATCCATACCATGCACCGCTATAGGTACGATAATATACCGCCATGTTGTCTGCATTTTCATATACACCATCCATACTATGCACCACTATAGGTACGATAATATACCGCCATGTTGTCTGCATTTTCATATACACCATCCATACTATGCACCGCTATAGGTACGATAATATACCGCCATGTTCTTTGCATGTTCATATACACCATCCATACTATGCACCCCTATAGGTACGATAATATACCGCCATGTTGTCTGCATGTTCATATACACCATCCATACTATGCACCACTATAGGTATAATAATATACCGCCATGTTGTCTGCATGTTCATATACACCATCCATACCATGCACCGCTATAGGTACGATAATATACCGCCATGTTGTCTGCATGTTTATATACACCATCCATACCATGCACCGCTATAGGTACGATAATATACCGCCATGTTTTCTGCATGTTCATATACACCATCCATACCATGCACCGCAATAGGTACAATAATATACAGCCATGTTGTCTGCATGTTCATATACACCATCCATACCATGCACCGCTATAGGTACGATAATATACCGCCATGTTCTCTGCATGTTCATATACACCATCCATACTATGCACCACTATAGGTATAATAATATACCGCCATGTTGTCTGCATGTTTATATACACCATCCATACCATGCACCGCTATAGGTACGATAATATACCGCCATGTTGTCTGCATGTTTATATACACCATCCATACCATGCACCGCTATAGGTACGATAATATACCGCCATGTTGTCTGCATGTTCATATACACCATCCATACTATGCACCGCTATAGGTATAATAATATACCGCCATGTTGTCTGGATGTTCATATACACCATCCATACTATGCACCGCTATAGGTACGATAATATACCGCCATGTTGTCTGCATGTTTATATACACCATCCATGCCATGCACCGCTATAGGTACGATAATATACCGCCATGTTCTCTGCATGTTTATATACACCATCCATACTGTGCACCGCTATAGGTACGATAATATACCACCATGTTGTCTGCATGTTTATATACACCATCCATACTATGCACCGCTATAGGTACGATAATATACCGCCATCTTGTCTGCATGTTTATATACACCATCCATATCATGCACCGCTATAGGTACGATAATATACCGCCATGTTATCTGCATGTTCATATACACCGTCCATACTATGCACCGCTATAGGTATAATAATATACCGCCATGTTGTCTGCATGTTTATATACATCATCCATACCACGCACCGCTATAGGTACGATAATATACCGCCATCTTCTCTGCTTGTTTATATACACCATTCATACCATACAATGCACCGCTATATGTACGATAATATACCGCCATGTTGTCTGCATGTTTATATACACCATCCATACCATACCATGCACCGCTATAGGTACGATAATATACCGCCATGTTGTCTGCATGTTTATATACACCATCTATACCATGCACCGCTATAGGTACGATAATATACCGCCATGTTGTCTGCATGTTTATATACACCATCCATACTATACCATGCACCGCTATAGGTATGATAATATACCGCCATCTTGTCTGCATGTTTATATACACCATCCATACCATACCATGCACCGCTATAGGTACGATAATATACCGCCATCTTCTCTGCATGTTTATATACACCATCCATACCATACCATGCACCGCTATAGGTACGATAATATACCGCCATCTTCTCTGCATGTTTATATACACCATCCATACCATACCATGCACCGCTATAGGTACGATAATATACCGCCATGTTGTCTGCATGTTCATATACACCATCTATACCATGCACCGCTATAGGTACGATAATATACCGCCATGTTCTCTGCTTGTTTATATACAGCATCCATATCATGCACCGCTATAAGTACGATAATATACCGACATGTTGTCTGCATGTTTATATACACCATCCATACCATGCACCGCTATAGGTACGATAATATACCGCCATCTTCTCTGCTTGTTTATATACACCATCCATACCATACCATGCACCTCTATATGTACGATAATATACCGCCGTGTTGTCTGTATGTTCATATACACCATCTATACTATGCACCACTATAGGTACGATAATATACCGCCATGTTGTCTGCATGTTCATATACACCATCCATACCATGCACCGCTATAGGTACGATAATATACCGCCATGTTGTCTGCATTTTCATATACACCATCCATACTATGCACCACTATAGGTACGATAATACACCGCCATGTTGTCTGCATTTTCATATACACCATCCATACTATGCACCGCTATAGGTACGATAATATACCGCCATGTACTCTGCATGTTCATATACACCATCCATACTATGCACCCCTATAGGTACGATAATATACCGCCATGTTGTCTGCATGTTCATATACACCATCCATACTATGCACCACTATAGGTATAATAATATACCGCCATGTTGTCTGCATGTTCATATACACCATCCATACCATGCACCGCTATAGGTACGATAATATACCGCCATGTTGTCTGCATGTTTAGATACACCATCCATACCATGCACCGCTATAGGTACGATAATATACCGCCATGTTGTCTGCATGTTTATATACACCATCCATACCATGCACCGCTATAGGTACGATAATATACCGCCATGTTGTCTGCATGTTTATATACACCATCCATACCATGCACCGCCATAGGTACGATAATATACCGCCATGTTGTCTGCATGTTTATATACACTATCCATACCATGCACCGCTATAGGTACGATAATATACTGCCATGTTGTCTGCATGTTCATATACACCATCCATACTATGCACCGCTATAGGTATAATAATATACCGCCATGTTGTCTGCATGTTCATATACACCATCCATACCATGCACCGTTATAGGTATAATAATATACCGCCATGTTGTCTGCATGTTCATATACACCATCCATACCATGCACCGCTATAGGTATAATAATATACCGCCATTTTGTCTGCATGTTTATATACACCATCCATACCATGCACCGCTATAGGTACGATAATATACAGCCATGTTGTCTGCATATTCATATACACCATCCATACTATGCACCGCTATAGGTATAATAATATACCGCCATGTTGTCTGCATGTTTATATACACCATCCATACTATGCACAGCTATAGGTACGATAATATACCACCATCTTGTCTGCATGTTTATATACACCATCCATACCATGCACCGCTATAGGTACGATAATATACAGCCATGTTGTCTGCATATTCATATACACCATCCATACTATGCACCGCTATAGGTATAATAATATACCGCCATGTTGTCTGCATGTTCATATACACCATCCATACTATGCACAGCTATAGGTACGATAATATACCGCCATGTTGTCTGCATGTTTATATACACCATCCATACTATGCACAGCTATAGGTACGATAATATACCGCCATGTTGTCTGCATGTACATATACACCATCCATACTATGCACCGCTATAGCTACGATAATATACCGCCATGTTCTCTACATGTTTATATACACCATCCATACCATACCATGCACCGCTATAGGTACGATAATATACCGCCATGTTGTCTGCATGTTTATATACACCATCTATACCATGCACCGCTATAGGTACGATAATATACCGCCATGTTGTCTGCATGTTTATATACACCATCTATACCATGCACCGCTATAGGTACGATAATATACCGCCATGTTGTCTGCATGTTTATATACACCATCTATACCATGCACCGCTATAGGTACGATAATATACCGCCATCTTCTCTGCTTGTTTATATACACCATCTATACCATGCACCGCTATAAGTACGATAATATACCGCCATGTTGTCTGCATGTTTATATACACCATCTATACCATGCACCGCTATAGGTACGATAATATACCGCCATCTTCTCTGCTTGTTTATATACACAATCCATACCATGCACCGCTATAGGTACGATAATATACCGCCATCTTCTCTGCAAGTTCATATACACCATCTATACCATGCACCGCTATAAGTACGATAATATACCGCCATGTTGTCTGCATGTTTATATACACCATCTATACCATGCACCGCTATAGGTACGATAATATACCGCCATCTTCTCTGCTTGTTTATATACACCATCTATACCATGCACCGCTATAGGTACGATAATATACCGCCATCTTCTCTGCTTGTTTATATACACAATCCATACCATGCACCGCTATAGGTACGATAATATACCGCCATCTTCTCTGCTTGTTTATATACACAATCCATACCATGCACTGCTATAGGTACGATAATATACCGCCATCTTCTCTGCTTCTTTATATACACCATCTATACCATGCACCACTATAAGTACGATAATATACCGCCATGTTGTCTGCATGTTTATATACATCATCTATACCGTGCACCGCTATAGGTACGATAATATACCGCCATCTTCTCTGCTTGTTTATATACACCATCTATACCATGCACCACTATAAGTACGATAATATACCGCCATGTTGTCTGCATGTTTATATACATCATCTATACCATGCACCGCTATAGGTATGATAATATACCACCATCTTCTCTGCTTGTTTATATACACCATCTATACCATGCACCGCTATAGGTACGATAATATACCGCCATCTTCTCTGCAAGTTCATATACACCATCTATACCATGCACCGCTATAAGTACGATAATATACCGCCATGTTGTCTGCATGTTTATATACACCATCTATACCATGCACCGCTATAGGTAAGATAATATACCGCCATCTTCTCTGCTTGTTTATATACACAATCCATACCATACCATGCACCTCTATATGTACGATAATATACCGCTATGTTGTCTGCATGTTTATATACACCATCCTTACTATGCACCGCTATAGGTACGATAATATACCGCCATGTTGTCTGCATGTACATATACACCATCCATACTATGCACCGCTATAGCTACGATAGTATACCGCCATGTTCTCTACATGTTTATATACACCATCCATACTGTGCACCGCTATAGCTACGATAATATACCGCCATGTTGTCTGCATGTTCATATACACCATCCATACCATGCACCGTTATAGGTATAATAATATACCGCCATGTTGTCTGCATGTTCATATACACCATCCATACCATGCACCGCTATAGGTATAATAATATACCGCCATTTTGTCTGCATGTTTATATACACCATCCATACCATGCACCGCTATAGGTACGATAATATACAGCCATGTTGTCTGCATATTCATATACACCATCCAAACTATGCACCGCTATAGGTATAATAATATACCGCCATGTTGTCTGCATGTTTATATACACCATCCATACTATGCACAGCTATAGGTACGATAATATACCACCATCTTGTCTGCATGTTTATATACACCATCCATACCATACCATGCACCTCTATATGTACGATAATATACCGCCATGTTGTCTGCATGTTTATATACACCATCCATACTATGCACAGCTATAGGTACGATAATATACCGCCATGTTGTCTGCATGTACATATACACCATCCATACTATGCACCGCTATAGCTACGATAATATACCGCCATGTTCTCTACATGTTTATATACACCATCCATACCATACCATGCACCGCTATAGGTACGATAATATACCGCCATGTTGTCTGCATGTTTATATACACCATCTATACCATGCACCGCTATAGGTACGATAATATACCGCCATGTTGTCTGCATGTTTATATACACCATCTATACCATGCACCGCTATAGGTACGATAATATACCGCCATGTTGTCTGCATGTTTATATACACCATCTATACCATGCACCGCTATAGGTACGATAATATACCGCCATCTTCTCTGCTTGTTTATATACACCATCTATACCATGCACCGCTATAAGTACGATAATATACCGCCATGTTGTCTGCATGTTTATATACACCATCTATACCATGCACCGCTATAGGTACGATAATATACCGCCATCTTCTCTGCTTGTTTATATACACAATCCATACCATGCACCGCTATAGGTACGATAATATACCGCCATCTTCTCTGCAAGTTCATATACACCATCTATACCATGCACCGCTATAAGTACGATAATATACCGCCATGTTGTCTGCATGTTTATATACACCATCTATACCATGCACCGCTATAGGTACGATAATATACCGCCATCTTCTCTGCTTGTTTATATACACCATCTATACCATGCACCGCTATAGGTACGATAATATACCGCCATCTTCTCTGCTTGTTTATATACACAATCCATACCATGCACCGCTATAGGTACGATAATATACCGCCATCTTCTCTGCTTGTTTATATACACAATCCATACCATGCACCGCTATAGGTACGATAATATACCGCCATCTTCTCTGCTTCTTTATATACACCATCTATACCATGCACCACTATAAGTACGATAATATACCGCCATGTTGTCTGCATGTTTATATACATCATCTATACCGTGCACCGCTATAGGTACGATAATATACCGCCATCTTCTCTGCTTGTTTATATACACCATCTATACCATGCACCACTATAAGTACGATAATATACCGCCATGTTGTCTGCATGTTTATATACATCATCTATACCATGCACCGCTATAGGTATGATAATATACCACCATCTTCTCTGCTTGTTTATATACACCATCTATACCATGCACCGCTATAGGTACGATAATATACCGCCATCTTCTCTGCAAGTTCATATACACCATCTATACCATGCACCGCTATAAGTACGATAATATACCGCCATGTTGTCTGCATGTTTATATACACCATCTATACCATGCACCGCTATAGGTAAGATAATATACCGCCATCTTCTCTGCTTGTTTATATACACAATCCATACCATACCATGCACCTCTATATGTACGATAATATACCGCTATGTTGTCTGCATGTTTATATACACCATCCTTACTATGCACCGCTATAGGTACGATAATATACCGCCATGTTGTCTGCATGTACATATACACCATCCATACTATGCACCGCTATAGCTACGATAGTATACCGCCATGTTCTCTACATGTTTATATACACCATCCATACTGTGCACCGCTATAGCTACGATAATATACCGCCATGTTGTCTGCATGTTCATATACACCATCCATACTATGCACCGCTATAGCTATGATAATATGCCGCCATGTTGTCTGCATGTTCATATACACCATCCATACCATACACCGCTATAGCTATGATAATATGCCGCCATGTTGTCTGCATGTACATTTACACCATCCATATCATGCACCCGCTATAGGTAGAATATACCACCGCATCCTCTGCATGTACATATACACCATACACCGCCATAGGTACAATAATATACCATATTCTCTGCATGTGCATATATACCATGCACTGCTGTAGGTATAATATATCGTCATGTCCTCTGCATGTACATGTACACCATCCATACATACCATACACTGCTATAGGTACGATAATATACCACCATTTTGTCTGCATATACATATACACCATCCATACCATACCATGCACCGCTATAGGTACGATAATATACCGCCATCTTGTCTGCATGTTTATATACACCATCCATACCATACCATGCACCACTATAGCTACGATAATATACCGCCATCTTGTCTGCATGTTTATATACACCATCCATACCATACCATGCACCGCTATAGGTATGATAATATACCGCCATCTTGTCTGCATGTTTATATACACCATCCATACTATGCACCGCTATAGGTATGATAATATACCGCCGTCTTGTCTGCATGTTTATATACACCATCCATACCATACCATGCACCGCTATAGGTACGATAATATACCGCCATCTTGTCTGCATGTTTATATACACCATCCATACCATACCATGCACCGCTATAGGTATGATAATATACCGCCATCTTGTCTGCATGTTTATATACACCATCCATACCATGCACCGCTATAGGTATGATAATATACCGCCATCTTGTCTGCATGTTTATATACACCATCCATACCATACCATGCACCGCTATAGGTACGATAATATACCGCCATCTTGTCTGCATGTTTATATACACCATCCATACCATACCATGCACCACTATAGCTACGATAATATACCGCCATCTTGTCTGCATGTTTATATACACCATCCATACCATACCATGCACCACTATAGCTACGATAATATACCGCCATCTTGTCTGCATGTTCATATACACCATCCATACCATACCATGCACCGCTATAGGTACGATAATATACCGCCATCTTGTCTGCATGTTTATATACACCATCCATACCATACCATGCACCGCTATAGGTATGAAAATATACCGCCATCTTGTCTGCATGTTTACATACACCATCCATACCATACCATGCACCGCTATAGGTATGATAATATACCGCCATCTTGTCTGCATGTTTATATACACCATCCATACCATGCACCGCTATAGGTACGATAATATACCGCCATCTTGTCTGCATGTTTATATACACCATCCATTCTATGCACCGCTATAGGTATGATAATATACCGCCATGTTGTCTGCATGTTCATATACACCATCCATACTATGCACCGCTATAGGTACGATAATATACCGCCATGTTGTCTGCATGTTTATATACACCATCCATACCATACCATGCACCGCTATAGGTACGATAATATACCGCCATCTTGTCTGCATGTTTATATACACCATCCATACCATACGATGCACTGCTATAGATATGATAATATACCGCCATGTTGTCTGCATGTTTATATACACCATCCATATCATGTACCGCTATAGGTACGATAATATACCGCCATCTTGTCTGCATGTTTATATACACCATCCATACCATACCATGCACCGCTATAGGTACGCTAATATACCGCCATCTTGTCTGCATGTTTATATACACCATCCATACCATACCATGCACCGCTATAGGTACGATAATATACCGCCATCTTGTCTGCATGTTTATATACACCATCCATACCATGCACCGCTATAGGTACGATAATATACCGTCATCTTGTCTGCATGTTTATATACACCATCCATACCATACAATGCACCGCTATAGGTACGATAATATACCGCCATCTTGTCTGCATGTTTATATACACCATCCATGCTATGCACCGCTATAGGTACGATAATATACCGCCATCTTGTCTGCATGTTTATATACACCATCCATACTATGCACCGCTATAGGTACGATAATATACCGCCATCTTGTCTGCATGTTTATATACACCATCCATACCATGTACCGCTATAGGTACGATAATATACCGCCATCTTGTCTGCATGTTTATATACACCATCCATACCATACCATGCACCACTATAGGTACGATAATATACTGCCATTTTGTCTGCATATACATATACACCATCCATACCATACCATGCACCGCTATAGGTACGATAATATACCGCCATCTTGTGTGCATGTTTATATACACCATCCAAACCATACCATGCACCGCTATAGGTACGATAATATACCGCCATCTTGTCTGCATGTTTATATACACCATCCATACCATACCATGCACCGCTATAGGTACGATAATATACCGCCATGTTGTCTGCATGTTTATATACACCATCCATACTATACCATGCACCGCTATAGGTACGATAATATACCGCCATGTTGTATGCATGTTTATATACACCATCCATACCATACCATGCACTGCTATAGGTATGATAATATACCGCCATCTTGTCTGCATTTTTATATACACCATCCATACCATACCATGCACCGCTATAGGTATGATAATATACCGCCATCTTGTCTGCATGTTTATATACACCATCCATACCATACCATGCACCGCTATAGGTATGATAATATACCGCCGTCTTGTCTGCATGTTTATATACACCATCCATACCATACCATGCACCGCTATAGGTATGATAATATACCGCCATCTTGTCTGCATGTTTATATACACCATCCATACCATACCATGCACCGCTATAGGTACGATAATATACCGCCATGTTGTCTGCATGTTTATATGCACCATCCATACCATACCATGCACCGCTATAGGTATGATAATATACCGCCATCTTGTCTGCATGTTTATATACACCATCCATACCATACCATGCACCGCTATAGGTATGATAATATACCGCCGTCTTGTGTGCATGTTTATATACACCATCCATACCATACCATGCACCGCTATAGGTACGATAATATACCGCCATCTTGTCTGCATGTTTATATACACCATCCATACCATACCATGCACCGCTATAGGTACGATAATATACCGCCATCTTGTCTGCATGTTTACATACACCATCCATACCATACCATGTACCGCTATAGGTACGATAATATACCGCCATCTTGTCTGCATGTTTATATACACCATCCATACCATACCATGCACTGCTATAGGTACGATAATATACCGCCATCTTGTCTGCATGTTTATATACACCATCCATACCATACCATGCACCGCTATAGGTACGATAATATACCGCCATCTTGTCTGCATGTTTATATACACCATCCATACCTTGCACCGCTATAGGTACGATAATATGCCGCCATCTTGTCTGCATGTTTATATACACCATCCATACCATACCATGCACCGCTATAGGTACGATAATATACCGCCATCTTGTCTGCATGTTTATATACACCATCCATACCTTGCACCGCTATAGGTACGATAATATACCGCCATCTTGTCTGCATGTTTATATACACCATCCATACCATACCATGCACCGCTATAGGTACGATAATATACCGCCATCTTGTCTGCATGTTTATATACACCATCCATACCATACCATGCACCACTATAGGTACGATAATATACCGCCATCTTGTCTGCATGTTTATATACACCATCCATACTATGCACCGCTATAGGTATGATAATATACCGCCGTCTTGTCTGCATGTTTATATACACCATCCATACCATACCATGCACCGCTATAGGTACGATAATATACCGCTATCTTGTCTGCATGTTTATATACACCATCCATACCATACCATGCACCGCTATAGGTACGATAATATACCGCCATCTTGTCTGCATGTTTACATACACCATCCATACCATACCATGCACCGCTATAGGTACGATAATATACCGCCATCTTGTCTGCATGTTTATATACACCATCCATACCATACCATGCACTGCTATAGGTACGATAATATACCGCCATCTTGTCTGCATGTTTATATACACCATCCATACCATACCATGCACCGCTATAGGTACGATAATATACCGCCATCTTGTCTGCATGTTTATATACACCATCCATACCTTGCACCGCTATAGGTACGATAATATACCGCCATCTTGTCTGCATGTTTATATACACCATCCATACCATACCATGCACCGCTATAGGTACGATAATATACCGCCATCTTGTCTGCATGTTTATATACACCATCCATACTATGCACCGCTATAGGTACGATAATATGCCGCCATCTTGTCTGCATGTTTATATACACCATCCATACTATGCACCGCTATAGGTACGATAATATACCGCCATCTTGTCTGCATGTTTATATACACCATCCATACCATGTACCGCTATAGGTACGATAATATTCCGCCATCTTGTCTGCATGTTTATATACACCATCCATACCATACCATGCACCACTATAGGTACGATAATATACCGCCATTTTGTCTGCATATACATATACACCATCCATACCATACCATGCACCGCTATAGGTACGATAATATACCGCCATCTTGTCTGCATGTTTATATACACCATCCATACCATACCATGCACCGCTATAGGTACGATAATATACCGCCATCTTGTCTGCATGTTTATATACACCATCCATACCATACCATGCACCGCTATAGGTACGCTAATATACCGCCATGCTGTCTGCATGTTTATATACACCATCCATACCATACCATGCACCGCTATAGGTATGATAATATACCGCCATGTTGTCTGCATGTTTATATACACCATCCATACCATACCATGCACTGCTATAGGTATGATAATATACCGCCATCTTGTCTGCATGTTTATATACACCATCCATACCATACCATGCACCGCTATAGGTACGATAATATACCGCCATGTTTCCTGCATGTTCATATACACCATCCATACCATGCACCGCTATAGGTACGATAATATACCGCCATGAGGTCTGCATGTTTATATACACCATCCATACCATACCATGCACCGCTATAGGTACGATAATATACCGCCATGTTCTCTGCATGTTTATATACACCATCCATACCATGCACCGCTATAGGTATGATAATATACCACCATGTTGTCTGCATGTTCATATACACCATCCATACTATGCACCGCTATAGGTACGATAATATACCGCCATGTTGTCTGCATGTTCATATACACCATCCATACTATGCACCGCTATAGGTACGATAATATACCGCCATGTTGTCTGCATGTTTATATACACCATCCATACCATACCATGCACTGCTATAGGTATAATAATATACCGCCATGTTGTCTGCATGTTTATATACACCATCCATACCATACCATGCACCGCTATAGGTATGATAATATACCGCCATGTTGTCTGCATGTTTATATACACCATCCATACCATACCATGCACTGCTATAGGTATGATAATATACCGCCATCTTGTCTGCATGTTTATATACACCATCCATACCATGCACCGCTATAGGTACGATAATATACCGCCATCTTGTCTGCATGTTTATATACACCATCCATACTATGCACCGCTATAGGTACGATAATATACCGCCATCTTGTCTGCATGTTTATATACACCATCCATACCATACCATGCACCGCTATAGGTATAATAATATACCGCCATCTTGTCTGCATGTTTATATACACCATCCATACCATACCATGCACCGCTATAGGTACGATAATATACCGCCATCTTGTCTGCATGTTTATATACACTATCCATACCATACCATGCACCGCTATAGGTATAATAATATACCGCCATCTTGTCTGCATGTTTATATACACCATTCATACCATACCCTGCACCGCTATAGGTACGATAATATACCGCCATCTTGTCTGCATGTTTATATACACCATCCATACCATACCATGCACCGCTATAGGTACGATAATATACCGCCATGTTTCCTGCATGTTCATATACACCATCCATACCATGCACCGCTATAGGTACGATAATATACCGCCATGAGGTCTGCATGTTTATATACACCATCCATACCATACCATGCACCGCTATAGGTACGATAATATACCGCCATGTTCTCTGCATGTTTATATACACCATCCATACTATACCATGCACCGCTATAGGTACGATAATATACCGCCATGTTCTCTGCATGTTTATATACACCATCCATACCATACCATGCACCGCTATAGGTATGATAATATACCACCATGTTGTCTGCATGTTCATATACACCATCCATACTATGCACCGCTATAGGTACGATAATATACCGCCATGTTGTCTGCATGTTCATATACACCATCCATACTATGCACCGCTATAGGTACGATAATATACCGCCATGTTGTCTGCATGTTTATATACACCATCCATACCATACCATGCACTGCTATAGGTATAATAATATACCGCCATGTTGTCTGCATGTTTATATACACCATCCATACCATACCATGCACCGCTATAGGTATGATAATATACCGCCATGTTGTCTGCATGTTTATATACACCATCCATACCATACCATGCACTGCTATAGGTATGATAATATACCGCCATCTTGTCTGCATGTTTATATACACCATCCATACCATACCATGCACCGCTATAGGTATGATAATATACCGCCATCTTGTCTGCATGTTTATATACACCATCCATACCATGCACCGCTATAGGTACGATAATATACCGCCATCTTGTCTGCATGTTTATATACACCATCCATACTATGCACCGCTATAGGTACGATAATATACCGCCATCTTGTCTGCATGTTTATATACACCATCCATACCATACCATGCACCGCTATAGGTATAATAATATACCGCCATCTTGTCTGCATGTTTATATACACCATCCATACCATACCATGCACCGCTATAGGTACGATAATATACCGCCATCTTGTCTGCATGTTTATATACACTATCCATACCATACCATGCACCGCTATAGGTATAATAATATACCGCCATCTTGTCTGCATGTTTATATACACCATTCATACCATACCATGCACCGCTATAGGTACGATAATATACCGCCATCTTGTCTGCATGTTTATATACACCATCCATACCATACCATGCACCGCTATAGGTACGATAATATACCGCCATGTTGTCTGCATGTTTATATACACCATCCATACCATACCATGCACTGCTATAGGTACGATAATATACCGCCATCTTGTCTGCATGTTTATATACACCATCCATACCATACCATGCACCGCTATAGGTATGATAATATACCGCCATCTTGTCTGCATGTTTATATACACCATCCATACCATACCATTTACCGCTATAGGTGCGATAATATACCGCCATCTTGTCTGCATGTTTATATACACCATCCATACCATACCATGCACCGCTATAGGTACGATAATATACTGCCATCTTGTCTGCATGTTTATATACACCATCCATACCATACCATGCACCGCTATAGGTACGATAATATACCGCCATGTTCTCTGCATGTTTATATACACCATCCATACTATACCATGCACCGCTATAGGTACAATAATATACCGCCATGTTGTCTGCATGTTTATATACACCATCCATACCATACCATGCACTGCTATAGGTATGATAATATACCGCCATTTTGTCTGCATATACATATACACCATCCATACCATACCATGCACCGCTATAGGTACGATAATATACCGCCATCTTGTCTGCATGTTTATATACACCATCCATACCATACCATGCACCGCTATAGGTACGATAATATACCGCCATCTTGTCTGCATGTTTATATACACCATCCATACCATACCATGCACCGCTACAGGTACGATAATATACCGCCATGTTGTCTGCATGTTTATATACACCATCCATACTATACCATGCACCGCTATAGGTACGATAATATACCGCCATGTTGTCTGCATGTTTATATACACCATCCATACTATACCATGCACCGCTATAGGTACGATAATATACCGCCATGTTGTCTGCATGTTTATATACACCATCCATACCATACCATGCACTGCTATAGGTACGATGATATACCGCCATCTTGTCTTCATGTTTATATACACCATCCATACCATGCACCGCTATAGCTACGATAATATACCGCCATCTTGTCTGCATGTTTATATACACCATCCATACCATGCACCGCTATAGCTACGATAATATACCGCCATCTTGTCTGCATGTTTATATACACCATCCATACCATACCATGCACCGCTATAGGTATGATAATATACCGCCATCTTGTCTGCATGTTTATATACACCATCCATACCATACCATGCACCGCTATAGCTACGATAATATACCGCCGTCTTGTCTGCATGTTTATATACACCATCCATACCATACCATGCACCGCTATAGGTATGATAATATACCGCCATCTTGTCTGCATGTTTATATACACCATCCATACCATACCATGCACCGCTATAGGTACGATAATATAGCGCCATGTTGTCTGCATGTTTATATGCACCATCCATACGATACCATGCACCGCTATAGGTATGATAATATACCGCCATCTTGTCTGCATGTTTATATACACCATCCATACCATGCACCGCTATAGGTATGATAATATACCGCCGTCTTGTCAGCATGTTTATATACACCATCCATACCATACCATGCACCGCTATAGGTACGATAATATACCGCCATCTTGTCTGCATGTTTATATACACCATCCATACCATACCATGCACCGCTATAGGTACGATAATATACCGCCATCTTGTCTGCATGTTTACATACACCATCCATACCATACCATGCACCGCTATAGGTACGATAATATACCGCCATCTTGTCTGCATGTTTATATACACCATCCATACCATACCATGCACTGCTATAGGTACGATAATATACCGCCATCTTGTCTGCATGTTTATATACACCATGCATACCATACCATGCACCGCTATAGGTACGATAATATACCGCCATCTTGTCTGCATGTTTATATACACCATCCATACCTTGCACCGCTATAGGTACGATAATATACCGCCATCTTGTCTGCATGTTTATATACACCATCCATACCATACCATGCACCGCTATAGGTACGATAATATACCGCCATCTTGTCTGCATGTTTATATACACCATCCATACTATGCACCGCTATAGGTACGATAATATACCGCCATCTTGTCTGCATGTTTATATACACCATCCATACTATGCACCGCTATAGGTACGATAATATACCGCCATCTTGTCTGCATGTTTATATACACCATCCATACCATGTACCGCTATAGGTACGATAATATACCGCCATATTGTCTGCATGTTTATATACACCATCCATACCATACCATGCACCACTATAGGTACGATAATATACCGCCATTTTGTCTGCATATACATATACACCATCCATACCATACCATGCACCGCTATAGGTACGATAATATACCGCCATCTTGTCTGCATGTTTATATACACCATCCATACCATACCATGCACCGCTATAGGTACGATAATATACCGCCATCTTGTCTGCATGTTTATATACACCATCCATACCATACCATGCACCGCTATAGGTACGATAATATACCGCCATGTTGTCTGCATGTTTATATACACCATCCATACCATACCATGCACCGCTATAGGTACGATAATATACCGCCATGTTGTCTGCATGTTTATATACACCATCCATACCATACCATGCACTGCTATAGGTATGATAATATACCGCCATCTTGTCTGCATGTTTATATACACCATCCATACTATACCATGCACCGCTATAGGTATGATAATATACCGCCATCTTGTCTGCATGTTTATATACACCATCCATACCATACCATGCACCGCTATAGGTGCGATAATATACCGCCATCTTGTCTGCATGTTTATATACACCATCCATACCATACCATGCACCGCTATAGGTACGATAATATACCGCCATGTTCTCTGCATGTTTATATACACCATCCATACTGTGCACCGCTATAGGTACGATAATATACCGCCATCTTGTCTGCATGTTTATATACACCATCCATACTATACCATGCACCGCTATAGGTATGATAATATACCACCATGTTGTCTGCATGTTCATATACACCATCCATACTATGCACCGCTATAGGTACGATAATATACCGCCATGCTGTCTGCATGTTTATATACACCATCCATACCATACCATGCACTGCTATAGGTATGATAATATACCGCCATCTTGTCTGCATGTTTATATACACCATCCATACCATACCATGCACCGCTATAGGTATGATAATATACCGCCATCTTGTCTGCATGTTTATAAACACCATCCATACCATGCACCGCTATAGGTACGATAATATACCGCCATCTTGTCTGCATGTTTATATACACCATCCATACTATGCACCGCTATAGGTACGATAATATACCGCCATCTTGTCTGCATGTTTATATACACCATCCATACCATACCATGCACCGCTATAGGTATAATAATATATCGCCATCTTGTCTGCATGTTTATATACACCATCCATACCATACCATGCACCGCTATAGGTACGATAATATACCGCCATCTTGTCTGCATGTTTATATACACCATCCATACCATACCATGCACCGCTATAGGTATAATAATATACCGCCATCTTGTCTGCATGTTTATATACACCATTCATACCATACCATGCACCGCTATAGGTACGATAATATACCGCCATCTTGTCTGCATGTTTATATACACCATCCATACTATGCACCGCTATAGGTACGATAATATACCGCCATCTTGTCTCCATGTTTATATACACCATCCATACCATGTACCGCTATAGGTACGATAATATACCGCCATCTTGTCTGCATGTTTATATACACCATCCATACCATACGATGCACCACTATAGGTACGATAATATACAGCCATTTTGTCTGCATATACATATACACCATCCATACCATACCATGCACCGCTATAGGTACGATAATATACCGCCATCTTGTCTGCATGTTTATATACACCATCCATACCATACCATGCACCGCTATAGGTGCGATAATATACCGCCATCTTGTCTGCATGTTTATATACACCATCCATACCATACCATGCACCGCTATAGGTACGATAATATACCGCCATGTTCTCTGCATGTTTATATACACCATCCATACTGTGCACAGCTATAGGTACGATAATATACCACCATGTTGTCTGCATGTGCATATACACCATCCATACTATGCACCGCTATAGGTACGATAATATACCGCCATGTTGTCTGCATGTTTATATACACCATCCATACCATACCATGCACTGCTATAGGTATGATAATATACCGCCATCTTGTCTGCATGTTTATATACACCATCCATACCATACCATGCACCGCTATAGGTATGATAATATACCGCCATCTTGTCTGCATGTTTATATACACCATCCATACCATGCACCGCTATAGGTACGATAATATACCGCCATCTTGTCTGCATGTTTATATACACCATCCATACTATGCACCGCTATAGGTACGATAATATACCGCCATCTTGTCTGCATGTTTATATACACCATCCATACCATACCATGCACCGCTATAGGTATAATAATATATCGCCATCTTGTCTGCATGTTTATATACACCATCCATACCATACCATGCACCGCTATAGGTACGATAATATACCGCCATCTTGTCTGCATGTTTATATACACCATCCATACCATACCATGCACCGCTATAGGTATAATAATATACCGCCATCTTGTCTGCATGTTTATATACACCATTCATACCATACCATGCACCGCTATAGGTACGATAATATACCGCCATCTTGTCTGCATGTTTATATACACCATCCATACTATGCACCGCTATAGGTACGATAATATACCGCCATCTTGTCTGCATGTTTATATACACCATCCATACCATGTACCGCTATAGGTACGATAATATACCGCCATCTTGTCTGCATGTTTATATACACCATCCATACCATACCATGCACCACTATAGGTACGATAATATACCGCCATTTTGTCTGCATATACATATACACCATCCATACCATACCATGCACCGCTATAGGTACGATAATATACCGCCATCTTGTCTGCATGTTTATATACACCATCCATACCATACCATGCACCGCTATAGGTACGATAATATACCGCCATCTTGTCTGCATGTTTATATACACCATCCATACCATACCATGCACCGCTATAGGTACGATAATATACCGCCATGTTGTCTGCATGTTTATATACACCATCCATACCATACCATGCACTGCTATAGGTATGATAGTATACCGCCATCTTGTCTGCATGTTTATATACACCATCCATACCATACCATGCACCGCTATAGGTGCGATAATATACCGCCATCTTGTCTGCATGTTTATATACACCATCCATACCATACCATGCACCGCTATAGGTATGATAATATACCGCCATCTTGTCTGCATGTTTATATACACCATCCATACCATACCATGCACCGCTATAGGTGCGATAATATACCGCCATCTTGTCTGCATGTTTATATACACCATCCATACCATACCATGCACCGCTATAGGTACGATAATATACCGCCATGTTGTCTGCATGTTCATATACACCATCCATACCATACCATGCACCGCTATAGGTACGATAATATACCGCCATCTTGTCTGCATGTTTATATACACCATCCATACCATACCATGCACCGCTATAGGTACGATAATATACCGCCATCTTGTCTGCATGTTTATATACACCATCCATACCATACCATGCACCGCTATAGGTACGATAATATACCGCCATCTTGTCTGCATGTTTATATACACCATCCATACTATGCACCGCTATAGGTACGATAATATACCGCCATCTTGTCTGCATGTTTATATACACCATCCATACCATGTACCGCTATAGGTACGATAATATACCGCCATCTTGTCTGCATGTTTATATACACCATCCATACCATACCATGCACCACTATAGGTACGATAATATACCGCCATTTTGTCTGCATATACATATACACCATCCATACCATACCATGCACCGCTATAGGTACGATAATATACCGCCATCTTGTCTGCATGTTTATATACACCATCCATACCATACCATGCACCGCTATAGGTACGATAATATACCGCCATCTTGTCTGCATGTTTATATACACCATCCATACCATACCATGCACCGCTATAGGTACGATAATATACCGCCATGTTGTCTGCATGTTTATATACACCATCCATACCATACCATGCACTGCTATAGGTATGATAATATACCGCCATCTTGTCTGCATGTTTATATACACCATCCATACCATACCATGCACCGCTATAGGTATGATAATATACCGCCATCTTGTCTGCATGTTTATATACACCATCCATACCATACCATGCACCGCTATAGGTGCGATAATATACCGCCATCTTGTCTGCATGTTTATATACACCATCCATACCATACCATGCACCGCTATAGGTACGATAATATACCGCCATGTTGTCTGCATGTTCATATACACCATCCATACCATACCATGCACCGCTATAGGTACGATAATATACCGCCATCTTGTCTGCATGTTTATATACACCATCCATACCATACCATGCACCGCTATAGGTACGATAATATACCGCCATCTTGTCTGCATGTTTATATACACCATCCATACCATACCATGCACCGCTATAGGTACGATAATATACCGCCATCTTGTCTGCATGTTTATATACACCATCCATACCATGCACCGCTATAGGTACGATAATATACCGCCATGTTCTCTGCATGTTTATATACACCATCCGTACCATACCATGCAGCTCTATATGTACGATAATATACCGCCATCTTGTCTGCATGTTTATATACACCATCCATACCATACCATGCACCGCTATAGGCACGATAATATACCGCCATCCTGTCTGCATGTTTATATACACCATCCATACCATACCATGCACCGCTATAGGTACGATAATATACCGCCATCTTGTCTGCATGTTTATATACACCATCCATACCATGCACCGCTATAGGTATGATAATATACCGCCATGTTCTCTGCATGTTTATATACACCATCCATGCCATGCACCGCTATAGGTATGATAATATACCACCATGTTCTCTGCATGTTTATATACACCATCCATACTATGCACCGCTATAGGTACGATAATATACCGCCATGTTGTCTGCATGTTCATATACACCATCCATACTATGCACCGCTATAGGTACGATAATATACCGCCATGTTGTCTGCATGTTCATATACACCATCCATACTATGCACCGCTATAGGTACGATAATATACCGCCATGTTCTCTGCATGTTTATATACACCATCCATACTGTGCACCGCTATAGGTACGATAATATACCGCCATCTTGTCTGCATGTTTATATACACCATCCATACCATACCATGCACTGCTATAGATATGATAATATACCGCCATCTTGTCTGCATGTTCATATACACCATCCATACTATGTACCGCTATAGGTTCGATAATATACCGCCATGTTGTCTGCATGTTTATATACACCATCCATACCATACCATGCACTGCTATAGATGTGATAATATACCGCCATCTTGTCTGCATGTTTATATACACCATCCATACCATACCATGCACTGCTATAGATATGATAATATACCGCCATCTTGTCTGCATGTTTATATACACCATCCATACTATGTACCGCTATAGGTTCGATAATATACCGCCATGTTGTCTGCATGTTTATATACACCATCCATACCATACCATGCACCGCTATAGGTATGATAATATACCCCCATCTTGTCTGCATGTTTATATACACCATCCATACTATGCACCGGTATAGGTATGATAATATACCACCATGTTGTCTGCATGTTCATATACACCATCCATACCATGCACCGCTATAGGTACGATAATATACCGCCATGTTGTCTGCATGTTTTTATACACCATCCATACTATGCACCACTATAGGTACGATAATATACCGCCATGTTGTCTGCATGTTTTTATACACCATCCATACTATACACCGCTATAGGTACGATAATATACCGCCATGTTGTCTGCATGTTTATATACACCATCCATACCATGCACCGCTGTAGGTACGATAATATACCGCCATCTTGTCTGCATGTTTATATACACCATCCATACCATGCACCGCTATAGGTACGATAATATACCGCCATGTTGTCTGCATGTTTACATACACCATCCATACCATGCACCGCTGTAGGTACGATAATATACCGCCATCTTGTCTGCATGTTTATATACACCATCCATACTATGCACCGCTATAGGTATGATAATATACCGCCATGTTGTCTGCATGTTTATATACACCATCCATACTATACACCGCTATAGGTACGATAATATACCGCCATGTTGTTTGCATGTTTATATACACCATCCATACCATGCACCGTTATAGGTACGATAATATACCGCCATGTTGTCTGCATGTTTATATACACCATCCATACCATGCACCGCTATAGGTACGATAATATACCGCCATGTTGTCTGCATGTTTATATACACCATCCATACCATGCACCGCTATAGGTACGATAATATACCGCCATGTTGTCTGCATGTTTATATACACCATCCATACCATGCACCGCTATAGGTATGATAATATACCGCCATCTTGTCTGCATGTTTATATACACCATCCATACCATACCATGCACCGCTATAGGTATAATAATATACCGCCATCTTGTCTGCATGTTTATATACACCATCCATACCATGCACTGCTATAGGTATGATAATATACCGCCATCTTGTCTTCATGTTTATATACACCATCCATACCATGCACCGCTATAGGTACGATAATATACCGCCATCTTGTCTGCATGTTCATATACACCATCCATACCATGCACCGCTATAGGTGCGATAATATACCGCCATGTTGTCTGCATGTTTATATACACCATCCATACCATGCACCGCTATAGGTACGATAATATACTGCCATCTTGTCTGCATGTTTATATACACCATCCATACCATACCATGCACCGCTATAGGTACGATAATATACCGCCATGTTGTCTGCATGTTCATATACACCATCCATACTATGCACCGCTATAGGTACGATAATATACCGCCATCTTGTCTGCATGTTTATATACACCATCCATACCATACCATGCACCGCTATAGGTACGATAATATACCGCCATCTTGTCTGCATGTTCATATACACCATCCATACCATACCATGCACCGCTATAGGTATGATAATATACCACCATCTTGTCTGCATATACATATACACCATCCATACCATACCATGCACCGCTATAGGTATGATAATATACCGCCATCTTGTCTGCATGTTTATATACACCATCCATACCATACCATGCACCGCTATAGGTACGATAATATACCGCCATGTTGTCTGCATGTTCATATACACCATCCATACCATGCACCGCTATAGGTATGATAATATACCGCCATCTTGTCTGCATGTTTATATACACCATCCATACCATACCATGCACCGCTATAGGTATGATAATATACCGCCATCTTGTCTTCATGTTTATATACACCATCCATACCATGCACCACTATAGGTACGATAATATACCGCCATCTTGTCTGCATGTTTATATACACCATCCATACTGTGCACCGCTATAGGTACGATAATATACCGCCATCTTGTCTGCATGTTTATATACACCATCCATACCATACCATGCACCGCTATAGGTATAATAATATATCGCCATCTTGTCTGCATGTTTATATACACCATCCATACCATACCATGCACCGCTATAGGTACGATAATATACCGCCATCTTGTCTGCATGTTTATATACACCATCCATACCATACCATGCACCGCTATAGGTATAATAATATACCGCCATCTTGTCTGCATGTTTATATACACCATTCATACCATACCATGCACCGCTATAGGTACGATAATATACCGCCATCTTGTCTGCATGTTTATATACACCATCCATACTATGCACCGCTATAGGTACGATAATATACCGCCATCTTGTCTGCATGTTTATATACACCATCCATACCATGTACCGCTATAGGTACGATAATATACCGCCATCCTGTCTGCATGTTTATATACACCATCCATACCATACCATGCACCACTATAGGTACGATAATATACCGCCATTTTGTCTGCATATACATATACACCATCCATACCATACCATGCACCGCTATAGGTACGATAATATACCGCCATCTTGTCTGCATGTTTATATACACCATCCATACCATACCATGCACCGCTATAGGTACGATAATATACCGCCATCTTGTCTGCATGTTTATATACACCATCCATACCATACCATGCACCGCTATAGGTACGATAATATACCGCCATGTTGTCTGCATGTTTATATACACCATCCATACCATACCATGCACTGCTATAGGTATGATAATATACCGCCATCTTGTCTGCATGTTTATATACACCATCCATACCATACCATGCACCGCTATAGGTATGATAATATACCGCCATCTTGTCTGCATGTTTATATACACCATCCATACCATACCATGCACCGCTATAGGTGCGATAATATACCGCCATCTTGTCTGCATGTTTATATACACCATCCATACCATACCATGCACCGCTATAGGTACGATAATATACCGCCATGTTGTCTGCATGTTCATATACACCATCCATACCATACCATGCACCGCTATAGGTACGATAATATACCGCCATCTTGTCTGCATGTTTATATACACCATCCATACCATACCATGCACCGCTATAGGTACGATAATATACCGCCATCTTGTCTGCATGTTTATATACACCATCCATACCATACCATGCACCGCTATAGGTACGATAATATACCGCCATCTTGTCTGCATGTTTATATACACCATCCATACCATACCATGCACCGCTATAGGTACGATAATATACCGCCATCTTGTCTGCATGTTTATATACACCATCCATACCATGCACCGCTATAGGTACGATAATATACCGCCATGTTCTCTGCATGTTTATATACACCATCCATACCATACCATGCACCTCTATATGTACGATAATATACCGCCATCTTGTCTGCATGTTTATATACACCATCCATACCATACCATGCACCGCTATAGGCACGATAATATACCGCCATCTTGTCTGCATGTTTATATACACCATCCATACCATGCCATGCACCGCTATAGGTACGATAATATACCGCCATCTTGTCTGCATGTTTATATACACCATCCATACCATGCACCGCTATAGGTACGATAATATACCGCCATGTTCTCTTCATGTTTATATACACCATCCATACTATGCACCAATATAGGTATAATAATATACCACCATGTTCTCTGCATGTTTATATACACCATCCATACTATGCACCAATATAGGTATAATAATATACCACCATGTTCTCTGCATGTTTATATACACCATCCATACCATGCACCGCTATAGGTACGATAATATACCGCCATGTTGTCTGCATGTTCATATACACCATCCATACTATGCACCGCTATAGGTACGATAATATACCGCCATGTTGTCTGCATGTTCATATACACCATCCATACTATGCACCGCTATAGGTACGATAATATACCGCCATGTTGTCTGCATGTTCATATACACCATCCATACTATGCACCGCTATAGGTACGATAATATACCGCCATGTTCTCTGCATGTTTATATACACCATCCATACCATACCATGCACTGCTATAGATATGATAATATACCGCCATCTTGTCTGCATGTTCATATACACCATCCATACCATACCATGCACCGCTATAGGTACGATAATATACCGCCATCTTGTCTGCATGTTTATATACACCATCCATACCATGCACCGCTATAGGTACGATAATATACCGCCATGTTCTCTGCATGTTTATATACACCATCCATACCATACCATGCACCTCTATATGTACGATAATATACCGCCATCTTGTCTGCATGTTTATATACACCATCCATACCATACCATGCACCGCTATAGGCACGATAATATACCGCCATCTTGTCTGCATGTTTATATACACCATCCATACCATGCCATGCACCGCTATAGGTACGATAATATACCGCCATCTTGTCTGCATGTTTATATACACCATCCATACCATGCACCGCTATAGGTACGATAATATACCGCCATGTTCTCTTCATGTTTATATACACCATCCATACTATGCACCAATATAGGTATAATAATATACCACCATGTTCTCTGCATGTTTATATACACCATCCATACTATGCACCGCTATAGGTACGATAATATACCGCCATGTTGTCTGCATGTTCATATACACCATCCATACTATGCACCGCTATAGGTACGATAATATACCGCCATGTTGTCTGCATGTTCATATACACCATCCATACTATGCACCGCTATAGGTACGATAATATACCGCCATGTTGTCTGCATGTTCATATACACCATCCATACTATGCACCGCTATAGGTACGATAATATACCGCCATGTTGTCTGCATGTTCATATACACCATCCATACTATGCACCGCTATAGGTACGATAATATACCGCCATGTTCTCTGCATGTTTATATACACCATCCATACCATACCATGCACTGCTATAGATATGATAATATACCGCCATCTTGTCTGCATGTTCATATACACCATCCATACTATGCACCGCTATAGGTTCGATAATATACCGCCATGTTGTCTGCATGTTTATATACACCATCCATACCATACCATGCACTGCTATAGATATGATAATATACCGCCATCTTGTCTGCATGTTTATATACACCATCCATACCATACCATGCACCGCTATAGGTATGATAATATACCCCCATCTTATCTGCATGTTTATATACACCATCCATACTATGCACCAGTATAGGTATGATAATATACCACCATGTTGTCTGCATGTTCATATACACCATCCATACCATGCACAGCTATAGGTACGATAATATACCGCCATGTTGTCTGCATGTTTATATACACCATCCATACTATGCACCACTATAGGTACGATAATATACCGCCATGTTGTCTGCATGTTTTTATACACCATCCATACTATACACCACTATAGGTACGATAATATACCGCCATGTTGTCTGCATGTTTATATACACCATCCATACCATGCACCGCTGTAGGTACGATAATATACCGCCATCTTGTCTGCATGTTTATATACACCATCCATACCATGCACCGCTATAGGTACGATAATATACCGCCATGTTGTCTGCATGTTTATATACACCATCCATACCATGCACCGCTGTAGGTACGATAATATACCGCCATCTTGTCTGCATGTTTATATACACCATCCATACTATGCACCGCTATAGGTATGATAATATACCGCCATGTTGTCTGCATGTTTATATACACCATCCATACTATACACCGCTATAGGTACGATAATATACCGCTATGTTGTCTGCATGTTTATATACACCATCCATACCATGCACCGTTATAGGTACGATAATATACCGCCATGTTGTCTGCATGTTTATATACACCATCCATACCATGCACCGCTATAGGTACGATAATATACCGCCATGTTGTCTGCATGTTTATATACACCATCCATGCCATGCACCGCTATAGGTACGATAATATACCGCCATGTTGTCTGCATGTTTATATACACCATCCATACCATGCACCGTTATAGGTATGATAATATACCGCCATCTTGTCTGCATGTTTATATACACCATCCATACCATACCATGCACCGCTATAGGTATGATAATATTCCGCCATCTTGTCTTCATGTTTATATACACCATCCATACCATGCACCGCTATAGGTACGATAATATACCACCATCTTGTCTGCATGTTCATATACACCATCCATACCATGCACCGCTATAGGTACGATAATATACCGCCATGTTGTCTGCATGTTTATATACACCATCCATACCATGCACCGCTATAGGTACGATAATATACTGCCATCTTGTCTGCATGTTTATATACACCATCCATACCATACCATGCACCGCTATAGGTACGATAATATACCACCATGTTGTCTGCATGTTCATATACACCATCCATACTATGCACCACTATAGGTACGATAATATACCGCCATCTTGTCTGCATGTTTATATACACCATCCATACCATACCATGCACCGCTATAGGTACGATAATATACCGCCATCTTGTCTGCATGTTTATATACACCATCCATACCATGCACCGCTATAGGTATGATAATATACCGCCATCTTGTCTGCATGTTTATATACACCATCCATACCATACCATGCACCGCTATAGGTATGATAATATACCGCCATCTTGTCTTCATGTTTATATACACCATCCATACCATGCACCACTATAGGTACGATAATATACCGCCATGTTGTCTGCATGTTTATATACACCATCCATACCTTGCACCGCTATAGGTACGATAATATACTGCCATCTTGTCTGCATGTTTATATACACCATCCATACTATGCACCGCTATAGGTACGATAATATACCGCCATGTTGTCTGCATGTTTATATACACCATCCATACTATGCACCGCTATAGGTATGTAATATACCGCCATCTTGTCTGCATGTTTATATACACCATCCATACCATACCATGCACCGCTATAGGTACGATAATATACCGCCATCTTGTCTTCATGTTTATATACACCATCCATACCATGCACCGCTATAGGTACGATAATATACCGCCATCTTGTCTGCATGTTCATATACACCATCCATACCATGCACCGCTATAGGTACGATAATATACCGCCATGTTGTCTGCATGTTTATATACACCATCCATACCATGCACCGCTATAGGTACGATAATATACTGCCATCTTGTCTGCATGTTTATATACACCATCCATACCATACCATGCACCGCTATAGGTACGATAATATACCGCCATGTTGTCTGCATGTTCATATACACCATCCATACTATGCACCGCTATAGGTACGATAATATACCGCCATCTTGTCTGCATGTTTATATACACCATCCATACCATATCATGCACCGCTATAGGTACGATAATATACCGCCATGTTGTCTGCATGTTTATATACACCATCCATACTATGCACCGCTATAGGTATGTAATATACCGCCATCTTGTCTGCATGTTTATATACACCATCCATACCATACCATGCACCGCTATAGGTACGATAATATACCGCCATCTTGTCTTCATGTTTATATACACCATCCATACCATGCACCGCTATAGGTACGATAATATACCGCCATCTTGTCTGCATGTTCATATACACCATCCATACCATGCACCGCTATAGGTACGATAATATACCGCCATGTTGTCTGCATGTTTATATACACCATCCATACCATGCACCGCTATAGGTACGATAATATACTGCCATCTTGTCTGCATGTTTATATACACCATCCATACCATACCATGCACCGCTATAGGTACGATAATATACCGCCATGTTGTCTGCATGTTCATATACACCATCCATACTATGCACCGCTATAGGTACGATAATATACCGCCATCTTGTCTGCATGTTTATATACACCATCCATACCATACCATGCACCGCTATAGGTATGATAATATACCGCCATCTTGTCTTCATGTTTATATACACCATCCATACCATGCACCACTATAGGTACGATAATATACCGCCATCTTGTCTGCATGTTTATATACACCATCCATACCATGCACCGCTATAGGTACGATAATATACCGCCATGTTGTCTGCATGTTTATATACACCATCCATACCTTGCACCGCTATAGGTACGATAATATACTGCCATCTTGTCTGCATGTTTATATACACCATCCATACCATATCATGCACCGCTATAGGTACGATAATATACCGCCATGTTGTCTGCATGTTTATATACACCATCCATACTATGCACCGCTATAGGTATGTAATATACCGCCATCTTGTCTGCATGTTTATATACACCATCCATACCATACCATGCACCGCTATAGGTACGATAATATACCGCCATCTTGTCTTCATGTTTATATACACCATCCATACCATGCACCGCTATAGGTACGATAATATACCGCCATCTTGTCTGCATGTTCATATACACCATCCATACCATGCACCGCTATAGGTACGATAATATACCGCCATGTTGTCTGCATGTTTATATACACCATCCATACCATGCACCGCTATAGGTACGATAATATACCGCCATGCTGTCTGCATGTTTATATACACCATCCATACCATACCATGCACCGCTATAGGTACGATAATATACCGCCATGTTGTCTGCATGTTTATATACACCATCCATACCATGCACCGCTATAGGTACGATAATATACTGCCATCTTGTCTGCATGTTTATATACACCATCCATACCATACCATGCACCGCTATAGGTACGATAATATACCGCCATGTTGTCTGCATGTTCATATACACCATCCATACTATGCACCGCTATAGGTACGATAATATACCGCCATCTTGTCTGCATGTTTATATACACCATCCATACCATACCATGCACCGCTATAGGTACGATAATATACCGCCATCTTGTCTGCATGTTTATATACACCATCCATACCATGCACCGCTATAGGTATGATAATATACCGCCATCTTGTCTGCATGTTTATATACACCATCCATACCATACCATGCACCGCTA